>NC_142650.1:108964000-109582166 GCF_055504915.1 Nelumbo nucifera
TTATATTATTGTTTAATTATTAATATCTTACTGTTTATCATTAATTTATGAATATTTTATTAATATATTATTCTTATATTATTAATTTATTAATATTCTAAAATTTTTGTTTATTATTTTAAAATTAATTTATTATTATTTAATAGTTAATATATAAGTATTTTATTATTACTTTAACTATATCATATTCATATTTTAATTATGCTTAGTTATTATTATATTTATTATTTAATAAATAATATCTTTGCTTTTCATTGTTAATTTATTGATACTTTATTATAGTGCTATTATTTTATTAATATTTTACTATTATTTTATTATTATTTTAATTATTAATGTATTCATATTCCATTACTCTTACTATTATTATTATTATTATCATTATTATTATTATTATTATTATCATATTATTACTTTCATAATATTTTATTGTTCAATTTTTATTTCATAAATATTGTATTATTGTTATTTTTAATAATTAATATCTTTGTTTTTATTATTAATTTATTAATATTTTGTTATTAATATGTTAATAATATTTTATTATTTTATTAATATTAAGGGTTGAGGGGTTTTTGTCAGTTCTTGGCAAACTTTGGAATGGGAATCCCATTCCTAGGGGGGACTTGGAATGGCCATTCCCCCTAAGGGGAAATCATACCCAAGAATGGGAATCAAAATCCCATTCTTGCCAAACAAACAATTGGAATTGATTTTGATTCCAGGCATTTATTCCAAAAAAACCAGATAGACCCTAAGATCTTGGCTAAATGGATCTATCTATGTCAACAGGTGTAAGATGACATAGGAGATAAATTGAATTTTCTTTTAATTTGAAGCTGAGAATCAAGCTAATATAGTAGGAAGGAAGACAAAGAAATCAATATAATATGTCAACAGGTGTAAGCTGAGAATCAAGCTAATAGAGTAGAGAGAAAATCATAAACAAGCTACACAATTTTTTCCTTTTTTTGGGGGGGGTGGGTGGGGAGGAGGGGTTGAGGGGGAGATCATCCCCCATAAAGCCACACAACCCTAGTGCAAGTAGGATTTGATCCTAATTCTCCACTATAACCAATAGGAGACCATACCAACCAATCAGTTAAAAATTTGGTAGGGGATGTTTAAAACTAAATTGATAAAAAAATCTCTATTTATTGCTATTTCCATAACAACAAAATAAAAATAAAAAAACTTGAATATCTTAAAAATTCTTGGTACAAATATAAATATGAATAAATTACTTTTAAAAAATCTATGAATAAATTTTCCAAGATTTATTGATATGAATAAATTAATTTTTAAAAAATCTGAATTTATGAATAATTAGTTACTAAACAAATAAAAACATTCAATAAATTAGAATTTTTAAAATAGTAAAATACAAAACCTCCCCTGAAGTTTCTAACAATCATAAAAACCTCTCCTATAGTTTCATTTTCGCAAAAACCTCCCCTTTATTTTTGAAAAAATCAACAAATACCTCCCTTCCATTATGGGTGGCAATTTTTCACCCAATTTGTTGAGCCCACCCAACCCACCCATATCTAACCCACCCAAGCCGCCCATTTACTTGGTGGGTTGTGTGATCAACCCATCACCCAACCCGCCCATTTAAATGGGTTGGGTTGGGTTGGGTTGTGGATAACCATTGGGTTAACCATTACAAACATAAGTATTAATTCCATAGCCTTTTTTTTTAATTTTCTTCATTTGAGCTAAATAATTTGTAATTAATGCATTAATTTTCTATTAATTATTGATTAAATTTAGTTTTGTCTTGACTCAACACACTTCACCCAACATAAATCCAAATCAATTTGACCCAGGTTTGGACCAGTTCAACGCGGTCTGACCTGATCCAGCATATTGATCTAGGTTGACCCAAATCCAAAAAGGCCTCGGGCAAGATTGTTTGGTACCGCTTGCTTTACCCGGTTTGGGTCGTTTGGTCTAACCAGTGTTCATACAGCCCGACCCGACCCAATAAAGCCGATTCAGGTCGGCCCAAATCTGAAACGGTTTCATGCAGGACTGTTTGGTGTTCGCATGCTTTGCCCAATTTTAACTAAACCTGTTCACGAGTCGGGCCAGGCCGGGTTTAGGCTAGGCTTTGCCTTTACATTAACAAAAAATATTCAAGCCCGAGCCTGAGTCCGGCCCGACCATTGGGCCTAGGTCTTGAGCTCAAGCCTGGCTTGACTATAAAGCCCGAAGCCCGACTAGAAATTTGGTAAAAAAAGATTTTTCCTTTTTAATTTAATTAAAAGTTGTTTTATTTATACTAAAAGACTTTGAAACCTAAAAAAAATAATGAAAAGTCTCATTATTACTTGAAAGAAGAGAAGAAAAATATATTATATATATGCTTTTTTGTTATATAAAATATACTTTTATTAATATAATACATTATCAAGTCGGGCTCGGGCTTGGGTTAGGCTTTTTTGAGAAAGCCCGAAATCAACCTGAAAAAAAAGCCAGGCTCAATATTTTAGGCCTGAGCCTGAGCCCGAGACCATGGGCCTGAAATCTTGTCCAAGACCGACTTAGATTGGGTTGGGTTGGGCCAGCCCATCGGGTTACCCAACCCATGAACAGGTCTATTCTGGACCGTCCGGTCAACAAATATCCACACAATTGACGTGAATCCTGACCGACCCGATTTACTTGCATTGACCCGATTTGGGTCAGGCGATTTCGTCCCAAACCTGTGCAAACCTGATATGGTCCGGTCTAAGTCAATCCACCATTGACAAAACTGGTCTAGTCTAGTTTGGTCCGGTCGAACTAAACCAGATTTAAACGGTTCAACCACCCTTGATGTGATTAGCGCGAAGATAATCCAATTAGTTAGTTCAAGTTGGTCTGACTAGTTTGAACCTAAGTGGTTCGGTCAAACCCGAAATTCGAACATAGTCAAATGGCTTTGCCGCTTGTGTAAAAATGACATGCATGTAATGTGATTTAAACATGCACCACTTGTGTAAATAATAATTACAATTACCACCAAACCATAACCAACTTATTTGCTAAGAGAGAGTTAGTTTGTTTTTTAAGTCTATAAATACAATTTTAATGGGTTTGGGCGGGTTGGGTTAGGTTAAAGTTGGTTTGGGTTGAACCCAACCCATTTAATTTTATATAATTGGGTCATTAATGGGTTGGTGGGTTAGATAGATTGGGTTGAAGCTCAACCCAAACCAAACCCAACCCAACCTGCCCAATTGCCACTGCTACCTTCCATCAATGACCAATTAGGAAAACATCAAAGAGATAATAATTTTTTTAAAATACCTATTTTACCCTTTTACGAATTAATGTGCATCTATTTTTACTAAAATAGCCCTATCTCAGCTCATACACTATTCATCTTCTTCCTTAGGACACCCAACGGCAGAATAGTATTCATCTTCTTCAACTGTTTCACCCTTAAAGCATTCACGGAGTCTCGCATGAGAAATCTGTAGGTTCTTCTCATGGAAAAGTAGTAGAAAAGGTCATCCCTTCCTCTTTAAAACCCTTGTAGACCCTTCTCCTCAAACCAGAGTTCCCTGCCTCCCTGGGTTTCTCTTATCTCTTCTCTCTGTTTTTTTTTAGAGATGGAGATGATGAAGAGCTTTGGTGGATCTGCAGTCCCTGGCTCTCTGCTTGAACGTTCACTTGTGCCGAGTCTAATAGTGCTTGGCTTTCAGTTCTTCACCTGCTTGAACGTTCTCTTGTGCCAATTCCGCCGGCTGATGAATTTGTGCCACATCATTCTTGCTTAAAACCATTAAACTTAATGGAGTGAAAGACCATAAACGGACATTTGGATTAAAAAAAATCCCACTTCTCAAGTTTCAAATCTCTCAAATCTCCCCTCAAATGTCACCGTCTCCGATGCATCAACATTTATCTCGAGGAAGGGATAACCTTCACAAGGACTTTGATCTCGAGAGGGAGAGGCAGGGAGGAGTGAAACTAAATAGGGGAGAGATTTGAGAGGCGGGATTATCATTAAGAAGCCTTACCTACCTTAACTGATGCAAGCAATGTTTCTTTGAGCTTTGAGGACAATGAGTAAGAACTGAGGAAGAGAGTTTATTAGGAAAAGGGAAATGGGTAAATAATAGTAAGAATTATGGTTTTTAAAAATGAATCGGTGACCGAACCGATCAAGGGTCCGGTTACTAGTTTGAACGGTCTGATTGTTCGACCCGAATAGTCGGCCCGTTCTAACAAAAAAATAAAAAAATTTAAAAAATTGGAAAATGGTCAAAACTGTTGAAACGGTTAACCAACTGGTTCAGCGGTTTGCTGACCAAAGACAACGGCTTTGAGGGAAAAAAATTTTGAAGGAAAATGAAGCCGGTCAGGTGATCGATTCCCGGTTTTTCTAGTCTGACCATCCGGTCCGGTCCAGTTTTAAAAATAGTGCTAAGAATGAGAAGAATGTGAAAGGTGATATAGGGGAAAAGAAGTAAAACATGAACAATGGCAATAAATTAGATTTGGTAAAGAAAGAGAAGATTTATTTGAAAAAGCGAAAAGAAAATTTCTAAGAATCCATCTAAACAAGCCTCCTAATTGTTAGCAACATTCTTCATCATCAACCTAACTAGATAATTTGTTGGAAAATGGTAAAGAGAGAACAAATGGAACTAATCGGTAATCGCTTTCCTTTGCCGAAGTTGCAGTGATTTGAAGTTGTTGCAGGAACTCAAAACTGGAAATTGCAAGAAAATGGAGGGTTGAGTCGTGCCACTTGGTCACTCTCCTTAAAACCGTATTTGCCCCCTATGGTGCAGCCGGGTGTTCGCAAACCGGTTGCCAAGATAAAACAACCCACAGGCCACTGGTAGGCGTGCACTCGCTTACCAGACTTTTGTGAATCGCTGAAGATTGATGCTCAGATTTCTCAAAGAAAAGAAAGTCGAAAACGGTGTCTTCTTGACTGAGTCCGCCAACACTCCTTTTATTGAGTGCTCTCAAACCCGAATGAACACAGATGTGTCCTTTCAGACAGGAGCCTCTTCGGAACAATGCACCTATTCGAAGAGGCACAAGGAGGAAGAAGAGACACGAAAAAAAAGGAAAACAATTTATTTAAAAATTAAATTTGAATTTGAAGAGACACGTTATAAAATTGAAAAGGTGTAATTTGGATAAAACTAATGGTTCAGTGCATTGTGCATACATGTACATGTATACGTGCACCCATGCCCCAACCCATCCCGGCCCGGCCCGGCTTGGTGAAAAGCACCCCCAACCCCTTACATGCATGAAATATCTATAATCCTCTCCTCCTAGGAGTCCCTACTCATAGAGGGAGCAAAACTAAAAATATACTCTACTCCCACTCCTTTCCCAAGCAATGTGGGACAAAGAGTCATTCAAGGGAGGAAAGGACAAAAATAAAAGAGGAAGGAGAAAGATTCTTGTAAATTTGAATCTCCGTCCAACAATCCCCCACAAGATTCAAAATTACAAGATGATCGAACAATCTGAGCATCGCAGTGAGAAAAGTATTCATGGTGATGTCTTTTGGACTTCAATCAACACTTAGGTATGACAGGTTATGCTACAGAGTATGGGTGGAGTCAGACTCCTTCAACCTTTCCTCCTTATCGTAACTAGCTAACCGACCAACCAACTCAACTCACCAGTTCTTTAGTGGTTCGTTTGTTTTGGAACATTTTGGCCTTGTTCCCCTCTTGGAATCATGAGTGTTTTCAAAAGTCACCCATAGATCTCTCTTAGAAGTAAATATACTTTACACTCACTTAGGTCAGTTATTAGTGTGCACTGTTCACACTATTCCTAACTGATTAAGAGCCTCATGCTCAACCTCCTCAATTTGCAGTAAGCACTATTTTACCTCAGCATTTGAAATGGGACACAAATGATAGTGCTTTCCCAAGTCATCTTGCGACTCATTTTTACCCATTCAACCTAATACCAGGGATCTCCTTTCACATAGGTTGGGTGTCCATCACTAGTGACTTTGCAATGGGCTTCAGCCCCATTCCTACCAATGCCTCATAAACCACCTTAGAAGTTGGTGGTTTGGTTAACGAGTCTGCAATGTTCTTTTCAGACCTTACAAAATCCAGAGCGGTCGTACCTTCACCGAGGTATCGTCTTACCAAGTTATGCCTTAAGCGGATGTGCCTTCTTTTACCGTTGTACGTCTGGTTCTTGGCTCTATCTATTGTTGCTTGGCTATCACAATGGAGAGATATGAATGGAACTAGCCATGGCTAAAATGGTATATCTACTAGCAAGTTCCTTAGCCACTCTGCCTTAGACCCTGCCATTTCTAGTGCAATGAACTCAGCCTCCATTGTTGAACTTGTATTGCACGACTGCTTTACCAATTTTCATGATACTGCACCTCCACCTGGAGTAAACACATATCCACTGGTGGAAGTACTATCTTTTGAATCTGAAATCCAATTTGTATCAATAAAGCCTTCTAAAACAGGAGGAAAACCTGAGTAATGTAATCCAAAGTTTATGGTTCCTTTTAAATACTTTAATAATCTTACTAAAGCTTCTCAATGTTCATTTCCGGGATTATGAGTATGCTGACTTAATTTTCCCACAACTATAGCTATGTCTGGTCTTGTACAGTTCATTAAGTAGCATAAAAATCCAAGTATACTTGCATACTCCTTTTGTGAAACAGGTTCCCCTACATGTTTCTTTAAGTGAATACTATAGTCAAGAGGTGTTTTAATCGGTTTACAGTCATAGTGTCCAAATTTCCTAATAATACTTTCTACATAATGTGATTGGGAGAGAATAATTTTTTCTTGTTCTTTATTGATTTTAATCCCCAAGGTTACCTCAGCCTCACCCAAGTCCTTGGTATCAAATTTAGACATTAGAAAGTGTTTTGCTTCTTTTACTACCTCTAAACTAGTTCCCATTATTAGCATATCATCAACATATAGACAGATCATGACTCCTTTATTATTTTCAAATTTTCTATAGACACATCTATCAGAATCATTTCTGCTATATTCATTAGTTACTAATACATTATCAAATTTTTCATGCCATTGTTTGGGAGCTTGTTTTAAGCCATACAGAGACTTGATTAGTTTACATACTTTATTTTCTTGTCCTGGCATTATAAAGCCTTCTGGTTACCTAATGTAAATTTTCACATCCACTTGATGAACTATCAGTTTGTAAATAGATGCTATAGCAAACAAAACCCTAATTGTTGTTAATTTTGCAACCAGGGAGTAAGTGTCAAAGAAGTCTATACATTTCTTTTGTCTGAACCCCTTAGCAACTAACCTGGCTTTGAATTTATCTATTGTGCCATCTGGTTTTAGTTTTTTCTTAAAAATCCACTTATAATCTAGTGCCTTAATTACAGGTGGGAGATCTACAAGTTCCTAAGTGTGATTAGTGACTAAGGAGTTTATTTCACTTTTTATGGCTTCTTTTCAAAATATTACATCAAGTGAAATTATAGTTTCATAATAGGTTATCGGGTCCTTGTCTACCAGAAATGTAAACGTTCTATCACCCAAGTTTGTTTCTCTTCTTTGTCTTTTACTTCTCCTTATGTTTGGGTCTTGCCTAAGTGAAATACTAGTTTCTTGAGAATTCACTATTTCTTGGTTTCTAACTAGGTTTTAGGAAGGTTCCCTATTTAATGTTTCCTTCCTCCAATGGAAGATATGCTCAAAGAACTCTACATCTTGGGACTCTATTATTGTGTTACTTTTGACAACATTTTCAATTATTTTAATTACAAGGAATCGATAAGCCATAGTGTTTTGTGCATAACCTAAGAACACACAATCATAGGTTTTTGGTCCTAATTTCTTTCTTTTAGGTCCAGGTATTTCAACCTTTGCTAGGCAGCCCCAAACCCTTAAGTAGTTCAAACTAGGTTTTCCATTATGCCAAAGTTCAAAGGGAATATGTTCTTTCTTCTTAGGTGGTATTCTATTATATAAGTACAATTTGTTAGGATTGCTTCCCCACACAAATTCAGAGGTGTACATAAACTAATTAGCATTGCATTTATCATTTCTTTTAGTGTTCTGTTAAGTCTTTTACAACTCCATTAGATTCAAATTCATAGGGAGATATGGTTTCATGTATGATTCTATTTTCTTCAAAGGAATTTTTTAATGGTTTGTCCATCATACTCAGTTCCTCTATCTGTTCTAAGTTCTTTTATTTTCTTTCTTAATTGATTTTCTACTTCAATTTTGTAGTTTATAAAAGTTTGATCAGCCTCATCTTTTAATCTAAGTAAAATTATTTTTTCATATTTAGAGAAGTCATCTGTAAATGTTATATAGTATCTTTTTCCTCCTCTAGCTTCATGACATTTAAGGTCTCCTAGATCACTATGTATAAATTGTAACAATTCAATTTCTCTTTGTACACTTTTATCAGGTTTCTTAGTAAATTTTTCTTTTACACATACTTGGCATTTTTCATTTGTAAAATTAATAGGAACATTCAAAACTTCTAATTTACATAAGCGTTTTAACTAAGGAGCACTACGATGTCCTAGTCTTGCATGACAAATATTAAAAGATACAACAATATAAGCAGAAGAAGAAACAATTTTATTCATAATAATATCATAGGTGTTCAGTACAAATAATCCACTAGCATTGTACCCTTTTCCAATAAATACATTATTTTTAGTCAACACGGCCTTGTCTGCTTCAAATGTGAGTTTTAGTCCTGCTTTGTTGAGGAGTGCTCCCGATACCAAGTTCCATCGGATCTCCGACACATGCAGTACATCATTCAGCATTAGGATTTTTCCTAAAGTCAGTTTTAGGAGCACAATTCCTTTGCCGATGACCTCCGAAATTTGTGAGTTTCCCATGAAGACTTGCTCTTTTTCAGATAGAGTTGTATACTCGTAGAAGGAATTTTGGTCTCCACAGATGTGCTTGGTAGCACCAGTGTCCAGTACCCACTCCTTCAGCTAATCAACTGAGTTTACCTCAGTTACCACTACTACGATAACATCCTGAGTCAAATTGACTTTCGGTTTCCCAGAGTCCTCATTCTTTCTGTACCGGCAATCCTTCTTGTAATGTTTGGGTTTTCCATATGCATATCAGTTCCCTTTTCTTTTGTTGTTTCTTGAATTTCTAATCATTTTTTACATTCAAGTTCTGTTTGAATTTTGTAGTATTCTCCTCCACCAGATTAGTTTTGGAAAACTGGTCCTCCTATTTCTTTTTGTTCTTTTCTTCAATCTTAATTCGGACCACTACTTGGTCCAAAGTAGTGTCCTTCCTCTTGTGTTTCATACTGGTCTTGAAATCATTCCATGTATGTGGTAGTTTCTCTATGAGAGAACTGGCAATGAATTCATCTAGCAGCACCATGCCTTCTTTTGTTAGTTCCCCCACAAGAACCTGGAACTCATCTATTTGAATAAACACATCCATGTCTTCTTTCATTGTGAAGTGCAGGAAGTTGGCAATTACATATTTCTTGCTTCCAGCATTTTTTAGAGCATACTTAGTGCCCAAAGCATTCCAGATTTCATAGGCATAATTGTAGGAAGAATAAACATTGTATAGTTCATTGGACAAGCAGTTTAGGATATGGTTGGTGCAGAGGTGGTCGGCTATAGTTCAATGTTTTACAACAACAGAACTGGTTGGTTCCTCCATGTTTAATGGGTTTGGTTCAATCAAAGCGAAAGTTACCCCTAACTGTTCTAAGGAAAGCAACAGGCATTGTCTCCAATGCTTGTAGTTAGTTCCATTGAAAGGTTCAATTTTAGAGAAATCAGAAACTGTTGACAGTATCTGGTTCCTCATAAAGGGGTTAGTAGAGATAGGTTCCATAAATATGGTTTTAAGAATGTTTGAAAATAGTATAGAGAGAGCAAATGGAACTTATCGGTAATCGCTTTCCTTTGTTGAAGTTGTAGTGATTTGAAGTTGTTACAGGAATTCCAAACTGGAAATTGTAGGAAGATGGAGGGCTAAGTCGTGCCACTTGGTCACTCTCCTTAAAACCGTATTTTCCCCCTACGGTGCAGCCGGGTGATCGCAAACCAGTAGCTAAGATAAAACAGCCCACAGGCCATTGGTAGGTGTGCACTCGCTTACCGGACCTCTACAAACAACTGAAGATTGATGCTCAGATTTCTTAGAGGAAAGAAAGTCGAAAATGGTGTGTCTTCTTGATTGGGTCGGCCAACACTCCTTTTATAGAGTGCTCTCAGACCCAAATGGACACAGATGTGTCCTTTCAGATAGGAGCCTCTTCAAAACAGTGCACCTATTCGAAGAGTAAATTTGAATTTGAAGAGACGCGTTTTAAAATTGAAAAGGTGTAATTCGGATAAAATTAATGATTCAGTGCATCGTGTGTACGCATACACGCCCGGCTCGGCGTGTGCGTGTGAAAAGCACCCCTAACCCCCCCTCACATGCATGGAATATCTATAGTCCTCTCCTCCTATGGGTAAGCAAAACTATAAATATACTTTACTCCCACTCCTTTCCCAAGCAATGTGGGACAAAGAATCATTCAAGGGAGGAAAGGACAAAAATAAAAGAGGGAGAGAGATTCTTGTAAATTTGAATCTCCCTCCAATATAGTTGGATAGTTAAAAAGAGCTATTACCCAATGTTAGTCCCAACTATTTATAGTCTTGGGAGGGGTGGACTGGATGGCAATCGGACCAAAATTATTTGAAGGATGGATTCATTTGCAGTCTATTAAATATATGTCTTGCCAATCTTTCCATATTGGTACAGATATTAGCTCATTGGTTCTAGACCGGATGTCTAGTCCTTAAGGCTTTTAAGATTAAGCTTAGGTCATTTCAAGTACGCTATGAAGTGTGTGGATGATAATGTTTGAGATTTTCTTTTTAATCAAAAAGAAAAGATTTTATAAAGGAATCATATCAAAAGATGATATAGAATACCTTAAAATGGAGGAGTCCACATAAGATACTGTACAAAAAAGTAAACTAATACCCAAAAAGGATTATAGGCAGTGGGACAGAAAAAAGAGGGGGAAAACCAAACAAATGGGTCCATGTTAGAACATACGACTCCTCTCAATCCCTAGCTAGCACGACCGACAACCATTAAGTTGGAAGATATAGGAACCTATCTTAAAATCAAGGTTATTCTAGGAAAGGGTTTTACTAGTAACACATAAGGCGGGACCAATGTTTGGTGTGATGGCGAGTTCGGGTCGAACACTGGCCACTTTGTTTAGGAAAATGCCAATGTTTTCTTTTTTCAGTTATAGGAAATTCATTTATCAAACAAACCAACAATCCATACAGATCGGACAGGAACTAAAGGAAGAAAACAAAGGCGGAGCTTGGCAAGTCATTCCATGCGGCCTTCTGGGCTTCGACAAGCTTGAAAATCGGTCATTTTTGTTTAGTAACAAAAAATTGGAAAGATGAGAAGATGTGTACATGGAAAGACCTGAAAGGACCGAAAATACTGAATTTCGAGAAATTTCAAATGAAGATTTTTCTAAAAAGACTTACCAAATGACACCAAACTAAAGATGACACCTAAACAACAAACCAAGATAATAAAAGCCAATAATAACCTAAGTTCTACCTACTAGATGTTGTTGCCAATGCCATTGCTAGTTTGGATGCCATCCAATGGTGTTGAGGGAGAGAGATGGGAAGAGCAAGAAATGAGAAAATAAAAGAGTGGGAGGAAGGAAAACCCTAGATTTTGTGCTTCTTGTACTATGTCAATAGATCTAGTTCAGAAGGTGGTGCGAAAGTCGAACGAACCGCGCTCTGATACCATGAGAAACTCGAGTTTGAAGGGAAAGATTTTCTTTCTATGTCTTCTTTCAATCGAACATTACAAGATATATATAGAGGTAAAGTTAGCTCCCTCTTGTGATTAGGATACAAACTCCTAAATGAATAATGAAAACCAAAACAAAGAAAAACTAAGATACATACACCAGATAGGACTCATACAGCAAGAAGGATAAAGCTACGCTAAGAAGGTGCGGGCTCAATACCCCCCCTCAAGTTGGAGCATGTAAATGCGAAATGCCCAACTTGGCAAGAAGATGCTCGAATGGTTGCCTGCCCAGGGCCTTCGTAAACCTATCAGCAAGTTGCTCGGAAGTCCAGACGTAGGAAGGTTGTATATTCCCATTCTGAATTTCATTGCGGACAAAGTGACAGTCTACTTCAATGTGTTTAGTCCTCTCATGGAAGACCGGATTTGCAACGATATGCAAGGTTGCTTGACTATCACAGTGTAATCGCATAGGATCAGGATGACCAACTCCTAATGAATGCAACAACCCTTTTAACCATTTCAATTCACATGCAGTTGTTGCCATAGACCTGTATTCCGCCTCAGCCAATGATCTGGATACTGTAAGTTACTTCTTTGTCTTCCATGAGATAGGTGCTTGTCCCAATAATACAAAGTATCCAATGAGAGAGCGTCGTGTCAGTGGACACCCGGCCCAGTCAGAATCATAATAAGCATACAACCAAAGATCACTGTCAGCCGGAAGAAAAATTCCCTGTCCCGGGTTACCTTTCAAATTTGCACCACACGTAAAGCCACCTCCCAGTATTCTTCACGAGGGTTCTGCATAAATTGAGCAAGCACATGTACACAGTAGGACAATTCAGGATGGGTAATGGTTAAGTAAATTAAACGACCCACAAGCCTCCTGTAACTCTCTGGTTTCATCACCAGAGGACCATCGACCAGAGCTAGTTTATGATTTTGTTCCAGGGGAAGTCCAGCTGGCTTAGATCCTAGCAATCCAGTTTCTGATATGATATCCAAAGCATACTTCCGCTGACAAAGGACAATACCTTTCTGGCTTCTGGCGACCTCCACTCCTAAAAAATACTTCAAAGCTCCCAAATCTTTCATGTGGAAGCATTGGCTCAGATACTTCTTGAATCTCCATATGGCATTGCCATTATTTCCAGAGATGACAAGATCGTCCACATACACCAAGATGTTCAACTGTTCCTGCTTCCGTCGAAGTGTAAACAAGGAGTAATCAGATTGTGACTGGATAAAGCCATAATGTTTTAAGGCTGTCGTTAGTTTAGCAAACCAGCAACGAGGGGCCTGCTTCAAACCATAAAGCGACTTGTGCAGCTTGCACACCTTCCCAGGTAGTCTTGAAGCAAATCCAGGGGGCATCTTCATATACACTTCTTCTTGTAGATCTCCATGAAGGAACGCGTTCTGCACATCCATCTGATGCAGTTCCCAGTTTTTAGCCGCAGCTACTGCAAGGAATGTGCGGACTGTAACCATCTTTGCCACAAGCACAAATGTTTCATTGTAGTCTATCCCTTCAACTTGTTTGTTTCCGAATATCACCAAACGCGCCTTATGCCGCTCTATTGTGCCATCTGAGTAGTACTTTATCTTGTATACCCATTTACTTCCGAGAGCCTTTTTCCCTGGCGGTAAGTCCACCACTGTCCAGGTTCTGTTGTTTTCTAAGGCTTCAATTTCCTTTCTCATTGCCTCTCTCCAACGAGAGTCCTTGACAGCCTCTGAATAGCTCTGGGGCTCATGATTAGTTGTAACAGCTGCTAAGAAAGAAAGGTGTTGCAAAGAGAATTTATCACAATTCACATAATGTGTTATAGGATAGGGAGTACCTGAGGAGTGAAATTGGCGAGATGAACTGTCAAAAGGGCTCAGACTGTGATCGAAACACCATGTGGTGTGTATGACGTAATCCTTGAGACGGGTGGAAGGATGCTTCACTCTATGGCCTTGTCCAAGTTGCTCATTCCCTGCATTCATTTCTTCCATAGAACCCCCCCTTACTTCATGCTTCCCTTCATTATTTTCAATCATGTCGCCTTGATCTATCTCTCTTATGATCTCACGAGTACCATTACCCCTTCCTCTCTCACTATCCTCTTCGCCATACTCTTCAGTCTCCTCCTAGTCATAAGCAAGATTACCATCATCGGGTTTGCCTTCAACTTGTTTTTCTTCAATAGCATAAGGAAACTCAGTTTCTGAAAACACCACATCCCTAGAAACAAAGTATTCATTATTTTCTAAGTCATAAACTCTCCATCCCTTCTTGCCAAAGGGGTATCCCAAAAAGACACAACATCTGGCTCTACTAGCAAACTTGTCCCTGGTCCGATTCAGGTTTCGTGCATAACACAAACATCCAAATGTGTGTATATGTTTGTAGCTTGGTTTCTCCCCATACAACATCTCATACGGTGATTTACCCAAAAGGAGAGTGGAGGGGGTCCTGTTGATCAGATAACCGGCTGTCATAACACATTCTCCCCAAAACTCAATAGGGAGATTGGCCTGAAATCTAAGAGATCTGGCAACATTTAGTATATGTCTATGCTTTTTCTCGACACGTCTATTCTGCTGCAGTGTTTCAACACATGAGGTCTGATGTATTATACCTTGCTTAGAGAAATACTCCTTCAAGCAAGTAAATTCAGTACCATTGTCGCTTCTAACTATCTTCACCAATTTTTCATATTGGCGTTTTACCATAGTGAAGAAGTTCCGTAGTGTTTTTCCTACTTCACTTTTGTCATTAAGTAAGAATACCCAAACGGCTCTTGAGAAGTCATCAACCACGGTCAAAAAATACGGGGCACCACAAGACGCCCGTACCGAGTACGGACCCCATAAATCACAATGAATCAAATCGAAAGTCCCTTTAGCATTGTTTTCACTAGAATCAAATGCACCTCTTGTCTGCTTGGCTTTTTAACAAACACCACATATCATATTTCTACTATTACATCTAATGTTCAAATCAGGAAGAAGTTTAATTACTTTCTCAGAGGGATGACCCATTCTCTTGTGCCATAACTCGTATGAAGCTTCAACCTTTGCTTTGTGAACTTTGCTTGAGCGCGCACCTTTAAAGCAGTAGAGCCCTCCGCGTAGTTCACCCGCACCAATCACCATCCTCGAAGTGTGGTCCTGTATAACACAAAATTTATTAGTGAATTGGATATTACAATTTGACTCTTCTAATAATTGCGACACAGATATCAAGTTACAATTTAAACGAGGAACATAAAGCACATCTGTAAGCTTCATGTGCTCATTCAAAATGACGATCCCTTTCTTTATTGCCATGACATGCTTTTCATCGGGCAATCCAACCTGACAACCGGTCACGGTCTCGGTATTACGCAAGAGGTTCAGGTTTCCTGTCATATGGTGCGAAGCTCCTATATCAATTATCCAATTCATACCTGTCAACTTCTTGTTTGTGCTGGGTTTGCAAGAATTCAACAGATTAAGAAAAGTGGACCACTATTCATTAGTCAATCCACCGAACGCAGTGCGATCTCCCTCTGTCACATGGGTCGGTTCAGAAGTTTGCCCTACTACTTGTGCAGCATTCACTCTCTGTCTGCCTCCACGTCCACAACCAGATTTACCTTGTGTTCCCCGACCTCGAGCTTTCCCACTCCCAGTAGATCTCGGCCGGTCTCCCCACCAGTCTGGGTAGCCGATAAGTTGGAAGCAACTCTCGGCCTCATGTCTTGTTCGTCCGCAGTTGGTGCACACTCCAGATTTCTCTTTTGTATCGTGTCCTGTTCTTTTTGTGCCACCTTGTGCTTGCACAGGAAAGCTCATCGCCTCTTTTCTTTCTTCTTTGTTGCGGGTCATGGTTCTTAGCCGCTCCTCTTGTATCACCATGGCATAGGCTTTGTTCAAGTTTGGTAGCGGATCGGTGCCCAGAATATTGGAACGCACTGTTCCATATACTGAGTCATCCAAGCCCATTAGAAACCGATGGACTCTTTCTTCTTCTCGTCTCTTCTCCAGTTTTGCAGCGACGTTGCAGTTGCAGCCTGCACAGACGCATGTCGGAATTTGCTCATAATTAGAAAGTTCTTCCCAGATTTGCTTCAGTTTGCCATAATATGCCATGATTAGGAAACTGGCCTATTTGCTGGTTGCAAAATTTGCCTTGAGTTGCTGAATTCTTGGCCCATTGCCCACTAAAAACCGTTCTTTGATGTCATCCCACAGGTCCTTCACAGCCTCCATGTATGTGATTGTAGAGCGTAGGCTTGGTTCTATCATGTTGAGGATCCATGAAACCAGCATCGAGTTTTCAGTCCACCAGTCTTCCAACTTCGGTGAATCGTCCGTGGGCTGAGATATAGTTCCATCAATAAATCTGATTTTCTTCTTGGCTCGGAGCGCCATTCGCATTGCTCGAGCCCATTCCTCGTAGTTATCTCCTTTCAATTGAACTTGGGTAATTATATTACTCGGATTGTCATTGGCTGCCAGGTAGTACGGCGAGACTACCTTTCTGCTTCCGCCCTCACCTTCATTCTGCTTCTCTCTTCCGTCCGCCATGATCGATCGGCCAAAGCAAGATGTTTCCTTCTTAATTTTAGCGAAGAACAACTACCAGCTTTGACTGACTGTTGAAAAGAGAACCCTGCAGAATCCTTAGAGATCCGCTTCGCGAGCAATGATCAAACAAAAAAACAAATATTGCAGCCTTCAGTTTTGACAATCGAAAGAAGGTAGAGTTCTACAAACTCTTCAGCGATCTGCTCCACGAATAGAGGTTAGAGAAGATCGAATGAGCAAGTTCAGAAGGCAGTACGAAAGTCGAACGAACCGCGCTCTGATACCATGAGAAACTCGAGTTTGAAGGGAAAGATTTTCTTTCTGTGTCTTCTTTCAATCAAACATTACAAGATATATATAGAGGTAGAGTTAGCTCCCTCTTGCGATTAGGATACAAACTCCTAAATGAATAATGAAAACCAAAACAAAGAACAACTAAGATACATACACCAGATAGGACTCATACAGCAAGAAGGATAAAGCTACGCTAAGAAGGCGCGGGCTCAATACATTGCACAAACTACCATTCTCATCTCATCTCATGGTGTTTGTGAGTTTGTGTCTTCCATGAAGGATCAATAGGTTGCAGCAGTTTCCAATTTAGTTCTTGGTAGTTTCGTCATCCATAATGGTGCTATCTCAACAACTTTGTCTATCGGTCTAGATTTATTATTTTCATCAACTTCGTCTCACTCGAGACCATCACCTCCACAAGCCTGCTACTGCTAAATGATAATTCCTACCTTTTGCTTCTCTTGTGTCAGCCTAATGCTTCTCCAGTTCAATTGGTTTTTTATTCAAACCAATCCCGTCTATTTTTGAGGATTCATTGAATAGGGTATCTCTTCTCCAGTCATCAACATTGTGGGTACTTGTGCAACCAAATGGTTGAATATTGATTGATTGGCATTATGCAATCTACACTTCGATAGTTTTTCACAACATGCCATATAATAGTGAGGCCTTCATAACTGTTGTTGTTGTTGTGGCAATCAGACTCCGACCAACGATCTTTTCCTATGGCAATCGAACTCCAACCAACAACCTGCTCCAACAGCATGCATTAGTTCATTTTCAGATCAAACATTTGTAATGCTTATATTTTTGTGATATATAGGGACATCCACATTGTGTCCCTCGTCTTGTGATCAATAGTTTGCACCTCTTCTAATGCTCTTTCTTGTCCTTCTCAACTAGTAGTCATCTATTGTTGTTTCTAATTGAGGGGGATTATTGGAGTGGCCAGAACTCAATCCAACATTGCATTCATAATCAAGAGAAATGAACAATCGTCTCAAAACTTGTTGATGGTTGATTTGTTCTTGTTATTGCCTTATGGATGGATCAATTTGCTGATGATATTTTGTGTCCTTTCTCTTCCGATGCAATGCATGCAATGGTCTTGAGGCTGTTATTGCTTGAAAGTGTGCCTATTGAAGAAAATAACAAACTTGATTTGGATCAATAAAATAACTCCTCATGCTCATCTGACCCATAGGATCTCATTTTAACAAAAAAAAAAAAAGAAAAGAAAAGAAAGTCCATTGAGGCATTACTGTTTTGGGCCCTAGTGCCAGTTTATCCTATTAAGGCTTTTTTTTTTTAACCTGTTAAGGTGTTCATTGACCCCTCTTGGCCCATTTTCAGATTGGCCTATTTTGGCCCATTGGATAAGAATCCATCCCATTGTCATATTTCCATCACTGAGGTCTATTCTTGGTTTATTTTGGCCCATCTTTGGTTTGGCTCATGTTGATAGCTTTTGCAATCAATCCATAAAGACTCTCTCTCTCTCTCACACACACACATAAGCAATGGAATCATCAAGATCACCATTTCATCACTTAATTGGTGAATTTTGAGACATCATCAAGTTGTAGTTTTGTCAAACACATGAAGATTTATTGATCCCCATGTGTTTGAGGGGGAATGTTAGGGAATAAAATAAAGTTGTTAAGATAGAGTTGAGGCTTAGTGATAAGATTGAGATAGATGGAATTTGAATTCAATTAGGATAAAGTTTAGATAGAATTTTATTTTTACAAGAATCCCTTAACTTTCTCTATTTAAGTTGTAATCTTGTTATCAATGGTAATGCGATCTTTTCAATTTCTCATATTTTAGATTGGGAAAAGCTACTCTTCTCTTCCACCCTCTTACTACTTAATAAGAAAATTTGGCTATTTAATTATTTTATCCACTAAAAGACAAAACAGTAAAGTTATTCAGCTCAACAATATCAGATGTTATCTAAGGGTCAAACATTAGGCTCCTTAATGGCTGAATGAAGTTAGATAGAGCACTATTTCATTAATTGAAAATTTTGTTATTTAATTATTTTAACAATTAAAAAGATAAAATAATAAATCTTTCAGTTCAGTAACTTCAATTGTTATTTAGGTTGTGTTTGGAAACAAGGCAAATAAGTGTGAATGCAAATGTGTAGAGTGCAAAACGTTTTATATGAATTGCAAAATTGGGTTAGTTTTGCATTGACAAATTTACCTTCTTACCAAATAGACTTTTAGCTGTAATGGATGCAAAGATGAATTCCAATAAAGCATATGCTTTTTTTTTATCAAAAGCTCATTTGAATGCAAATTTACTTCTTTTTTATTGATTTACTTTTACATCTTATTATCAATGTAAATATGCATTGGCTTGTCATTTGTCAATGCATAAATGTAATGTTACCAAACACATGCAAAAGTGAACCAAAGTGCAAATTTACCCTGAACTGGATTTATATTATTTGCATTGTTTCCAAATGCAGCCTTAATTATTGCAATCCAAATTTGACTCCAATCTCACATGATTTTATGGATAAAATCCATTTGCATCCCTGCAACAAAAAATAAATTTTAAAATTTGAAACTAAATAATAGCTTACATTTCGTGGGAAAAAATATTGCCAATGACATATATATCAGTCTAAGGCGGTGGTCATGAGTTCACCCCCTAAACCACTACTGGCCTAGGTTAAGACCTTCGGCTTAGACAAAAAAGACTGCCACCTTTGAGGACTGGTTCAACGTGGTTCAATCATTCCTAAACCGACGGTATGTCAGAACCACTAGCTCAGAGTTAATAAAGGTGGCGGTCTAAACTGCCGGCTTAGATCTCTTTGGGCTGCCACCTTAGATCTGTCAAAATGTTGCTTCCGTTTTTAGGTGGCAGTCTAGACCACCGGCTTAGATCTCTTTTGACCGCTACCTTAGGTCCGTCAAAATGTTGCTTCCATTTTTAGGTGGCACTCTGGACCGCCGCCTTAGGTCTTTTTTTTATGTCTAAGGGACCGGTTGTATGACCGTCAACTTTGTTTTTTTTTAATTTTTTGTTATTTATAACAATTTGATTTCAATAGTTTTTGGTACCTATTTAATACAAATCTCATGGCAGATAATACATAAAAATCAATTTAAATAAAAAATGAAAATTAAAAATACAAAACTTTTAATTAATATATTAATTATTATAATATCCAAAACAAATTGCTTAAATACAATATCCAATTAACGTAGAAAAAAGTACAAGGCATTTGAAAAAATCTTCTTGAATAATGTAACACATCTTCCAATGCAAATCCACTTAACATAATGATTTAACCTGCAAAATTGTTAGATAATGTAAAGTAAATGAGATATCAAATACAATTCTCAATCAAATTGGAGTTGCATCCGGGTTTTGCACTCAAGGCTCAGTTTAAGAGTACAAATATAGATACATAGAGTGAAAAACCTTATACTTTTATAAATTTGTACTGTACACATGAAAATACAAATACAAATATGTAGCTTTATTTCAGTATCCTAACTCCAAATTATTATCGCACATGTCAATTAAACAATGTGTCAGTTAAATAGCTGGAAGCTTGCCAGCTGTACTCTCTCCTCTCAACTACTAGCCAGCTGCAATTCAGTTAGCTAGCTATAATTCCGTTATTTACCTTGTATAAATTCCCATGTATATTGAATAACAAGTTGTTCCTTTCATTTTTATGGTATTAGAGCCTCGTCGACCCTGTTCCTCTACTACTTGCATGGCGACTAAAAGTAACTCTTCCTCTCCTTATTTCTTGCACCCGTCGAATAATCTAGGAGCGCTACTTGCATGGCGAGAACTATTTGACATGGCGACGGGCAATGTGTAACGCCCTGCAAGCAAAGAACAAATACACTTTTGTTGATGGTTCATTGCCAAGACCAGAGGATTCTGAGAAGGAGTAGGCTTGGGTGAAGTGTAACTCCATGGTGATCTCTTGGATCTTTAATTCTTTAGCAAGAGATCTCCATGAAAGTGTTGTTTACATTGAAACTGTACAAGAAATTTGGAAAGATCTTGAAGATCGCTTCTCTCAAAGCAATGCACTGTGCATACATCAACTAAAGCGAGACATTGGCCTATTACAGCAAGCCGGACAATCGGTTGCAGCATACTTCACGAAGTTGAAGGGGCTTTGGGATGAACTCGCAGTTTTGTTGTTGGTACCTATATGCACATGTGGTGCTGCGAAAGAGTTTGTAGTTGAGCACAAACGAGAGCAGCTTCGTCAGTTCCTCATGGGACTCAATGAGAACTTCAATACCATTCGAACCAACATTATCAGTTCAGATCCGTTGCCTGGAATCAATAAGGCCTACAATCTTGTTGTTCAAGAGGAACGACATCAATCTCTTGTTGGTGTGCAATCTGTTAGACAGTGTAAGCCCTTAGCTCCAATCAGAATGACGTACATTATGACATTTATTGTAAATGAATAAAGTACATATTTGATTCATGTTATTGTGGTGTGTTTCTGTGTAATACCCTTAAACTGGACTCATATGAGACTCGTGTTCGTTTAGAATGTTTACAACCATTGAATAGATCTGGGGAGATTTATCCTACTAAGGCTGACACTGATGTGCCGCCAAGTGGTTGGGCTAGCCTATCTCAGCTGCTAGGGTGAGACCCGAGGTATATGCAGTGTAGGTTTACTTGAAACCTTGAACCGGACCAGAATTCCAGTATTGCCCTGGACCTTGGTGATTAGTGGACAAAACCGAAATGTTACACCTGACCCCTAGACTCGATTATGATACTGCACTAGGTGTCGGATTGGGCTGTCTTTGATATGCCAATCAGTGAGATCCTTAGATGGGGTCAAAACCTGGGTATGTTGGGACTGTCTGAGAATTCATCTGAGTGGGTGATCATAGTGATAGGATCAGCCCCTTCGTCGGACAAAGGTAATGATCGGGGATGCACTCTCTCTGATGGAAACTAAAGCTGCCGGTAGCTGATTTCAATTGTTGAAATTTGTTTTGCAAAATATATTTATATAGAGATATACATATATATATTATGGTTTCAAAATGTTTGCAAAAGGTTTTAATTCCCAGGATCCGTGTGAGTAGAGAGTGCAGTACTGTTCCTTGTAGCCGAGGGAGAAAACTTGATAGCTATAACTATAACCCTAGCAAGTGCACTAGTTATCAAGTAGTATAAAAATATCGTTCCCACGAGGATTTAACAAAATAAGTATTAGAACTACAGCCTTCCTTAATTATTTGGACAACTGAAATTCAGATCCAACAATAAGAACTACTGAAAATTAAAAATAGAAGAAGAAAATAAAAGCAAGAGTAATCAATATTGAATGTGCAACGATTGATTGAATTCGCTAGGACCTTTGGTCCGCCTAACCATTCCAATGAATATTAATGGATGAGATTACCCAAGATAATTTTGTCATTCCCATAAGCTGAAATTTTTCCAATTTTGTTTAATATTCTTTTCCAAGATATATCAAATCTATTTCTATCAAGTAACCCTTCGATCCCTCGACTAGAGTTCTCAAGATAGAAATGCATTAAGTTCAAGGAAAAACTATTACATTCAGATGAATCATGTGTACATACCCCTATATACCATTCAATTCACACCATGAATTATTTGGTCTGCTATATGAATTCCTCTCCCGATTCATTCACATAAACATAATCAATTAAAAGATGGCCACTCATAATCGCATTAAGCAAGATAACTCATAGACTATATGGAAATCACGATCTTGAATAAATCAGAATAAAAATATATTCATTGTTATGGTTAGGCTTTCCACAGCCCTATCTACAAATAAATTAGTTCATAATAGAGGAAATAAAGCAAACAAGAGGAAAGAAAGAACTCATGGTCTCGCCCTTAGAGCTGAGATCTCCTCTTCTCCTTGCCGCCACCTCACTAGTCCGCCTCCCATCCCTTTATATAGCTTTAGGGGGAGGGGGCGGTCTCCAACTCCTTGAAATTTATCTTTCAAAAATAGAAAGTCCTAATCTAATCCTACTCTTAACTCTTATCTAGTAATCTCAATCTCTTTATCCTTCTAGGATTACATCACAAATTTAAATCTAATAGGACTCTTCTCAGTTTCTTGTTCTTACATTCGTATTAGGCTTCCTCTGCGAATTGGGCTATTGCAAAACTTCTCTGTAAGTTGGGCTTCTGCTGCGAATTGGGCCTTCCTACAAATTTGCTCCAACTTTGGGCCCGTCATCTACCACAGTAAGCATGTAATGTGCTCCAGTGATAGATGCGTACTGATAAGGTCCCCACAAATCAATGTGTAAAAGATCAAAACTAGAATTTAACCTACTAGTGCTAAGTGGAAAAGGTAACCTGTGTTGTTTTGATTTGTGATAGACATCACATGGTGAGAGCAATGTTGTATCAATGCCATTTAAGAAAGAAAGATGCTGAAGAGACTGAAAAGAAGCATGACCAAGTTTGTTATACCACAAAATTTTTTAATCTTTATTGATATTAACAGAACATCACAAGGAATATTGACTTAATTATAAGCAAAATTAGGTGAAGATTGAAGGTCCTGCAATATACATTTGTTAGGATAAAACTCAAATTTAAGTTGTTCAGTCTTGGAAAGTTTATTTACTGAAAGTAGGTTATATTTGAAACTAGGAACACAAAGGGCATCAGTCAAGGTTAATTTGGGTGTAAGGGATACATCACCTATATGGTGTACATGTGATTTGATGCACCCGTGTCCACTATCCATGTTCCACAGTCCAAATTATCAAATGAATGCAAAGCAAAATGAAAAGCACAAGTAGAATTGTTACCTGCAAAGTCACTAATGTGTGTGAAATTTACATGATTGTTGTCAATCATGGCCTTCCCCTTCATCATCTTTGATAGCTCCTGCTGAATCATTTGATAAATTCTGATCTGTTGCCTTGCTAACAGCTTGATCCATGTTTGCATCCAAAGGATTATCAGCCATATTAGACACATTTCTTCCTCCTGTCATTTTGTTCCGTTGTTCCTTAAGTTCTTTATACCACTCAGGATATCCATGCAACTTGAAGCAGGTATCCTTAGTGTGACCTCCCATGTTACAATGATCACAGTGCAACTTTTCATACTTCTCATTCTTTTTGTCATTATGATTCTTGTCAGAATTGGATCTCTTATTATTTCCCCTTCCAGCATTAGATCATTTTCCCATAGGTGCTCTCACAAACATTGCTGAGTTCTCCACATTCTCAGTCAATGTAACTCGTACCTCTCTCTGTTTCTCCACTCGTAAAATCATAGAGTATGCCTTTTTAACTGAAGGCAAGGTTTCCATCACCAAGATCTGGTTTCTAACATTATCAAATCCATCATTGAGGCCCATTAAAAACTGCATTAACATGTTAGAACAAGCTAGATCTGAAACAGTCTTTGCAACTCCACAAGTGCAATTTCTACATGTGCATTATGGTGTTGGCAACAAGCAAGCCAATTCATCCCACAATTTCTTCAGGTTCGTGTAATACTTTGCTACTGATTGATTTTCCTGAGAAATAGTGCTTATTTCTCATTGGATCTGACAGATCTGTGGTCCATTTGACACTCCAAACCTCTCCTCTAATTCAATCCAAAGTTCCCTAGCAGTTGAAGCATAAAGAAAGGCTTCTACTATTTCTTTGGAAATAGAGTTCAAGATCCATGATCTAACCATATAGTCCACACGAATCCATTGTTCAAAATCAGAAAACTCTTCATCAGGCATAGCACACTTTCCATTGATAAATCAAAGCTTCATCTTAGCTCCTAGAGCTATCTTAATCGATCTACTCCAAGACAAATAGTTATTACCTATCAAAGGATTCGTAACAAGTTGCATCCCTGGATGATCTGAATTCTGCAGCAGCATTGGATCTCCATTGGCGATGCTCCCTGTATCTTTGTGCACTGTCGCATTTCCAGCTTGAGGTGCAACTAAGACCGCAGGTTCTTCAATATCCTCCATATTCTAGTAGATCTTCAACGTGTTATCAAAATGAAAAGAAAAGCAAATCTGAACTGATTCGCTCTGATACCATGTGAAATTCTAAGCAAGAAGAAAAAACCAAAGAAAGAGAAAAAACCTCTGTATTACTTCAACTGAACTGTACAAAGTGCATGACTACTATTTATACAAGAAATGAATCTATACAAAGCTGCCACGTAATGATTCCAGCTCAGCTGACCTACTAACAAACTAACTAACTTGTATATATAACAGACTAACAGCTAACTAATAGCAGTAACAAACTTGATAACTGCTCAAGAATATATATTGGAGCTTTCCAATATCATTTTGGACATTCAGTGCCAGCCTAATCTCTTTAATTGCTTTGGAGGCCAAGCTCTCCAGTATCTTCCCAACCATGTCAAAAAGCACACCTTCTGCCATCCTTTGCTTGCCAAATAGAAAACAAATTCAAATGTTGTCTCAACTCTCAAGAGGTATTTTGCAATTGAGGATTGAAGTGAAGATCTCCCAACCATTGGGGAATTATATATATAATGCTGCAAAGGCAGAGAGAATCAAGTATAACCTCAACAACCACGCAATAAATGAACAAGGGAGGAGAATATTTGATTGCCTTGGCAGACTTTGATACTTGTCCTCCTCACCCAACACAATAAAAGCACTTCAAACTGTTTGCCTACGCAATGCCACACATAATGCATGTAATCGTCAATTTAATTAATCCAGCTAGGTAGGATTAGCATTAATTTTGGCATCTGTTTTGCATCGTTGTCGTTTTTCCAGAAAATGCCACATCAGGGCCACATCGAAGAAAACGTTATTTCAGAAAATGGGCATTTGTTTGAAACCGTTTTTTCATAAAAACGGTGCTCCAAGCCATATCTCGAAATCGGGAAGACATGGCTTGGAGCAATACCGAATTTGGCATTTCCTAGAGCTGCAGCTCGTTGCTACCAACATGGACGTGAGGTGGCACTGGATAACGGGTATCAGTGCTGAAAATGTTTCCTGGAGCATTGATACCAAACAGAAAAAATTGTTGCTTCAGGAAACGTCCTACCTCAAAAAACAGTGTTGCATCTGCAGCATCCATGCCAACCATATACTTGCTGTTTGGCTATTGGCATCTAATAACACTTAGGGAATGTTTGGAACCGTGGACGTTTTTCAAAAAAGCGTTGCCACATTGGATCCACATAGGCGTTTCAACAATTGCCCATGTATCTCATTGTTTGGTTCAGCTAATTATTAAAAAATCAGGCATGCTTCGAAAACCGGGACCCACCGATTTGGCATTTTCATGCATCGGTGAACCGTTTCCCCCAACGGTTGATTGATGTGTATCCTAATGTGGTTTTTATCTGTCAGCACATACATGAAAATTGGTAATAAAAATCTTACCAAACAGCATAGTGTTGCTCACCTACATGGCAAAAGTGTTTTTTTTTTTGGAAAATCAATCCAAAAAGCACCCATGCTTCCAAACACCATATTAATTGCTAAAATCCTTTTTTCAAACAGTTTTTTTTCATTATTTTGTCATTCAAAACATTTATTAAAACAGCCCCACAGCTGTATTTTGAAGTTATGGGGCCAATCATAACACCCCACGCCAGCCATAAGTTGTGAACCATCTGCACTTTATGAATTTGCTAGGGCATTAAGATTAGTGCCACAGGCCGAATCAAGTTAATATAATCCGTTTAACATTAGAAATCCCCCGATGCGAATGGGAGTCCTAGGGTTTTGATAGGCGCCCAGATCACTCCAACTCTCTCATTCTCGCCTCCAACTCATAGACAAGTGTAAAAAACTCTAAAATATATGTTTCCTACCATCCAAGAACATTTGGATTCGAACTACCAATGAAGGATCACCTTCAACGTGTGTTTCGGAGCGGAGCCCGTCTTAGTTGCTGGAATTTGTCTATTAAGGCTACACTAGTACCTCTCATCTCATCTTGTTATTGTTTTTTCTTGATTTTTATTAATCTTATTTGATTTTTAGGTCCTTTGCTTGCTTATTGTTGTGGTAAGGTTGAAGGAATTTAAGGTTCATGGAAGGATTTTTAGTTTTTTCAGCCATGGTACTTAAGGGAGAGAGGAGAGGGGTTTGGGGAATCCAGTACCCACTCCCTGAAAATATCCCCACTAAACCATGGCTGACATTTTTTTGAAGAAATTGTTTTCCATGAAATTTATAGTCCTTCAACCCCATTAAATCTTCCATAAACCTAAAACTCTTGAATTGGGATTTAAAGAAGCCTTAACATGATTCATTTCAGATTTGCAAATTGTTAATAATTGTTTTTAGCTTGTTTCCCCCTTTTTTACTATTAATTTTTAAATCTGAAATCACATATGTTAATGTTTTTTTTGTCTCATTTCAAGTGGTTTAGGATGTCATCATAAGTGTTTCTTGAAACTTGATTGTTTAGCTCTGGAGTTGCTCTATGACTTAGTTTTTTGGTTATTGTTTCTAGTGCTGTAATTAAGGGGGCAGAATTGAATTATCCCCTCTTTCCCATTCTTTTCTTTCTTGTATGGTTGAAAATCCACATATTAGGCATGTGTTAATGTTCTTGTGCTTTTAAATATGTTGAATTGAATTATATGCTTTTTTGGTATTAGAACTTAATTGTATATGCTCGAATGTTACATGCCAAACCCCTTTTATTTGTTTCTTTGGTGATGTTTTGGGTTGTTGCTTGGCACTAGAAAGAGGGGTAAGTTCTCTTGTTCACTCCACCTTTTGATTCCCTTAACCTATTGACATAGTAGAACTATTACATGTTTATGTTATTGGAATTCTGCTTGGATTTGATTGTGTCTTGAGATTCTTAAGAGCATGACATGTTAAGACAATGATTTTTATTATGCTTAGAATCCATTAGCATTCTGAAATATGATGTTTTGCATTTATTGAATGATGGAAACAATGATTTTTAGGTTCCATGTCAATGTTGAAATATAAATTTCATGTTAATATGTGTTCAATCCTATGTTCTAGAAGTGATCACCATGCTGAAATCTATTTTTCCTTGTAATCTCTTAGGTTAAAGGGTAAATGGTTATCGTGATTTGAGGTTAATCTCTAGGCTGAAATGAATAGTAGTTTGTTTGTATGTGAAACATGGATTGACTTGGGAAAATGCACATGCTTAGTTGCTGAAATAATATATGCAAATTTGTTTTTGAAACATGACATGCAATAGGGACAATATCTTTGTTGATATATGTTAGGATGATGAGCAACCAAATTATGTAATCTATAACATTAGGATTCAAATATTCAGGAGAATAAAATTTTAACTTAGAAAAATCAATACTTCATTCTCAGATTAGCAAGTAGTTCTTGAACTTTACAGCCCTTCAAGCCTTCCTTGTGTTCTAGTCTTGTTTGTTGATTAAGTAAATCTAATTTGTTCCCTATAAGTCTAGATAGATCTCAACGAGTTATGTTTGCAATTAAGGAGAGGGGTGCCTAATCCCTTCCCTCCTCTTATTCAAAGAACTCTTGAATTTCTGTTTCTAGGCTGGTGAAAGAGTAGAGTCCCTATTTGCCTGAAAATCTAAACTGTTTAACCTAAAAAGAAGACCCATTTCCTCTTAAACAAAAATGGGTGGCGACTCTATTGGGCCGACCATGAGCTTTTTGGAGCTCACAGTTGGCGACCCCACTGGGGACTTTTAATTTGGACCATTTGGAGCTTTTTCTAGGTTTGTTTTCTCTATAATATTATTTTCTATGGGAATTTCTTGTACTTTTATCCTTTATTTTGATGATCAATTTCTGTGAAGTGATGAATCTGATAGTTCTTGTTGGATTTTGATCTTTGTGCATATAAGCTTTTATTTGGAATGTAAAGACATAAATAGAGATGTTGACGACTTAACCTCTGTATAAGTTGAAGTGTTTGTTTGAACTATAATCATTAATTTTATATAATGTAGACATATATAATACTAAGCGTAGTAAACTACAGTTCTTGGTCTAGTGTATGTATTGAAATATTTATGGTTTATGCACTTTAGAATCAATAACATTGCTTTCTTTAAAAGAAACAAAGAACAACTCCATATTAAGATTTTCAAGAAGGAGCTTCAAAGTTAAGACCTACTTTCAAGACTGTTCTTATCTTTTTCTCCTTTTTTTTTATGGTCTTGTATTTTGGTTTAATAGGGATAGTGTCAAACCTTACCTATGCTGTAATTTTCATAGGAAGGAACTCATTCCAAGATTGACCTAAGCTTGGATTTTCAATGAAGAAGTCAAATTCAGATCTGATCTGTGTTTTTAAAGAAGGAAGCTTGTTACAGATTTATCTATGTTGTGGTTTTCAAAAGATTACTTTGGTTTTTTCTAAAAACAAAATGACCTATGTTTGGAATTTTTAAAATAAAAATTAAGTTACAGATTTGGAACTAAGCCTGCTGATTGTTTTAGAAAGAAATAAAGCTTGTAGACCTGATTTCTAGAATCGATTTAAGTTTTCAGAGAAGTTACATTTTCTTTCTCTTTTCCTCTCTTGCAACTTTGAGTTTAAAGGTAAAATTCAAACCTGGGCAACTGGGTTCAGGTTTGTTGTTTCTTTTATGTAAAAAGAGAAGTTATAAGTTGGCTAACAGGTTTGGGTTTTTAGTTTTGAAGTAGGATGCAAATCTAAAATCATTTCTGTTATTGAATTTCAAGGAAATAATACAGCTTATAGGCCTGGCTTTATGTTTGAAGTTTGTTTTTAGAGTGGGTTATCTATTTGGAAATTTTGAACAAAAACAATACTTGGGAAGAGATATTTGTTAGACATTTGTATACCTTAGCTCCAATCAGAATGATGTGCATTATGAATTTATTGTAAATGAATAAAGTACATATTTGATTCATGTTCCTGTGGTGTGTTTCTGTGTAATACCCTTAAACTTGACACTTATAAGACTCGTGTTAGTTTAGAACGTTCACAGCCGTTGGATAAGTTTGGGGAGATTTATCCTACCAAGGCTGACACTGGTGTGCTGCCAAATGTTGGGGTGGCCTGTCTCAGCCACCAGGGTGATACCCGAAGCACATGCAGTGTAGGTTTAATAAAACATTTGAACCGGACCAGATTTCCAGTATTGCCCTGGACCTTCGAGATTGATGGGCAAAACTGGAAAGTTACACCTGACCCCTAGACTCGATTATGATACAGCACTAGGTGTCGGAGTGGGCTGTCTTTGATATGCCATTCAGTGAGATCCTTAGCGGGGATCAAAACCTGGGTATGTTGGGGCAGTTCGAGAATTCATCTGAGTGGGTGATCATAGTGACAGGATCAGCCCCTTTGTCGGACAAAGGTAATGATCGGGGATGCACTCTCTCTGATGGAAACCAAACTACCGGCAATTGATTTCAATCGTTGAAATTTTGTTTTGCAAAATATATTTATATACAGATATATATATATATATGTTATGGTTTCGAAATGTTTGCAGAAGGTTTTAAATCCCTGGATCCAGTTGACCAGAGAGTGCAACACTGTTCCTTGCAGCCGAGGGAGAGGTCCTCTCTTGTTAGGCAGTGTTTGATCATTATGTGCTGAGAGGTTAAGTGTAAGACCATTGAGGGTAATACCAGATGGGCTAATCTTGCATCTGCCCACAGTCCTTGTGTGTTACAAGGTGGCTTGGCCCACGGACCACTTAGGGTAAGTCTTGGGCCCATAAAGCCCATGTGATGGGTTTCAGGGGGTGCACTATCCATAACAGTGTATTCGGCCAGGCCTTGTAACAAAGGCTGGGCTGAACCCATGTGGCTGATGTGTAGATCAATGTTTGGGTCCCACACCATACAAGGAAGCCCAACTGGGCAGCAATTTGGAAGGCTAAGTGAGCACATAACCTTAATGGACCTAAAGCCCATTTCGAACTAGAAACCTCCTAAATAATATCCACTCAGAGAGTCCAAAATCTAAATAAGATTTAGATCTGGAAACCTCCTAATAGGATTGGGAGAGGGCTGATCTAATATGCAGATAAGATAAGGGTTCTCCCTTATCACTTAAAGGGAATTCTGATCCAAATATGATTTGGATCAACAACTCCTAATGGGATTAGGAGCTGATCCCTTTAAGCCTATAAAAGGAGGAGGGGGCGGCAGCCTTAAGACACAAATCTTTTTACATTCTCTTCAGAGCTGAAAACACAGAAGGAAGAATTCAGCAACCCTGCGAAATTCTTTGTTGTCGCCTCCTTCCTGCAGCCTCCATATCTCCAGTTCAGTGGGAGAAATCAAAATTGGATCTTGATATCAATTTCTTGTGAAGGGACTGATAGGAAGCTGTGCTCACGTGCCGTCCTGCTGATTCTTGAGAAGGATTAGGTTCTTGGAAAGAACACTACTGATTCTGCTCCATCCTGCACTGTGCCATCTTTAGTGGGAGCAGTATTTGGATCCTTCCTTGGGCATGAACACCTCCATTGGGAGATACTACTTCTCAGTATCAGGTATATCCCTCTCCTGTTGTTTTTGGTTCAGATCTGGTCTGGTTTTTTGTTCAAGATTGATCCTTTAAATATGATTTTTCAAAAATAGGGAATATGATTCCCAATGGAGATGGGAGAAATTTTTGAAATTCGCTCATTCTATTCCGCAAGATCCGAGCGTCCATAGGATGGATCTCCCATCCCTTCAGTGGTATCAGAGCCATGGTTCAAATCTTGAACCAAATTAGTTTAGATCTGAACCTGCGCAAATGGGAAGAAGGTGTTCTACCCGATTTGCGTAGATAAGGGTTTTTGGGAAATTGTTCCAAAATTTTTGGGCGAATAATCTGGAATTAAATTTTTTATAAATCTGAATTTTATTTAGAATGGTTCTTTATGATTTTCTTGATTTATGGGTTGTTCGTACAAGAGGAGATCGAAATCTTGATTGGCGCAGGGAACCTGCAATTTTGCAGTTTCTTGAATTATTTATTACATTTGGTCAGTAAAATAATTTTTTTTATTTTTAGACTGAATGTATAGGCATTCGATCTGATGTAATATTAATGGAAATTAGGATTTCTATTTATTTTATTTTGGATCGAAGATGGCGGCACAAGGAAGGAGATTTCGGAGATGGGAGAATCGCTATCTGCGATTTGCAGTTTATGAAATTGCAAACTGTGATCTAACCTCTGTTTTGCAGGATGGATTGTGCGAACAACCCTATCTGACTGATTGTTGATCTTTCTTTAATCAATTTTAATTTCAGATTATTTTCTTGAATTAAAGATTTAATTAAAGATCAAACCCTAGACCCAGTCGAACCAAGATTGGTTCAAATTGTTTGGACCGAATCTAGGGTTCGATCAAGGCTGAATGTCAGCCCTAATTTTTCCCAAAAATGGGCCTGAGGATTGATAATTAATTGAATGCTTAATTCGGCCCAACCTGTAAAGGCCCATTTTTAAATTGTTAAAACTGCTAAAAGCCCAATTTGCGGATAAAGCTATATGGGCCGAACTGATTAACCCTAATTCGGCCCATATACCTAGATAATATTAATGGATAATATTATGGTTTAAAATGGGCTTTAAATGGGCTTTACAGATATTTAATTGATTGGGTCAATTCTTCCCTACATGTGATGTATGGATGTGTGATGTGCTACGTTCATGGACTATAAGTACTTGGCCCATGCAGATTCGGTAGTGTCTCTTGCACACACCATGGCTGAATGCACATCATTTACATGGTGTCCCTTATAGTAATTGGATGACCTCCCTCTATGGTGGGCCCCACAACCCCTGAAGAGAGTACGTGCGGAACCCTAGCCGATTTGAGCCCACCAAAATCTGGCTTTATGAAAGTCAGTGGGAGCCACTCTGGTTTGACCTAATCTAAACTAGGGCGTATTTTTTGTTCCCTCCAGCAAATATGAATGCATGTGATAGGGAGATTCATGTGATGAACTCTCTAAAGGTCTTCCATCATTAGCATGAAGATGGGTCCTTCAGTAATGAGGAAACGCACCAGAAAATGGGTTATCCATTTGCTGTTGGGCTTGTCTGAGTGTTTCATAAGATGATAGGGGCGTCATAGACCGATGTGGGAGGGGCTTCACCAGAAAATGGGAACTCTCTCACGGTACTTTGGCGTTCACGAATATGATGGGTAAGCACTCACTGAACAGAAAGGTTTACCTGAAAATGGCTCTGAACCTTGTCTGACAGAGGCCAAAGGGAAAACTCATATGATGAGTGGATATGATCCTTCACAGAAAGGTGGTGGGGTTTTGCAGCTGAAACAGTTGGCTCCATGCACCCTATTTGGTTTCCCACATTTCCAGAGACAAGTCGTTGTCTCCGTCACTGAGAAAGGAGGGAAATCTCAGAGATGAATAAATGGGAATGGAACATAGATTAAAAGCCATATCTATGTAATGAACATGAATCAAATTAGGTTGTGGACTAATGTTTGTTGTTTTATCAGAAAATGGCAAACAGACAATTTGCAAAGCTTCTTGATGACAACAAGCTTAAGAGCCCAAATTATGCCGACTGGTACCGTAACCTCATGCTGGTCTTGACCTCTGAAAAACTGGATAAAGTAGTTAAGAATCCTGCCCCGGAGCATCCGGGTGATAAGGCTTCTGAGGCCCGAAGAAGGGAATTCCAAGATTGGGAGGATAAAAACTCTCTAGCCCACTGCTATGTCATTGCCTCACTAAATAACTCAATACAGAGGCAGTTCGATCAGATCAAACTTACCAAGGACATATTGGGCAGTCTAAACACAATGTACAAAGAGCAGAATCGTTCTACTCGACAGAAGGTCTTGAAACTATTCATGATCGCGTAGATGTCCAGGGGGCAGAAGGTTCATGACCATTGTCTTCAGATGATGGGATATATCAACGAACTTGAAGCCCTTGGATCCGGGCTAGATCTTGGCACGCAAGTGGATGCCATCCTGAATTCTTTGCCCTCTTCCTTCAATCCATTCATAATGAATTATAATATGAACAAGCTGAATGTCAGCGTCCAGTAACTCAACAATATGTTGCAGAGGGCTGAGGACTTAATTAAGAAGGATGAGCCTGTAGTTATGCTTGTTGAAACTAACAAAACGGGCAAGAAAAAGAGGAAGGCAAAGAAGCCTCAGAAGAAAACTGTCAAACCCAAGAAGTAGAAGAAAGACAGGGCATCGGATGCGTGTCACTTCTGCAAACAGACCGGCCACTGGAAGAGGAACTGTCCTCAGTACCTAGAATCCAAGAAAGGTAATTTCGAATCTTATGTCATAGAAACCAATTTGTTGGTGGCTTCTGCATCCTGGTGTATTGCCTCCGGGGCTTCAACTCATGCATGTAACTCACTAGAGGGGTTCAAGGTAAGCAAAAGGCCGAATGATGGAGAAGTGATGCTCTACTTGGGGACTTCTGCAAGCGTTGCAGCTACGGCTATAGGAACCGTAGAATTAAAATTTAGAGAATGATCCATTGTACTTAAAGATTGTCTTTTTGTGCAAAATTTAAGAAGAAATTTGATTTTTGTCTCTAAATTGTGTGCAGATGGATATTCTGTCTTTTTTAGTAATACGACTACTATTAAAAGAAACAATAAATTCATCGCATACGGGGAACTGGAGAATGGTCTCTATGTTCTACATCCTTCTCTAGAAACTAACATAGTCGAAACTACGTCGGCTGATATCCCCAAGAAAAGAGTACGTGATACAGTTAATCCCACGTGCCAGTGGCATTACCGACTTGGCCATATCGGTATTGACCGAATCACAAGACTGGTAAATGATGGTCCTTTGGATTTTCTAACTGAAGAAGATCTTCCCACTTGTGAGCATTGCCTTCAAGGTAAGATGACAAAGAGGCCATTTAATGGTAAGCCTGAAAGATGTACAGGCACACTTGACCTTATACATACTGATGTATGTGGTCCCCTGAGTGTTAGGACCCGTAGCCAGCACGTGTATTTCATTACATTTACCGATGACTATTCTCGGTATGGTTACGTGTACCTAATGAGACATAAGTCTGAATCCTTTGAAAAGTTCAAAGAGTTCAGACAAGAGGTCGAGAAGCAGTTGGGGAGAGAAATTAAGTCCCTTCGATCAGATCGAGATGGTGAGTATCTCTCTGACAAATTCAGGGACTACTTGAAGGTCAACGGGATAGTATCACAGTTGGCTCCTCCTGTTACACCACAACTTAATGGTGTCTCAGAGAGGAGGAATAGGACCTTATTGGATATGGTCTAGTCACTTTTCGTCCATTCAAAATTACCCACATCCTTTTGGGGATACGCATTGGAGACTGCGATATACGTTCTGAACTGGGTTCCAACCAAATCAGTTCCGAAGACTCCCTATTAGCTTTGGACCGGAAAGAAACCAAGTGTACGCCACTTGAAGATTTTGGGTTGTCCGGCTCACATTAAAAGAACGAATCCGAACAAATTGGAATCCAAGACCAGTCGTTGCCTATTCGTAGGCTACCCAAAAGGCTCTGTAGGTTATATATTCTATGACCCAAGTGAGCAGAAAGTGTTCTGCAGTCGGAATGCACAATTCTGGGAGAATGATTATATCCTGAACAACCTTCGTCAGGAAATTGTTCTTGATGAGGAGAGCTCAGATGTAGTGGGAGGTGTTCCAAAAGTTCCAGGTAGTGACCAACTTAGAAGATCTACCCGGGTATCCAGGCCACCAATCCGTTTTGGTTATGATCAGGATAGTTACTGGTGGAAACCTTGACTAGTGAGGAGGATCCCGTGACTTATGTGAAAGCTATGTTGGACATAGACTCCCTTAAGTGGGTAGATGCCACGAGAGCTGAGATGGACTCAATGGAGACTAACGGAGTCTGGACTCTGGTAGATCCGCCTTCCGGGGTAAAAGCAATTGGTTGCAAATGGATCTACAAGAGGAAGAAGGGCCCCGATGGCAGGGTTGAGACCTACAAAGCTCGTCTGGTGGCGAAAGGGTATACTCAGAAAGAAGGAATCGATTATGAGGAAACTTTTTCGCCTGTGGCCATACTTAAATCCATTAGGATCCTGCTAGCTATAGCAGCATACCATGACTAGGAGATTTGGCAAATGGATGTCAAAACCGCATTCCTGAATGGAGATCTTACTGAAGATTTCTATATGCAGCAACCGTAAGGTTTCATAGCTACGGGTCAGGAACTTATGCAGCAACCGTAAGGTTTCATAGCTACGGGTCAGGAACACATGGTATGTAAGTTGAATACATCCATGTATGAACTTAAGCAAGCTTCCAAGAGTTGGAACATCCGGTTTGACTCTACTGTCAAAAAGTTTGACTTTGAGCAGAAGCACTGGACTGCTCGTCCTGACATTGCTCAAACAGGGAGCATCATGTATGCCATGCTATGCACTCGTCCTGACATTGCTCAGGCAGTGAGTGTGGTAAGTAGATTCCAGGCCAACCCAGGGCAAGAGCATTGGACTGCTGTGAAATGCATACTTAAGTACCTTCGAAGGACAAAAGAGTTTTGTCTGGTATTCGATGGTAGCTCACTACAGATCCAGGGGTATACGGATGCCGATTTCGAAGGACAAAAGAGTTTTGCTGTGAAATGTCAATTTCCACGGTAGACTCCACAACCGAAGCCAAATACATTGCCGCAAGTGAAGCTGCCAAGGAAGTCGTGTGGATGAAGAAGTTCGTTCACGAATTGGGAGTAGTTCCGTCCAGCACATCACCCATCCCGTTGTTGTGTGACAACAATGGAGCGATTGCTCAGGCTAAGGAGCCACAAGCCCACTCGAAGTCGAAGCACATCGAGAGGAAGTACCATGTACTGCAGGAGATTGTTGGTAGAGGGGACGTCCTGATTCAGAAGGTAACATCAGCGGAGAATGTAGCAGACCCATTGACTAAGCCACTAACACAGAAAGGGTTTGAGAAACACGTGGAAAGTATGGGATTCCGACTTATACCAGATTGGACCTAAGTGCAAGTGGGAGCTGTTAGACAGTTGTATACCCTTAGCTCCAATCAGAATGATGTACATTATGAATTTATTGTAAATGAATAAAGTACATATTTGATTCATGTTTCTGTGGTGTGTTTCTGTGTAATACCCTTAAACTTGACACTTATGAGACTCGTGTTAGTTTAGAACGTTCACAGCCGTTGGATAAGTCTGGGGAGATTTATCCTACCAAGGCTGACACTGGTGTGCTGCCAAATGTTGGGGTGGCCTGTCTCAGCCACCAGGGTGAGACCCAAAGCACATGCAGTGTAGGATTAATAGAACCTTTGAACCGGACCAGATTTCCAGTATTGCCCTGGACCTTCGAGATTGATGGGCCAAACTGGAAAGTTACACCTGACCCCTAGACTCGATTATGATACAGCACTAGGTGTCGGATTGGGCTGTTTTTGATATGCCATTCAATGAGATCCTTAGCGGGGGTCAAAACCTGGGTATGTTGGGACAGTCCGAGAATTCATCTGAGTGGGTGATCATAGTGATAGGATCAGCCCCTTTGTCGGACAAAGGTAATGATCGGGGATGCACTCTCTCTGATGGAAACCAAACTGCCGGCAGTTGATTTCAATCGTTGAAATTTTGTTTTGCAAAATATATTTATATACAGACATATATATATATATATATATATATATATATATGTTATGGTTTCGAAATGTTTGCAAAAGGTTTTAATTCCTGGGATCCAAGTGAGTAGAGAGTGCAACACTGTTCCTTGCAGCCGAGGGAGAGGTCATCTCTTGTCGGGTAGTGTTTGATCGTTATGGGCTGAGAGGTTAAGTGTAAGACCATTGAGGGTAATACTTGATGGGCTAATCATGCATCTGCTCACAGTCCTTGGGTGTTATAAGGTGGCTTGGCCCAGGGACCACTTAGGGTAAGTCTTGGGCCCATAGAGCCCATGTGATGGGTTTCAGGGGGTGCACTATCCATAACAGTGTATTCGGCCAGGCCTTGTAACAAAGACTGGGCTGAATCCATGTGGTTGATGTGTAGATCAATGTTTAGGTCCCACGCCATATAAGGAACCCCAACTAGGTAGCAGTTTGGAAGGCTAAGTGAGCACATAACCTTAATGGGCCTAAAGCCCATTTCGAACTGGAAACCTCCTAAATAATATCCACTCAGAGAGTCCAAGATCTAAATAAGATTTAGATCTGGAAACCTTCTAATAGGATTGGGAGAGGGCTGATCTAATATGTAGATAAGATAAGGGTTCTCCCTTATCACTTAAAGGGAATTCTGATCCAAATATGATTTGGATCAGCAACTCCTAATGGAATTAGGAGCTGATCCCTTTAAGCCTATAAAAGGAGGAGGGGGCGACAGCCTTTGGACAGATCTTTTCACATTCTCTTCAGCTGAAAACGCAGAAGGAAGAATTCAGCAACCCTGCAAAATTCTTTGTTGCCGCCTCCTTCCTGCAGCCGCCATACCTCCAGTTCGATCTCCAGTTCAGTGGGAGAAATCAAGATTGGATCTTGATATCAGTTTCTTGTGAAGGGAATGATAGGAAGTTGTGCTCACGTGTCGTCTGCTGATTATTGCGAATGATTAGGTTCTTAGGAAGAACACTGCTGATTCTGCTCCATCCTGTGCGAAGGATTAGGTTCTTAGGAAGAACACTGCTGATTCTGCTCCATCCTGCACTGCGCCATCTTCAGTGGGAGTAGTATTTGGATCCTTCCTTGGGCGTGAACACCTCCATTGGGAGATACTACTTCTCTGTATCAGGTATATCCCTCTCCTGCTGTTTTTGGTTCAGATCTGGTCTGGTTCTTAGTTCAAGATTGATCCATGAAAAATATGATTTTTCTAAAATAGGGAATACGATTCCTAGTGGAGATGGGAGAAATTTTTGAAATTCGCCCATTCTATTCCGCAAGATCCGGGCATCCATAGGATAGATCTCCCATCCCTTCAATATTCAAGGTCCATTTCTATTTGTCGAAATCGGTGTTATTTATGCAATCATTCTAAGAAGAAATAAGAGAATTATACACTTTAAACTATGACTATGTGTTGGTTTTCAATGTAAGCTATACACTACAAGAAAATGGGTCTACCGTCGGCTTAGGCCTTAAGACCGCCGGCTTTGATCTATGGCGGCGGTCCTCATTCTACCCCCTAAACCTCTGTCGGCTTAGATCAAGACCGCCGACTTAGATGCAAAAGACTGTTGCCTTAGGTGGCCGGTTCAAATTGCTTTGAAGCGGCGTTCACACTGAGCCGCTGGCTTAGCATTAATTAGGCGGCGGTTTAGACCGCCGGCTTAGATACCAAATGACCGCCGCCTTAGATTTCTATCAAACTCCCTCGTGTTATTAGGTGGCGATCCGAACTGCCAGCTTTTATGCTAAATGACCGCCGCCTTATGTGTTGTTTATGGCTAAATCGGTGGATTCATGTCTTAGATCTTCTTTTTCATTTTTTATTTATACTAAGTTAATTCTAACACTTTTTGGTCATGTTGATAGCTAAGCCGGCGGACATGACCACCAGCAAATACCAATTTTTTCAAAAAATATGCATATACCCGCTTAATTGCAGCATTTTGTGGTACCTGAATTTTTTATTGATCTAGCATTTTCATACCTATTTAATACAGCAAAACCGTTTGATAAAAATGAATTTAAAATGAAATCTATTAATTCAAAGATTATATATTAAAATATCCAAAAGACATTGTTCAAATACAATATCCAATTAACATATAAATAATACAAAAACTTTAAAGAATAATCAAATTCTCTAATAATGCAGCACATATTGATTGAACTTGCAAATCTAATAATGCAGCCCATTGAACTGCCAATGGGCAGTTAAGAAATTGGCAGGAACGCCCACAAAAAAAATCTTGAGCAGCCAGCCCAGCTCAACATGACCCTTTCTACCTTTCCTATGATAGCATCTATTGGTTCAGCCTTGGACGACTAAAAAATTCTTTGATTTCACTCCTTCAATATTAGCCAAGAAATTGCAAATAATAAGATGTTCCAAATCAATCTCCCATTGTCACTTTGTTAGATAAGCAGGCGGCCCTCCACTCAGAAATAAGGTTTGCATTCTACAACAGTAAATGGTGGGACCCAACACAGCCGGAAAAGCTTGGAGAAATGGCACCATAACTGGCAAGTGTAGGGGCAATGAATTAAGAGATGGACAGATTTAGAGGCTGATCTACAAAGACTTAATCTTGGATGGGACTTGATCTTTCCCGATCCAAGGCCAAACTACCTTCTCACCGAGGCCCATAAAAGCTAAATAGCATGACTTGGTGGAAAACTGGCCATCCTTCTCACAATTCACAAACCCAAACTCTAGTATCCCTAGACTGGACACGGTCCTAACCTTTGGCATTTTCTGCACAAAGTGGCTGCTCTCAAACCCTAACCCATATTCTCTCATGCTTGCCAGCCCAATATTTTACCACTGTACCAACTAACGGCCCCTAATTGAAGAAGTCAATGTGGCATCATTATTTAGTTTCATCAGCAACCAGATCAATAGATAATTGTTACTAAATGAAATGAAAGATAAAATAAGTCGATTCCCTGTATCCAAACATAAGATGAATGAAGGGAATATGTTGACAACCACCAACTCTAACTCAAATCAGCTTTAATATTAACTATTTGGGATTAGTTTGACCCAACTACCACCTCAAGAAACTATCTCATATTGTACTCATTGGAAGAATCAATTTGTTTGTACATCAGGGAAAAAAAGGTTTCCTGGAATAAGATGAATACAGAAAAACTAGAACTAGGAATTACCTGACTCACACTAAGAACAGCATCAACATGGATGTCAGGGCCTTCTCTCTGAAAAACAGGGTCTTCTCGGACCTAGAAATGAAAAATGCCATCAAACTCTTAGAACCAAACAAGGTGTGGTGATTGATGCATTCAGATATTGTTGAATTGAATGATGAATTGAATTCGTTGTTAAATAAGGAACCAAATGGGTGAATGCATCGGTGAGTTCCAGCTGAAGTTTCCCTGTTACTCAAGGAACCAAATTGTTTGTTTAGTCAGTTCGGGAACTCGCCACTCTTTCAGGACTCCCTTCATAGAACTTGGGAAGCATCAAATTAAAGTAACAACCTTCAAGAAATGATTTGACATTGCTGTACTGAATTTGCAATGCAAAAAAAAAAAAGGAAAAGAAAAGAAAAGTGGTTTCAGGTCTCTATTTCCAAAGCTTTTTGCACTGGAAAGGTTCCCAGAGCTGTTTGCACTGACCATGCCAGTAACAAAATGCAAACTTTTGTGTTGCTGGGGTGGATAATATTCCCACCTTGAAGTAATCTTCAAGTTGATTTTGATAAAATCTATTCTTACTGATCTAAAGAAATGCAAAGCATGCTAGGCAGTGGTGCCCCTGGAGTTTTATGGGCAATCTAGAATGAAAGGAATAGTAGAGTTCTTGAACAGAAGTGCAGCCCAGAGGAGGAGGTTTATTTCCTGTGTCGTGGGCATGATAAAATTTTTGTTATCCACTCATACTTGTTCTAGTGGAACTGATCTATCACACCCTTTTTTTAATATAGATTTTTTGGGGGGTCCTTAAAGGTTAGGTTAATGTACAGAAACTCTTTGTACAGGGGACCATATTGTATATTTTTTTCAGTTAACACAATTTACTTTAACTTTTTCAGAAAGAAGAACAAGAAGGGCAATGGGCTCACAGATTTCCATATAGAGAAGTTAAGGCATTGCTCGAAATAGCTGTTCATCTGGGTTCCACAATCAACTAATGCCTTGGCTGATTTTTTGATCAAGGATGTGGTAGGGAGACATAATCTGTTAGAGAGGGCTCCATGCCCATGTGTACAGCCTCAAGGCTGAAGTGCCATTTATAACTTTAGGTGCTAGTTTACATTTTGCTGTTTTACTATAGGGAATGTATGGCATTTCATTGCTGATATAAAAGGGCAACACAGTACCAGAGGCCCCATAGGAGGTGTTTCCCCTCTGTATATTGATTAATAAGAAAGCATCTACAAAATACTTTTATAGACCCAACAATTCTTTTAATGAAAGCATAGACAAGTCAAACAATGTTATAACAGGAAATTTAATTTATCCATGATGATGGTCAATTCCTTAGTGGGGATGCTCAACAATTTCCTCTCCCATATTGACATTCACAGGCCTTATCAACTTAGTATACCCATGTTTTCAAGGGATGCTTAGAAATAACAATTTTAACAATATAAAAATGCATGTATCATTGCAATTACTGCAAATATTCTCTACTCTAAAGCTTAACAAGGAATATATGGGAACTGTCTTTCTTTTGATAAGTAAATATATGGGAACTATCTAATGACATAAGAAAAATACAAAACTGAAACTGAAGAAATCTTGGGAAAATTTTTATAGTACCACTTCCATCTTGAAGTGAGGAGTTGCGACTTTCAATATGGTAAAATTACAGAGAGTCAAAAGAGGGTACATCTCTAAACTAGCAAACAGAGTTTTACTAGATAGAACAGTGCAGAACCATCTGTACTTAACAACCATGATGCTCACAACTTGATTGCAGAACCATCCAAAGGAAAATGTTATGGACAAAATTGGATTTTGGATTTCAAAGAAAGTAGACCATAGATGTAGATGGTGTGCATGTATGTTTTCTCATAGTATTTTAGTCCCTATGCCTCAAGTCCTAACGTTAGCAAGCCACCTTGGATATTAACTTTTGAGTCCAAACTCAATCTATTCCATCCAAATTTTAATCCATTTCTAACTAGTTGGTTTTAGCCCACATGCTTCAATGTAAGTTTATTCTCTAATATCAATTTGTAAAGCTATGCTTGAACCCTTGTATTTATTTTTAACTTTTACAACTTAAAATTATTTTTTGAAATTTTGGATGTGTTTGTCTATTGTTTTTTTTATCCCTTTTTTTTACTCCATGTTCTATTTCTTTATGTTTGTGATTGTAAGTTCAGATTTTAAGAAAATATTTCAGCTCATCTCTAACCTCAAGTATATTTTAAGATTTTGCTTTTCTTGTATCAATGATTATCCAACAACTATAATCTCAACTTTGGAGATACTACAAAAACTGACTATAGCGGCATTTTTTTTATGCCGCTATATATCAGTTTATACGCCACTATATACTTATGGCGGCGTATTTGTGGCATATCGTCTTATGCCGCTAAAAACTATGCCGGTATAAGAAAAAGCGGCATTTAGAGAAACGCCGCAGGAAACAATTCTATAGTAGCGTTTAATCCATCAATAGCATCATATGGATATGCCACTATAAGTCTAAAAAATTAATTTGTATATGCCTTTTGCGGCATATATAATTGCTACTATAAATATAATATCTATAGCGGAATTTTATAAACGCCACAATAGCAATAACTAATTGGGGCCTAGCATTGGCGTTTATAAATGCCACAATAGATCTATTTTAGTGAATGTGTTGTGGCATTTGTAACTTTTGCTATAGATCTATTTGATTGAACCTGTACTAGTGTTTATAACCACTGCAATAGATTTGTTCGGTTGAACTTATAGTGGCGTTTATAACTGCCACTATAAATAATTAAAACCTGTTTTATCAGCTTTCATATTCAATATTAGAATCATTAAAAACCTGTAATTTTAAAGCAAAATTCAGCAAAATAAATACTCATTTCAAATAGAATTCATACATTTATATTTTAAAAGAATATTTACACAAAAAAGATATACTATAAATGTTAACACATGAAAATTCAAAAAACATATCAAAATATTAATCAAAAGTCTTCATCCATACATTGATCGCTATTGCTCATTGCGTAGTATGCAATATCAACCTACAAAAAAAATGCAAACTTTTGAGAGTCCATAGAATATGTCTATTACATCTAGCCATTTGAATTCAGCACCCAACTCTCTTGCAATCCTTTCTATTTCCCTATAAGCATTCTTGAGAGTCTATAGAATATGTCTTGTCTAGCCCAAGAGATGATTACTTTTTGAGTCCCCTTCCACCTCCATTTGACTGAGTCCCAATTGCTTAGCTAACCTAAGACCCTGCAGTAAAGTCAACAATTCAACTTTTATAAATGGCAATCATTGTGTATACTAACTATTCAATTATGTCAAAGAAGCAGGTAGATAAAGGAAAATGTTTTGTTGAATTTTTTATTAGGAATGCATAGAGTGTTGGAATCAGAAGTAAATACTTCATCCACTTAGAACGTTCCATGCAACACTGGTTGAAACCCCTTTTCATAAGTGGATCTGAGCTTTTTCCAATTTTTCATATCATGTAAAACTCGGCATACTACCTCAACTGTGTACAAGATTTAAACTAAGTAAGCAATATATAAGGACATGATTAAACTATACAATTCCACTTACAAGGGTACATGTACCCATTCCTTACCATACCCTACTATTTCATTCTACTGTGAAAAACTGGCATAGTATAAAAAACATATTGAAAGTGACTTAGAAAGTTTTAGCTCCTAAGGCGTTTTAGTTGTAATGCTTACTATTAGGGGGACTCAAGGTGTGATAAGATCCAATGACAAAAAGTCTTCCATTTATAGTCCCTTGATGGGGGTATGGTTCTAGTAAGATATTTGGAGTAAAAAAGGAGCACTTGCTTCTGGTTATCATTGTTAGAACAACCTCCCTTCCTAAAAGAAACAAAGATAGATTCATTTATTCATTCATTTGTTATTTGGACTCTCATGGAATCTGACCATTTTCCAGGAACTTCAAGAAGATGAAACCAATCAAGTTACTAATCTTATTGAGCACTCCAAATATGCATTGATCTCTCCCTCATAATATAATAATAATCTCTAAGATTCCAACTCGTTTTTGGTCCTATCAGAAAACCTATACCTATTCTGACAAATCCACTACCAAGAATTGACGAATAACAGAAAATTAATGAAACCTTTGCACCTAAACAATTGAAAGTCATATTCAAATGAAGAAAAATGAAAAACTTGAGGTCACAAAACAAAAAAGATATGGAATTGAAACTTCTATTAAACCTATACCTATTCTGGCCAAGACTGAACACTTTCAAACTTCAAAGGCGAGACTATAGATAGAAATCTTTCAGACTTATTAGCTAAAAGATGGAGTTAAATCAGGTAAACAACAAAATAAGACAAAAGAATAAAAGAAAATAGTAGAAAAATTCAAACTTGATACAAAACTAACAACCAAATAAATTCCAAACTGAAATTGGAAAAGAAAAACCTAAAACAAATTAATCCTTCAAAGAATGACTATTGATATCTTGCACGAGCAGATGTAGATGAAGAGGGAAAGAACATACCTGAATGGAGAGCACCAAAGAGAATGGGCAGATGATGAAAAAGCTCTTGGTGTTCTTTCACGAGCAACAACCTCCGGTATCTAGCACGAGCAGTGAAGGAGATGTGCACGGTTTCTAGCAAGAACAAAGGGAGACGAGTTTAGGGAGAGACGAAGGAGATGCGTGCGGTTTCTACCAAGAACAGAGGGAGATGAGGTTGGGTAGAGACGAAGGAGATGCTTGCCATTTCTAGCAAGAACAGAGGGAAACAAAAAGGTAGACAAGGTTTGGGAGAGACGAAGGAGATGCGCGCGGGAATGAAAGATATTTTTCTTTTAGTATTCTCTTCAAGTTACTAATAATTTCTAACCGTTGAAATCAATGGTTGAATTAAACCACAAATGTAGCAGCGTTTAATATTGTATTTTAAAGACACGTGCATTATAATAAAATGCAATGAGTGGCGTTTTTAATGTGATTTAGCGACAATTTAATATCTGCCACTTAAAATGTACCTATAACAGCATTTATTGGTGGCATTTTCAAAATACACCACAAAAGATAATCTATAGCAGCAATAAACAAAACGCCACCATTAAAAATGCCGTTAGAGATGAAATTTGTTGTAGGATTGGTGTTTCAAGCCACCATAAATGTTTATCTTTTTTTTCTTTTTGCTAAACGTGTGCTACTAGCTCTAATTTTGTCTTGGGCTTACATAACACTAATCATAGTGTATAACTAGCTTTGATCTTAATCGTTAAAAGTCAAGTTTCATCACTCTTGTTTTTAATTCCAACTCTTAAATATATGTCTTAATATACTTTTAATTTTAGGTTCTAGGACTCACTTCAGGTGTTTGTGATCCTAGAGTGTATCCCTTTTTTTTTTTCAGTTTTCAGTGGCTCTAAGTTACAACTCTTGCCCCCTTACCTCAATGTTAAGGATATGCCTCATGCACTTTTAGTTTGCTGAACTGAACAATGATTCCAGTTCATGACTGTGAATTTTAAGTTTTTTAATTGCAATCTCTATTTTGACATGTCAAGGGAAAAATAATTCAGATTTGTATTCCGTGATTTCAAAAAAATAAATTTCAGACCTCTTGGGATTCTAAGGAAAGTTTGCATACCTTAGTCTGAATATGAAAAGGATTTCATGATTTCTGAACATAGCATGTATTGCACCTTCATTTCAGTTTAGATAAAAAAGCCTAAGGTTTTGAGTCAAGTTGTAGAACTAGCTTAAGTTTTTTTTTTCTTCTATTTTTTCTTCCTCTACTTTCTAACTTGATTGGTAAATGAGAGACATTAGCGCGATTATCTTCAATTTTGAGCTTTAAAGCAACAAAAACCTAAGCTCAACTGCTTTACCTCTTTGGCCTTAAGATCTTAAAACTGTAATGTGGAAATAAATTACTTGTTTGTATCATTTCAAAGTCTGAATGTAGATTTGTATTATTCAATTCTCAGATTTCAGATCTAAACTTTGGAAGGAAACATGAATCATTATAGGTTTTTTTTTTCCAGCTTAGAAATTGGAATTTCAAGTATTATTTCATAATTGATATCTAAATATTTTCCTTAGTTTTGGGTTTTTAAGTTTTAGTGTTCCCCTTCCATTTCTATGTATATAACTTCAACGCTAAGTAAGATGTCAAAGTTGGTTCTAACATAGTCATTTGTTCCAAAATATGAATTGCATGCATTCTCTATTAGAATGTAAGATTTGAACTGTATAATAGGTCCCATTCAAAGGGGAAATCTGTTTTTTTTTTTTCTTAACCAAAAAAGTGATAGATAGATTGCATATTGATCACCTTTTCCAAATTGTTCCATTATGGGATTGTATGTTTCCTTTTACTATCATGTTTAAGGTTTGATTTCAAAAACAAAAAATCAGTTCCTCTTATATGCTATTTGCTTTCAATTTGAACTTGATGAAACCAATTTCCTTTTTCTATTAATCTATTGAAGGTTGAATTCAAGTAGCAAATCCTTGTTTCGTTAAGTTTTCTCTTCATTAAGTTTCTATGGTTAGATTGTTTAATAATTAGATTTGATTGGCAATAGATCCTAAATTATTGTTTTTCTTTATAAAGTTTTAAAAACCTAGTTTCTCTTAGAATCCACATGTGGACACCTAAACACTTGTAGGATTGTATGTAAAATTGGACAAGTGGCTACATTTACCCCTTTTTTCTTTAGCTTGTATGTTTTGATTTGATATTGCATGCTTGAGACACTCACAATAACACACACTTTCATGAAAATTTAGTTTTAGAACCCCTAATTACCCATTAGAGGAGGGATAGTAGGTGTGTTCCACTGGACTTTGGTCCTTCAGATCCAACAAAACCCTCAAACCAGCCACCAATCAAAGAAGCCTGTTTATTCATGGGTGGAGGTTTGAAGGCTGGTGGCCTTGATGAAGCCTTTGAGTCTAGAACTCCAACTCCCAATAACCTCATGCATTGCACTTAGTACACCCATATATGGCAAGCTTAAGTTGGAACTAGGATAGAGGAAGCTTAGAATTTAGGATTAGGACACCCAATGTGCTTCACTATGTGGTTGCCATCCTTAAAAGTAGGGTCAAAATAAAACCCAAATATTATCAATATAATAAGAAAGACCAAGCCTAATACAAGGTTATCTTCCAACTTCTAATGAGCCCCATTCAAGAGTAATAAAGCATATCCTCCATTTTAAGTAGTACTCAAGCACATCCTCCATTTTAAACCATAAACCAACTCTAAGTATTCCTAACTTACATCTAAAACAAACTCCAAATCTAAGGTATCAAGTCTCAAACCTCCAATTTCGAGTTGAATATCCATAAGACAAACCCTTATCAAACCACTAACCTTAGGCAATCTTAACCAATTTAAGTTAAACCTTTGATTTCAAACATCCAAAGCCTTAGATCAAGATTACATAAAAAATCTCAAATGTTGAAATTTACCTAAGGGAAAAAATAAACTTACAAAATACAAGATGACTAAGTAGTTTGTAGAACCCATAGTCCTATTGCTTGTCTTTGTTCATCCCTGGTCAAAGCTGAGTAAATGCATGACCCTAAGAATCAATTCCTAGGGAATAGAAAAAAAATACTTTTTGGGCCTACTGATTCTTGTAGAATCTGGGAATGTCCAGTAAATACATTTATGGTTAGGGATTAAATCTCCCTAAACCAATGTCAAAAGACATCTCCATTAAATCCATAATCTCTTTGAGCTTACTCATCTCTTTAAAATTTGCTTGTCTAGTAGATACATACATGGTGTAGGGATTAAATCTCCCTTCACCAGTATCAAAAGACCCCCTAATCTCCTACTTAATCTTTGAAGAAATCAGGCATCTCTCAAATTCAGGTTTAATAGATGTGTGACTCTAAGGATTAATTTGTAAGGAATCAAAACACACATAACACACACACATCATCCTTTCAATATTGGGTGGTGGCTAGTAAATATGTGTATAGTTTAGGGATAACCTTCCCTTAACTAGTATCCAAAGACACCTCCATGCTCTTCTTCTCTGTTATCCTCAAGCCTGCATCTCTACTCATTTGGGTTCAGAAATGATTAAAACAACTAGAAATATTGCAATAATGGCCATTTGACTCTTCATTTGTTATTTCAAATGGATCAAGGATTGTTCGAGTATCGAGGGTGTTGTAAAATTCTCTATGATAAGATTTGCCAAAAGAATGATGATATTAAGGTTTTGCATGGGACTGCAACATGGGGAAATGTGATGGATTTGGCTTTAGTACCTTTAGATTGGCCTTTTTTGAAGGCAGTTTTCAAATGTTGGGACCCTGAGCGTATGGTTTTTTGCTTCGGAGATAATCAAATGTGTCCTACATTAGAAGAGGTGGCTTATCTACTCCACATGTACATTGAAGATGAAATAGCATTTCCTGTAGCTAAACAAGGATATAAAGTGCACCTGTATGAGTTCCTCAAATGCAAAAAACCTCAACTTGAGATGGTAGATGAGGAGTCTCTTTCTGTCGAGTTCCTCTTGAGGCAGAGCGTGCAGACTCTTAGGCCTAACAACCCTACTAAAGATAAGGAAGGACAGAAAAATGCTCTCTTCACGGCAATTGTAGGACACCTGCTCTTCCCACTAGATCGTAAAAGGGTCCACACACGATTGGTGACAGTACTTCAACAAATCAAAGGAACTTCATCAGTAACTTTGGTTCCAATCATCTTGGCACAAATCAAAGGCCGACCTAAAATACTAGAAAACCAACCAACTCGGGTCAAGTTGATTGGGTTGGTCGGTTTCATCAATTTGATGATTAAACCTAACTAAAATTAATTATTGTTATTTTTGTATTATAAAAAAATATTAAAAGTAGAATATAAAATATGAATAAAAATTAATTATTTAAAAAGTTGAAAAATATAAAACATTTGTATACTCTCATGTGATTCTATTAGGGTCATTTACTAGAACACATCTTATAGTTTTACATATTTACTTAAGCCTACCTTATAGTTTTCATTTTATTAAAGCATCCCATATATTTTACAACTTATTTACTTAATCAATCTTTTATCAATGAGTGTTTGTTTTGCCATTTGGCCCATGATTTTTTTTATTCAAATCACACACTTAACACTTTTTTTGTACAGGAAACAAAATTAACCAAGTATAGCCAATAAAGTGGTTGCCCGTGTCTTATAAGGGCAAAAATGGTATTTTATTTTTATTTTCTTTTGATTAAATTTATTTAAATGAAGATTAGGGTCAACACTGTCATTTTCCGTTGTCATCTAATGGAAGATTGATTAAATCTGTTTCAAATTATAAGTGGTGTTTTAGATGGTGTTTAGAAGTGTGGGCGTTTATTGGGACCGATTTTCAAGAAAAAACACCCATGCTTCCAAGACCCATTTTTCACAAAAAAAAAACGCTTTAATTTTGTTTGGGAGTGTTTCTACCACGTAGGCAGTGAGCAACACTATGTTGTTAGGTAAGGTGGTTTTCATCACCATTTTTAATGTATGTGTTGACAGGTAAGCACCACATGGGATACACGTAATCGCCAATCAATCAATTGTTGGGAGAAACGGTTCATCGATGCATGAAATGCCAAATTTGATGTTTCATGCATCAGTGGGGATCTGATTTACGAGGTGTGTCCGATTCTTCAATAAACGCCTAAACCAGACAATGAAATATATAGGTGTTTGTTGAAACGCCTATGTGGATCCAACGTGGCACCATCTTTTTGGAAAACGGCCACAGTTCCAAACATCCCCTTAGTAAAATTTTAACTATAGGGTAGATTTTAGTAAATCCCTGAAACTGTAAGGGGTATTTTACTAAATGACCCTTTCTATTGAGCTTTTGCTTAATAAATCATGTGCATCGCACAGGTCCCTGCTAGTAAATATATAAAAAAAGGCAGTGAAGAAATTTTCTCCCTTTTTTTGAATTTTTTCTTTTTTTATTCCATTTCATTTTTGAAATAACCAATGAGATGCACTTTCCCAAAACCTAAATAATCTCATCTCCTAAAATTTTTCCCAAACTACCTGCCCCACTTTCTCCAAAATTATCTCTAATTTAGTAGAGAGTCTCTCTCCTAAATTATCTCTAATTCCTATTTATCCTCTCCCCTACTTTTTATTTATATCTATCTAAAGAAAGTTGGATTAAAAGATTTAAGAATTATTTAAATATTCTAAAAAAATTATATAATAACTTTAAAATATTTATTAAAAACACAAAAAATAATTTTATATTTTTACAAAATATATCACAAAATTATGTACTAACAATTTAAATTATGTTTTTTCGGATTAGCAATTTAAATGTTTTTCAAATATTTAATAATATGTGATGGTGCGCAATCCGGCTGGTCCTAGCTGTCAACGACCTTGCCTTTGAACAGGACTACAGGGAACCTGAAACGGAGAAGATGAGGAAGCTCCGGGGGGAACCCGGTATGGATGCTCCGAAGCTCAAGTTAGAATTCTTCAAAGGCAAGATAAAACCAGATGGCGCAAAGTTCGCATACCTTGTTCTTGGGGGTAGGGAGACTTTTATAACCACCTCGCGCACTCACTTCTAAGCTTCTGTCAGATCGTGTATGATTATTTCTAAGCTCCTGCCAGTTTGGATGTGATCCCCTCTAGCTGGGCAGAACCGCCACTGCTCTCTTTGTCGGAATCGTCTCTACGGCTGGTGACGACAGTGGCAGGTGGCGGCGGCAGGTGGCCGTCGAAGTGCGGCTGTCAAGCGTCAGATCCCAAGTCAGTTGGGTGCGCCGCCCTCGGATACGGACATCCTTGGTGTTAGGTATGGTACGTTTGTTCAGTCTAGCGTCCTGGAGGCGAAGTGCCGGAGTGGTGAGCGAGATGAAGTCTTGAGTTCGGATAGGAGAGTGTCCCGAACTACCATGAGGCGGGCCAGTTCGGGTCATTTGCCTTGTGTGAGGCTTGGGGCCAAAGGAAGAGTTCGGGCTCCTTGTAGGGAGTTCGGGCTCCTTGTAGGGAGTTCGAGCTCTTTGTAGGAAGTTCGGACTCTTTGTAGGGAGTTCAGGCTCTTTGTAGGGAGTTCAAGTTCCTTGTAGGGAGTTCGAGTTCCTTATAGGGAGTTCGGGCTGCTAGTTCCTCCTCCGGTGCTCGCGCTTTGGGCACGTTGTTGTGCCGAGCTGTTGCCCTTGCCACGTGTTTGAATGATTACGAGGTCGGACCAAATCTTCCTTTATCAATTGCCCCCCACTCCTCGCTCAAGGGGCTTGCCTTGGCACGAGGAGTTTGCGAGGTGGCAAGTGGATTTGTCTCGTACTTTGAACTGGTTGACTAATAGCGCGAGGTGTTCGTCCGGAGTTGCCCGGGTTTTCTCGAGTGCCAAAGAGACGAAAAATGCGCCAATCTATCTAAAAAATGCTGACAGACGTGGCGGCGCGCGCTTATCTCAAATTTCAAAAAAGCGCGCTGCTGAGAGACGTGGCAGCGGGTCTTTTCAAATTTTGAAAATACGCGCCGCTGTCGCTTTTAATGCGAGGGGACGTGCGCTGGTTCTGTCAGTTTCAGAAAGATGTGCGACGGCGTTCTGTCAGTTTCAGAAAGACGTGCGTCAATCACGTCTTGGTCTTTGTGGATGTGTGGTCAGCGTGACTATGGGCCGTCGAATTGGTTTTGATCTGAGCCGTTGCTTCTTGGTCATTGTGGGTATAAATAGTGGGGGGACCCTAGTCGCTGTCACTTTTGTGCTTTTCTCTCGAGCTCGCGTCCGAGTTTCAGCTCGCGTCCAGGCTTTCAGTTCGCGTTCAAGGTTTTTGCCCGTTCAAGTTCCCGTAGTCTGCTCCAACCCTTTTCTGGGTGAGTACCTTAATGGAATCCACCTTACTCCTTGATGTCTAGCTCGGATAGCTCAGACGGTTCTTCAAGTGGGTCCGATGCAGGTTCCACGAACCGAGTTGCATCCCCTGATAGGGTTGCATCCCCTGATAGTTCTAGTGAGCCGGAGGTAGAGCTCGAGGAAGAGTTCGAACCCGTAGGCCGAGTCGCCTCAAGTAGTTTGGCGTCCACCTCTCGTCGGGGTCGGACGTTAGACAAGTTTGGCCCTTCGACCATGACGCCTGAGAGGGCTCTAGTCCCTTATTACCTATTATAACTTGCCTGGGGAGTATGCTTATTTCATACTTTCGGGTGGCTTTCCTTGGGAACACGGTCCTAATGAGATCGTGATATTCTGGGAGCAGCTCGCCGCGGGGCTGCGACTGCCTTTCCATCCCCTCCTTGTCAAAGTCTTGAGCCACTTCGGCGTGACGGTCGGCCAGCTTCACCCAAACTCCATTCAAAATTTGGTGGAGACAATCTCCTTATTTTGCGAAGAGGGCTTTCCTTTAGACTTGGAGATTTTCTCTTCCATCTTAATGCTTAAGAAGCAAGCGGGTCCCCTTCCCGGGCGTAGGCAGGCGTATTACCTGTCTCCTCGCCCGGGTTTTAAGCTTTTACATGAACTTCTCAACAAGGTCCCGACGTGGAAGCGGGACTACTTCGGGGTGCGAAGTGTACTGGGGTGGCCGTTTTAAACCGGGTGGGGGATGGCCACTCCTGACTCCGGCGTCACGCTTGACAAAGAGACGATGAAGGGCCTCCGGCAATGGGCGCGGCTTGGGCTAAAGTGTCAACAGTATCTGTCAGAGGCCAAGCTCATTGCGGCCGGCCTGAGTTCGGGTAGGTTCCTCACTTAGAGGTTCTACTTTGCTCTCTCCCCTGCTTTTTACTGATGCCGAACTCTTTTTTGCAGGTGTGATGGACTCAGAAAGGACTCGTGGTGGGCACTTGTTCCAAGGCATGAAGAGGAGGAAGCGAGTCGCCAAGCGAACTCGCGCTGAGCTGCCCCGAGATGCGGAGCCCGAGGTGCCGGGCTATCCGTCAGAGGATCTGCCCAGGGAGCCCGAGATGGCTCATCCAACGCAAGAAGCGGTAGGGGGCCCTTATGCTGAGACTACCTACACGGGGGCTCCTACCTACTTTGGTGCTCCTACTTACTCTGGGTCTGCTCATACGCGAGCTGGGCCCTCAGGCTCGGGGGCCCCAGGGGATTTCAGGAGTGTGCTGTCGCCAACCCACGCTCTTCAGAAGAGTAAGGAGGCCATTTTACCCGAGGAGGTCGCAGCGTGGACTGAAGAGTAAGGAGGCCATTTTTTGCTTTTATTCTTCTGTCGTTCGTTTGATCACTTGTTCTTTCTTTTTCGTAGGTGAACTCTTCTATCCATGCCTTGGCGGCCCAGGTGGAAAGGAGCTCGAGGCAGGGGTGAGCTGCCGAAGAGGCTCTTCGTGCTGCTGAGACGATTTTGCGAGCTGCTGAAGCGGCTGCTCATGCTGCCGAGGAGGCTGCTCGCGTTGCACAGATCAGGCAGGCGAGGACATGGCGAACCTGAGGCTGGATCTGCAGCATCAGCTTGAGTACCTTCAGGAAGACATTAGGGAGAAGACACAGATCTTTTCTCAAGGTATCGAAGATGCCAAGAAGAAGATCATCGATGAGTACATCGCCTCGCCGCGCTTTGATGATCTGATGGTGGACTCGTACAGAAGGGTTTTAAACTAAGCTGATGAATGATCCGGAATACGTACCCCGAGCTCGACATCAGTGCTATATCCACTTCACGCATAACTCAAGAGATGGCCAATGCTGCTGATGGTGAGCCAGATTCTGAGGGCGATGCAGGGCCTTTGGGTATCGTTGAAGTGCCTTCCGATAATGAAGAAGTAGCTCCGAGCCTGTAAATTTTGTTTTTTTTCGAAATGTACACTCCCTTATTTTTTAATGTAATGGCTTTTCTTTTGGCTAAGCGTTGGTTGTTCTTTCTCCCGAGCTGAACGTATTTGTTGAGCTAACCATACGTCCGGTCTGTTTCATGTCCGGGTTACCGCATTCGCGCGGCCTGTTTTAGTGTTTAATACTCTGAGATGCCGATGTCCCTATTAGCTCGTTGTCTCTACTTCGCTTTTGGCTCACTTTTCTTAGATTGCCTGTGCCGAGGTACTTTCGTTAGCTCGGCTTCCTAGCCCTTGGGCTTTGGTGGCGATTTTATCCACCTCGCTTGGTGGTCTATAGGTAGTATCGCCTTAAGTTGACGATGTTTCATGCTCGGGGTACTTGCTTACCCTCTAAGGTTTCGAGCTCATATGCCCCCCCGAGTGCTTTTTTTACTCTGTAGGGCCCTTCCCAATTTGGTCCGAGTTTGCCCATGTCAGGTTCGGGTACCATGATCTTATGGAGAACCAGGTCGCCGACGTGGAAGCTCCGCTTCTTTACTCTGGCGTTGTAGTACCGAGCTACTTTTTGCTGGTAGGCCGCCGTCCGGATGTGCGCGAGGTCTCTTACCTCATCCAGTATGTCGAGGTTGGTGCGTAACTCGTCTCCGTTTGTCTGGTCGTCATATGCTTCTAGTCGTAGTGTAGGTATTTTGATTTCCGTCGGGATTACCGCTTCGATGTCGTATGTGAGGTTAAAAGGGGTTTCTCCCGTGGCGGTTTTTTCCGTAGTTTGATGAGCCCATAGAACACTTGGTAGCTCGTCCGCCCACAACCCTTTAGCTCGGTCCAGTCGTGCTTTCAGTCCGCGGAGGATGGCTCTGTTCTTTACTTCTGTCTGACCGTTTGCTTGTGGGTGTGCGACCGATGTGAAGTTCTGACGAATTCCCATATCTTGGCACCATTCTTTGAACTTGATATCCTCGAACTATTTGCCGTTGTCGGAGATCAGTATCCGAGGTAGCCCGAAGCGACATACTATGTTCCTCCAAAAGAAGTTCTGTATGTTTCGGGCTGTGACCGTTGCTAGAGGTTTAGCCTCTATCCACTTTGTGAAGTAATCTGTTGCCACCACTTAGAACTTTCTCCCACCTGTTGCTGGCGAGAAAGGCCCAGGAGATCGATGCCTCATTGCGCAAAGGGCCATGGACTGGAGAGGTACTTGAGGTTGGCAGCAGGCTGATGGTGGATATTGGTGTGCTTTTGACACTTGTCGCATTTCTTGACGAGCTCGACCGCCTCTACCTTCATCGTTGGCCAGTAGTATCCTTGTCGAAGTGCCTTTTGGGCGAGGGATCTGCCCCCCAGGTGTCCGCCACACAGACCTTCATGGGTGTAGTACGAGTTCGGCTTCGGCAAGTCGCAAGCAACGCAGGTAGGGGAGCGTGTAAGACCGTCGGTACAACCGTTTGTCTATTATGACGTATTTGGCTGCTTGGCATTGCACCCTCTTGGCTGCATTGTGGTCCGCAGGGAGGGATCCATCTAGCAAGAAGCTCGCGAGTGGGTCGATCCAGCTCGGCTCTGCTTCAAGGACGGGAGCGACCTCTTCTGCCCCACCGAGAATACTAGGCCGAGGTAAGTCTTCTATGTACACGGTTCTCATGGTGTTGTGACTCGTGCTAACTAACCGAGACAGGGCGTCGACCTCAGTGTTCTCTGACCTCAGGATTTGCCTAATGAAGTGTGATTGGAAGTTGAGCAGAGCCTCCTTTACTTTGGCCAAGTATGCGATCATAGTGAGCTCGCGTGCTTCGTATTCTCCCATAACCTGGTTGACCACGAGCTGAGAATCACTACAGATAACTATGTGCTTTGCTCTTACCTTTTGCGCTAGGTTCAGCCCGGCTATCAGTGCCTTGTACTCCGCCTCGTTGTTGGATGTCGCAAACTCAAAGCGTAGTGTGTATTCCAACTTCGTGCCACCTGGGCCGCGTAGGACTATTCCGGCCCTGCTGATTCGAGGAGCCATCTACGTGAAGGATCCAGGGCTCGTCATCCCAGTTCATGTTTGGCCTAACCATGAGAGATGCCACACTGGCTGCTACTTCATGGGGTTCAGACTCTATAGGCTTGGGAGCTCCGCGCTTGCCCGAACTAGGGATCTCGGGCTCAACCCGCCCAGGGGCTTCGAGGCTGAACGTGCACTCGGCGATAAAATCTGCTAAGGCTTGGGCCTTAATAGCAGTTCATGGCTTATACTGAAGGTCGTACTCGCTGAGCTCAATGACCCACTTTGTTAGCCGACCGGAAACTTCGGGCTTAAGTAAGATTTGCCTCAGAGGTTTATCGGTCAAGACCACGACAGTGTGAGCTTGGAAATACGGGCGGAGTTTTCGAGCTGCAATTACCAGTGCATACGCTAGTTTTTCTATCTGAGGGTATCTCGTCTCTGCTCCCTGCAGAATTTTACTAACATAGTAGACAGGCCGCTGGACCCGATCTGCTTCTTTTATTAGCACCGAACTAACTACCTCGTCGCTTGCTGAGAGGTACAATTCTAAGACCTCGCCTTCCTCGGGCCTGGCTAAGGTTGGCACGGTAGTGAGGTAGCTTTTTAGCTCATCGAACGCGAGCTGGCAGTCTCGGGTCCATTCGAACCCTTTGCCTTTGATTGCCTTAAAGAAAGGTATGACAGCGGTTTGCCGATTTGGACATGAAGCGGCTCAGAGAGGCTATGCGGCCATTTAGCCTCTGAACTACTTTCACTTTCCGGGGTGGTCTCATATCTAGGATGGCCTTTATCTTGTCCGAGTTGACCTCAATACCGCGCCGGTTGACAATGTACCCTAGGAACTTACCCGAGGTGACACCGAAGACACATTTGTTGGGGTTTAGTTTCATGCTAAATCGACGCAGAATTTGGAAAACAGAATCTAAGTCTTGTATTAACTCCTATGAGAACTGCGTCTTGACGACCATGTCGTCTACAGAACACTCTATTTTCGTGCCAATTAAGGGTCGGAATAGCTTATTTACAAGTCTTTGGAAGGTCGCCCCAACATTCTTCAGTCCGAAGGGCATGACCTTGTAACAGTACAGGCCGAACTCGGTTATGAAGCTGGTTTTTTCCTCATCGGACTGGTCCATCCTGATTTGGTTGTAACCTGAGTAGGCGTCCAAGAAGCTTAGCAGCTCATGTCCCGAGGTTGCGTCCACTAGGTGGTCAATTCTGGGGAGGGGGAAGCAATCTTTTGGGCAAGCTCGGTTCAAATCGGTGTAGTCGACGCACATGCGCCACTTGCCGTTTGTCTTTTTCACCAGCACTGGGTTGGCCACCCAGCTCGGGTAATGAACTTCCCTTATGAAGTCTGCTGCGAGGAGCTTTTCGACCTCTTCGTCGACCGCCCTCCAGCGCTCTGGGGCTAAGTTGCGTTTCTTCTGTCTAATGGGTCTGACTACAGGGTCAATGTTAAGTTTGTGAGTTATAAGGCCAGGGTCAATACCGGGCATATCGGCCGCGGACCATGCAAAAATATCTAAATTTTGAAGTAAGAAACTCACCAGTTCGGCCCGTAGAGGCTCCTTGATGGAAGCACCAATCTGTATCGTCCGAGCTGGATCCGTAGTCGAAGTCAGAAATGCGATTGTTTCCTCTATGGGTGAAGCTCGTGCCTCGCCCAGCTCGAGGTTGTCGAACTGCCTTTGTTTTTCCCTTCAGGGTGGCAACATAACACTTGCGGGACTCGAGCTGATTGCCCCGCGCTACCCCCACACCAAAGTCTGTAGGGAACTTCATTGCCAGAAAGTAGGTGGAGACCACTGCCCGCAGAATATGCGTAATTGGCTGCCCTATTATGGCATTGTATGGGGAGGGGGTCGCGACCACCAGGAAATTGTGGTTGAGTCTGACCGCACAAGGCCATGTGCCGACCTCCATAGGTACTGTTATCTTCCCGAGGGGCCTGACTTCCTCTCCGCTGAAGCCCACCAGAGGAGTGTTTGCAGGTTTCAGCTCGCTTCTCTGCAACTGTAGCTGGTCAAATGCTGATTTGAAGAGGATGTCCGCTGAACTGCCCGAATCCACAAGTACGCGCCTGACTTCGAAGTCGCTGATCCTTAGTTTTATGACCAGCGCATCATCGTGGGGGTAGTGGACACCACGCGCATCCTCTTTTGTGAAAAAGATCGGTTCTTCTGTCTTTGGCCTCTTTGGAGGGTTCTTTTCTTCTCGGGCTGCCTCGCGAATTGACATCCGGGCTGCTGCCGAAGTACACCCTGCTACCACCGAACCTCCCACTATTACATGGATGGTTCCCCAAACTGGCCTCTCTTTCGGAGGCTGTCGTTGCGACGCTTTGGCCGGTCTACTGCTGGACTCGGGGGCATCCTTTCCGTGCTCCCCTAGCCGACCTACCTTATCGTTATTATTATTATTATGCTGTACAAAATTTCTCAAGTATCCACGACGGATGAGTCCCTCTATCCCGTCTCGGAGATTATTACACTGCTCGATACTATGACCGTGATCTCTATGAAAACTACAATACATATTCTTATTTCTCTCGTTTGGATTCCCCTTCAGGCAAGGTGGCCACTTCACGTATGGGGCGTGTAATCCGTCCAAACCGCTAAGAGGGGTCGGGACAGCTGGCTCGGCTTCGCCTCCCGAGCCGGGTTTCTTCTGTCACCTGGGTTGGGGGGCTCACATTCTCTTTTCCTTTTCTCGACCCCGCCCTTAGTCCTTTGGTTTATCTCTTCCTCTGTTCTCATGAACTTGTCCGCGAGTTTGAGGAATTCGGCGCGAGCTGTACCGCGGGGTCTAGTCGCGGTATCTGCAAGCACGCTTCATTGAACCGCTTGATGTAGCCCCGGATGGATTCTCCTTCTCTCTGGACTACTCCGAAAATGCTTTCCTCAGTTCTGGGGCACCGCTTGCTGGTAACGAAGTGTGTTGTGAAGACCTGTACGAACTGGGTCCAACTTCTTATTGACCCTGGGGCTAGGTTCCTATACCAGGTGCGGGCCACCCCCCTGAAGGTGGTGGTGAAGGCCACGCACATGCATGATTCACTGGCCTTACCGAGGTGCATTTGGGATTGGAAAGCATCGACATGGTCATTGGGGTCAAAGGACCCATCATACTTGTCCAAAGGTGGAAGCTTGAAGTCTCTGGGCATGGGGACTGCCAGGAGTTCTGATGCGAGGGGGGAAGGAACTGAGAGAATCGGGGCAGCTTTTACCTCGTCCGAGCTCGTCTCTTCCTTACCTCTGAGCTCGAGTAGGACACGGGTGGCAGTTCGGCGACTTCGCCGGCGCCTTCGTTGTTGAGTGGGCCTGGTACTGGCGCTGCTGGCCTCTGTGTTGCCAAGCTCGATGGGCCCGAAATGTTGATAGTCTGCTGCTAGGGCGCTGAATCGGTTCTCTATGAGCGGGAACTCGGGCCTGGAGCGCCGGGGTGCTGACCTTGTGAACGAGGTTCCTGACCAGCCTGCGAGCTACGAGGCGAGGGTGATTTTTCTTTCTCTTCGGCCAGGGGATGAGGCCTGGCTGTTAGGGGGGTTCTGGGGTCGGGAGGCTTCTCCCTGGTGGTGGCGTCCACCCTGAGGGGAGGCCTTACTGGCTTCGGAGCAGGGTGCCGAGGCGGAAGCAGTGACTGGTTCAGGGGTAGTTGGGGGAACTGCTGTTGGTAGTGCTGTTGAGAGAGGTGGTGTAGTACTTGGTACTACTGGCAGGTCGCCAGGGGGACAGCAGTTGGTTTAGCAAAAGTTGTTTCAATAGGGAGTGGAAGTGGGACGTTTATGACAGGGAGGTTTACTAGCACCACTGTTGGAGGCGCATTCAAGCTGGGGAATCCATCCACCGGAAGGGGGATGGCAAACTGTCCGATGCACACCACGGGGGCTTGTAGTTGTTCCCCGGTGGTGTTCGTGTCTGTGCCACGTCCGGCACTGCTGGAAGAAGCCATGGGTGTTGGGATTTTTGGAAGAAGAGGTTATGAGAGTTTTAGAGGGAGGCTTTTAGAAGTGATTCCCACAGACGATGCCAATTGATGGTGCACAATCCGGTTGGTCCTAGCTGTCAACGACCTTGCCTCTGAACGGGACTACAGGGAACCTGAAACGGAGAAGATGAGGAAGCTCCGGGGGGAACCCGATATGGATGCTCCGAAGCTCAAGTTAGAATTCTTCAAAGGCAAGATAAAACCAGATGGCGCAAAGTTCGCATACCTTGTTCTTGGGGGGTAGAGAGCCTTTTATAACCACCTCGCGCACTCACTTCTAAGCTTCTATCAGATCGGGTATGATTATTTCTAATCTCCTGCCAGTTCGGATGTGATCCCCTCTGGCTAGGCAGAACCGCCACTGCTCTCTTTGTCGGAGCCGTCTCTGCGGCTGGTGACGACAGTGGCAGGTGGCGGTGGCAGGTGGCGGTTGAAGTGCGGCTGTCAAGCATCAGATCCCAAGTCAGTTGAGTGCGCCGCCCTTGAATACGGACATCCTTGGTGTCAGGTATGGTACGTTTGTTCAGTCTAGCGTCCTAGAGGTGAAGTGCTGGAGTGGTGAGCGAGATGAAGTCTTGAGTTCGGATAGGAGAGTGTCCTGAACTGCCATGAGGCGGGCCAGTTCGAGTCATTTGCCTTGTGTGAGGCTTGGGGCCTAAGGAAGGGTTCGGGCTCCTTGTTGGGAGTTCGGGCTCCTTGTAGGGAGTTCGGGCTCTTTGTAGGGAGTTCGGGTTCCTTGTAGGGAGTTCGGGTTCCTTGTAGGGAGTTTGGGCTGCTGGTTCCTCCCTTCGGTGCTCGCGCTTTGGGCACGCTGTTGTGTCGAGCTGTTGCCCTTGCCACGTGTTTGAATGATTACGAGGTCGGGCCAAATCTTCTTTTATCAATATGTAATATCTTTAAATAAATAAAATTCAAATAACAAAAAATTTTAAATACTTTATAGACTATTTAAATATTTATCATAACTAGATCCTAAATAGTTAAAATAACGGAATTATGTAATAAATTTGAAAATTTTCTTCATAGTAGAAAAATAATTATAACAAAATATTGAAATTAATAATAATTTAATATATTACAAAATTAATAATGGAATTATGTAACAATAGTATAAATTATGATTTTATGGATAATTTAATTCAATAAATAATTAATATTTTAAAATTTAAATATGTTACTTATTATTCAAGTATTTAAATAACTAAATGTTTTAAATAACAAAATATTTAACATAACTAGATTTTAAATAGTTAAAATAAAGAAATTATGTAATAAATCTAAAAAAATCTGAAAATTAAAAAAATACTTATAACATAATATTGAAATTAATAATAATTTAATATTTTTACACAATATTATAAATAACTAATTTCACTTATAACAAGTAATAAGTTGTGAAAATAACTTTCAAAAAAATTAATATTTATTAATAATAAAAACTCTTAATCTGTTTTTATTATATACTTATATATACTATAATTAATATTTATTGTATTTCAGTAATTATTTATTGTTTTTTGTGATAAATGTATTTTCAACGATTATATATAAATTTATTTTGTTTTGTTATTTAATAGAAAACTTTCAATAATAATTGGAGATTAAACTACTATTATTGATTTTTTTAAATTTAAATTATTGTAATTGTTGTATTTATTGTATTTTTGTTATAACTTATTGATTAATTAATATTTATTAGAGATTAAACTATTGTTTGATATTATACTATTTATCGACTAAGTTAATATATTTTTAGTGCTTATTGTATTTTTCATTATCAATATATTTTCAATAATTGAGTATTTTCGCTATAAATTTGCTATAATTATCGGACATTAAACTATTGTTATATATCAGAGATAAGACTATTAATTTTGATAAAATTATGAGTGTTCATGAGTTGGTTCAGTCCGGCCGTAGGCTATTTGGTCAACCAAATTGACCTGGTCAGGTAAGGGAGTTGGTTAGCTGAAGCTAACTGACGTTTTGTGAAAACTGACCCACTCAAGTTGTATGGTTTTCACAAAAGGTCTATCGGTTCAAAAGATTTAAACTTAAAAATTAAATTTAATTTTCAAAATTATAGTGCAATTATTAAAAAATAATTATAAAAAATAGATTTATGGAATAAAACATTTTAGACTAAGATGTATGGGAAACTTTTCATTTTTTCATATTAAAAATTATATTTAAAATATAAAATATTAATATGTATCCATGGTTAAGTTGTTCAATTTTGGTCGGTTTACAAATGGCCAAAGTGAAACTGATCCAACTTGGTCAAATTGGGAAATTTTTTAACCAAAGCCGACCTAAAATACTAGAAAGCCGACCAACTCGGGTCGAGTTGATCGGGTTAGTCGGTTTCATAAGTTTGATGAATAAACCTAATTGAAATTAATTATTGTTATTTTTTTATTATAAAAAATTTATTAAAAGTAGTATATAAAATATGAATAATTATTAATTATTTAAAAAGTTGAAAACATAAAACAATTGTATACTCTTATGTGTTTCTTTTAGCGTCCTTTACTAGATCACACCTTATAGTTTTACATATTTGCTTAAACCTACCTTATAGTTTTCATTTTATTAAAACATCTCATATATTTTACAACTTATTTAATTAATCAACCTTTCATTAAGGAGTGTTTGTTTTGCCATTAGGCCCATGATTTTTTATTCCAAAAATACCCTTAACACTTTTTTATACAAAAAACAAATTTGGCCAAATATATCCAATAGAGTGGTTGCCCGTGTATTAAGGGCAAAAATGGTATTTTTATTTCTATTTTCTTTTGATTAAATTTATTTAAGTGAGCATTAGGGTCAACACTGTCATTTCCCACTATCTTGTAATGGAAGATTGATTAAATCCATTGCAAATTATAAGTGGTGTTTTAGTAAAATGCTAACTATAAGATAAATTTTAGTAAATCCATGAAACTATAGGGTATTTTTGTAAATGACCCTTTCTATTATTTATCTTTCGCTTAATAAATCCCATGCATCACATTGGTCCCTGCTAGTTAATTTCATATAATGTATCTATATATAATGCTAAGCATGGTAAACTACAGTTCTTGGTCTAGTTTATGTATTGAAATATTTATGACCTGGTTTATGCACATTAGAATCAATAACATTATTTTTTTAAAGGGTTGGGTACTGGTAGGGAAGTTTCTATTAGCTTCTAGAGAAACAAAGAACACCTCAGTATTAAGATTTTCAAGAAGGAGCTTCAAAGTTAAAACCTACTTTCAAGATTGTTCTTATGTTTTTTTTTTCCCTTTTTTTATGGTCTTGTATTTGGTTTAACAGGGATAGTGTCAAACCTTACCTATGCTGTAATTTTCATAGGAAGGAACTCATTCCAAGATTGACCTAAGCTTGGATTTTCAATGAAGAAGTCAAATTCAGATCTGATCTGTGTTTTTAAAGAGAGAAGCTTGTTACAGATTTATCTATGTTTTGGTTTGGTTTTCAGAAGATTACCTTCAGCATTGACTTTTTTTCTAAATAAAATGACCTATGTTTTAAATTTTAAAACAAAAGGCAAGTTGCAGATTTGAAACTAGGTCTGCTGATTGTTTTAGAAAGAAATAAAGCTTGTGGACCTGATTTCTAGAATCAATTTAATTTTTCAAAGAGGTTACATTTTCTTTTGCTTTTCCTCTCTTGCAACTTTGAGTATAAAGGTGAAATCTAGACCTGGGCAACTGGGTTCAAGACTGGTTTTTTTTTTTTTAGTTTTGAAGCAGGGTACAAATCTGAAATCATTTCTGTTATTGAACTTCAAGGAAATAATATAGGTTTCAGGCCTAGCTATATGTTGGAGATCTGTTTTTAAAGTGGGTTATTTATTTGGAATTTAGAATAGTAAAGAAAAAACTTGCTAAGTGTCATTAAAGATCCATGGTTGAAATTGTTGTATACATGCAATTTTACACTAAAAAAAAATAGTTTGCAGGTCAGAAATCATTCCGAAAAGAAATAAGTGAGCTACATACTTTAAATTAAGATTATGTGTTGGTTTGCAAAGTATGCTATAGTTCTAAAATCAGTTTTGCTGAATTTGAAATCAGGGTTTTGAGGATGAAGGGGCAAAATCTAGGACTAAATTTTTGAACTCGAGACCTATATAAACCTAGACTTTATTTTCTTAGGAAAGAACCAATTTATATATCTGATTTTAGGTCTGCGATTTCTGATTTATAGTCATGCTTGGACCCGAGTTTAGACATAAAAATTCCCCTCTAAAATAATTATAGTTAATGGTTTGAATTAAAAAGAAAAACAAAAACCAGAATTTGCATACACCAGTTCAGGTCATGTTTTCCCTTAGAGCAATTCTAGGTCTGAGTCCAACTTTGAATTTTCTTCTCAAAAATGATTTATAGTGTGAGAATGATTTTCAAAAAGAAAAACATATAGTTTACAGAGTTGAATTCAACCTTTTGGGGGTTGTTCTGAGGCTAGTTTTTAACCTGAATTTTGAAGGTTCAGATCTGGTTTTGCATTCCTTAAAGCTAGCTTAGAATTTGGTTTGTAGGCTCATAGATCTAAGTTCAGTTCTGAGATTATTTCAGACTTGCTTTTTCCAACAAGTGCAAATTGCATACTTGTACTCAGGTTTAATTCTTGATGAATTTTACAAATCTATGCTTTGATTTACAAAAATAATTTGAAATAAGTTGTAAACCTACAATTAGGTTTTGGTTTCAACTAATGAAGGGAAGTGCAAACCTGGATCAGATTTAAGTTATGGGTATGGCACAACTAAGTTTTGATATTCTACGATAAATTTGGGGTTTGGTTACAAGTTTTAATTTGGGTTTTCAAAAAAGGTTCTAAATTACAGATCAATGATTTATCCTCCAAAGGAAAATACATTATGGACAGACTTGGATTTTGGTTTTCAAAGAAAGTAGACTATAGATGTAGGTGGTGTGCATGCATGTTTTCTCACAGTATTTCAGTCCTTATGCTTCAAGTTGACTAGCCACCTTGGATATTGATTTTTGGGTCCAAACTCAATCTATTTCATCCTATTTTTGATCCATTTCTAACTTTTTGGTTTTAGCCCACATGCTTCAATGTAAGTTTATTCTCTAGTATTAATTTGTAAAGTTATGCTTGAACCCTTGTATTTATTCTTAACTTTTACAACTTGAAATTGCTTTTTGAAAATTTGGAAGTGTTTTTTTATTTATCCTTTTTTACTCCATGTTCCATTTCTCTATGTTTGTGATTTTAAGTTCAGATTTTAAGCAAATATTTCAGTTCATCTCTAACCTTAAATATATTTCAAGTTATTGCTTTTCTTGTATCAATGATTGTCAAACAACTATAATCTCAACTTTGCAAATTGATGTTTCAAGCCACCATAAATTTTCTTTCTTTTTTTTTTTTTTTTCTTTTTGCTAAACGTATGCTACTAGCTTTGATTTCAGTTTTAAAGCCAATGTTTTGGGCTCACATAACTTTAATCACAATATATAACCAACTTTGATCTCAATCGTTAAAAGTCAAGTTTCATCACTTGTGTTTTTAATTCCAACTCTTAAATATATGTTTTAACCTACTATCAATTTTAGATTCTAGGACTCACTTCAAGTATTTTTGATCCCAGAATGCATCCCCAATTTTTAGTTTTCAGTGGCTCCAAGTTACAATTCTTGCCCCCTTACGTAAATGTTTAAGGATGTGCCTCATGCACTTTTGGTTTGCCAAACTAAACAATGATTCCTGTTCATGACCGTGAATTTTAAGTTTTTTTTAATCACAATGTCTATTTTGACATGTCAAGGGAAAAATAATTCATGTGTATTTTGTGATTTCAAAAATTAATTTTCAGACCTCTTGGGATTCTAAGGAAAGTTTAAATACCTAAGTCTGAATGTGAAAAGGTTGCACTTCCCTTTCAGTTTAGATCAAAAGCCTAAGGTTTTGAGTCAAGTTGTACAACTAGCTTAAGTTTTTTTCTTTCTCTGCTTTTAAACCTGATTGGGAAATGAGAGACATTGGCATGCTTATCTTCAGTTTTGAGCTTTAAAGTAACAAAAATCTATGCTCAACTACTTTACTTCTTTGGCCTTAAGATCTTAAAACTTTAATTTGGAAATAAATTGCTTGTTTTATCATTTCAGAGTCTGAATACAAATATGTTCATAGTCTCAGATTTTAGATCTAAACACTGGAAGGAAATATGAATCATTATAGTTTTTTTATTCCAGTTTTGAAGTTGGAAATTCAAGTATTATTTCATAACTGATTTCTAAATATTTTCCTTAGTTTTACGTTTTTTAAGTTTTAGTGTTCTCTTTCCATTTCTATGCATATAACTTCGACACCAAGCAAGATGTCAAAGTTGGTTCTAACATAGTCATTTGTTTCAAGATTAGAAATGCATACATTCTCTATTAGAATTTAGGATTTGAACTGTATAATGGGATTCCATTCAAACACCAGTTTTGAAATCTGAACTCTAGAGATAATATGCATAGTTTATTTCCCATTTGATTTTGTTTTCATAACTTGAAAGCAAGGTTCCAGAAAAACAAAAAAGAAAAGAAATTGAATGCAAGTAAAGAATGTAAATAACTTTTCTACTTGTCCAAATGGGCCAGTAGCATTCTTTTATGCCTACTAAAGGCTTAGGGAGAAAGATGTTTCTTGTTCAGGTGGGCTAGAGGTACGACAAATCAGTATTGTTCAGTATAACTTGGATTTTCAAGGAGAAATCAGTTTTTCTTTACCAAAAAAAGTGATAGATAGGTAGCATATTGATCACCTTTTCCAATTGATTCATAATGGGATAGTATGTTTCCTTTTACTGTCATGTTTTCTTTAATTTTAGTATTGCAACAGTCTTTCATATTCTTCTTTCCTTCAATAATTATATGGGTGGACAACTATGTTTTTTGTTATCAAGAGAGTACCCATCCTTTTTGAAGGTTGTATTGCAATGTTTAACTTGTTCCTACTGTAATTCTGTTTTGCAATAAGAGTTCTTTATCAAAAAGTGTACAAGATTGGCTCTTGATGTGGACCAAGTGATGAGAATAAAAATTATCATATTTTTATCCCCAAATATTCAGTCTTTTATACTGAATTAGTACTTAATTAGACTCATTATTCTTGTATTTCGGTTCAGGGCATGAAAGAAGGCATCAGGAGAAAAGCAAGGCTAATCAGATGATTTTTCACAGCTTCGGCACCGTTCAGTAATATGGGCCTAACTCTCACATCCGAGTTCCGATAGGGTTGCTTCAAGACTCACTGGAAAGATAAGAGAGAAAGCTACAACTTTCATGTTTTGGGATTTTACAGATTCGGCTTACATTGAGGTCAAATCCTGGTCCAAAGTCGAAGAAAATTCGTAGAAAGGCCCAATTCGTAGCTGAAACTAGGGTTGTTCATAAGAATGCCCAACCCGACCAACCCGGACCGACCCAACCCGAGTCGGCCGGGTTTTCATCCGTACCGGTCGGTTTCGGATTGGGCACATACATAAACCGAAATCTCAGGTCGGTTTCGGTTTTCTTGCATGAAAACCAAAACCAATCCGACCCGAACCGAACAAGTATTCTACTATTTTGGTAGTTCCTACTTCCTAGTTTGAGTAGTTTCCTAATTCCTACTAGTCTTCTACTTTTAGACTTCTACTAAAACTAGAACTCTAGAAGGCCCATTAGGCAATTACAATTAGAATTCAATTAGGTGTCATTTTTTAGTTTTTTACCTAGATTAGAATTTAGAAGGTTTTCTAAATTTTTATTTTATTGATTTACATACCTAGATTTACCTAGTTTTTTACTCTAGAAGGTCCATTATTGACACTTGTTTTTACATGAAGAATTTATTGATTTTATTCTTTACCTGAATTAAATTTAGATTTATCTTGGACTCTTGAATATCAAATTATCAAGTAATTCAGATTTTATTTGGCTTTGTACAAGAGCAAAACCGAAACCGACCCAAACCGACCCAACCCGACTCAAACCGACCAGGTCGGTTTGGCCTGTTAGTGGGTCGGTTTCGGTTCCCACCTTAGCTAACCCAACCAGGTAGGGTCGGTTGGGAAAATCCCAAGAAACTGACCCAACCCGACCCATGAACACCCCTAGCTGAAACCTAACTTGCAGAGAAGCCTTGCAGCAGCCCAATTCGCAGAGGAAGCCAAATACGAATGCAAGAACAAAAAACTGAGAAGAGTCCTATCAGATTTAAATTTGTGATGTAATCCTAGAAAGATAAAGAGATTGAGATCACTAGATAAGAGATAAGAGTAGGATTAGACTAAGACTTTCTATTTTTGAAAGATAAACTTCAAGGAGTTGGAGACCACTCCCTCCCCTTTAAGCTATATAAAAGGATGGGGGGCGGACTAGAGGGGTATCAAGAAGCAGAGAATCAATCACTCAATCCATCAAGAAGGCAGAGGAGCAATCAATCTATCAAGCAAGAAGACTGCAAGAAGGAGGTGGCGGCAAAGAGAAGAGGAGACCTCAGCTCTAAGGGTGACACCATGAGTTCTTTCTTTCCTCTTGTTTGCTTTATTTCCTCTAGTATGAACTGATTTATTTGTAACTAGGGCTGTGGAAAGCCTAAGCATAACAATGAATATATTTTTATTCTGATTTATCCAAGATCGTGATTTCCATATAGTTTGTGAGTTATCTTGCTTAATGCGATTAGGAGTGACCATCTCTTAATTGATTAGGTTTATGTGAATGAATCGAAAGAGGAATTCATATAGCAGACCAAATAATTCATGGTGTGAATTGAATGGTATATAGGGGTATATACCCATGATTCATCTGAATGTAATAGTTTTTCCTTGAACTTAATGCATTTCTATCTTGAGAACTCTAGTTGAGAGATCGAAGGGTTACCTGATAGAAGTAGTTTTGATATATCTTGAGAAAGAATATTAAATAAAATTGGAAAAACTTCAGCTTATGGGAATGATAAATTATCTTGGGTAATCTCATCCATTAATATTCATTGGAATGGTTAGGCGGACCAAAGGTCCTAGCGAATTCAATCAATCGTTGCATACTTCAATATTGGTTACTCTTGCATTTGTTTTTTTTTTTTTTTTGCTTTTCAGTAGTTCGTATTCTTAAATCTGAAATTCGATTGTCCAAATAACAAAGGAATGGTATAGTTCTAATACTTATTTTGTTAAATCCTCGTGAGAACGATATTTTTATACTACTTGATAACTAGTGCACTTGCTAGGGTTATAATTATAGCTATCACCAAGTATAATGAGACTAACTTCCTGATGTTTTAACCCATATTTCCACAACTTCTTAATTCTATGATTGCTTTCAGCACTTCCCCATTTATTTATAAGGTCATATTCCTAGGAACACTACAAGAAAATTGATTTTTAGCAGCAGTTTTGATTGCCACTAAAAACCTAAAAACTGTCACTTAAAAAGTTTATCGACAGTTGCCAAACTGCCGCTAAACTAGGTGTCGCTAAAGGGTTCTAGCGGCAGTTTTAGCAACTACCGGTAGAACACAGAAAACAGCCGCTATAAATGATCATTAGCGGCAGTCGCGACTGACACTATAGGGTAAGACTGACTGCTTCTATAAGTCTATAGTGGCAGCCACAACTTTTTTCTAAATCTCTACTTTTTTAACCAAAACAACCTGGAAATTGTTACTAATAACCTATAATTTAATTGTAATTGGCTGCAAATCTCATTTATTAAATAAACTTGTAATTTTATTCATCCAAATTAAAATTCAATACAAAATAACTTGTTTCTTTTCTTGACAACCTTTGGAACTTTAGTCTTACAAGAAAGAAAAAAAAAAGAAAATTTATTTTGAAAGGTCTACGTGCATAGTATACTACAGTCTTCGAACTATCTTCCTCTTCTTGTCTTCTCATATACATAGTAGTAAGTAGACAATGCTTCATATCTTCACTATCTTCTTGATTGTCTTGATGGATGACTTAGTAAAGTTGTTCTCATGGACTTAATGTGTTCTTCAAACTGCTCTCTCATGTCTTCTTCTATTTCTTTTTGTATTTTTTGTTAATCAAAATAGTAACCAGCTTTAGATGCTTTCTTCTCTTCTTCAAAGACTCTTATGTCTTCTTTAAAGCTCATATGCCCCTTGGAAATTGATATCTAGATGTCTGCAAACCTAGGCAAAGACACACCCAGTCATAAAAGCATCATAGTCACTTGCTCTATAGAAATAGAAGATATTAATTAAATTTGGATTTCCAATATTTATATCTAATCAAACCGATACCTGTCTAGTTCCTTCGCATCAAGCTGCCCACTGTATATCAGCTTCTGCAGCCTTTCACCAAGTAGATTGGCATGCTCTTTTCCAATATCCAATGAATACCCCAGAATAGGAAGGCCAATCAAGTAAGAAACTGAGACTCAATGGAAATTTGATTTCATCATATTTCTGTCTTATAGAGGAAGAAATGTAACTGCAAAATGAGAAAATATATCAACAAATTACTAATTGGAAACTTTCTAGTAAGTCTAAAATTAGAATGCATTTATTTTAGTGGATAAAATCAACCAATCAATTCCATTATTTCAATTCTAATGTCAATTCTGATATATGTCTCCCATTCTCAACCTTGAAGCTTGAGTTGCTCAGCATATCAGATGGCTTCACTGTTGTCTGATGGGATGAAGATACCTTTTCAAGATCTCAAACTCTAAAGTACATACTTGTAAGTAATCAAGTCCTCCAAAAGGAAAAACATGAATTTGGAAACTTTCTAATAAGTCTATAATTAGAATGCATTTATTTTAGTTGGAGTGACAGTAAGAATTCAAATAAATCCAAATTTATTGGGTTACTTCAGATAGCCAGGACCAACATTGGGTAATGGCCCTTCTATAGTGTAACCAGAAGCTGAAAGAAGCCAATGCCTTTGGCCTACAAGACCCCTGCACTCACTAGATCAAACAGATTTTTTTTCTTTTTGAAGAAAGGTAAACTATGTTGTATTAAAAGCAAAAAGAATATGGTCCTCTATACAATGAGATGCTATACAAGTATAAGCCAAATAAGGACCTCAAAAAAAAGTTGAAAAAGTATCATCTTTGGGTTGGGTTAACTGTCTATATCACCTAGTTGTGCATCTTTTGTCCTCTAATCTAGGGCCACCACCATCAATTTTTGGTTTCTCTAGGTCTGGATAGAGGCATTGAGCAATGACAGGAGTTGGAGTTGGATCTACCCTTTTACATGGTATAATTTTATGAATTGTTTTACATTGTATAATGGAGAGTTTGTTTCTTAATTGGGTGATAGTTAGGCTGTTGTAAAAAGCACTTGATTTTCTATGAGATACATACATTTCTTGCATTTCCATACACTATTTCTTTTTCCTATCCATTTCATATTTTCTTTTATATCTTTTTGAAGGGCTACATGACCGGGGGGGGGGTAGCCCATCCACCAAACCAGGTGCAGGCGGGATTCAATCCCAAGTCTCCGCTACGACCAGCATGAGACCTTACCAACCAGCTGGTTGGCACATTGGTCCTAGGCATTTCATATTATTAATCAAGAAAGAATATTGTAAAGTGTTGTTTATTCTAAATTCTCCCGATAGCCTTACCCTGCGCTAATGCTTCCAACTGCCAAAACTATCAAAGAGATGCTCCCAATCAAATATGGCACAAAAAATGATGCCAACAGGAAACATAAAATATCAATCAGTGTTCAAAATGAACCATTCTCACAGCTCAAACAGAACATATAAAAGCGGTTCTATCCTAGCATGTAACTTAAATTGAAAATTGTACCCTGTGGGAATTTCATAAACTAGATGGACTAGAAAAAAAAAAGAAATCCAAGGAGAAGATCAAATTAAATTACACACTGAAACAGTAGTTGCTTTTTCAGCCATTGGCCATTCGATTTTTGTTGCACTATTATGGGTAAAAAATAAGAAAACAGTTTAATTCACTATCATTATCATGATCTTAATACCACAATAATTTGTACAATTCTTCATATCACCTTTGATATATATATATATATATATGGGCCATTGTACTCCTCAACTCATATGGTTTTTTATTTGTTTTAAAAAATCATGTTAAACAAGTTAGTCAACCATAATTAACTCATCTACCAATGTACCTTCAAACTATGATTGGAATACTATCCGGTCCTAGAGCATTTCCTACCTTTATCTTTCTTAGGGCTTCTTTAACTTTTGAAGATTTTATTCAATGACCATTTCTATGTTTGCAACTCTCCATATATTTCCTAAGGCCTTTAAAATGTGAGCTCTTGATATGCTTTTTATTAATCTTCTCATTCTTTATAGGAATCCTTTGATCTCCACTTTCGATGCATCTAACATGATCTAGGTCTCATTTTCCATCTCTCTCATCCTTAATAGTTTGTACATATTGTTTTTACCTTCTTTTGTACTGGAATACTGGTAAAGTTCATCAGATTCTTTAACCTTAGCTTCATTTAATAATTTCTCAACTTGCTTCTTAGTATTATTTTTTCTATTTTGTCCATTTCTACTAATTTTCCATTTTTTGGGTCTGATGTAGGCTTGGACCCAGGCCAGGCCTGGACACAAAATCTAGGCCCAAGCCTGGAAATTTGTGGACTGGGGCAGGCTGGGCTAGAAATGATCACCCCTTATGATGAAATGGCTAAACTGATGTGGTCATGGTTTCTCATGTAGTACGTCGGAGTATTTGGATGGATAGGAGTTCAGGAACTATAGAATCTATGAAGATAATGGAAAACCTTTTGTTCAAACATATGCAGATGTTTGTTTCCTCACTGATGGGAAACCATGCTAAAAGATTTTTTATTTTTCAGATAGAATTATATTTTGGGTGTAGAGGGTGGTGGTACACTGAACTAAAGAAGAAATTTTGAATTAGTTAAGTTTTGTACATTCTTATCATTAATAAAATTTTACAGAATAGAAAAGTAATTAATAAGCTTTTTTGGTTATTTTTTGATGAGTTAAGCTTTTTTGGTTATTAACCATAAACAGAAGTTAAGCCAACCTTGGAATCGCTGTTTATCAAAAATTTCAAATGTTGAATTTTGAAATAAAAATGGGAAATGTACTAAATAAATTCTTTGCTCACTTCCTACCAATAAGCTAAGATGCGGTTGCATGTTGGTCACGATTAACAATAATAATAATGCAACTCCAACCAGCCATTTTCAATTTTGCACCAAGGAAATGATTATTAATGATAAGATACTATGGTCCATACCTATAATTTAGTTTCAAAGTCCTCAGGAGACCAGTGCATCAAATTACATTCATGATTTAATTCAAGTTCTCCAGCAGCAACCTGCAGAGAAGTAAGATCAGAGGTGATCGATATACCTGTTAAAAACAAAGTCACCACTGGCAATGAACTTGTAAGTGAATAGATGTAGGGGTTTCATAAAAGAGGCTATTGCCTGGTACAATAGAAAAACCTCTTGCTGACAAGTGAGATTTTAGGTGAGCCTGAGAGTGGACACTGTAAAAAATGCCAAAGGTAACTTCCATATTCAGTCCATCCCTCGCATGACCCTAGATAGATTGGACAAACATTGGATAGTGGCCCTTTTAGGGCTTCTCATAATTTTGTTTGCAGAGTGATTTCTGGTCAGGTCATTCAGGGAAGAAGCCTGAGGAGGTGTTTGCCTACGTGGTCATTTCCTTGAGGGATTTCTCAAGCAAATGGGACCAAAGTAATTAATGTGTTTTCACTACCTTCACAATCTGTAAACGGCAAAAGTCCATTTTTTTCTTTATTGTCTGTTTTCATTCTCAGAAGTGGGTCCCAAATACTGTGTCAACAAAAGATGATGGGTGGACTAAACAATGATTCCTATGGTGAGTAAATGGGTTCCATAGATCATTTGGTGCCAACCTTACCAGAGGAACCAACACAAGAATCAACTACTTATTTGAACTTAAGATTGTTTTCAACCTTTCTCAACTCCACCACTTGTTGCTATTGAAAAGAAAAGGGCAGAGTAAGAATAGAATACCAACAATAAAGAAAAGGAAAATGTTCAAAAATATATAATGAAACAGGGAGGAATGAGGTTTAACCTTGTACAACTCCTTCCACCATATGTCCACTCTTGTTTGTAGTAGCCTCCATTCCATAAGCAACCACCATAAAATGTAGATATTGCTCATTTCTGGGTAAACAAGAACAACCGCCATAAACAGTAAGTATTAAATAAAAGAAAGATAACCCCAAAAACCAATAGAATGTAAAAGCAACATATATACAGACCATGTCCTCATGCGGCATTTGAAGTCTAACTTTGTCAATGAAGAGATGCCCAACAAAGGCAGATCGTTTTCTTTGCAATGCAGGATTTGTTCTGCTACCAATTATAAGAGATCTACAAATAAAGCAAAGCCACAAAATCAGACTCCTGAAATATGAGAAATCACATAAAAGGCAAACAGTTTTAGTACCATGTCTGCAACTTATTATGTTCTTGTCATACAGCCCATCATATAATACATATTTCTTGTGTTTAATTTACGGCTTTACTATCAAAATATAAAAGATTCAAAGGGATTTGAGGAGAGAGAAAGAAAAGGACAAAAGAAGAGGGCTCATACATTTTCTTTTTCCTCTTTTTGTTTTTGAAATTATCTTTTCTTTCACTAAACAGAACATGGGAAGAATATTAGATTTTTTTTGTTAAAATTTTCTGTCATTATTCTCTCTCTCTCCCCATCTTAATTCTTTTATTAGTAGAAAACTACAGCCTTGTTTGGCTCCTAATAGTTTTTTACATCCAGATTCTCTATTAATTGCTTTAACCATGGAACCTAGTTGCAGAATCCCCTGCTAGATGATGAATCCAACCTATCATTTCTTTCCTACCATAAAGAAAGGAAAAACTTGTTTGCAGCTGATACTCTTCTGCTCTTGCACCACTACATCCAACCCCATGCAACTAAACAATGGATCAGGACTTCATGGATTCTTTAAACCATCACCAACACGTATACGTATGCATGTCTTCTTAGACAATATTTCTCATGGGTTTATAAGGTAGTAAGCTAGGATGGAAATTAGAAAAAGTTCAAGTTTACCTTATTTGTCAGAGATGGATCAACTAGAAAGCTCTGTGGCCGTACTTTTTGAGCTAGAGATGTAAGTTTGGGCTAGCATGAAATCGAAAATAATAAGAGAACACAGGGTGTTCACTCCATTCTTCTCAAAATCTGACAGAACTTTCATTACTAGATTCTATAAATTTAGAGGAAACTAAAAAAATCTAGAGCACCATGTTACAAAAATATACTATATGTATTAACAAGATGAATTAGGAAAAAGAAATTTTGATTTATTGATTTGTTAAAGTACATTACCTCTGAAGACGAGATAGGGGGTTGGCACGCTAATTGGTATAAGAATGTTGATGGAGCCAAACAGGGGGAAAAGGGAAAACCTAAAAACAACAAAAAAGACAAATAGAACAACAATTGAAAAAAAAAAATCAAAACTTCTCTAAAGAGATTTCAAGAAATGGAAATTAATATAGCAGATATTGCTATTGTTGGGCCTAGAAGGATTTTACCATTGAAAAAGAGAGAACGAACCAAGCAAACACTCCCTCAAGGATTCTACCTTCAGCCCCAACCTTATAAGTGGTGTGTCCGGAAGTGCGTCGTTAAACACTTCGGAAAACTAGTTTAAATATTTATAAAAATTTCCGACTCTCAAACAAATACTAACGCAGTCAATGGATGAGAACGGGTTGTATCCATAGGGAAGCGAGGGAAAAATTATTACAAACCTTAATCCGGGTAAAAGAATGGAAAGGGAAATTGTAGAATCACAAAACTTGCATTAATTAAATTGGAATTAAATAGAAATGGAGTTCGAACACTGTTGAAAATGAAATAAATAACAACAATAAATAAATATCAGAAATTAAAAAGAAGAAAGCTGCAATTCGATCAGGGGTAGTAGTCTTTGGATCTCGCCATTGACCCTCGAACTTCTTGAGCTAGGCCTTCTGTCTTACCTGGCTGAATTTCAGATCTGCAGAAAAGAAATAAAGTACAAATTAAATCTAATAAAAGTAAAATTTGAAAGAAGGAAAAATAAACTAGAAATTAAATAACAGAAAGTAATTCTAAAACTGAAGAAAAAATGGTTGGGATTCAAATCCAGAGGTGGCAGTAGTGGTGTTGGCGAATTGCAATTAGGAGCCCCTCCTCTTGCCTGGGCATCCTCCTCTTCCTCTACCCTTGAATTTCTCAAGATCAACCTTCATTCTTATCTGAGTGAATTGACCAACCCCTTCTACAGGGCCCCTGGAACCCTTTTAATAGAGAAGCGTGGACACAATTGAAAATAGGGAGAAAGATGGGGAGTGGCAGTTGGGATTTAGCAAAGTTAGGGATGCCCTAGGGTTTCTAATGGATGGCTAAGATGATTTTTGGGTGATCCTATGGCTAAGAATGGAAGGAGAGGGCGCCCAATATTATGTAGGGCTGAGATTTGGACACCCAAAAATGGAGGGTGTAGATTAGAACATCTAGGGTTAAAGGGTTAAGATTAAAAGAATATGTGGCACCCTATATTGAATGGTTGGGATATAAAATGAAGGGAGTGGCTGAGATTTAATGGTAGGGGATTAGTAGAATAAGTGGTGCCTTAGGGATCAAAAGCTACAAAGGAGAGCCCTAAAATGGATGGTGGAGATTACATAATTGGGGCGGCAAGGGTTAGCTAAGGAGGAAAAGAATGGGTTAAAAAGGCTCCCTCCTATTCTCAGTTCTTTACAAAAACACCCCATTTCTTAGCTGGACTTTACACCAGCTTCCCAAAAACTATACTTCAATCATAAAAACTTTCCAGTTTTCTACATAATTTGCATAGAAATCTTCAAAGGTCATTTAATTGATTTTAACTGGAAAAATGGTGCACTTTGACTAATCTAAGACAAAAAATACCCCTAAATTGATGCTTTTAAGGCATCAAAATGTAGGATTATCAATAAGTCACATGCAACTCTGAGACTTCTCACTCCCTCATGTCTACCCTCATTCCTAATCAATTTCAAATCTGCTGCCTCTACTTGTCGCTGTCAAGGATGCCATCTGATGAAATATGCTACTAACCTCCATCGCCACCCTGCACTTCATCTACCGATTCATGCGAAGAGGAAGCATGGGTTTGGGCCCTGATTAAAACTAAGGCTTACAGAAACACCGAAGCCAAACTCGCACTCACCAGACTCTCGCTCACTTCATCTCCTTCAACCTCAGCAATAAGCTCTACTTCTTCACCCTCCTCTCCACTCTCCTCTATGATCTCTTCCTTAGCTTCTTCTCCATCAATCCCTCTCTCCGTTCTGCCACCGTTGCTAACCGGCCTCCTTGCTGACCATTGAAAATGTGGGAACGGTTTAAGGCCTTAGGCGAGTGAATTCGCACGTGGAATATTATTTGAGTGCACGAAGAGTTTTTTATCAACTAAATTGGTAGTGTATTTTTTTTTTTTTTTTTGCTTCAAAATCGGTGGTGTACTTTTGCTCGGTGCTTTTTATACATTTTAATAAAATATTTAAATGTGCATAGTGGCAGAGAGTAAAGCGCAACTTTTACAATTACCGGCAGTTGCCGTTTAGCCCCCTTTAAAATTGCCGCTATTTATCAGTTTTCCTGTAGTGGCATTATAATGACAATTTCTAGTTACTAATGTGAATAGGTTCTCTTGGGAAATCTGGGTTGTAGGAGAAAGGGGTCATAGTTGTTGCAATTTTGAAAATTTTTAACAGACTTATAGTTCTTTCAGAAGAAAATTTTGAGAAAATGTGAGGGATCCATTGTTAAGGTCGAAATAATTGATTATCCTTGTGGCTGCCTCCATAGAAATTCATTTAAGTTTATGCTTTTCTCATGATTATAAAACGTTACTAATTCATGAGTGGGCTTGATGCATTACATGGCCATAGATGCTCCCTTAATGGTTTAGTCCTCAAGGGAAAAGAGAAGGAAAAGATAGAGTAGGATTTCAGACTTGGAACACCTCATAGTGCTTTCACTTCACATGCACCATTTCAAGCATACCATAGGTAGCTAAGTTACAATAACACATTAGGCTCATAGCTCTACACCTTTTCTTCTATTACTCGATCTAATTCAAGGACTTTTATTGCATTGTTGTATTAGACACAAAGATTTGCATCTTCTCATTATTTCAAACTCGAAGAACAACAATACATTGTCCTCATTTTTTTTTTCTTTTTACATTAATTGAGGGAATTTAGGAACCTAAATTGCATTATAATCTCAGCCACATAGATCTGCATTTTCTAACTGTTTCATTTTAAGGAGATAAATTATAGACATAGGTCACATTTCAGCTGGTTAGGCTTGTTGACAAGGAAGTTAATCCTTAAGTAAGAAGAAAGCAAGAGAATTAGCTAATAATATGGGTTGCTTTTTTCAAACTTGTAAGCAGAAAATCAAATTTCATTATGGCAGCTCCTTAATCTTAGCCATTATTGAAAAATTCAGGTTTGATTTCAAAAAACAAAAAAAAAAAATCATTTCCTTTTATATGCTATTGCCTTTCGATTTGAACTTGATGAAACCAGTTTCCTTTTTCTATGAATCTATTGAAGGTTGGATTCAAGTAGCAAATCCTTGTTTGGTTAAGTTCTCTCTTCATTAGTTATTTAAGTTTCTATGGATAAATTGTTTAATAATTAGATTTGATTGGCAATAAATCCTAAATTATTGTTTTTTCTGCATAAAACTTTAAACCTAGTTTCTCTTAAAACCCACATGTGGCCACCTAAACACTTATAAGATTGTATGTAAAATTGGACGAGTAGATACATTTTCCCCTTTTTTCTTTAGCTTGTATGTTTTCATTTAATACTGCATGCTTAAGACACTCACAATAACACACACTTTCATGAAAACTAGTTCTAGAACCCATGACTACCCACTATAGGAGGATAGTAGGTGTATTTCCGCTGGACTTTGGTCCTTCTTGGAATCCACCAAAACCCTCAAACCAGCCACCAACCAAAGAAGCCCTTTTATTCACGGGTGGAGGTTCGAAGGCTGGTGGCCTTGATGAAGACTTTGAGTCTATAACTAAAACCCTAATAACCTCATGTATTGCACTAAGTACACCCATATTTGGCATGCTTAGTTGGAAATGGGATAGAGGAAACTTAGAATTTAGGATTAGGATACCCAATGTGCTTCACTATGTAGTTTCCATCCTTAAAAGTAAGGTCAAAGTAAAACCCAAATCTTATCAATATAATAAGAAAGACCAAGCCCAAGACAAGGTTATCTTCCAACTTCTAAAAGAGCCATTCAAGAGTAATAAAGCAGATCCTCCATTTTAAACCATAAACCAACTCTAAGTATTCCTAACTAACATCTTAAACGAATTCCAAATCTAAGGTATCAAGTCTCGAACCACCAATTTCGAGTTAAACATCCATAAGACAAACCATGATCAAACCACTAACCTTAGGCAATCTTAACCTATTTAAATTAAACCCTTGATTTCAAACATCTAAAGCCTTAGATCAAGATTATATAAAAAATCGTGAATGTTGAAATTCACCTAAGGGAAAACATAAACTTACAAAATTCAAGGTGGCTAAGTAATCTATAGTTTTCTTAAAAAAAATTACAGAACCCATAGTCCTATTGCCTATCTTTGTTCATCCTTGGTCAAAGCTGAGTAAATGCACGACCCTAAGGATCAATTCCTAGGGAATAGCATCAAAAGTCACTTTTTTTTACCTACTCATTCTTGTAGAATCTGGGAATGTCTAGTAAATACATGTACGGTTAGGGATTAAATCTCCCTAAACCAATGTCAAAAGACATCTCCATTAGATCCATAATCTCTTTGAGCCTAATCATCCCTTTAAAATTTGCTTGTCAAGTAGATCCATACATGGTGTAGGGATTAAACCTCCCTTCACCAGTATCAAAAGGCTCCCCTAATCTCCTACTTGATCTTTTAAGAAACCAGACACCTCTCAAACATGTCAAGTAGATGTATGAGTCTAAGAATTAATTTGTAAGGAATAAATACGTGTATAGTTTATGGATAACCTTCCCTTAACTAGTATCCAAAGACATTTCCGTCCTCCCCTTCTCCAGTATCCTCAAGTCATCCTATTTGCATCTCTACTCATTTGGGTTCTGAAATGGTTAAAACAACTAGAAATATTGCAATAATAGCCATTTAACTCTTCAATTGTAGTCTCAGATGGATCAAGGATTGTTCGGGTTATGAGGGTGTTGTAAAATTCTCTATGATAGGATTTACCAAAAGGATGATGATATTAAGGCTTTACATAAGGCTGTAACTTGGGGAAATATAAGGGATTTGGCTTTAGTACCTTTAGATTGGCGTTTGTTGAAGGCAGCTATCAAATGTTGGGACCTGAGTGTATGGTTTTTTGCTTTGGAGATAATCAAGTGTGTCCTACATTAGAAGAGGTGGCTTATCTACTCCACATGAAAATTGAAGATGATATAGCATTTCATGTAGCTAAATAAGGATATAAGGCACACTTGTGTGAGTTCCTTAGATGCAAAAAGCCTCAAGTTGAGATGGTAGACGAGGAGTCTCTTTCTATTGGGTTCCTCTTAAGGTGTAGCATTCAGACTCTTAGACCTAACAACCTTACCAAAGATAAGGAAGGATAGAAAAATGCTCTCTTCATGGCAATTGTAGGTTACCTACTCTTCCCATTAGATTGCAAAAGGATCCACGCACGATTGGTGACGGTACTACAACAGATCAAAGGAACTCCATTAGTAACTTTGGTTCCAATGATCTTGGCAGAAATCTTGAGAGGATTAACCATGTTACATACCCATCAATTATGGCCATTTCGGGGTTCTTTACAGGTTCTACAACTATGATTGATTCATCACTTTTCTTCTTTGGTCATTATGGGTGGGAGGCATATGACCCCTTGACCTTCATATCGAGTGAAGGAGGTCTTACATACGAAGCCTCAATCAACTTATTTAATGGATAGAGAATATTATGCAAAGTTGTAATGGGTAAAAGAAATTGAGATCGAGTGGAAGATCAACATTTCTATACAAAAGGGTTGTAATCAACCCCTATTAGCTATAGAACACCGACAAAGCATGGTCTTAGCAGAACTTTATAGATCCTCTCCCTATGTCCCTATGTCCCAACAATTCCATGTATCTCATGTACATTTTATGAATGACATACACAGTTAATCATAAAATATCTAATTTTTACGTTTTGTATGATAAATATTTTAAAAAATGCATCAATGAATTAATATTAACCAATAAATGTTAATTTTTATAAAACAATAGTAAAATAATTAAATAATTGTAAAATATATATTAAATATTTAAAAAATATTATTTCATTGATAAAAATGTTAAAATATTAATACTTAAATAAATTAAAAAAGAGTGAAAATGAGCACCATTGGGCTTGTGCTAGAATTAACATTAAATATATTATTTTATTGATAAAATAATAAACAAATAAAATTAAAAAATTATTACATTAAAATTTAAAAATTAAAAAGAATGAAAAGTATGTAGAAGAGATATACTGTATCAAAATACAGTATGGAAAATGTTGTGGACCAACCACATCCACGAAATATAAGCATGGCCGAGATTTTGGGCTGTGGACAAGGACGGTCCATGATATATTATGGACTAATCTTGTCCACGACCAATAGAATGGTGAATTCACCCCATGGCGTGGACTGAAATGGTCCATCCACGAGATGAACACACTACTGAATGCTACCTTATTTACTTAATCAATATTTCATTAAGGAGTGTTTGTTTTGCTATTAGTCTCATTATTTTTTATTCCAAAAATACCCTTAATACTTTTTTGTATAAAAAACAAAATTGACCAAATATAGCCAATAGAGTGGTTGTATGTGTCTTATTAAGGGCAAAAATGGTATTTTTATTTTTATTTTATTTTAATTAAATTTATTTAAATGAACATTAGGGTCAACATTGTCATCTTCCACTATCATCTGACGGAAGATTGATTAAATCCATTGCCAATTATAAGTGGTATTTTAGTAAAATGCTAACTATAGGGTAGATTTTAGCAAATCCATGAAACTATAAGGGATATTTTAGTAAATGACATTTTTCAATTATTTAACTTTTGCTTAATAAATCGCGTGCATCGCACGAGTCCCTACTAGTATATATATTAAAACAAAGTGGTCAAGAAATTTTTTCCTTTTTTTGATTTTTTTGTTTTTTTATTCCATGTCATTTTTGAAACAACCAATGAGATGCACTTTTCCAATAACCTAAATAATCTCTTATCCTAAAATTTTTCCTAAACTACCTCCCGCAATTTCTCCATAATTATCTCTAATTCCTATTTATCATCTCCCCTACTTTTTATCTATATCTATCTAAAGAAAGTTTGGATTAAAAAAATTAAGAATTATTTAAATATTTTGTGTTATATAATAACTTTAAAATATTTATTAAAATACAAAAATAATTTTATATTTTACAAAATATATCATGAAATTATGTACTAACAATTTAAATTATGTTTTCTCGGATTATCAATTTAAATGCTTTTCAAATATTTAATAACATGTAATAGCTTTAAATAAACAAAATTCAACTAACAAAAAATTTAAATATTTTATATATTATTTAAAAAGTTAAATAACTAAATATTTATAATAACTATATTTTAAATAATTAAAATAACTAAATTATCTAATAAATAATTTTATATTTTTACAAAATATATCACGAAAATATGTACTAAAAATTTAAACTATGCTTTTCAAGGTCATCAATTTAAACTTTTTTCAAAAATTTAATAATATGTAATAGCTTTAAATAAATAAAATTCAAATAACAACAAATTTTAAATATTTTATATATTATTTAAATATTTAAATCACTAGATATTTATCATAACTAGATTTTAAATAGTTAAAATAACAAAATTATGTACTAAATTTAAAGATTTTTTTAAAGCAGAGAAATAATTATAACACTAGCGGGGATCCGTGCAATGCACATGATTTATTAAATGAAAGGTAAATAATAGAAATGGTCATTTACTAAAATACCTTTATATTTTTATGGATTTACTAAATTCTACCCTATACTTAGCATTTTACTAAAACACCACTTATAATTTGCAACATTTAATCAATCTCCCATTAGATGATAGTGGAAAATGACATGTTGACACTAATGTTCAATTAAATAAATCTAATCAAGAGAAAATAGAAATAAAAAAGCCATTCCTTTCATTAATAATGATATTATGTAATAATAGTAAAAATTATGATTTTATGGATAATTAAATTCCATAAATAATTAATATTTTAAAATTAAATTATTTTACATATTATCTAAGTATTTAAATAACTAGGTATTTTAAATAACAAAATATTTAACATAACTTGATTTTCAATAGTTAAAATAAAGAAATTATGTTATAAATTAAAAAAATTTCTGAAAAGTGGAAAAATAATTATAACATAATATTGAATTAATAATAATAAATTTAGAAACGAAATGATTCCATAGTCAAATAATAAATTTTTAAAAAATAGAAAATAAAAAGAATCATAAAAATAAAAAAAAAGAAAAATTGGGTACATATCTAATGTTATATATTTATAAAAAGTAAAATATTAAGTACATCTCTAATACTATAAATTCATTATATTGAGCAAGAATAAGAATTATACATAAAAAATAATTTTATCAACGATGGAAATGTAATACAAAATTTATTGTCAACCTAGAAATCAAACTATTTTCCTTGGGTGGTATAGTGGTTTGGGTCAAATGGATTAATCAATGCTATGATAGTTAAACAACAAATATTTAAAAAAATAAAAAAGTACAAGTAATCAAAATAATATATATATATATTATATTTATAACAAGTAATCAAAAATTACTTATAATTTAAAACTAATTTGAAAGCAAAGCTATTTTCTTATGTAGATGGTGGCTCAATGATCCAACTTTTCAAAGAAACTCATGATGTCATAATTGAATAATAAATATTTTAAAAAAGATAGAACGTAAAAAAATGAAAAAGTACAGAATTTTGTCAAAAACATTTGGAAACATTTCTAATATATATTCATCATATTAAATAAAAATAATTGTTAAAATAAAACTTATTTTTATTTATGACAAAAATGGAATACAAAATTTAATAATAATAATTGTTCATGAAATTAAAATTTCCATGTGCAATGCACATGTACATTACCACAAGCATTTAAGTTTATTTTTAATTAAATTGTTACTTTTGTTAATTTTCAATTTCTATCTTAACTATGATATATCTAAAATTCAATTAATTAATATGAAGAAAATTTTCTTACGTGCAACGCACGTGCTTAATTACTACTTTAGTGAAATGTATGAACGGGACAGTTCTGACTTGAACTTGGGCTCAGGCCAATCTCAGGCCTTAGGGCCTAGGTTGAACTTAAACCTGGCCCAATCTGCCCAACTTGCACAGCTATATAAAATCAATGAATAACTTGACCATGAAGAAGAGCAAGAAAATGCAATCTCTTTAACCTGATTTTAGTTCTAACATGCAAAAGAAGAGAGACCTCTCGGATCTGGTACGCTATTAACTACATAGGAGAGCAAGTTTAAAGAATTTATGTCTCAATCCCTTCCGTTGGAACACCTTCTTCCACTTTTATTCGAATTCTTTGAACTATTCATTTCTTCATAAGAACCAACATTAGATTCACGTGAGCTGCTGATATCAATCCAGTGGAAGAAATGTCGAGGTTATATGCTAATAGGGTGAAAATGAGTCACCGTTTTCTGGAACAACGACATCGATGTCAAATAGACGCTAAATTAAAAGGTTGGTATATAATGTGGATTAGGGGAGGGGAATGAACAGATGGACCTTCAATGATAGGGTCTGTAATCCAATGGGTGGATCCGAATGCCTCGCATTTACTCCACATTGGCCAGCTAAAAGAACAAATTCTTTGGAACTATGTTCTTAAGAAATCATAAAATATCATTTTTTTCCTTGAACTTTGATTACGTTTGCAAATGGATCAGATTTAATCTGATAAAATTTCAAATCCAATTCATTTAAGTCATATTTTAGATATTCGTTTATCAATATTGATATCTGAAAATGACCGATTTAGTAGTTAAATCGAATCCAGATATTCTTGAGAAATTAAGTGGGATTTGGGATTTGATAAATCTAATTTTTACATTAGTAGTATATACATACTTCTTGTTTTATATTTTTCTCCAATTTGTAACAAACACATTTATTTTTATATTTTTCCACCGATTTGTATTGATCAACCGAAAAGGTTTCATATAGAAACAGCAATTGTAAGAAAAACTGATCAAGGATCTTTGATAAATGAAAAATTCAGAGCATTTTCTGTTTAGAATGAACAGAGAAGCCATCAGGATCAAAAAAGCAAAACACAGAGAAAAAAAAAAGCCAAATATGAGTGGAAATGGTGGAAAAAAAAGTGCCATTGATGAGATTGGAGCCATTTACTGAAGTCTAAGTCAAGATATGGTGGGGAGAGAAGAACACTGAACACTCACTTCACGGTCAAGCAGGGGATACTGGACAAAGACCGAGAGTGATAGACACGTTGAGATCATGGAAGACAAAGACCGATAGGACTTAAGACTTGGTTGTGTTTTTCGATAATTACTACAAGACCTAGATCGCCTGTGGTCAATTCTCTCAAGAACAGAGCATGGTAGAGACGACTGGACTACTTGTTATATTGCTTGGATGGTGAAGGAAGACAGTTTTCAACATCAGTATATAAGTTATTTTTCCCATGTCATAGACAAGAAATCACCTTTCTTCTGAGTGATGCAGATAGTGATCTCGCTATCTACCTTTGTCATTCCCCAAAGTCCCCATGAAGATTGAGCTCCCATTGGTTTGCTCCAGTCTGTTTCGGTTATCTGCAATTCATGTGTTCTTTCTCTTGTTGTGTTCAGAAGGTCCCATCACCACCAATGCTACCCCCATTAGGAAATGAGACGGATAGACTGGCCTTGCTTCAGTTCAAGAATGCGATAACTAATGATCCTTTGGGAGCTCTAAGTTCCTGGAACGAGTCTCTCCATTTTTGTGAGTGGCAAGGGATCACATGTGGTCGCCGGCATCAACGAGTTACCGTATTGAATTTACAGGGACAGAGCTTGGTGGGAACTGTATCTCCTTGTATTTCGTTCCACTGAACTCGGAGATAACAAATTCCACGGTGCAATCCCCCAAGAAGTGGGTCGTTTGCTCCGTCTACGGTATATCAACCTTTCCGATGCCAATTTTGAAGGAGAAATTCCAAGCAATCTGAGCAACTGCTACAATCTCAAAGTGCTTTACCTACGAAGAAACAACCTTACCGGAAAAATCCCCTTCGAGCTGGATTCTTTGTTCAAGCTTTCTGCAGTGACTCTTCGTACAAATCACTTGACTGGAAAAATTCCACCTCCTTTTGGGAACCTGTCATCGCTCCAAGATCTTGATCTAACGGATAATAGCTTGGAGGGAAGCATTCCAAAAGATCTTGGCCGATTGACAAGATTATCGATTCTCTATGTTGGTGTAAATGAGTTGTCTGGTATGTTCCCTAACTGGATTTACAACATGTCATCTATTACTTACATTAGTGTTATACTTAATCGATTCTATGGGAGAATTCCAGTACTGGATATAGGACTCACTCTGCCAAAACTTTTCGGACTAAACAATTTCACTGGGCATATTCCAGTTTCTTTGTTCAATATTTCGGGACCTGAATTTCTTGAGCTTGCCGAAAACAGTTTTGTTGGACCAGTCCCTCTGAATATCGGTGGACTTCAAAATCTTCGGTATCTAACTCTTGGTTACAATCGGTTTGGAATAGGGCAAGCTCGTGATCTAGCTTTTCTTACTGAACTCACCCACCAACTGTAGTAATCTAGAAATATTGAAGCTACATGCCAATAACTTTGGAGGCTCTGCGCCCAAAGCTATAGCTAATCTGTCAACCCAACTCACAGTACTATTACTTGGACAGAACCAACTCTTTGGAAGCTTACGGAACCTCATGAACTTGACTTATTTGGGCATGGAGGCAAACTTACTTGGATGTAGCATTCCAACTGCTATCGGAAAGCTCCAGAAAACTACAGTAGTTGTTCTTGGGTGGAAATAGATTCTCAGGAGAGAAATTGCCAAAACTTTCTAGCCTTAACCCTTCATTCTAACAATCTTAATGGATCCATACCAAGACAAGTACCAAGACAAGTTATTGGTCTTTCTTCTCTAACGAAGATCCTCAACTTATCTTACAACCGGACCCATCCCTACTTACATCCGTGCATCCCACGTGTCGTTTTCCCGAGTGAAAGTTGTTCCACAACCGGCGCATGTTAGCGTGTTCAACTATACATTGAGCAGGCCTTCGTGTATCACACTTCCCGCTAAACGGTCGAAAAATTGCCGCTCGTGCTGTTGCAGTAGCAATGCACATAAGAAAATGGCGGAAAGCTAGGGTTTATTAGAGAGCTTCAATTGTAGGATTTTATTTATGCTCCAATAGACCTGTAAAGACCTCAATTACGCTGTAATGGAGAAAAATGAAGGCGATCAATTCATCTCATCTTCCATCAATCTCTCCCCGTCTAAAGTTCACCACCCTCTCCACTTATTCTCTAATCTTCCATTGCGCTCTCATACACTCTGATCAAGGGAAATTTGGCCCGACCTCGCAATCGCCCGACGCGTGGCAAAAGCAAGCAACTCGGGACAGTAGAGTGCCCGAAGCGAACATCGGAAGCAAGTCCAAGCTCACTACCGAGCCCGAACTCCAGACCGCTCTACTGAGTCCGAGCTCCCTACCAAGAGTCCGAGCTCCCTACTAGGAGCCCGAGCTCCCTGGTAAGAGCGAGCTCCCTGTTAAGGGTCCGAGCTCCCTAAGTAAGAACCTGAGCTCCCTAAGTCCGAGCTCCCTATTAAGAGCAAGCTCCCTATTGGGAGTCCGAGCTCCCTATTAAGAGCGAGCTCCCTATGGAGAACCCGAGCTCCCTGCAAGGAGCACGAACTATACTGGGCCCCAAGCCTCACAAAGCTGACCCGAGTTGGCCCATGGCAGCTCGGAACACTCCAAACCGAACTCAAGACACCTCGCTCGCCACTCCACTTCGCTTCCGAAAACACCAGGCTGACCAAACGTACCCGACACCAAGGACGTCCGTATCCAAGGTCGACGCACCTGACTGATTTGGGATCTGACGCCTGACAGCCGCACTTCAAACGGCTTCCTACTACCGCCACTTGCAACCGTTGTCACTAGCCGCAGAGACGGCTCCGACAAAAGGAACAGTGGCGGTTCTGTCCGGCCAGAGGAAATGACATCCGAACTACAGGGGTTCAGAAGTAATCATGCCCGATCTGACGGAAGCCTGGAAGTGAGTGCGCGAGGTGGTTATAAAAGGCTCCTACCCCCCAGGAACGAGGTATGCTAACTTTGCGCTATCTGGTTTATCTTGCCTTTGAAGGATTCTAACTTGAGCTTCAGAGCCCTTACGCCGGGTTCTCCCCGGAGCTTCTCTTCTCCTTCCGTTTCAGGTCCCTGTTACTCAGTTCAGAGGCAAGATCATTGACAGCTAAGACCGGCCAGATTGTGCATCATCAATTGGCGCCGTCTGTGGGAACGCTTCAAAAGGCCTCCCTCCAAAACTTTCATACCCTTTTCTTCTTCCTTGAAAAATTCAATACTCATGGCCTCATCCAGCAACGCTAGACGCGGCATAGAGACAAACACCACCGGGGAACAGCCCCAAGTTCCCGTGGTGTGTGTTGGGCAGTTCACCATCCCCCTCTCGGTGGATGGAATCCCCAATCTGACTACGCCACAAGCAGTGGCGCCTGTAAGCCTACCTGCCGCAAACATCCCCTTCCCTCTTCCCATCGAGACTACCTTCACTGAACCAACCGCCGTTCCCCTGGCAGCTAGCCAAAATCGGTTGGACGACCTAATGCAGTGCATGCGGGCAATGCAAGCCCAGATGCAACAGTTCCAGCAACACCAGCTTCACCAGCACCAAGTGTTGCACAACCTCTCCCAGTACCACTATCAACAGCAGTTCCCCCAGCTGACACCGAACCAACCACTACTTCCACCTCGCCACCCTGCCCCGAAGCCAGTCAAGGCCTCTCCGCAGGATGGGCGCCTCCACTAAGGAAAGGCCTCTAGGCCCCAGAATCCCCCAAACAGCCAGGCCTCGTCCCCAGGCCGGAGAGAAAGAAAAGTCATCCCCGCCTCGCGGCTCGCAGGCGGATCGGGAACCTCGCCCGCGAGATCGGCACCTCGGGGCTCCAAACCGGAGTCCCCACTGGTGGAAAACCGATTCGGCGCACTGGCAGCAGCAGACTACCAGCACTCCGGGCCCATCGAGCTTGGCAACACGGAGGCCAGTAGCGCCAGTACAAGGCCCACTCCGCAGCGAAGGCGCCGTCGAAGTCGACGAACCACCACCCGCATCCTATCAGAGCTGAGGGGAAAAGGCGAGACGGGCTCGGACGAGGTAGGAGTTGCCCCGATTCTCTCAGTTCCTTCCCCCCTCGCATCAGAACTCCTGGCAGTCCCCTTGCCTAGAGATTTCAAGCTCCCGCCCCTAGACAAGTATGACGGGTTCTTCGACCCCAACGACCACGTGGACGCTTTCCAGTCCCAAATGCACCTCGCCAGAGCCAGCGAATCATGCATGTGCGTGACCTTCACCACCACCCTCAAGGGGGTAGCCCGCACTTGGTACAGGAACCTGGCCCCCGGATCAATAAAGTGTTGGGCTCAGTTCGTGCAGGTCTTCACTACACACTTTGTCACCAGCAAACGGTGCCCCAGAGCAGAGGAAAGCATCTTCGGGGTAGTCCAAAGGGAATGAGAACCCATACGGGGCTACATCAAACGATTCAATGAGGCATGCTTACAGATACCGCGGTTAGACCCCGCGGTGCAGCTCGCCGCAGCAAAAAGAGGGGTGACGCACAAGGAATTCAAGTGGCACATGGTAGCTAACCAGCCCTCGACCGTGGCCGAGTTCCTCAAGCTCGTGGACAAGTTCATGAGGACTGAGGAGGAAATCAACCAAAGAACCGAGGGCGGAAACAAGAAAAGAAAGAGGGACGGCGAGCCCTCTAGCTCGGCCGACCGAAAAAACCCGGCCCGGGACCCAAAACCGAACCAGTCGTTCCGAGCTCCCCTGCCAGTTTGGACGGATTACACACCACTGAACACGAGGCGGACCGAGATCCTAATGACGATCAAGGCACCCCATACGTGAAATGGCCACCTCGCCTAAAGGGAAATCCGAACGAAAGAAACAAGAATTTGTATTGTAGTTTCCATAGGGACCATGGTCACAGTACCGAGCAGTGCAATAACCTCCGAGACGAGATAGAGGGGCTCATCCGTCGCGGATACTTAAGAAACTTTGTACAGCACAGCAATAATAGCAACAAAGCAGATCAGCCAGGCGAGCACTTAAAGGACGCCCCCGAAACTAGCAGCAGGCCTGCCGAACCGATGCAGCGACAGCCTCCGGTAGAAAGGCCAGTTCGGGGAACCATCCATGTAATTGTGGGAGGTTCGGTGGTAGCGGGATGCACATCGGCGGCAGCCCAGACTTCAGTTCGCAAAGCGGTCCTCGAGGAGCGGAACCCTCCGAAAAGGCCAAAGACCGAGGAGCCAATCCTTTTCACAGAAGACGACGCGTGAGGAGTTCGCTACCCTCACGATGACGCGCTTGTCATTAAACTAAGGATCAGCGACTTCGAGGTTAGGCACGTACTTATAGATTCAGGCAGCTCGGCGGACATCCTCTTCAAATCGGCGTTTGATCGGCTACAGCTGCCGAGGAGCGAACTAAGGCCTGCAAGCACTCCCCTGGTGGGCTTCAGCGGAGAGGAAGTCAGGCCCCTTGGGAAAATAACGGTGCCTGTGGAAGTCGGCACGTGGCCTTGTGCGGTCAGACTCAACCACGACTTCTTGGTGGTCGCGACCCCCTCCCCATACAATGCCATAATAGGGCGGCCAATCACGCATATTCTACGGGCGGTGGTCTATTTGGCCATGAAATTCCCTACGGACTTCGGTGTGGGGGTAGTGCGGGGCGACCAGCTCGAGTCCCGCAAGTGCTACGTTGCCGCCCTAAAGGGAAAGACCAAGGCGGCCGGCGACCTCGATCTGGAGCGGCCCGCGGAGCAAGGCGAAGAACGAGCCTCGCACACAGAAGAAACAGTCACGATCCCAACCTCGCCTACGGACCCAGCTCGCGCACTCCAGATCGGTGCTTCTGTCAAAGAACCCCTACGGACCGAACTGGTAAGTTTTTTACTCCAAAATTTAGATATTTTTGCATGGTCCGCGGCCGATATGCCCGGTATTGACCATGGTCTTATAACTCACAAACTTAACACTGACCCTTTAGTCAGACCCGTTAGACAGAAGAAACGGAACTTAGCCCCAGAGCGCTGGAAAGCGGTCGATGAGGAAATCGAGAAGCTCCTCGCGGCAGACTTCATAAGGGAAGTCCATTACCCGAGCTGGGTGGCCAACCCTGTGCTGGTGAAAAAGGCGAACGGCAAGTGGTGCATGTGCGTCGACTACACCGACCTGAACCGAGCTTGCCCGAAAGACTGCTTCCCCCTTCCTAGGATCGACCGTCTAGTGGACGCGACCTCGGGACATGAATTGCTAAGCTTCCTGGATGCCAACTCAGGCTACAACCAAATCTGGATGGACCAATCCGACGAGGAAAAAACCAGCTTCATAACCGAGTTCGGTCTATACTGTTACAAGGTCATGCCCTTCGGGTTAAAAAACGCCGGGGCGACCTTTCAAAGACTTGTAAATAGGCTGTTTCGGCCCCTGATCGGCAAAAGGATAGAGTGCTATGTAGACGACATGGTCGTCAAAACACAGTTTTCACAAGAATTTATACAAGACTTAGATTCTGCCTTCCAAATCCTGCGTCAGTATAACATGAAATTGAACCCCAACAAATGTGTCTTTGGTGTCATCTCGGGCAAATTCCTGGGCTACGTTGTCAATCGACGCGGTATCGAGGCCAACCCGGACAAAATAAAAGCCATCCTAGATATGAGACCACCTCGAAAAATAAAAGAAGTCCAGAGGCTAAACGGCCGCATAGCCGCTCTAAACCGCTTCATGTCCAAGTCGACAGATCGCTGCCTACCCTTCTTCAAAGCAATAAAAGGCAAAGGGTTCGAATGGACCCAAGACTGTCAGCTCGCGTTTGACGAGGTAAAAGGCTACCTCGCCAGTATGCCAACCTTAGCTAGGCCCGAGGAAGGCGAAATCTTAGAACTGTACCTCTCGGCTAGCGACAAGGTGGTCAGTTCGGTACTAGTAAAGGAAGCAAACCGGGTCCAATGACCCATATATTATGTTAGTAAAATCTTGCAGGGAGCAGAGACAAGGTACCCGCAGATAGAAAAGCTAGCGTATGCACTGGTAGTAGCAGCACGGAAACTCCGCCCGTACTTCCAGGCTCACACCGTCATCGTCCTGACCGACAAACCTCTGAGACAAGTTTTACTCAAACCCGAGGTTTCCGGCCGGCTGACGAAGTGGGCCATCGAACTCAGCGAGTACGATCTCCAGTACAAGCCAAGAACTGCCATTAAGGCCCAAGCCTTGGCAGATTTTATCGCAGAATGCACGTTTAGCCTCGAAGCCCCCGAGCCGGTCGAGCCCGAGATCCCCAGTTCGGGCGAACTCGGAGCTCCCAAGCCAAACGAGTCCAAACCCCGTGAAGTAGCAGCCAGTGTGACATCCCTCCTAGTTAGACCAAGCGCGAACTGGGATGAGGAGCCCTGGATCCTTCACGTAGATGGCTCCTCGAACCAACAAGGCAGCGGGGCTGGAATAGTGCTACGTGGCCCGAGCGGAACAAAACTGGAATACGCACTACGCTTTGAGTTCGCGGCGTCCAACAACGAGGCGGAATATGAGGCACTGATAGCCAGGCTAAACCTAGCACACAAGGTCGGAGCAAAGCACATGGTTATCTCCAGTGATTCCTAGCTCGTGATCAACCAAGTTACAGGCGAGTACGAAGCACGCGAGCTCACTATGATTGCGTACTTGGCAAAAGTAAAGGAAGGTCTGCTCAACTTCCAGTCACACTTCATCAAGCAAATCCCGAGGTCAGAGAACGCTGAGGCCGACGCCCTGTCCCGACTGGCTAGCACGAGCCACAACACCAGGAGAACCGTGTACGTAGAGGACTTACCTCGGCCCAGCATTCACGGTGGGGCAGAAGAGGTCGCTCCCGTCACCGAAGCAGAGCCGAGCTGGATCGACCCACTCGCGAGCTTCCTGTTAGACGGAACCCTCCCCGCGGACCGCAACGCAGCCAAGAGAGTGCAGCGCCAGGCAGCCAAATATGTCATGATAGAGGAACGGTTGTACCGACGATCCTACACGCTCCCCTATCTGCGATGCTTGCGCCCAGTCGAAGCCGAGCTGGTACTCCGCGACATCCATGAAGGCTTGTGCGGCGGACACCTGGGGGGCAGAGCCCTCGCCCAAAAGGCACTTCGACAAGGATACTACTGGCCAACGATGAAGACAGAGGCAACCGAGCTCGTCAGAAAATGTGACAAGTGTCAGAAGCATGCCAGCATCCACCATCAGCCCACTGCCGACCTCAAATACCTCACCAGCCCATGGCCCTTCGCCCAATGGGGGATCGACCTCCTGGGGCCATTCCCACCAGCGACAGGCGGGAGAAAATTCCTAGTGGTGACAGTAGATTATTTCACAAAGTGGATAGAAGCCGAACCCCTGGCAATAGTTACAGCCCGAAACATACAAAACTTCTTTTGGAAGAACATTGTATGTCGCTTCGGGCTACCTCGGGTATTGATCTCCAACAATGGCAAACAGTTCGAAGATATCAAGTTCCAAGAATGGTGCCGAAGTATGGGAATTAGTCAGAACTTCACATCGGTCGCACACCCACAGGCAAATGGCCAAACAGAAGTAATGAACAGAGCCATCCTCCGCGGACTGAAAGCGCGATTGGACCGAGCCAAAGGTTTGTGGGCAGACGAACTACCAAGTGTTCTATGGGCACACCGAACCACGGAAAAAACCGCCACAGGTGAGACCCCCTTTAACCTCACCTACGGCACCGAAGCAGTGATCCCGGCGGAAATCAAAGTGCCTACGTTGCGACTAGAAGCGTACGACGAACAGACAAACGAGGGCGAGTTACGCACCAACCTCGCGCACATCCGAACTGCGGCCTACCAACAAAAGGTAGCTCGGTACTACAACGCGCGAGTAAAGAAGAGGGACTTCCGCGTCGGTGACCTGGTTCTCCGTAAGGTCATGGTGCCCGAACCCAGCGTAGGGAAACTTGGACCAAACTGGGAAGGACCCTACAGAGTAATGAAAGCACTCGGTGGGGGAGCATACGAGCTCGGAACCCTAGAAGGAAAACAAGTACCCCGAGCGTCGTCAACTTAAGAAGATACTACCTATAAACCACAAAGGCAAGCACCCCGAAGTCTAGGTAGAAAACGGACTGAAGGACCGAAATGGTCAGTTCGGCAAAAAACGCAGCTCGACGACGACCAGAAAAACAGCCGTCAGAAAACGAACTGAAGGACCGAAATGGTCAGTTCGGCAAAAAACGCAGCTCGAAGACAACCGGACTTGAACAAAAGCCATTTCATTTCAGAATAGATGTGTACATTCGAAAAAAAAAAAGCCATTGCAAGCCAGGGGCCACTTCATCATTATCAGAAGCCACTTCGACAACGCCCGAAGGACCTGCCTCCCCCTCGGAGTCCGGTTCGGCATCCGCAGCATTAGCCATCTCTTGAGTAATGCGCGAAGTGGATATGGCGCTGGTATCGAGGTCGGGGTACGTATTCCAGATCATCCACCGGCTTAGCTTGAAACCCCTCCTGTAGGAGTCCACCATCAGATCATCGAAATCCGGCGAAGCAATGTAATCACTGACAGGTTTCTTCTTCGCATCCTCGATGCCTTGAGAGAAGATCTGAGTCCTCTCCCTGATATCCTCCTGAAGATACTCGACCTGGTGCTCCAGGTCCAGTTTTAATTCCGCCATATGCTTCACCACCACTCCCATGGCCTCGGCATCTCTCTGAGACCTCACCTGCCTAGACCGCGCGCGGCGAGCATCAGCCTCAGCAGCACGAGCATTCTCCTCGGTAGTTCGAGCAGCCTCCTCGGCAGCTCGCGCCTGCCTCGAGCATCTCTCCACCTGGTTCGCCAAGGCGTGAATGGAAGAGTTCACCTATCAAAGGAAAGCAAGATCAAAGGAACAAATAGAAGAATAAAAGCCGAACTCTAAAGAAGGGAGCACTTACCACCATGGCATGAGTAACAGCACGACAGGCCACTTGGTGCAGAGGGAGCTCGGTCCACGCCGCAACTTCCTCGGGAAACATCGCCTCCTTACTCCGTTGAAGAGCATGAATAGGCGACAGCACGCTCCTGAAGTCCCCCGGGGCTTCCGAGCCCGACGGCTCAGCTCGCGTATGGGCAGACTCAGAGTAGGCGGGAGCCCCCATGTGTGTGGTTTCGGCATAAGGAGCCCCCGCCGGCTCCTGCATAGGAGGAACCATCTCGGGCTCCTCTGCCGGATAGTCCGGCACCTCGGGCTCCGCACCCTGGGATGGCTCGGCGCGAGCTCGCTTAGCCACCCGTTTTCTCCTCTTCATGCCTTGGAACAAGTGCCCACCTCGGGTCCCTCGAGAGTCCATCGTACCTGCGAAAAGGAGTTCGGCATCAGTAAGACACGTAAAAGAAGAGCAAGACAGGATCACTAGGGAAAGAACCTACCCGAACTCAAGCCCGCAGCAATAAGCTTGGCCTCTGTCAGATACCATTGACAATCCAGCCCAAGCCGCACCCATTGCCGGAGGCCCTTCGCCGTCTCCTTATCAAGTGTGATGCCGGAATCGGGAGCGGCCATCCCCCAGCCGGTCTGAAACGGCCACCCCAGCGCACTTCACACCCCGAAATAGTTCCGGTTCCACGCCGGGACCTTATTGGGGAGTCCGTGTAAGAGCTTGAAGTCCGGGCGAGGAGACAGGTAGTATGCCCGCCTACGCCCAGGAAGGGGACCCGCTTGTTTTTTCAGCATTAAAATAGAGGAGAAAATCTCCAGATCCAAAGGAAAGTTCTCGTCACAAAATAAGGAGATCGTCCCCACTAAATTTCTAATAGAGTTCGGGTGAAGCTAGCCGACCGTCACACCGAAGTGGTTTAGAACCTCGACGAGAAGAGGATGAAAGGGCAGTCGTAGCCCCGCAGCAAGCTGTTCCCGAAAAATCACGATCTCATTAGGACCATGTTCCTAAGGGAAGCTGCCCGTAGGGATGAAGTAACCGTGCTCCCCGGGCAAGTCGTAGTAGTCTACGAGGGATTGAAGCTCCTCAGGCGTCATAGTCGAAGGGCCGAACTGATCTACAACCCGGCCACGACGGGAGGTGGACGCCGACCTACCCGAAGCACCTCGGGCTGTAGGCCCGACCCCTTCCTCAGGACCTACATCGGGCTCACTTGAACTACCGGGGGACGCAAACTGGTTCGAAGAACCTACATCAGACCCGCTTGAACAGTCTGAACCCTCCAAACTAGACATCGGGAAATGGAACGGGATTCCAAAAGCACTCACCCGGGAAGAAGACTGAAGCAGACCATGAAAGCTCGAACAAGCAAGGAACCTGGGACGCGAGCTGAAAAGCCTGGACGCGAGCTGAAATTTAGGCGCGAGCTCAAGATGTACAACAGTAGCAAGGACGGCCCCCCCCGCGCGCTATTTATATCCACAGCGGCCGGAAAGCGACGGCCCAGATCGAAGCCAATCCAACGGCCCACAGCCGCGCTAAACCGCACGTCTTCCGAGACCAATCAGCGCACGTCTTTCCAAAACTGACGGAGCGTCGCACACGTCCTGTCAGAGGACGGGTGTCAGTACGCACCTTCTCGAAACTGACGGGGTGTCGGCGCACGTCTCCTCGCAATAAAAGCATCTGCAGCCCAACTCTCGAACGACTGCCGTCACTCTCCCAAACGCGCGCCCTTTTTTGAAAGTCAAATTAAATTGAGCGCCCTCAGCACGGACCAAAACCCTCCTGCTACCTTACGAACTCCCCGCGCCAAGACAGGACCGTTGTCGCAGGGAGTGGGGGGCAATTGATGAAGGGAAATTTGGCCCGACCTCGCAATCGCCCGACACGTGGCAAAAGCAAGCAACTCGGGACAGTAGAGTGCCCGAAGCGAACATCGGAAGCAAGTCCAAGCTCACTACCGAGCCCGAACTCCAGACCGCTCTACTGAGTCCGAGCTCCCTACCAAGAGTCCGAGCTCCCTATTAGGAGCCCGAGCTCCCTGGTAAGAGCGAGCTCCCTGTTAAGGGTCCGAGCTCCCTAAGTAAGAACCCGAGCTCCCTATTGGGAGTCCGAGCTCCCTATTAAGAGCGAGCTCCCTACGGAGAACCCGAGCTCCCTGCAAGGAGCACGAACTATACTGGGCCCCAAGCCTCACAAAGCTGACCCGAGCTGGCCCATGGCAGCTCGGAACACTCCAAACCGAACTCAAGACACCTCGCTCGCCACTCCACTTCGCTTCCGAAAACACCAGGCTGACCAAACGTACCCGACACCAAGGACGTCCGTATCCAAGGGCGACGCACCTAACTGATTTGGGATCTGACACCTGACAGCCGCACTTCAAACGGCTTCCTGCTACCGCCACTTGCAACCGTCGTCACTAGCCGCAGAGACGGCTCCGACAAAAGGAACAGTGGTGGTTCTGTCCGGCCAGAGGAAATGACATCTGAACTGGCAGGGGTTCAGAAGTAATCATGCCCGATCTGACGGAAGCCTGGAAGTGAGTGCGCGAGGTGGTTATAAAAGGCTCCTACCCCCCAGGAACGAGGTATGCTAACTTTGCGCTATCTAGTATATTTTGCCTTTGAAGGATTCTAACTTGAGATTCGGAGCCCTTACGCCGGGTTCTCCCCGGATCTTTTCTTCTCCTTCCGTTTCAGGTCCCTGTTACTCAGTTCAGAGACAAGATGACAGGTAAGACCGGTTGCATCATCACACTCTCCCTAAATCTAATCAAAATCAGAGATTCTATCAACCGTTTCATCTTGTGGATAGGAAATCGAAGAAATGCTGGGCCTTTTGCAACTAAATCTTCCATCATCTGCTCCTCTTCTTTAGCTTTGGTTCGACCGAGGAGTCGAATCAGAATGTGTCGTAAGGCACAGAGCTTCAAGAGAAAGCGTATTCACCGAGCCAGTACGGAAGAGAAAATGAAGAGAAGGTTTTCAATTAGTGAAGTTTTAATCCGGAACAAAGACGGGGAGGAACTCGAGAGGAAGGACCTTGAGGCAGAGGCAGCAGCGGCTTTGAAGGCTTGTCGCCCAAACTCAGCTCTCACTGTGCGAGAAGTTCAAGAAGATGCTCACCGGATTATCGACAGTGGGTACTTTTTCTCCTGCATGCCTGCCGCAGTTGATACCAGAGATGGGATTCGGTTGATTTTTCAGGTACGTTTTGTTTAATTCTCTTTTTTCTTTCCTTTTTCTTTTTCTTTTTCTTTAGGTATGCCAGAACATTACATAAAGAAACAAGGTGGGACTTGGGATCTTCTAGAAAAGAAAGAGTGCTGTAAATTTCGTTGCAGGGCCTTTTATCAATTAAGAAGTATTTGGTTGCAATAAAGGAAAAAGTGTTAGTCGAGTTCCCAAAATATTGTGCTATGATGATTACATGGTCGTAACCCCTCATCGATGCAGTGTGACTTATAGAATTATTGTTGGAAGTAGCAGCTAGATGTTAATTTGAGTTTTCAGGGATATGTATGATGCCTTCTGCTGTAAGCATGTTGAATTCTTTTCTGAATAGAATTCCGTGACGATGAACTGCAAGGGATTGGTTTTACTTTCACTGTTATAGTTTGGTGGGCAAAACGAACTTCTGTAACCACATTTTTCTTATTTGGTTTAGCATGGTATAAGCATCTGAAGTTCTGAACTGGTTTTCCGTGATACAAGGTAGAACCGAACCAGGAGTTCCAAAGGTTAATATGCGAAGGAGCCAGTGCTCTTTCCTTGAAGTTTCTGGAAGATGCATTCCATGATGGATATGGTAGGTTTCTTTTTTAATGGTTCTGAGCTATATACAGATTATATTTTCATTCTTTGTTTTACTCTTTTATCTGGCCATGCATCAAGAAATGCTCACAACATGCCTAATCTTTTTGGCATCGAGCTATGCAGGAAAAGTGATCAATATCTGGAGTTTGGATGAAGTGATAAGCTCCATTAATGGGTAGTACATGGAGCGAAGTCTACTTGGCATGGTTGGTGCTTCATCTGTACACGATTGTTTTGTTAATTTTAACATGCATTTCTTTTTTGATGGTTATCACTGGTTTCAGATGTTGAAATTCTCTCTGGTGGGATCATCAGGTTTCAAGTTTCAGAAGCTGAGGTCAACGATATCATCATAGAGTTCCTTGATAGGAGGGTCTGAGAACTTGTCTTTGGTGTTTAGTGTTTACTGAATAAAAGCTGAAAACTATTTAAGTTGCATTTTTATGGCTAATAGACTGCCTCATGATATCTTCAGTGGTGAGTTGATTACTGCAAAGACAAAGCCAGAAACTATACTTCAGCAACTGACCGCAAAGAAGGAAAATGTTCATCAATTTGGTAACTTGTGGTTGACTACTTGTGTAGGGAGGAACATTACTTGTTCTTAGGAATTAAGATACAAGGAACATTGCCTTAAAAAAGATGTCTATTTTTCTTCTAGTAAAGTTTATTCTAATTGTGAACTTCATTAATTCTTGAAGGTACTTATCATAATTGTTTAATTTTATGTTTGAAAGATAGATTGTTATGAACTAAGTCCATATGCTCTTTCTTTTTTTTTACTTTTTCATGTTGTTTTGCTTTTATGAAAAACATGTATTACACCATGAAGAAAGCGAAGATCATTAGATTGAATCATTGAAGTGTGTTAAACTTTTTAATCCAATATCTTTCTTGCTTGCCACAAGTTCATTGTTAGTTTGGCTAGCATTCCTTGATTGTGGAGTATTGACCTCCATCTTCCGATCTTTTTTCCCATTAAACCTGAAATTGAGAGCTATGCAATTTTTTTTGTTAATAAGAAATGAAAAAAACTAATATCATTATTATTCACAAGAAGTGAAATAAAGTGTTTAGATACAGTGCTCCATGCTCCAATGTTTAAAGCAAGGGCTGTTGATCCAATATAATCATCATCATTATCTAGGCCTTGTTCCAGCTATATGAGGTTGGCTACATGAATCCTATTTTTCCATTCTATTCTGTTCAGTGCAATATCCATTGTTAAATTATGAGCACATAAATCATTTCTTACTACTTAAACCCACACCCATTTTCGTCTGCTCCTAGCTCTTCTAGCTTCTTCAACCTGTAACAAATCACTTATTGTTATGAGTGCTGTAGATGGTCTTCTATGCACTTCACCAAACCATCTAAGTCTACTTTTTCTCATTTTAGAACCTATTGGAGATACTCCTAGTTTTTCCACTCATCCATGCGTTCACAATTGTGCCACTCATTTTTTGAACATATTGTATACTTGGTACTTGTTGAAACCTTTGCTCAATTATTCTATTCCAAGGTTTAAAATGTCAATGTCAATGGAAATGTCGCTTACCAAAATATAGGACATATGTTGAAAATGTCGAGGGGAAATATTGTAAAAATTAGAGACATTGTTGAAATATTATGAAATATGTGGAAATATGCAATGATATTTTGTAAAATGATAAAAGAAGCATTAATACATATTTCTAGACTATTATCTTATTCCCAACCATTATATAAAGCTAAGAAACTAAGATCAATAACAAATTAGTAAATGACGATTTACTGATTTATTATGCATTTTGATGTTTTCACAAGGTTATTTGATATTTTCTTTTGTTATTTTTAATTCTGATTTATTATAAATTCTAATATATTTATTTCACACTAGTAAATAGAAATACATTTATTCTGATTTTTTAAACATTAAAGTTATAATACATTATGTTTTATTATAAATTTAATAAACTAATTCTCCTTTTTGTAGTATTAACTATTAAGATTATGATAAATTCTGATTTCTTATAAGACTTAATGAATTTCCCTAAGTAGTAATAGTAGTAGGGCCCTAAACATCAGAGTGAACAACTTGAAAAGGAAACTCAGCCATTTTATTACCTAATGGAAAACTTGTTCTACAATGTTTGCTTAAGGACAAGTAGGACATTGAAAAGAGAACTCAGAAACAGAATTAAATAATTCAGGGAACAAGACTATGAAGAAGAAAAAGACATATGGCCCAAACGGTAATGCCATAGTAAAATCTAGGCTTTATTACAAGGACTCTTAGACTGTCTCACAAGATTTGTTGTATTATTCGCCTTTAAACCAGAAACATCCTCCAGAGTGTAGAGACCAACAACATGCCTCTTTCCAATCATTCTTCCAAAAGTCAAATCCTAGAAACACAAGAATTAGAAAAAAAAAGGTCACACCACAATTCAAAGATTGGGTAATACAACTAGCAGATAAAAGATTTATGGGGAATTTCGAAACATGATGAAATGAGTTCAAGTTAACACCATTCGGTAGGGAAACAATTCCATGGCCAATGGTGGTGTGAGAATCATTTACTAATCTCACTCTATCTCTACCAGAAAGCAAAATGGTAAGCTGAAAAAAGGTTTGGCTTATTGGTCATGTGAGCCCCAAAATCAATGATCCAAGGGGATGAGGATAAAGTGGACACATTGAATGCAACAACCTGGTTACCTGAGGTTGATACATGTGAGGTAGGAGTGATAAAGATTTCCTCAAGATGATGAAGTGTCCTACCATATTCTTCCAACCGATCATGTGAGGCATTCAACATTCTCTCCTTGGAGTTGGAACCATGGAGTTATTCTACTGCAATGAACCACAAGACACTACATTGGTTGAATTAGTTTTCTTCCCAAGCTGCTGTTGGTTCTGGAAATTCTGGAAATTCTAGAAATTCTTCAGCTTGCCAAGGAGATACTAAGGTCTCTTTGGTGTGTCAAGAGATTCAAGTCCTATCACAATGAGACTATCTCAGCTTACCCTTCTTCATCATATAACCACCTTTCTTACCATTACCATGACTCTACTTAGCCAAGGAGCAAGAGAACACCCCCCCCCCCCCCTTCATGCCAACCCTCTTGCTCTTCTCAGACTGAACAAGAAAGTACACATCCTGAATGGATGTGAGCTTCTTACTGCTTAATATCTGAACATGAATAGGCTAGTAATTAGGATTAGGACCCACAAGAAAGGCAAATATCCATTGCTGATGTTTTTTCTGTAGTCCCTAGCTTCCAACTCATCTCTCTAGGCAATGGTCTAATAATGGTCAAGTTCTTTCCACATCGAGGTGAGGGTAAAATAATATGAAGATAGCCTTTTCTCCCCTTCAACCTGAAGTTCATACAATGAGCATAATGTCTTTGTGCAGAAAAAAGTAGCCTGAGTTGTATAGTGACCAGCAGCCAAGAACATTAACACCGTTTCACGCAATCTAAAAGAGCAATAGAAACCGGAAAACTCCCAGTTTCAGCACTTGAGCTGATGATGTTTATCCTCCAGATACCCCTGAAATAGAAGAATCTTCAATAGCAGATTTGAAAGTAAGAGAGTACTAACACCAAGCAGCAGTACACAATCTGAGTGTAGCAGATTTGTACTTTTAACTACATCTCCAAAACTGACCCCTTCTACGACCAAAGAATGTAAGAACTAGGTTCTCATGCAAACAATACTTTGAATAATACAAACTGTTTGGTCAACCCAAGCCACTTGCAAACCAAAAGCAGCAATGAAATAAACTCTGAACACCAACAATAGCAGTCTGATTATACAGTAATCTAAACCTGTCAACTTTCTTCACAGGCCAAAAAAGGAAAGAACAGCCCTACAATTGATCTTCATAGTCCACACACCTCTAGCAGACAGTTTTGTCTAAAAACAGCTAGGCACCCAGAAACATCACTGATGGATTCCACTTCTTGATATTCTTGTGAAAGATCCATAAACTAAGGTGCAACACTGGCTGAATGGATCTCAAATTGCCAGCACACAACAAACTGGAAACAAGGCCTCTTTATTCCTTAACATTTTAGTCCACCATAGAAGGAAAAGAAATAAAAAACCAGATCTTACCTGATCAGAGTTTCTTCCAATTTGGCTAGTCCCAGACTCCCAGTACTCCAAGAGAGAACAGAGGAGAAGAAGATCCTATAGGTTATGGAAACCAGTGTTGTAAACTTGGACTGGACTGGATGGTTGGACCATGAAAACCAGGAACTGGCAGACATTCTGTATTTTTGGAGTTTTAAAATTCTGAGAAACCAGATGATCCCTGTCAAAAAATGGTGACAACTGTCTGGGTTTCAATGACCTAGCCAATTTTCACTAACCCAAACAGGTAATTAATTTATCAGAAATTATAAAATGACTACAACAATATTTGAATCTCTGACCTCTTCCTTGTGTATAATAACACCTTCCTTGTGCCTGAGGCATTTGGAAGCCCTTGCACCTTTAAAGTGCTGCCCTTGGATTTTCGAATCAATGAGCTCCAATAATCTGTGGAATGCTTCGATCAATTGTCCTGATAGCCCCAAGAGAAATTGTAGAACATGCTCTAGTATGGCACACTTCCCAAAGAAGGTAGGGAGGGACTTCGACTATCTTTTCAAAATTTCTGGATGCTATCCCAGATGGCAGTCACAACGCCATAGTAAATACCTGTATATTTCAATTGTTAAATGCATATTTGTAATTGTCTATTGAAAGCTAATTATGGGAAAATGTGTATAGTTGCTATAAATTTCACTTTGTCATCATTATTCTGAATTATTTCTTTGTATTTGTTCAATCCTATATAGTAGTCCTATTTCAAAAAAAAAAAAATGGAACTTTGTTGTATTTATCAATACATTACCTTCTCAAAAAAAATCCTAAGTAGTAATTTCATTTCCCATGCAGCATGCTGGTGTGCATGATGACAAAGGAGACCCCAAGATTAAGGATCATTATGGCAGCCCACTGACTGCAAGGTATTCACTTTTAAATACTGCCCCTTTCTGAACATTTTTGAGATTCTACAGTACATATTCATTATTTGATTATGCTGTTCGATTGCCACTTGTTCTCACCATATGTTTTATTCTTTTCTTTTGATTCATTTTTTTGCAGTGGAAATACTCAAGATGATATGCTTCTTGTAAAACTTGAATGTGTCTACACTGGGTCTGCCAACCATGGGTCTTCAATGGTATACTTCTTTCCAATTATCACTACTGGTCCCTCTGTATTTTGGAGAAAATAAGCAGCATTTTTGTGCTGCTATGCCGTTAGCCTCTCATTGCTATCTTCTATTTTCTCCAGTTTGTCTTCAACATGGAACAAGGACTTCCTATTTTGCCCGAGTGGTTGTGTTTTAACATAGACTGCCCGTGCTAGAAAGGGTGTTGAAATTGAACCTGCATGTATCCCTTTTAGATATGATATCCTGTATGTTCTTTTTTGTTCATGAGAAGCATTTCAGCTGCAGAACTTGCTCTAAATACGCACAACTGTAAAGAGGTGTGCTGCAATTAAGCTGATATTTGTATGTGGTTGGCTGTGGAGAGATTTCTTTTCCTATGGTGGGTGGCAAGCATAGCCTTCATTTTCTATGCATTTTGGTTTTGGTTGCATTCTTGTGTCTTCTTTATTTCTGGTAGAAATTTTCAACCTTATGGAATAATTATATATCGAGGGATCCTTCTCAAGACTATGGATCTAGAAAGATCATGAAATACACAAAAAGGAAAAGAAAATGGATAGTCTTGTTATTTCACAATCTACAATATCTGTTTGTGAAACTTGTCCTTCTCATGTTCTTATACTCTTTTTTTTTCTTAAACTGTAAAGTAAAATAATTTCATTAATAATCTTAAAACCATACAACTATGAAAACCCCTGTACAAAGAGAAAGCCTATTATCCATATTTCGACTGCTGCTACAGTAGTCCGAATAGGAAGAGGAGAAGAAGAAGAAGAAGAAGAAGAAGAGGAAGAGAAGAAGAGGGGTCAGTCGAAAATCTGATGGATAACCCATCCAGTCGACCCCCTTAATCTATATTAGCTTCTAATCATGTTTACAAAGACAGAAATGCCCTTACTTAAGTGTGGGGCAGAGTAACTCTAATAACACAGCCACATAAGCAAGTTACTTAATAAACAGAAGAAGACTAAACTACCCCTATTCGACACATCTTAACACTCCCCCTCAAGCTGGAGAATATATGTCATATAATCCCAGCTTGTTACATAGATAGTTCACTTTCCCTGAGCTTAGAGCTTTTGTAAACAAGTCTGCCCACTGGTCATTGGAGCTCACATGTTCTGTATTTATCTCTCCGGCAAGAACCTTCTCTCTCACAAAGTGGCAATCAACCTCTATGTGCTTTGTTCTCTCATGAAAGACAGGATTGGAAGAGAGATGGAGTGCAGCTTGGTTGTCACAGTACAATTTCATAGGTTTATCCATGTGAAACCCAATTTCTTGTAGAAGATTCCTCAGCCACACTAATTCACAGGTAGTGTGAGCCATGGCCCTATATTCGGCTTCAGCACTGCTTCTGGCTACAACCGTCTGCTTTTTACTCTTCCATGTCACAAGGTTTCCTCCCAGAAATGTGCAATAGCCTGTAGTAGATCTTCTGTCACTCACTGAGCCTGCCCAGTCTGCATCTGTATACCCAACTACTTCAAGTTTTCCTCCTGGTTTATACAATAGCCCACGGCCTGGAGCTCCTTTCAGATACCTCACAATTCTAAGGACTGCATCCCAGTGAGGTATACGAGGGTTTTGCATGAATTGGCTCACCACACTGACTGTAAAGGAGATGTTGGGTCTCGTGATAGTCAGATAGTTCAGCTTTCCCACTAGTCGTCTATACCTTCCAAGATCTTCAAATACTTCTCCTGTATCACTGCTCAACTTAACATTTGGTTCCATAGGGGTCTCAGCCGGTTTTGCACCTAACAGTCCTGTTTCTTCCAATAGATCAAGGACATATTTCCTTTGACACAGATTCACACCTTGTTTTGACCTGGCAACCTCAATTCCCAAGAAATACTTTAATGTTCCAAGGTCCTTTGTTTGAAAATGATTTTGCAGAAATGCCTTTAGTTTGCCAATCCCCAATTTATCACTACCAGTGATGACAATATCATCCACATAGACCACTAATAAAATCTTCCCAGCTTCTGAGTCATAGCTGAACACGGAGTGATCAACCTGACATTGCTTCATTCCAAAACTCTTCACCACTTCACTGAACTTCCCAAACCAAGCACGTGGAGATTGCTTCAACCCATAAATTGCTTTCTTCAGCTTGCACACCTTACCACCCTCCCCCTGAGCAACAAACCCAGGTGGTTGCTCCATATATACCTCCTCCTCTAGATCACCATGAAGGAAGGCATTCTTTATGTCAAGTTGAAGGAGAGGCCAATCATACATAACTGCCAAAGAAATTAGAACACGAACGGAACCAATTTTAGCCACCGGAGAGAATGTCTCCATATAGTCCACACCATACGACTGTGAGTAACCTTTAGCAACAAGTCTGGCCTTCAAACGCTCCACACTACCATCTGGCAAGTATTTCACAGTATACACCCATTTACAGCCCACAGCATGCTTCCCAAGTGGGAGAGTAGTGAGTTCCCACGTTTGAGTATGTTGAAGAGCAGAAAGTTCCTCCTCCATTGCCCGCCGCCATCCAGGTGAACTAAGAGTTTCTTGAACATTGTTAGGTATGGAAATAGAAGACAAAAGTGAAACAAACTGGCGATGCGAGGTAGAAAAACGAGATAATGAAACAAAATTGGAAATGGTATGGAGTGTAGAACTACGTTTACCTTTCCGTAAGGCAATGGGTAGGTCAAGATCTGAAGGTTCAGCAATAGGAGCCATGAGAGGATCCGCAGACGAGGTAGAAGTAGGAGGAGGGGCCGGTGTCGTTCGACGTGTATACACTTGTCGGATCGGTGGTCGTTCAGTGGTGACCTGCACTGGATGAGGAGATGAGTCTACTCCAACAACAGCCTCTGGAACTGAATCACTGACAGGAAGAGGAAGAGGAGGTAAGGGTGAGGACAAGGGTGCTTCAGGACGGGAGAAGAAGGGAACAGACTCAAAAAAGGTGACATCAGGGCAGACATAGCACTTTCGGGCAATGGGATTATAACACTTGTACCCTTTTTGAGTCCGAGAGTAGCCAAGGAAGACACATTTAATTGAGCGTGCATCTAGCTTGTCTATTCCAGGACTCAGATTATGAACAAAGCACACACAACCAAAGACACGAGGAGTTAATGGAAATGGAGATAAAGTGGGAAACAAGATGGAGAAGGGTGACTGACCATGAAGAATAAAAGAGGGTATCCGATTAATGAGAAAACATGCAGTGAGTACAGCATCACTCCAAAACCGTTTAGGAACATTCATGTGGTGAAGCATAGACCGAGCAATTTCAAGAAGATGACGATTCTTCCGTTCAGCAACCCCATTTTGTTGAGGGGTGAAAGCACATGATGTCTGATGAATAATGCCATGCTGTTCTAAATACTGTTGAAATGCAGTAAGAAAATATTCACGACCATTATCTGAACGGAGAACTTTGATTGGAACACCAAATTGTGTACGTATTTCAGCATGAAATTTTTGAAAAATGGAAAATAATTCACTTCTTTCTTTCATTAAGTAAATCCATGTCATTCTTGAACAATCATCAATAAAGGAGACAAAATACTTGTACCCATTGTAAGACTCAATTTTGATTGGACCCCAAACATCTGAATGAACCAAAGAAAAAGGACTCAACATGCGACTCTCAACTCTCGGACTAAAGGACACACGACGGTGTTTACCAAACTGACATGACTCACATTGTAAAACTGACAACTGACTCAATGATGGAACCAACATCTTGAGAACCTTGAGAGATGGATGTCCCAGTCGACAATGCCATTGTAGAAGAGTAAGGGAGGTCTGAAGTGCAATTGAAGATCCATCGCCGTCAAGGTAATACAATCCACCAGCTTCATGCCCCCCACCAATCTTCTTCCCCGTCTTGAGATCCTGAAAAACACAAGTGGAAGGAAAGAAGGTAACAGAACAGTTAAGAGCTTTGGTTATTTTACTAACAGACATAAGATTGAATGGAAACTTAGGTACATATAAAACAGATGATAAGGGGACAAAAACCAAGTCAACATTACCAACACCACAAATGGGAGATGAGGACCCATTGGCAAGTGTAACAGTTTGTGATGTGGAGGTTTTAGAAAGAGAAGAGAACACACCTGGAGTCCCGGTCATATGATTTGAGGCTCCAGAGTCAATAATCCAGGAAGGAGTTTTAGATGACATGCAAGCAATACCTGATTGGGCATATGTGGCAGTGGTATGCTGTGAAGTAGTTTGAAGGAACCGTTCATACTCATCACGCGGAACACTCACCATCTCCCTCCCAGAAGTAGATGTAGATGTGGGAGGTGTTCGGTCTGCCAGTTTACTGTCACTAATAGCAACCTCGCCTGCTACAGCATGATTAGCCCATTTAGAGGGAGGGCCATGTAGGTCATAACAGAAATTCACTGTGTGTCCATCCCTACCACAATGAGTACATTTCCTTGTAGAATTATTTTTTCCTCTACCACGGCCTTCCCTTGAATCACGGCCACCCCGACCAATCATGGAATTGCCACGGCCCCCTCTGGAATGACCTCCCCCTCTTGTACTATGTCCACCACCTCTAGCTGTCACAAGTGCTGATCTATCATACTGTGTGGGGTTCTCTGTCTGGCCCAAAGAAATTCTACGAAGTCTTGAGAATACTTTCTCAAGTGATGGAAGAGTAGAGCCCCCCAATATTTGAGCTCTAATTGGTTCATATTCTGACTTCAGCCCCACTAAAAATCTTGTAACATCAAGTTGCTCCTTTTGCTGTTGCTGAACTTGAATATCTGAAGTAAGGGGATGATAGACATTGAGTTCATTCCTTATATTCTTCATGCAGGCATAATACTCTTCTAGTGTTTTGGTTCCTTGTTGTAGATCAAAGTACTCCTGATACAGCTGATATACTCTTGTTGTGTTGTCTTGTCCAGAATATAGCTTCTTAGCATGCTCCCATATATCCTTAGCCGTATCAAGGAACATGAAGTTGGCACTGATTTTGGGTTCCATACTATTCCACAGCCAAGTCATGATTTGAGCATCTTCTTGTTCCCAATCATCAAACCCTGGAGAGTCAACCGGTGGCTTCTCATCTCTTACATGCTTTACTTTCTTCTTTGCCTTGAGAAAAACTTCCACTGATTTAGCCCATGGAACATAGTTCTCTCCATTTAGCTTAATTGAGGTCATTTGTACCCCTAGGTAGTCGGAGGAAATTACTACACTAGGTTTCTGATCATTGTAGCCATCTCCTATTGCTGCCATTGTACTCTTTCACAGTTGTCTCTAACTTTACTTCTCAGCTACAAGCTGATTGATGTTGTTCACAGTTTGATATTTCAGCACCTATTGCAGTCTCTAAACACCACAGTGGAAGCACACACTTGGTCTTATTCACACTACTGCTGACTTCACACACTTACGTCCCACATAAGAATCAGTTTACCATTCATTAATCACAAGTAGAGGCCCTCTTACAACCACTCAAGCACCACAACACAGCCAAATCTGCTGCACCCAGTTCAGACTTGTTCAACACACTTAAGAGGGCATTACACAACCACAAGGAGTTCGGCAAGTTCACTGCATTCTACCTTACACCACTCAGCCACTTACAGCAGCCCTAACACCATTCGGCTACTGCACACACAGCTATTCAACAACTTACAGCAGCCCTACACCATTCGGCTACTGCACACACAGCCACTCAACAACTCACAGCAGCCCTACACCATTCGGCTACTGCACACACAGCCCTACCTAGGGCAACAATGAACCTAGTTCTCTAGGTTCTACTCAATACTAACAGCTTCTTGTAGGGTTTCTACCCAGAAATATAAGTAACACTAGAAGAAGAGAGAACCGACCTTCCTTTGAGAATATCAATCAACCATTCACTGCTGAAGTTACTTTCCTTGTTGAAGAGAGTTATGCACAGCAGAGAGACAAGCTGTAATGTTTCTGACCTAGGGCGAACCAGTCCTCTCCATCGACTGACCAGAAACGAAAGTGAAGAGTCACGAACAACACTGAGGTGCTTTACCAACTGACTTAGATCAGGAACCTTGCTCTGATACCATATTTCGACTGCTGCTACAGTAGTCCGAACAGGAAGAGGAGAAGAAGAAGAAGAAGAAGAGGAAGAGAAGAAGAGGGGTCAGTCGAAAATCTGATGGATAACCCATCCAGTCGACCCCCTTAATCTATATTAGCTTCTAATCATGTTTACAAAGACAGAAATGACCCATCCAGTCGACCCCCTTAATCTATATTAGCTTCTAATCATGTTTACAAAGACAGAAATGCCCTTACTTAAGTGTGGGGCAGAGTAACTCTAATAACACAGCCACATAAGCAAGTTACTTAATAAACAGAAGAAGACTAAACTACCCCTATTCGACACATCTTAACAATCCATAATAAAGTAGCATGTCTATGCAGATCCTTGAAAGAAAGGATCAAAATATCAATACGATACACCCCATATTGGGCCTATCATCATATCCAAGGTCTTGAGACTCATGGATACACCGATACACACAGGGGTTAGAGGGTTTTGAAAGTTTGGGATGATAGAAGGCATCCCTCTCATGCTGATAAAAAAAAAAAAAAAAAAAAAAGAGTATCAGTCTTATCAATATGCACTGATACCCATTTTTTGGCATTGAATGTTATCAATATTTTGATTCTTGCTTGAAAGTGACCTCACTTTCCCTTCAAAAGTTCTTCCCCTCCTCAAATGGGGTAACTCACTGCAATGTTTTTCCTATTTCCTGAAAGCAAATGTTCAGCCAAAGTTGCATATTATAAGTAGTGATTGAAACCAGCAACCGATTCTGAATTTTATAAATAGATATTTGCTCATGGGGACCATTTCCTGGTTTAATGGTAAAATCTCGGATGAAAAGTCTGACTTGCAGGTTCCTGTCTGAAAGCAGCCACAAAGGAATCCCCAAATCTGTCGTGCCCATGCATGAGTTTTGCTTATTTTTTAATCTAGCATATTAGCTTTCTAGGAGATATATTTTGGAAGAACTTCAATCTGTCTTTAATCAAGCATGTTAGCTTTGTATCTGACCTTAAATAACAGAGAAGTGGTTCTTTGGCCGTGAGTATATTTGTTTAGTTGAAGATACTTGAAGATGAATGCTGCTAAATTCTTTGTTTTTAGCACCAATGTTTATTGTGCCTCGTACGAGTTCAATGAAATAGTTGGACTACATGTTTTAACTAAGGGGAGTCTTTATCTTGCCTAAGGGCCATTAGCTCCAAGATTTATTTTTTGATGAACTGTGCGTGGAATTTTATTTTTCCCCCTTGCAAAGTCCCAGTGTTATATGTACGGATGACTGATCATTGATCATTTTTTATTCCCCTGTTTTTCAGCTTGGACCAGTTGTGGGGGCCATTTTTACTGACTATGGAAGCGATCTTGGATCTGGCCCTACTCTGCCTGTTATATTTTCTATAACTATATCTAGTTTCTGTTTTGTCAATCAGACTAGAAATGGATATGAGCGAAAGAATGCTTTAGCAGAATAGCAGTATAGCAGTCAAAAATCTAGGAACAGGAATACTAGTCGAATAAAATGCACTATGTATTTTCTGATGTTAAAAGGACTGGGTGGTTGTCTAGTACATCATTTCCTGCTTTTTCTTGGCCTTTCAAGTTCCATAATTCCTGGCCTATTCAACTGAAAACTGCAACCTATTGGCAGCATGGTGCAACATCCAGATGCCATACCTCTTCTTCCCCTTCTATTTAATTTTGTTGCTTCTTTACCTTTCCAGGTGATCCAGCTGGAGCAAGATCAAAAACCTGGAAGTGGTAACGGTTATGGGTTCGGGATCCGTGTAGACTCCCCCTTGGGGCCACTGCGGTTGGAATATGCATTCAACGACAGCCAGGAAAAGAGGTTTCATTTTGGAGTTGATCGCCGGAAATGATGGTTTCTTTGCTTCATTGGCATTGCTAATTCCGCGCTATTTGTTGTTCTTTTCTTTACATTATCACTGCTAATCTATTGGCTGCAGTTTTGATTCTCGCTATACACATAAAAAAGGGTGAGAACAAAGAAATAATTAAAGAAAATCTCTGAAAATATCTGTCATTATGGATCCTCTTCCCCCCATCATGTGGATAACTTCTCGTAGTCGTTGCAAATCTGGATGGTGAATGAAGTCAGGACTCAGGATGCTGTTGAGAAAGAGAGGAAATTTACCTCGGCATATTTTTGGTGGCTAAAACCCTAAATTCTCGAGGTGTAAGTTTTCTTGAAAATGGAACAAATTACGAATTATTCAGTCATAAGCCTCTTCACCTAAGAGAAGTAAACCTATTGTTGTGTTTGGGATAAAATCCGTTTAGGTTATTAAAATGCTGAAGCAGAGGGCTACAGTTTTGGCTGCATCAATTTCGGTCGAAATTCACTAGACTCGTCGTCTGTTGCTGGAAAACGGATGATATCTCAGACTCAATGCTGGCTTCAAACTCGTACTTCATATAAGCATATCGCTTTTATGATTGGTTGTACTGAAACTAAGGTTAACGCTTTCCATTTCTCTTGCAGTCTATTCATGTTTGATGTAGCTCTGTAGATCAGTCATGGAATGACCATGTAATTTTTTTTTTCACTGCATAGGCTTTTATGCTTGTCCAATTGAATTGAATGATCTGAATTTACATATTGGACTATTCAAATGCTGCCTATCTATTTTCTATATCTGAATGAATCTGATCAGACAGTAAATTCCTCTCGCCCAGATGGTCCTGATTCTCATCAAAAGATTTTTGTAGTCGATTTTGTTGATTTGAAACCCCCCCTTAAGAGAATTTCTTTAGTCTTGGGCACGACTGCGTGGAATCTCTGACAGGCCATATTGCATTTAAATCTAATGTTATTGCAGTAGCCGGTGGGTTGTCAAAGAGTTCCTGCTGCCTTTTCAGTGTCGCTATCTGTGTCATTCAAAATCAAGACACCTTTCCGTTTCTACAGGACCACTGTTTCATGAGGCCTTCTTTACTGGGTTCCAGAATGAATTTCTTTGTCTTCTCTGTCTTGTGGGCTGTTCACTTGAAACCAAAGTTGAGAGCAGTCTTGCACGTGGACGGTGGTCTCTGCACTCTATCACCATGGTTTTAGGATCATGATGTGATCACCATCCAATCTTGGCAAGTGGTAGTGCCTTTCATTCTCCTTTCCTCTTGGCTTTGTTCTACCTGGGTTGACTCAGTGCAATAGAGTGGTCGTGCCTTCATGATTGATGCATTTCATCAGTGCTCTAGCACTAATGTGCCACGACCATCCTGTCACTTGGGCTGTAAATGGATTACGAAGATCAGATACCGATTTAACTTTAATCTGATTATCTCACGTTTGGATATTAGAACTTGCATCCAATTAATAAACAGATAAGATGCGAATTTAACCCGTTGGTCCGATTAAAATCTAAAGTCTAATAAAAAGTTATTATTTTATGTATATATGGATATTATTTATAATTATATAAAATTTATATTTGATAAACTTTAAATATAATTAGTTTTTTAATTGTTTTAATCATTTTAAAATAGTTACGGATTAAATCTGAATTTGATCCAAAAGTTGACATAATAATGCAGATGAAGCTGAAACCGATCCGTTTATAGCCCTACTTGTCACCAACATGCATCTTGTCCTCACCCACATAGCATTTCTCCCTCTTACCATCCCTGAGGGGTAAGGGCTGAAATTGAACAGAACCAGCAAAGTCTGTTTGCTGATAACAATTGCTAGCTGCCTAGAAACAAAGGAATCAAACAAGATAGAAAGATAAACCATTGGTAGCAGGTGATCTACCGGGCAAAAGGTGCTAACTGCTAGCAGCCTAGCACATTCTCGTCTTTGCCAAGTGTGTCTCATTCTATCAATCCAAGCAGTCTTGCCTGATACTGAGATAATGCTTTAATGGTTATATTCCTCTCTTTATCTCAGGCATTTCTTACACATGGACTCTCCCATACATTGGTGAAATGATGCCCATGTTGCATGGATGATGGATCATTTGATGTGACTGGGTGTCCTGTAACTCGGCGGAGGAGACTTGACTCCACATTTAAGTTAATAGCTCAGCAGTCAGCAGCCCCATGCCATGTTCTTAACAAACTTTGACGGATTGGTATGATTGTTCATCCAACCCTGCATCCCCTCTTAAATGATAACAATAACAAGACCCACTGAAAAAGAGAACAAAACCACATCCACATCACATTGAAGTGGTGGCATCAGAGTTCAGGAAAAAAAAAAAAAAGAGGAGCTTCTCCTCTCATCTGTTGTTTTCTTGGATATTCTTTCCCCAAGTTAATCCCTTGTACTAAAAGGAATAAACAAATAAGAAAGGATCATGGTCAACAAACCAACAAGAAAAAGAAAATTGAATGTTCTTTGTAGTTTTTTTTTTTTTTTTAATTCCTCACTGTTTTTGTAAATGTGACAAAACATTTAGAAGTTTAATTACCTCGGTTGGTCCGCTTGTGTTCATCTTCTGAACCGAACCCACATGCCACATCTAATAGAAAATATATAAAACCTATCAGCTTGCTTAATCTCTTTATTCTTGTCAGTGGTTTTGTTCTACTTGTACCCTCTCCTTTACTTCTGAATTTTATTCATTTATTTTCCTTCACCTAGACTAAAACCTTCCAAGCCTCTCACTCTTCTCGCCAACCTTCAAACAAGCACTAATAAATATAGGGTGTCATCACTTAACCAAAACAGTTACTACTGCATGTCCGCACCTGACCTAACTGAGTCACAGAGAGAGAGAAAACGACAAGCAAAGATGAGGGGATGGAAGATTTTGGGTGATGTCATAGTTTTACGTGAACAGTGACTGCCAATCATTTCAAATTTCCCACAGTTTCAACCTTTCGCACGTGTCATCCATTTATACAACCGGTTTTTTTGAGCCTAGTGTTATTTTGATGTCCGAATTTTAAAATGTAACGATTTAGTATCAGAACTTTCAAAATGTGTCAATCCAATACTAAATACTTATTGCTAAGTAGTTATTAACCAGCTGTTAAGTAGCATTTTAGAAAGACATAAATGTCCTACGAGTATCATCTAATTTTCTTTATAAACCATTCAAACATTAACAAAAAATTGACAGTCCCAAATCCTTGCCTTTTTCATCTTGAAATTACTAATTTTTAGTCAACGTTTGAATGGTTTATAAAGAAAATTAAATAACATAGGAAGGACATTTATATTTTTTTTAAATACTACTTAACAGCTAGTTAACAGTACGTAATGAATTGACTTTTTAATGAGTTGTTACATTTTAATTTTCATTCAAAATTAATTGAGAATTAGAGTACTTAATTGAGAATTTTCCTTTTTTTTTTAAATTTTCTGCAAAATTCAACCATACAGCTGTGGTATGTGCAAGTACGCCCATGCATGGATTCATTGCATGGGCCTTGCTTATTAACTATCAACACGTTAACACCTTTGGGCTTTCCCTCCATTGAAAATGATGAAGTGGGCCCTTCAGCTTCATCACACTTTGAATATTACTTTTGGGAAACCAATCAAACATCCGATCGCAATGGAGACTACTGACTTGAGATAAAACGTTTCCACAGTGCCCATGTTGCTCAACCATGGTTAGAACTAAAAAACTACGCGCCGTTTGGTTTGCAGGAATCGGAATTAGATTGGATTATTCTGACTCCAACTGTTTGGTTGGGCGAAATCAAAATCCCATTTTTATTCTTGTTGAGGGAGTGGCTATTCCATGCTCCTTCCTTGATAATAAAATCCCATTCCTGCTTATTTCAATTCCCATTCTTATTCCTGTTTTAAACCACACAGATTACAGGAATAGACCATTCCAATTATGATTCAGAAGAATTTCGATTCTGATTCTCATTCCAAACCAAACAGACCCTTAAAAACCGATCAACTGGGTTCCTACATATCCTTGATCTACAGTTAACAGCCGTCAGATTGCATAATGCACAACCCTAGAACAATCAAATTTCAAGCCCACGTTGCATCACCACCGTGAACGAAGGAAAAGGAACGTGAACCCAACAGCATAGAATTGAATAAAACACAATTTGCTTGTCTTTGGGGTGTTAAAATAGTAATTGATAATATAATCCTTCTGGAATTTCGTGATCATGGAGGCAGAGATGTTTGGGAGTTTGAAAACAGAACATGGACAAGGAGACTCAAAAGTAATCCCACACACTCGTGCTATCTTGGGAACAGGAAGGGATAGAAGCACGGATGGAGACTAGTCAAGAACAGGAAGCTCGTCTGAATTGCTGGTCTGATTTTTTGTTTTGGTTACCGTTCATTTAAATCCATTTTACAGATCTCTAGTCTCTGGGGCTCTATACCCAGATGAGATTATTAATTAGTTAATTCATTGTTCAGATAATTAATTAATGTGCTTGGCTTTATGTGTTTCTTCTTTCTTGTTGGTAAGATAACCCTAAGCCCAGAAGCATTTTAATGTCTCCCACCCATGTTTCTCCCTGTATTGAAAGTGTGCATGAAATGGGAATTCCTAAATGAATTGCTGCTTGTCCAATCCCCAAGAATTTTGTTAATATTAACACAGAAGAGGCTTTGAGCTAAGTAAAGAATTCTTCCATATTGGCTTGAGGTGCTTGTCATATGTCAATCAATCCACTGGTCCTTCAGTAGGGGATCCATCCAAGAAAGGTTCTTGTGGGTTGAATATAAACAAAAGTTGGGTCTTCTGAAAAAACGAACAAAGTGTTATTGGATTTCTCCAAGTGTTGATACTGGGAGTACTATCCAGAGCATTAAGTACTTGAAACTAAAAATTGGTTTTCTAAAGAGAACTACTTCATGTATTGGTTTGGTCTATGGTTACAAATCGAGATGTAATTAAGTCTTAATCCTTTCAAATTGAACATGGTTTTGAATTTTCTCTCTTAGCTTGATATTTCCAATGCCTTCCTTGCAAGGATCAAATAGAAAAAAAAAAAGACATGAACATGAAAAATGCAAGCTTCGGTTTCATAGAAGAAACATCAGCTTTGAAATGAAAATACACGTTTAATGATAAAAATAATTATCACATAAACTAATTTAATTAATTAGTGCTTTTGGGTTCACGTGATCCTCAAAACCCATTTACAGAAGCGAAAATTCATGCTCATACAAGGCTAAAAATGGATGGAAATGGGGCACACATCTGACTGTTTGAAATAGTAACTTATTACACAAGGGATATTGCTTCGAGTCTAGCACAAACTACTATTTGGTGGTCTAAGCAATCTTGTACAATGTGGCAACTATTATATTTTTTAATCCATGGCAGAGCCTATTAACATCCTTTAACACATTCTTAGCAAGAACTACTTAAAATTTATAAAATAATTCAATTGACCAGTTGTTTATACAACAATGTTGATCAGTTTAATACTGTAGCCATATTGCTTGCAATTATATATAATTGATTAAAATCAGCAAATGCATTAGAAAAAAAATGAGATTTTATGAATCTACTGGCTTGTGATTTTTAAGCCAATCATGAAATGGAGAAAGTATCAAATTTCTCATCTTCATGTAAACTTTGTCCTATATGGGGGAGCTACATGGTTCCTGTTCCACCACTTCCATCTTATTCAATACCATATCCATTGTCAAATTTTGGATCCTTAAACCATTTCTCACTATTTCAATCCATGCCCTTTGTCATCTATTTAGTGCCATATCAAAGCCGCCTGTTGAGTACCTCCTGACATTTGAACTTTGATCTACCCAAAAAGCACAATTTCCTAATTAGCCACCAATGAATTTATCAAATCCATATTTATATATAGAAAGAAAAAAAAAAAGGTATTCTGAGCATAAGGCCATGTTTCTCATTTTTTTTTTAATTCTGGTTCATTCTAAGCAAGAGTGGCCAATAATGAATAACATTAGAGCGTTTGGTTACAAAATTCTTACCATGAGTCACATTCTTTCTAGAATGAAAAATCAACCCCATAGCACAAAAATTGAGTAGCCTGCAGCATGAAAAATAATCATGCCCCATATTGCTCATTTTCATTCTTAGGAAACTCTGCTTACAAAACTACCACCATAGATATTTACTTTTGTAAAAGCACTTTTACAAAAGTACTTTTATGAAAGCACTTTTACAAAAGTACTTTTATGAAAGCACTTTTATAAAAGTACTTTTATATTAAAGTATTTTTACAAAAGCATTTTTATAAAAGTAAATTTATGAAAGTACTTTTGCGAAAATAAAGTACTTTTACATTAAAGCACTTTTCTGAAAGCATATTTATAAAAAAAAAATACTTTTATAAAAAGTACTTATATGAAAGTACTTTATATAAAAGTGCTTTTATGAAGGTACTTTTATAAAAACACTTTTACGGTAGTACTTTTATGAAAGCACTTAAATAAAAGCACTTTTATGAAAGCACTTTATATAAAGTACTTTTACTAAAGCACTTCTACGAAAGTACTTTTATGAAAGCATTCATACAAAAGTACTTTTATAAAAGCATTTTTATGGTAGTATTTTTACGAAAGTACTTTTTATTAAAGCACTTTTATGGAAGTAATTTTATAAAAGGACCTTACGAAAGTACTTTTACAAAACATCTATGCCAACAATTTTGGAGACCTAGGCTGGCGGTTTATGAATACTGACACAATTTTTTTTTTTTTTGAGGCTCTATTTGGAAGGAGTACAAATACAAATATGTAGTGTACAAAACCTTGCATTTTGTATGTATTTGCACAGTACATAATTGTATTTGTTCTCCTTCCATAGCCTGAAGAATGAAAATGAGCAGTATAGGACACTTGTCAATCTGAAAAGAATCTGTTTAAGGGAAAAATGTGTTTGGTTCATAGCAATATTTTGTCATTATGCCTATTTTTCCTATTCTTGTCCATTTTAGAATTTCATCTTCGATAAGAATGAGAAAGAACGAGAATTGAACCAAACATGACCATGTTTGGTTTGAAGGAAAAGGTAGGAAAAGAAAGGAAAAGGTGGAAAAACCTTTACAAATCTTGTATTGGTTTCCTTACTTCTCCCTTCCTTTTCCTTCAATCCAAACATAGCCTAAACATCCCTCTTTTAGCGTGTTGGTTCTATCTCTGAAACTGAAAAACCTACATATGCTTAATTAATAAGTTATTGGGTCACCATTCATCAACTTATTAATGGTGCAGAGATAATTATTTAATTCCTTTACTCCAGAACTTTTGTAATGACAAGAATACCTCTCGTACTCATATTTAAATATATAGAAGAAACTGCAGTGTCCACTCTGATCAGCAACTCAAATATGATGGTTCACCAGACTGCAGAAACAAATTCGATCTTCAGAGTACATTAAAAAATAAGCTCTAGCTCTCATCCCAACAAGATCTAATTAGACTATAGAGGCATATCAGACTGCTTCTTCTTCTTCTTCCAAATACGATCTCACCCGTCTTGATAAAAGAGAATGAGGAAATGAATTTACCACAGGGATTTTGGGAATTGACCCAGTATACCTCATTATTTACATCACGCAACACATGCATTAACTTTGTGAATAGATGTTTTGCTGTTCCTTTTTTTGTCCAGACTGGTGATGAGACCATGAATATGACATGGGAAATCTTTCTGCATGCATGGCTGTCTTTTTGACTATACATTCATAATATTGGCTGGCATGGCCTTGGATCAAATGATTTCCCTGGAAATGTGGGATATTTTGAAGCTCTGGGATATAATTCTGGGTGAAGTGTCTCGTATATTTGATAGGAGCAAGTGATGGAAGCCAAATTCACCAGAGTTTTAATAGCTTCCCTCTAGTCCTCTTGGCTTAAACGCCTATAATATTTAAGATTATGTTTGGTTTTGGTGGGTGTTTATTGTAAAAATACCATTACATCAGTGCCACATAGGTGTCTGTGTTTATTATATATGAAATCATTGTTTGGTTTCACCATTTATTAAATAAACATTAAAAAATTTAAACGCTTTGGTTTGTGCGCATAGGGTATTTGGGGAAATATCAATTTCTCATTTCCCCCAAAGACATTTCTTGAAATTAAATGCTGATGTGGTGCATTTTAAGCTGAGGTGGAAAGCAACTTTATGGGGTGTCACTTAATCTAATAAACACTCTCAATAAACGCCCACCAAACCAAATACATACTAAATAACCTCCAAATTTCTCAATAACCCACTATCATAGTCAGTTCCTCTGCTACTAGCTTGTTTCAACTTTGATTCTTTTCCTGTATTGAGAATAAATTTTTTTTATCATTATTTTTGTAAAAAACCCTACAGAAAAATTAACTCCATTATAGAAGAAGAAGAAGAAAAACTAGTCAACCAGAATATATCATAATAGATAGCTAGAGATGTATTAATGTAATTCCACCATGCATGAGTCATCATCTTCATCATCATCTAAGCTTTGCCCCAACTCCTCTTACAATATCAAATAAATGGGGAGCCTTTTTAGTGTTAGGTTAATTACTTGGATGGTCAATCTCATCACAAGCATTAATTTGAATCTACTTTTATATCACTTTACAACACTGTATCCGGCCTTAAGCATGCAAAATTTATATTAATAATAGAAGGAAGACAATTGGCTTAATTTTCTTAAGTGACAAACTAATGTAGTGGGTTGGGAGCCATAATTCGCTACAGATGATCAATATCCCTCTGAATAAGGTTTTGGGAACCGAGAGTCCAAACTTGAATAGTTGAATTAGACTGGTGGTACTACGCTCAACAGTTGTTTCTTTAAATTCCTTTTGCTTTAGTGAGATGGGGAAATTGTAAAAAGCATTGAATGCTTAAACTGTAATCTTCTGATCCACGTTATAAAGGTAAGCCAAGCTAAGCGAGTAAAGCCTAGATTGATGGTGCAATCATTCTTCTGGCTAGCAATCATCCAAAATGTCTCCAGTCTCTAAGTTTTTCCCTTTGACTCTGTGTGTGTGTGTGAGTGATTGTGATTGTGAGTTTTAGCGTAGCTAGGGGCCAACAGAAAGTGATTTGGGTGGTAAAGGTTGCAGCTAGCAATACGTTTATGGTCTCATGTACTTGATGTAAATTTTAACCCACGTATTTGCTTCTTTCCCAATCTCTAAAAAGCCAAGGGACAAACAGCTGTATGCCTATAAGTCATCGCTTTCTTTGCCGGCTTCCCGGCTGAAACTTGCTTTCAATCACTGGGCTTATATTTGGCTTTCACTTTCTCACTTAAATGGGAGCTCCCCACCTTCCCTCCATTTGTTATTTATTTCTGTAGAGACATCTCTAGGTACTATGCTCCAACAGTTCTATCATGTCCACGTACTAAATGCAACACAAGCAAGATGAGATAGACCCTCAAGGCTCAACCCACGAGTACTGGTGCTTAGTATATAACATTGTTATATATTGATCTTCTCATCAATTAACCAAACTTTGTTGATTAGAAGAGAGATCCATCACACTAATAAGATCAGCATTAATCTCAAAACTTTATAAAATGCTTTAAACAAGATAGAGATGATCATGAATTTTATGTAAGGTAATTAATTAGAATTATATATCACACATCTATCATCAGTTGGTTGATTACCTAGGGAGAAAAAAAGAAAGAAACCAATATGCCCATTTTAAGATGAATATATAACAATAAATGATGCCTGCTTCCTTGATAAAGAAAATTAAGCTGTTGATTGATATTTGAGATAGGCCAATGAGTTTGTAAGGGGATGATTAATTAACAAGTTACACTGCTTACTTTCATGATGCGTGGATCAGAGTCCAGAGAGAGATCATCAGGATCATATATATATATATATGAATCATCACCCAATAATCATCATTGATGGAAGGATCCAAAATGGGTTTTAAGTAGTAAATCATAGTGTTTTATTTAATGGGGTTGCAGCAACAATATCATTAATAAAGATAGACCCACAAAGCATAGCTGCTTTCCTCAATCAATCACCCCCCCCCCCCCCCCCCCCCCCTACATCAATTAACCAGTTGCCTGAAGGGAAGACATGAATGAAAACATGGTTGTATATATAGGAATTACAGTCGTAGCCAGTACATAATGTATACCAGAAAAGGCATCTCAAGAACCGTAATAAATGTGGTTATTGGTTGTTAGTGAAATCTTGAAAACACAAATGTTTCTGTTATAACATAACACAGCATGCACTTGAACTACTGAAGCCGAGGCTGAGCTGTTGTAATTATAAACTCCAAATGGGAAGAGCCAGAAGGCCGCAGGAGGGAAGTGGGTGACGGCAGGAGCAGTAATCGATCTGGATGTGCATATATGGAGTGTGAACAGTGGTAGATGTATAAGACAATGAAGATGAGAGTGAGATTGGGACAGTCTCTCAGCTCGTACTGAGCCGAGCCGACCAAAGCCCGCCAACCGAAGCAAATGCCGGCATGGAGTGAAACTACATGCTTCCTGAGCAAGAGAAAGTAAAGGGAGAGGAGAAACAAAAGGCCAACTCTTGTATATGTATGTCTGTAGTTGTACCCACTCTCTCTCTCTCTCGCTCTCTCTCTCTCTGATGAGTCTTAGGCATACAACACATTCGTGTGGGGTGGGAGACAAATTCCAACCCTAATCTCTGACTTTCTCTTTTTCTCTTTTTCTGAATTTTCATTTTTTTCTTCTTACATACTTGTTTTTTTTTTTTTTTAATTTTTCCCCTTCTGTTCTTGGGTTGGTGTGGGTATTTTTTTTCCTTTTCACACAGTCTCCAACAAGGAGCTTGTTCTTTCAAGTCCCAAGATTATCTCATTCTCTCACTAGCCGATCCCTCCCTCTCTCTCTCTCACTACTTTTTTATTAAATCCCAGAAACAGGTGATTTCTTCTCATTTATATATCAATATTTTATTATTGTTGTTTTAAAATTCTCTCCAGTGTCTTCTCCTAAACTTCTTTATTTTACCATCTACTCTTTAGAACTCTCTCTCTCTCTCTCTCTCTTTATAATAACCTAACCCATCTACCCAAATTCTCTCCTCACCTTTCACCATGGCCGACCCCTACTCTAATTTCTTCAATGGTTGGTTCAACTTCAACCCTCTTCTTCACCACTTTTCTTCCTCCACATCCTCTTCCAACCCATCTCATCATATTCCTTACGCCTACAACTACTACCCCAATAATCTAATCAGCAGCAGCAGCAGCAACAACACCTTTGTTCACTATCAGTCGCCGCCTCCTTCTCCTCCCCTCAGGGAAGCTCTTCCCCTCCTTAGCTTAAGTCCATCTAGACATGTAGAAGAAGAAGAAGAGCCCTCCTGCAGCGCCATGGATGAGGACAAGAACAAGACGAAAGATGAGAGTTTTTCTAGTACTGCTGACGACGAAACCGTGACTGTTGCCCTACATATTGGGCTCCCCAGCCCTAGTGCTGCTGATCTGATCTCTAGGGTCTCTTCCTCTACAGAAATGACAGACAGGGAAGAAGTTACTGTTGCTTCAGGATTCACAACGACCAGACTCAACAAGGGTCAATACTGGATCCCTACCCCTTCTCAGATACTCATTGGTCCTACACAGTTCTCATGCCCTGTTTGCGGCAAGACCTTCAATAGATACAATAACATGCAGGTATTTTTCATGACATGAACCACGATTCAGGAACATTCCTTTCCTTTCTTCTCCTTTAGGTTCCTCTTTATAATTTATTAAAAAAGAGGAAAAAAATCCCATCTCTCATCTTCATCTTCATCTTCTTCATCTTCTAATTGTATCTTTATACTCACTGGTATATTTTTACTTTTGTTTAAGCTTGCATGGTTTATGAGTCTTGGGATTTGAATATATACACATTTGGCTCAGATCAGTGTCTTCTTTATGTGATTGACCTACACATGCAATTTATTCTTTGGGTACTTCGAAGTTTGTGTTCCACACAACATACAATGGCACGCGTATAAAACTGAAAATTTGTTTTTCCAGGGTTCAGATGATCTTCGTCAAAGAACAGAACTTCCCAATCTGCACACTCCAGTCTGTAATAAACCAACCCACATGCATGAAAAAACCCTTACATAGGAATAGGATAGCTCCTTTCGTTGATCCAATACCAACTTATGACAGCTTCGGAGTTCATTAATTTTTCTTACTTGAGCACCTGGTCTCTCTCTTTCTTTTTAAAACTTGACACAACCTTTCACTTAAGTCCAATTATCAAATATTTCGTGGTTAAGGATATGTTATCTCCTTCTCCTTCTCCTTCAAGTTTGAGAGAGAGAGAGAGAGGACCCGGTTTTAAGGATGCATTCTTTTGTTTCTGTGATGTTCAGATACCTACATGATTTAGATGATAAATGCTGTTTCGTATCCAGTAAGATAGCAAATTCCAGAATCCGTCGTGGTTTGAACAAGCAAACAATACATATCCTTAAAGTCTCCTAAAGGAAAGATTAGAATTGGAGCAGAAAGTTCAACTTTGATCCACTAGATAACATTTTTTTTGTGTAGTTTTCTCGAATTCTGAGCGATAGTGGGTTTTGAATTTGTAGTTTTTGATTCGTTTTGTTCCCTCCCCCAACTCTTAGTGGAGATAGCTAGACTTAGTATCTGGGTGTTCTTATTTGCAGATGCATATGTGGGGGCATGGATCTCAGTATAGAAAAGGGCCCGAGTCGCTAAGGGGCACCCAGCCTACAGCCATGCTGAGGCTGCCTTGCTATTGCTGTGCACCAGGGTGCAGGAACAATATCGATCACCCAAGAGCCAAACCACTCAAGGATTTCAGAACCCTGCAGACCCATTACAAGAGAAAGCATGGAATCAAGCCTTTCATGTGCAGAAAATGTGGGAAGGCCTTTGCAGTGAGGGGTGACTGGAGAACCCACGAGAAGAACTGTGGGAAGCTGTGGTACTGCATTTGTGGGTCTGATTTCAAGCACAAGAGATCTCTCAAGGACCATATCAAGGCCTTTGGGCATGGCCACGCAGCTTACGGCATTGACTGCTTTGAAGAAGAAGATGAACCTGCGTCAGAAATCGAACAAGATGATGAATCCTCACAGTGATACTCAGATGACGAAGGTCTATAAGGTTAATTATAAGTGATTAAGTATTTCGTCTTGTGAGCTAGCTGGTACTCGGCCTAGACAGTTTTTTCTCTGAGTAAGAACAGATTAATTAACGTCTAAATTACTTGTGAGAGCTGTTTTTCTTTCCCTTTTTTTCCTTCTTTTGTTACTAATTAATCCTAGTATCAGATAGACAAATACGTACATCAATGTAAGCCCAAGTTCCTGTAAATCCATTATTTGGTTTAGCTTTCATGTATATGGTTTTCATTGTTCATCCCTTTCTGCTTTTAAGGTGTCCCATGGACATCATGGTTCTAAGGAAAGATCGGTTAATTGCATAACAAAAACTCATTAGTTTTGCACTCTTAAAGGGAGAGTATCTCAGTTGAACTCATTGTTAGTTAAAAACTGCAGAACAAATTGAAGCTCAGCAGCACTTGAAGGCCCATCTAGCTAAAGCTAGAAATCAAAGAAGGAAATTCCTTATAACAAAGAACCTCTTAAGTCATTAAATTACCAGTCTTTCTCATGTATTACATCCACACAAAGTCACAGAACCATAGTAGAGACAGAGTACATACGTACAAAGTACAAACATCTATGCTTCTAACAAAGAACGGGTCCCCTCTGGATGATGTCTCAAAAATAAACCGATCTCTTCTGCTTTTGGGGATGAGAGTGCATGGATTATCCATTTGGATGTTCTCATCAGCAACTTTTGTCTGCAATTATTTCATTTTTTTTCTTCTGAAACAAAATCTTTATATGGGTTTTCAGCATCACACTGGTCCTGGAATCCACAAGTTGGTAAGGTACAAGCTCCTGGATACTGGATAGCAAAGGCGAGTGAGGATATAGTTGGTCCCAAATGAAGTTGGGGAGGCTTTTCAACCTGCAAATGCATCAGCTTTTTAGGTGCATATGATGCCCTTCGCTTTGGGTAGTGGAGAGATGTGTTTGCTGATGGATGGAACTTATACCATGTGAGATTCACTGCCTCTTGGAAATTCAAATTAAATGATTAGCTTGGAGGGTTGTGTGGGGAGAGAGAGAGAGAATGTTTGATTTGCATGATAATAAAGCTGAAGTTTAGGGTTTGTGATTAATCATGTTAGTACCAAACTAGGTACAGATCTCTATGGTGACCGGAGGATATCACAATCTACCACGTCATCCTGGTAATGTCGACTCACGTGCACCTGGCTGAGGTGGTGTATCTTGATTGGACCAGTATTAGCTAGGTGTAGAACTTTAGATGACCAGAACGTACTCCCAAACTATACCCAGTAATATAAGATACTAATAAGGTTGAAGGGGAATGAAACTGATATTGGTGGCAGATTAGTTTAAATGTTGGAGAGAGAGAGAGAGAGAGAGTTAAACAGTGTGGAGCCAATCTTCCATTGGTTGGGGTTATTTGCGACACACTACTGACAACTCCGCATAGTACATACATAACCTACTATGGATGTATTGTAGTTTGAAATGACATTTCAATAGACCTTTGACTGATCTCTCTCTCTTCTGGTGTAGCACCTTTGCGTTTTCACTTTCTAACGAGGTAAGTATGGCAGTCTTTAATTGTTACTGGTGATGCTGTACCATAAATCTCTTTAAAACAACAGTCAATATTAATGATGAATGTGATGATAATTATGGTCTCTACAGATCAACCATTATTATATTTAGTTGTATTGCCTTTGACAACATTGGATTGAATTGGGTTGAATGATACATAAAAGCCTATTTCCCACTATTTGCTTTTGCATAAACATCATACTAACCAGTACTGAAAAATAAATATATATTCAACTTACTGCTGCTGTTAGCCCATATACAGTACTGAGAAACCAAACTACAGATTATTCTAGTGTGAATTTACTCCTAGCTCACTAATGAAAACACTTCAGCTACTACTATCATGATTATCCTTAGTTGTAGTATAATTACCTTCATTTTAATTTCTCTCTCTCTCAGAATATATATTGTTAATGTTAACATGATATGATTATTCTATCATCAAAGGTATGTCCTTGCATAATTTTGTATTTTATATTATCTCCTTTAATTTTCTGGAAGGAATTACATAGGATACACAAATACCTGCATATAAAAGGGAATTCCATCCTTATTTTACTTTAATTTTGTATATATATAATAAGAGATTGAAATGGCTGTGTTACTCCAACCATTTCTTTACAACGAGATTGGTCACATGCTGACAGTAGAATTCATTGTCTCCAGTACTCAACAACAAGCAATTTGGTTGCAGCTAATCCTCTACTTAAAATCCCAAGACCCTTCTCTCTTTCTTTTAAGGTTTAGAAATTATATGTATTGCAATTTTTTGGCCTTTCTAAGGAGACCACTCCCTTCTATTGGCATTTCAACACAAGGAGACAATTTTCATGGTGTTTGGAAGCGTGGACGCTTCTTGGGACTAATTTTCAAGAAAAAACATTCATGCTTTCAAGACCCGTTTTTCATAAAAAAATGTTTTTGCCACATGGGCAGTGAGCAACATTATGCTGTTTGGTAAGATAATTTTCATCACTGTTTTTCATGTATGTACTGATAGGTAAGCATCATCAGTCAACAGTTGGGGGAAACGGCGTTTCATGCATCGATGAGGTCCCGATTTTCGAGGCATACCCAATTTTTTAATAATCAACTAAATCAAACAATGAGATGCATGGACATTTGTTGAAACGCCTATATGAATCTGACGTGACACCGTTTTCTTGAAAAACAACCACAGTTCCAAACATCCCTTTTTGTCTCCTTGGGCTAGAATCACAAGTCTTACCCAGATTATTTCTCATCTCAAAACAAACTATAGATTGAAATTTACAATTGAATTCCACCACAAAATATGATGAGATATATATTTGTATAGGTACTCAAAATGTCAACTTTCGTTTTCTGGTAAACTTGCCATTTGTTTGATAGAACCCCAAATAGGAAAAGGAAAAAAAGAAAAGGTAAAGGCAAGATAATATTGATCCATGATCAACCTTTTGAAGAACAAAGAATAAATAAACAATTAAGATAAAAAAAAAGAATTGAAAACAAAATCCTTCTTTTCGGACTATCCTTAGAGATTACTTTATTTTGTTTTTTTTTTTATCATCATCGTCTTCGTCATCCTCATCATCCATGCAATATATATGCTTGGTTTGATCCATTCTCTTCTACTAAAGTTGTCTCGCTTTGGATGTATTGGCGATTCTCCAAGTTGTAAGTATTGGGTGATCACTTTGTCAAGGGAATATATAGAGTCTTCAAACAGAAGAAAGATAAATGAATGTGAGAGAGAGAGAGAAGGCTTTTCTGGAGTCAGGACTGAAGAGAAAAAGCTACATTTGACGTTCTTGGCCATGATTCTAGCAACTAGAAAGATCCATTTATTCTGAGAAACAAATACAAGATCTAGTTGCAAGAGATACTACTTAAACAAAGAAAAACAAAACACCCAAATCAAAAGTTGTAAGAAACCCATCTCCAAACACCCTAGCTTAAACCAAACCCACATATTCATACCTTAAAAGAAGTACTACACGAGGAAATTGCCAAGATCTCATAGCTTTGGCACTTTTTCTGATGTCTGAACCTTTGCTTTTCATCTCTTTTCAACAAGAAAACCTTTTAAATTTTTTTATACTTTGTATTGGGGTATGTTTAGATGCATCTAATCTGTAATTCAATATACTTACGAGATAACCTAGTGTTAGTAAAGACCCACTTTTCTTGTTTCTCCTCGTATATATTTTCTTCGTGAAAGAACAACAGCTACCTTTTATGTGATGCACCTTTTTTCTTTCTTCTTCTTATTTGTTCAGCTTTAAATAGGAAAAAAAAACAGAAGAAATACTCTAAAATCTGTTTGTTTTGCTTTATCCAATCCAAATTTCAGTGAGGGAAAGACATGGATGGCCCACCAAATCCTGTCTTCCCATCCGTTCGATCATCAATAACATGGTCCATTTGCCTATGTGTACCAGTGGGACCCATAACTTCTCTCTAGGATAAATCACCCTCTACGTAGGATATCAAGCACTGGATCGATCATCAACCAACATTTGCCAAAAGAAGCAATTTGTCCTTCTTAGTGGCCATTATTCCTTTTATTTTCTTTATGCAAAAAAACTTACCCAAAAGAAAGCAGTCCAGTGTGACCTGGGGTCATGCATTCATCAAACATCGGCCCCACCCATTGAATGGTCTTGATCGCTGTGTTAGTGGGCCGTCTGAGCATTATGGTCAGTAGGGTCCAGTAAGAGATGGCCTCAGCTTCATCATGACTTTTTGAAAAATAATCAAATAAAGATTAAAGAGAAAAGAGCTTTAAGGAAAGAGCTTCTTCACCAGCTTCCTCGAAGGATCCTCTCTGCATTAATTCTTCTCATATAAACTGAGTTGGAAAAGGAGGAAAAAACGGGGCATAATTTGAAAACGAAATGCCACTACAAATTCTTCTTTAGGAATAATCTATGTACTGTTAACCTATTATAAAGCTAGGAAAGGATTTTCTTTTTTTCTTTTTTGTTTTTGCTTTTATGTTTTTCAATCTGCACTGTTTTTACTACTGTAATACTAATGATTTTATCTTTCCTGCTTTTAGAAAATGCCCAATCAGAAAATAAACCATAAAACATTCTTCTATGTGTGTATTTTCTCAAAACAATGTGAAACCATTTTCAGTTTGATTTGAAAAGAAAATAGATAGCCTTGTTTTTTGAAAACCAAAAAAAAAAAAAAACAAGGATTTAAACATGCTTGTGAAATAAAAAAGTCCAAGAATGCATTCATGGTTTCACTTCACCTTTAGGGCAAAAAAAATCCAACTAAAGAAAAGGTTTATTTGTTTTTGTTTTAAGAAAAACAACTGTTTGTGGGGTCCAATTTTTCTTGAAATAACAACAAAAGACAAACAATTCACATTGGAGAACACCCCCCAACTCTCTCTCTCTCATTCACACTTTTAACTTTTTAATTCTATGTATACTTTTGCCATAGAAATGATATATAAAAAATAACAGATAAATCCTTCACCATGGAAAAGTTATAAAGTGTAGGCAAATTAGCTCTTTTTTTTATTTAGAATTCTGTCAAAGAAAAGGAAGAGATAATTAACAATTATTTTTAGCAAGAAATCAAATAGGTAAAAGAGTATTCACGGGAGTGGTTGGGCAAAACATGATAGATCTAAAGGCTAATTACCAAAGGCATGGTGTCTTCATTAAACTTAAATAAGAGTATGATTGTGATTTGACAACATTAGGATACCAACCGACGACATGGGTGTTAATCCTGTTTATTTAACTCATTGAATACAGAAAGAAGGAAGAGAGAAGTTTAGAGTTGAGATGAAATTTCATAAGGTTCGTTTTCAATCAATGAGTGATAAGCGTGGAGAAGTTGTAATCAACAATAACCATGGTTTTAAATTCTGTCTTGAATTACAATCCAATATCTCACCTTTTTATTGATCCATATCTCTCTTTTGCTTCTCTTACCTAATGATCATATCAATATTATTTTATTTTGTTATTTCAATTCCTATTTCATTTTATATCTCCATATATGTTTATCTTATTTCTTCTCCTACATACAATCAAAATTCTAGTATTTTGTTTTGAATTTCATTATGGTAATCCTCAAAAGCAAACATACTACTAGAATTTTGAGAATTTTAATGAAATCCAAAATTGTTTATTATAGAAACAATTATGAGACAGAGCCTAAAAAAGGAGAGGACTTTTCAGTAAATAAAATGAAAACATTTTAAATATATAGTTTACAAAGTACAATATCTCATGGTTTTCAAACTGTAGTTGATTCGGACGGTTGACCCCAAAAGGAACCGCCCAAGCAACCAGTTCCGTTTTACCCCAAACCAGATCCTTGGTCAAAAATTACTAAATCAATCAACAACCTGTTGATCCGGGCGGACTAACCGTCAACTCATCGACCTGTTCAATGGTTTTTAGCCATTTTTTTATTTTTTAATTATTTTTTTAAATTTTTTAAAAGAATAGGCCATCCATTCTAACCATATAGTTGAATCGTCAACCCAAAAACCAGTAGCCAGAATAACTCCATTTCTGGATAATTTTTTTTTTTAAACTATGCAATATCTTAACATATTTATCTTTCAGGTTAATGTGGGTTTAAAATATTTTTGTTCATATAAACAAACAATGATCTCCGTTCACATTAATTGTTTCTTAATTGGCCATCATCTTTCTTTATTGGTTAATTATATTACACTTAAGCATTATGATCATAAATGCTACTGGTGCAAGCTATTCAGATGGGTTCGAGTTAACCTTGCCCCCAACAAAATAACTTGGGATTGGGTTCGGATTATTAGTCTAATTTCCTCACTTCTTTATTGGAATTGATTGACTAAGATTGATTATAGATGGGGACAAAGGTATGGCACTTTAGGAGTACCATACTTTATGTTACATAAAAGAAAAGGAACAAAAAAAAAAGTCTTTTGCTTCTAGAATTAAAATCATTATTGGTACATTTAAGAGTATTTATTGTCTATGTACACATTTATATGACATTTATGTATGAAAATACAAAGACATGTCTAGGTTGCCCAAGGCCCCAAACCCATGGTGAGGTCAGATTCATATTATTGAACCCTAACCCTAATTCAGCCTTCAACACAACCTAACTTCTCTAGTTTGGATTCAAGTTGAGTTCATGCTAACCCAATCAAGTTACACCCCAAAGAAAGAATGAATTTATGTATGTATGTGTGTATGTATATGTATGTATGTTTATTTACTTGTATATATATATGTGTAAAGATATGAAATTATATATAGATATGCATATACATACGTAAATATCATTCATACAATATTGTTGATTTTGTATATACAAAAACAACTACCATGCTGTGAAAACAATCCCTATCACTATATGCCATAAAATGGGTCTCTCTCCCTCCCTCACACATGCATGCACACAACACAAGACAAAAAACAACTGTCACATTTATATGTTTTTTCTGAAAAAAAAAAAATTCTCAAACCACACCTTGAAAATCAAAAAAGGTGTAATTTGAGAAAACATCCTTTCTGATCTTTTTTTTTGTTTTTTACTGTTGCTAGTTACAGTATGCTGATGTGGCATTAAAAAATGCCTATGTGGCAGCAACAACAGTCTCAAACAAAAATTAAAATTGTTTTCAGAGAAAAGGGCATGCCAATGTAGCACCATTTTCTCAAAAAAAAAAAAAACCTCTGGCATTGGTTTTCAAGCATGGCCTTAAATTTTGCACAAACATCATTATATAATTGGTTATCCATTACTCTAAGTTGAAAGGAGTTTGAAAATGAAAATAGAAATTGGACTTAAAGAATTACATCAATGACCCACCATGAAGAAAGAAGAAATATTTGTTCAAAGAGAGAAAGAGAGAGAGAGAGGGAGTACTGATGAAATGGAGAACAAAATAGTGATGATGATATATGGGTCATCTTAGTGGAAATTACTATGTTAGTGTTTGGAATCAATGCTGATTTCTTCTCAGAAATCGACGCCATATTAGAGCCACATCAGCACTTCCAAAATTGTCGGTTATTTTGTTGGTAAAATCAGTTAGAAATTGATAAAATGATGATTCCTCTTTCTAAGCCGATTTCAATTTTTTTTTGTTGATGTGGCATCTGACATGGATAGGGTAAAAATATTACTGATAATCAATATAAACAAACTCATAACCTATTTCTACGAAATCTGCTGACATGGAAACAATGTACTAAACAAGTAATTTCTTTGATTTCTGAAAAATCGATGAAAAAATCTCATAAGAAGAATCAACACCGGTCCCAAACATCTCCTATATATCTCATGCACACACAATACTAGTCAGAAAATTTAATCAGCCCAAGAATATTATACATGCACTGTAGTACTTTTTGACCTAAATGTGCTCCACCCGTTCCTTATTACAGGCTTCGTTCACCATTCAAAACCGGATTAGATCAGATGGTCGGACCAGAAAAACCAGGAATTGATTATTTTACCAATTCTGTTTTACTCCAAAATTGATTTTTGACCAAAAAATATTGATTTGATTAATAAACCATTGACCCGAACAATCAAACCATTTAAATTGTTCAACGGTTTTTAACTATTTTTTATCAAAATGGGACGTACCATTCAACTCAAAAACAGGACCCCTGAATGGTTTATTGTCAGATTTGGATTTAAAAACCTTGAGATATTGCATTCTACATATTTGTATTTATACTCAGAACCTATGGAAATAAAGTTTAGGTACATGAACATATCTCCCTCTCAATTATTTATTTATTTTTGCTTTTCCATATAATTTGCATTTGCTATATTGAAAAAAGGTTTATAATCAGGTCAGGGAGGTGCTTCCCTGCATGACCTCATCTATTAGATAAGGGGTCTACTGAAGAAGGCCACGTGTTCAGTCCCTAGAGTCATTACCCCACACGGGACCTTGTATTAGATTTAAATTTTGCCCACTACATAATAAATAATATTCATACTTCTTTGCTTCCAATTAATACAAAAATGTTTGGCAATGAATCGGATTCAGTATTACCCCAAAAGACACCCTGCCTTAAAATTTATTCAACCAAACCCATACTGTCCCTCTAAAAGAGGTGCATGCAGGATAGGGTAAGCTGGCCTGGGGTAAGAAATAATATACGAGAGAGAGATCTGGTGCTGCCAAATGGAAAGAAGCAAGTTTTTTTAAAACTAAATCAGACAAAGAATCGGTTAGGGTCCGGTTTTCAGGTTGAATAGTTCGATCATTCGAATCGAACAGATGAATTGTTCTGATAAAAAATAAAAATTAAAAAGCTAAATCGTTGAATGATTTGACCGCCCGAATCAATAATTTGCTGATCAAATCAACAATTTTTGATGAAATAATAGTTCTGGGATAAAACATAACCGGTCATTGAACCGATTTTCAGTTTTTTCAGATCTAACCGTATGATCCGGTCCGATTTTGAATTTTTGGACAAGATATTCATTGCATTTGATCTATAAATAGAAGAATACAAACATCCTCTCTCTGGTGTCCGATACTAATTTCCTAAAAAAACATGATAGATAGTTAGATTTCCTAAAACCCAAATTTGTGATGAATCAGCATCTTAATTGGAAACAATAGTGACAGGAAAGCATGGTTTTCTCAATTAACTCATTCTGGTCCTAAGCACGTAGCACTAGCAAGGTCCTTTGTCTTGAATTTTCTTTTTTTTTCTCATTTGGAAAGGATGAAGATAGGAAAAAGACTTTTTTGAGCTCGAAATTAGTCATTTGGTTTAATTAAAAAAAAAAATAACTGAAGCTATATGGAAGACTCCAGGAACGCCAGTACTATGGGAATTTAAGCCCAAAATGGATTCCCTTAAGGCTCAGTTTGGAAGGAGTACAAATATAGATATATATAGTGCAAAACCTTCTAATTTGTATTATTTTGTATGCATTTATATTATTTATATTTGTACTCTTTCCAAAGTGCCATTAGGGCTGATGTGGATTGGGGTGATTGAAAATCTTGCCTATCTAGAGGGTCTCATCTATAAATGGATTGCAAATGGATTTAGTAGTTGGATCATGTAATGAGTTTTCCTAAATGATTGAGGAATCGTGCACTTAAAAACCAGTTTAATGCTCAAAATTATTCTCCAAGTTACTTTCCCCACCTTCAATTAATAAAAAGAAATAACTTTTGATGGACAGGAGCAGTATTTTCAAGTTTCAACCCATCGTTGACCTGGCCCGTTGAACCATTGGAACCATCACCAGCCATGGTTCTATGCCCGGTTTGGCTACAATCTGGAATTTGGTCAAAACCCGTTGGTGTGGTAAAAAGCCATCCAACCCGATTGAAGTTGATTCATTCAATTCAGTCACCCCATCACAATAAGTTGCACAATCAATGTATATATATATATATATATATATATATATATATAAAGCCACAAGTCTGCACTCAGATCTGCAATTGGGGTCATCTTTTCTTATATTTTAGATAATTTTTCGATATCTATGCATCCCAAGGTGCCTTATCCCACTGTTTTCGTCAAAAGAACTTTTTTTTGGCTTCAAATCATTTTGTTACAAACAAATTTTAAAATCTGAATTATATATATATATATATATATATATATATATATATATATATATATATATAAATGACGAGGGTTTTTAATCTTGTTCGTTTATGAATTTTGCCTACCATGGATGATATGCTAATGTTCATATGGGGCTACAAATTCATTGAAGTCAGAATCAGATATTCAATATTTATTCTAATTGGATTTGATCATTTTAAAATATGATTTATTTATTTATTTGGTAGGAAAAATGTGATCTATTTATAACTTGGACCAAATTTGGACAAATAAGAATTTGAGAAAACAAAATTCAATTCAATATCCGAAGGATATGCAAAATATAGATTTGAACATGATTTATCTATAATCAGGGTTTCCAATTTAATTTTGAAACTTAATAAAACTGTACAAAACCAGGATAGATCTACAAAATTAAATATATATATATAAAAAAAAAAGAAAGTAAGGCGATGTTTGGTAGTGTAGAAGATAGCCATTTGATTTAGTTCTAGAATGTGTCATATAGCAAACAACAGTTCGTTTAAGCCGTGGCATGTTCTGGAACTGATTGAATTTGGTTCTAGAACACACACACACAAAATATGGTAAAAAATACACCAAAATTTTTTGTTCCAAAACACGCCACACCTTGGAACATCCAAGATACATTGATTTATTATATTTTGACAATTAAATTCTAATGCTTTGGATCACACCACGCCACCAATGCCTCTGAATATTCTAAAAATAAAAAAAAAAATTATATCAATTCCAATTTTCTCTTATTTAAAAAAAAAAAAGACTTTATTTTAAAATTATGAAAAAGAAGATCATATTTAATACACAAACATATACCCAGGGCAATACTTGGTTGTTGGCTCCTACCATGTTGGAGGACATGCATCCTAGTATCCTACCACCTCCGCCCTAATTGTTAGATTTAATAAACCCTATGTTCCTAAATTATAAACCCTTATATCCTAAATATTAACCCTAAATCCCAAACCTTAAAATCCTAAAATTTGAACTCTTAATCTTAAATCCTAAACTCTAAAGCATTTTATCCTAAATCTTAAATATATAAAATTCCTAAATTTTAAAATTAGAATGTAAAAGGGTTATGGTAAAAACACATGTCCTGCAAGTGTTGAGTACAAATTATAGCTTAAAATTTAATAGGAATTAAGATGCAAATATCATATTGGAAAAGAATGGGGCTTTTTTTATAGAAACAAAAGGTGCTACACGAGACGGGAGTAACATGCCCCATAAAACCATCATTGAAACAAATAGAAGCTAAATCACTAAAAAGGGTACACAGATCAAAAGAAATGACACCACTACACAAAAAATGAGCCTTGTTCGCCAGTCAATCCGTCACTTAGTTCGCCTCTCGATACATGTACCTATAGCAAACTCCACCTTTCAGTTTTTCCTTTCATATGTTGCTAAATTTCTAAAGAAGAGGAATTAGACTTTTGAAACGGAAAAGAATGGGTTGAAAGTAGGGGGTGTCAATTGGACTCGATTTAGTTCAATCTGGTCCAGTTCAATGTGAGTCTATTACAAATGGACCTGGTCCAATCCAGTCCAATGAATATTTTGGACCATTTTGAACTGATTCAGAGGCTGTCCAATCTGTTCAAATTCCTATTAATTTAGATTGGTTTCAACTCAAACCTGGTCTATTGACACCTATATTTTTATCTTTTATCAATGGATCAGATATTGGCTCAATCCAATATAAATTCATTATGAACGGACCAGGTCCAATCCAATACGTCATGTTCATCCATCCAAATTCAATATGTCTTATTGGTTCGTCTAATCCGTCTAAATAGATTTTGATTTGGACGGAATTCAACCCAAAACCGACACATTGACCGCCTGAAAGAATAACAAACCATGCATTTATTTATGTTGATAAGTGAACTTTTCAGTCCTCTCGTTTCTCCACAATAATTAAGGCGAGACGAAAGAAGGTGAGAGAGAGAAAAACAATAAAGGAGATGGAGGAACTGACAAAGAAAGATACCCTTTAATTAATTTTGTTCTTTCTTTCTCTCTTACTGTAAGAAAGCAAATAAATTAGAAGCAGCTTTGTAGGATCGTGCACTGACCCTTCCTTGTGATCCGGACAGAACTGAACCATCCACTTTGCTTCTCTTGGGGTTTGTTATTGAAGCCTCCAGACGACAAACAGAATAAAGCCCATTCATTATTACGACTCTATCCCTTCTTTAAGCTGATACCCAGCAGTCCAATCCGAAGTCCAAACCAACCGCTGATCGTACTTCCACACCAAACCAAAGAGAAACCACATCATCACATACAAAACTCTGGAGGCCTGGATATGACAGAGAAAAAGCTTATCAGAATAATCAGAATAATCAGATGGAGAATAGGCCTCAGGCCTCATTGAAATAGGATCTTTTGAGCGAGCAATAATCGGATTGTCTCTACGTACCCATTACACAGCGGCTCTTTCAAGTAGGTGTATCAATAGTATTAGAAAATCTAATTTTAAATTCGATATTAGATATAATTTAATAGAATTTGGATAATTCGAATATTTAATCGGTCGAATTTTGATATTTTATTCTTATTGAATAGTTAATTAGATTCAAACTCGAATATTACCTAATTTGATTCGATAAATATTCAAATTTGGCCGATTATTTAATTCTTATATATAATTTATATATAATAATTAAGTTATATAAATAAATTTATATATTTTATACTTTATATCAATAAAATATTTATTTTATATATTTATTAATTATCTAAAATAATTAATTAATCGAATATTTAATCGGATTCGAATTCAGATATTAATTTTCAATATCCGTTGGATATCGAATTTTCTAATCAGATTCGAATTCAGATATTACCTTATCCCATTTGATTTGATCCGTTTACACCCTTCCAAGCGTTCATCAGTGAAAGTGGTGAAGCCCCATTTGGTAAAAATCCCAAAAATAAAAAATCAACTTTCTATTGAGCTATCAATGGGTCGAGTCTGACCTGATGGATTTGATGGGACCCATTTCAATTTTGATTTAGACTGATAGGTCAGTTCTGGTTCTTGTTTTCTAGTCCTGATTATTATCAAGCCAGAGTTCTACCTTGTCTCACTCAAACCGATATATTATATATTATATAGATAATATATTAAGTAAATATATATTAAAATATTAAATATATAGTACTTTCAGTAAGTTTATTATAACGCCTATTTGGCATTGGTGTCGTTGCTCCAGAAAATGGTGCCACATCAACATCACGTTGGAAAAAACGGTACTCTAAACCATATCTTGAAAATCGGGAAAGTATGGTTTGGAGCAATGTTGAATTTGGCGTTTCTTGGAACTGCAACTCGTTGCAAAAAACGTTGAAAATGGGTACCAATGATGATACTAATGATGTCATACTAGATAATGGGTACCAAGGTTGAAAATGTTTTCTGAAGCATTGGTACCAAACAGAAAGCGTTGTTATTGTTCCAAAAAACGTCTTACTTGACAGCAACATTTCCAAAAAAAAAAATACACTATTTTCTCAAAAAACGGTGCTTTCAACCTATACATCAACAGAGAAAACAGTATTTGTATCTACAGCATCAATGCCAAACATATACATAATTGGATCCATCGGATTGGACCCATTTGTTCAGAGAACGGATGATTCGATTCTAAATCTGAAATTATAAACCCTAATCGGTTCCGAGTCCTTATCATGTCTTGTCGATTCCTGTTCCGACCCGTTTAATAGGTAAACTTCTCAAAAGCGGAGAAAGTGGTTTAGTCAACGCAACTCAATCACTGCATAAACCCACCCAAAACCGGCTTATATCGTAGTAGTGGTACACGTCTACAGCGAGCCAGTGATCGCCGGTGGGCCGGCAATTTTCAGTCCAACCCGCCAGTGCTGAGGTGGGGTATTGTCGGGTCGGGTCGATGATAATGAATCAATGAGGTTGAGGGTAGAGAAGTCATTTCAGATAAATGAGTTGATGATGGGCTACATGGGCGGGTTGTAATCTAAACCGACCAAATTGCCACCCTGAATAAATGACTCCACGTACCCGGTTACCCACATCCAATCTCCCCATATCGTTGAACAGTGGAACACTGTTCACGGGTCCCACTGTTATCATGCTCAAGGATGACTGACTGAATTTTGACACGTGTCATAATCTATAATGAAATGGGGTCCCACTTATGAAACGGGATCTGCTCCTCACAAGAGGGCGCCTCACAGGCACATTCACCATGACGAGATCGGGTCTTGTGAATCCATTCACGTATTTCTGGGCCCAAATTGCAGCAGTGGAAAAGTAAATACACACGTGATGGTTGATTACGAAGTGAAGAGGGACGATAGACCCATTTTTTGGACAGAAGTGTGTTCTTCGATCCACACCGTCCAATTGAACTTGCCCATAATCCGTACGTCCATTGATAATTGGAGGACCACCAGCGTGAAAAGAGTCTACCACAAAACCCGGAAGGAGTCCTCAGTCACGCAGGAAAGCAATCGCCACCATGACTCGGTTGACCATGTTTGCAATCGGAAGTAGAGTCAACTCTGAGGAGCCACTGAGTCATTGCTGATTTCTGACGCTTCGCCACTGGACCAAGGACCCAATACTTTCAATATGCGGGCTTTATGGGCCTCGTTATGAAGCCCAATGCTGAAGGACCGACCATCGAAATCAGCTATACACTAGTACATAGCCTCGAGCTAAGGCATCCAATAAAGTTTGGCCACATCATATAACGGGCCTAACACGTCACTTGCTGATTCGACCCGCACGAACGAGATTGAGAGATTACCGGCGAAGTGAAAGTGCGAAACTTCTCGTTGCTATCGCTCTCATCTGAAAATTCAGGATTTCTCTGACTTCTTCGATGAGTTTGTGGAGAAGGGTTGAAATATTGGATCTTTGCAGAGTGAGAGGAGCTGCTGCTTCGTGACGCGAACGCACGTTATACCTGTTGAGATGGTGAGCAGGGCTTTCGTAATATGCAGAGAGATGGAGCAGAGGAAGAAGGAAGGTAGTTGAGGGCATTCAATTCATGTATTGTTCTTGTTTATCTTCTTCTCTCTCGGGATGGAAGCAAGAGCCTACCCATTAGAAGAAAGCTTTTAATCTGTTTCCCATGAGATCGGGGGAAGGTTTTCTGTTTGTAACTCAAAAACTTTCGCCGGATTCTTCTACTGATTTGCATTTGCTTGAGATCCGGACAGTAACGTATTTACGTCTTTTTGCCCCGTTGAATGCAGTGTGAATGTACACCTTTGGAGTTATTCACCGATCCGTTTAAAAGTTATATTTGATGGAAATGAAAACCGGGATTATCGACATTTATATCGTTGTTATTTACAATGTAAAACTCAATGTGAGTGAAGTTTTATAGTGATTTTCGGTGTTTAATTACACTCCATCCAAACAGTTACAGAATCGAAACAGAATGTAATATTACACTGCAAGTAAATACAGTCTAAGGATTTTGACTAAGTATTCGTCGCCCCATTATAATCAATTAAATTTCAGCATAAGTTATAAGTTATGGGTGGGCGTGTGCTTAACTGCTTTCAAGTACAATAGGCCTTTGTTTGAGGGGGTGTGTTTTAGAATAAATGCGTATTCAGGTATTGATTTCATACTTCATCCAACAGTTTAAGTTTTTAGGTTGAATTATTCTTAAAGTCTGTTTGACCAAGCGAATTTGTATTGAATCCTTGTCATGCCATATATATAATTAATTAAATTTCAGCTCAAGATATAAGTGAAGTTACTTGTATATACTTCAAATTAAACCCAATAATATATCACATGATGGGCATGGATAACTATCTATTTAGTAACCTCAGACCTCATCTAGCATCCTAAGCTTTTAAGATTGAACATTTTCATTATAGGAAGATATATAGTCTTTTTTAAAAGATCTTTTAGAAGATTTGACAGCAAAAAAAGGGTGTGAAACTTTGCATAAAAATCTTAGCAGCCCACTAACTGTTTGGTGGAGGTGAGTCTTTACGTGCATCTTTTCACATGAAGACGAGACAAAAAAAAAAAAAAGTGAAACTCCATTTGAAATTTCATGAAAATAGCCCGAAACAGGTTTTTCGCATCTTTTTGAGGCTACATCTTTTGACAGCTAAATCTTTTCTCAATCAAACGAAAAAAAAAAATAAATTAAAATATAGGCTGCCAGATTTCTAAAAAACTGACAGTCCATACAAAAAGACATGCCAAACGGGACCACAAATAACTGCATAAATAAACTTGTATGGAAGACCAATTTTGAGACCACAAGATAAGAAAACTTATCATTAAAAAGAAACTGAAGATCCAGTAGACAAAGCAAAGACAGATTATAGCAATTAAATTATAAATGATACAAAGCCAAAATGGTGCAAGGATGGATATAGGAAGTTAAACATGATGAGTGATTACTATAATATCTTTATAACAAGCCCTTGATCAGAAAACTTTACATGAATTTAGCACAATCACTGGTACAGTATTTGATCACAAGAAGGTAACAATCAGGGCATATCTCCTTATTGATAAACTAGGTAGAATCCCATTGTGAAGTACCAATGGAAGCTCTCATACTCATGACAAAGGACAACGCCAAAATTGTTTGACGGATTGTAAATGTTTTTCATTCTCTTGAGGAAGGTAACAAAGTTGCATATACTTTTATAAATTTATTATTTTGCATTTAAAGAAGAAATAAGGATTTTCAATCCTTTGAAGGAGTTACACTTACCTATCGGATGATGGCTCCAGAAATCCTTTCTTACTCACTAAATAAATATGTTGTTCCGTTAGGCTGCATTTGGAAGCCATGTAAATCAAGAACCGATGTAAACTTACATAAGTTCAGTTTTGTAGGCATGTGGAAGGAGCGTGTAATTATGAACGATGTAAAACTCCACTCCAATTCAGTTTTGTGTGTGTTTGGATGGAGTGGAGTTTTACATCGTAAGTCGATGTAAAACCTCATCAAGCTTGAAGTTTTACATCAATAATCAATGTAAATACTACATCGATTTTATCGATATAAAACTTTACACTTTTTATCATGATTTTCAAAATGTAACGGTCACCTATTATATGATTTAGTGTAAAGCATCATCAGTGTATTTTTTCATATATTCATCTATTACATTGGACCCAAACGAAGCCTTAGGATTAAAGAGAACATTGGATCCTCTTGTATTTTTCATATATTTACTTTGATGATCCATTTGTAACAAGCTTTTTTAGATTGGTAAGGTTTTTATGTTCTCCCAAATCTCCAATAGGTTATATTTTTCAATCATTAAAAGAATTTACGGTGGCCGCCTATCTTCCACGAATAAATTTTAAGGATGAAAAAGATACTAAAAAAGTATTTCTTTAAAAAGATGAAAGCAACCTCATTTATTTATCTAATCTCCATGATAGGAGCATCTTTTGTCTTTTCAACAAGGATATCCCTGGTTCATGAAAAAATTAAAAAAAAAAAAAAATAGTTAATGACCATCCCATGCAGAGAAGATGGGAGAACTTTAACCACATATTTAGTTTGAGACCCACTATCAATCTGGTAATACATTCTTCCTCAGATTTTTAGAGACTGAATCAGGTTTTATTTATAACTAACAATCAATTTTATCAAAAACAATGGGACAGTACCAATGTAATGAATTCAAAGCTTTTCTGCCAATTTTTTTATTTGAGTTAGAAAACTAAATTTAGACTTAATTTGTTACTGGCAGATATGATCATATGAGATAACTTTTTAATGTGAAAATTTATTTATCTCTTTTCTTGAGTAGGAGGCTGGCCGCATGTTTGAATAAAAGCTCTCTTTCCTGAGGGCTTTGGGTTGTTCCCAAATCAACACCCTCACAAAAAACTGAATTTGTTCTTCAAATAAGATATGTTAGGGAAGTATCATAAGGTCTCTCTTGAAGTGGGACTATGTAATAAATAATCAATCAATCTCCTTCAAAAAAAGTTTCATCCTCCAAACACATGATTGGTTGTTTTCTTACATCATAACACCACATATGGAAGATGAAAAGACCCTTGATCTTATCCATCACATGTTAAAGGTTGAGCCTTTTTCCTTTATTTTTTCCTTTATTTTTTTTTTCGTGAGGAGGCTAACCTAACACCCATATGAAAGGTTAAAGCTATGAAGATTTATATTCATAAAAAAAGAAAAAATCTTCCCATAAAAAGTGCTATTGTTACAACCAGGCACATGTGATCAACAAGATAAAACAGAACTTGACTGCAGATGGTACATAGAAATCAATGTCCTTTAGTCGTCCCACTGACACCTCTCAATAACAAGAAAATAACAATCAATGACAGCTTCAATTAAACGTTTATTCATGGCAAAGGAAAATCAAACTCTAAGTGAAATTATACAATTTGTGGTTCAAATTCATGGAGATTGGAGAATGTTGTTGTAAGATCGCAATTAAATGAAGCTGTATGGGCCCCAAACTTATCTCTTTGTCGTCTAAAGTTCATAGTGGGGAGCCCCATGACCAATATTACTTGTCGAATCTTAATGCTTTTCATGTGATTACCAAATACTAGTCAAAAGAAGAAATCTCTCCTGCATAATAATTACAAAGATAAGCCACTAATTGCTCATTAGTCCTCTCTTTTCAAGATGCTTCAACATCACCCTTTTATGGGCTTACATTGGGATGTACCAGTAAAGCCCAAATCTGTCAGAATATGGGCAATTCAGTAAAAAGTCAATGTGCCCATGATATTGAAATGCAGAAGCTTTTGCTTCAATAACAGGCAAATTAGCTGTTTGCCCTGAAATCAAACAATTAACTAGATATAGCATAATCTGATTGCTACAGTTTTGGCTACAGACAAGCAGGGCACCCATTATTTCATCAATAAGGGACCAATAACACAAGTCACACATCTACTATTTGGATTGGATGGTAGCTTATCATATGATATATTTGTGTATGTATTGAGTCTAATCAAACCTTCTATGGATTACCACTGTAAATATGTAAGATGTTGTCAAAATATCATGGTATATTTTTTAGTGCAGCCATTATTATCAATTAAGGATCGTTCTATATCTTCCCCATTTGGCTCCTGTTCCATATCTTTTGTTGGGATAACTTTAGATAGCATTTAAAGGAGCACATTGAATCTATCTGTGGTTAGGCTAGTTCTCTAAAGAGTGGTTCCTCTTCCCAATAAAGTTTGAAAAATTTCCCCCTCTTTCTCCTTTAGTTGATGACACACTTTTCTTCTCTTTTGCTTTAAGTATAGGTGTCTTTATCTCCCTCTACCAATAACCCAATCTCTCTCTCTCATTTAACTTTGAAAATCCAATCAAAAGCTTACTTTTTCTCTCAAAGAATAAAAGTTAGGACAAGACAACTTTAACACCATAAATCATTTATAGGATCTATGTTTTATATATGACATGTTTGGAAGTTGCATTCAAAAGCCATTAATCTCGTTGCTTCTATAGAAGTGTAGAATTTATGAGAATGGACCCATACCTTCTTTCATTGATGGTCCAACGAAATCAACTCTCAGACAACTCCCCTCGGAAGTTATGAGATGTATGAAATTCCCTAAATTCATAAATGCAAGCTTTGAAATGGAGAAATGCAGCTCATTATACATGAATTTTCTTATTATATATCTAGTTTTCCTATGTTCTCCATTTATGGGTTGCAGTTGGATGTCTTCTTGTATGGCACATGTAATGTAAAACACGCACTTGTGTGGAAGAGAAGCCAATTTCCAAGAATGGAGAAGCAAATCTGCTTCTGAATTCCAAGCTCTCCAACACTTGATATTCATTTCCAGTGAACCATTTCATGGGCAAGAGCAAGGTAAAAGAAAAAATTGAGGGTGAATGTCTTAGTAATCTTGGGCTCGTGGCGCCATTACACGTACAACAAATCAACGATTGCAGTTTATGAAACCCTCCTTTCTCTTAGGATTTCATCCACCACTTTCAAGTTTAGCCCCATAAGACCAGACCTAGTGCCCCATGTAAAATCGTTCATGTCCAAAGGATTTATACAAGAGGGACCATTCCTTGGCGCAATAGTAAAACCTCAGGCTGACAAGTGTGAGAATGCAGATTTGAGCTTCCAAGGCCTGGGATAGACAGATCTAACATTGGGTTTTGGCCCTTTTTTATTCAAACAAAATAAAGAACCAGGCACAACTTAAACCTTCCAACCAAAATACTCCTTGACTGTTTCATCAATTTATTTCTAATTTGGAATAAAGCTTGCAACAGTACTTGGCTAGGTCCCTTAACCTCTATTAGTATTATCCCTTGTAGTAGCTTGATGAGCTAGTTAACTCCCAATCCCAAAATCTGAATCCAGAAATCTTTAAACAGTCAGATGTTTTTCTTATAGAAATCTTATAGAAACCTCTTTAGAATCCTATGCCTTACAGATGAATGGAATGAATACAAGTAATATAACTAATCTTGCATTTGATTTCAGGGGAATAATTTAAAAGAAAAGGCTGTCAGAAAAATAAACCATTAATCCTAGGGTTGATAAGATCACCAAGTTCTGATCCTCCTTTTTTTAAGTGCATCTCTCAGCAATCAGGTAAACCATCAACCTAAAAAGAACAACTGTCGGAATTTCTAAAAAGACACCCTGTTTACCAGTCATCCATTAATCAAATAAACTGTCCTGCAGGTTCTAATACTTTCTGCTGGACAACTCTGCATTTCTCTGGACACTGAATGGGCCCCAAGCTTTCTCGGTTACAACCACTTCCATCAGTGGATATTGATTCCATATCGAAAGCAAAATGCTTCTCACTGGCGATTTTATTACAACAATTTTGAGTCATGACAACGATGTGAATATATTTTGAATAGGCACTCAAGGGAGGAAATAGAACCAGATATGTGGAGAATATAACACATGAACCTCTTTTTTTTTCCTTCCCTTTTCTGTTTCCTTTTTTTCTTTTGTGACTATTTCCATTCTGCAGATGATAAAACATGCCTTCCTTCAGAAGAAGCTGATGATGTATGCTAGACAACTTGTTGGCTATCAAGTAAATAAAAGCAATGAACATATGAAGAGCCTAGGTTGGTTATCTTGGAATGCACAGACATTCTTCAGTCCTCATCCAGTACAGTTACAAGTTAATCTCCTTCGGCAAACTTATTTCAAGAAGATATAAACTGCAAAAGTAAGAGAAATGTAAAAAACACAATACACAAGTGGAAAAAACAATCAGAAATATATGTACTCATCCAACTGAAGGCAATGCTACTATGCTAGTAGCAGTAGAAATGCATCTAAAATCTAGCTAGCAATAATCTAACTGTCGTTCTATCATCATCAATCCATTTGACCATAATTAGACAGTTGTAATGAATGGGCCAAGCACACCATGCAATCATTTGGTAGCCCTATGCATCATTCATAGGACAGGAAGAAGGCTGCAATCCTAGGAAAAGCATATTTGTAGTGTGCAGAAGGGACATTCATCATGCGCCATAGGCCATACTAAAGCATACTTCCATGAAATCCATATTGATAGCTGGAAGTGTCCAATTTTAGATGGTCTAGCAGGTTTCAATCTACTTGACAAAAGCAAGACAGGATTTTCTATGCCAACATGTTTGATGTTCCATACAAACTTAGATTGAGAAACCTATAGCTGAAACCTCCACTTTTGGTGGCTCATAACTAGATATCCAATATTGAATTTTTTTGTGCAGGAAAATCAACAGAAAATTCTGATAAAACAACAGTGAGCAAGAATTTTATGTTTTTAAGTTTAGTTATTTATTTCTTTCTATAAGAAATACCAAAACAGCTCTGTGATGCTTACCAGAAGAACTTCATAACAAGGTTTCTTTTTTTTTTAATTGTCTGGATAGAATTAACAGAAACTATGTTGTTAACTGTACAGTTTCGTCTTTATAACAATTAATTTTAGTATGAATGCAGTTCTAAATCAACCAAAATTTCAGTGAATAAAATTCTCCATATATATAAGGTCATTTTGATTTGTTTCACCCCCCCCCCAAACAAAACAAAAAACATGTTAACTATCAAGTATGTTGGACATGACATTCAATTCACTGGCATTACCGCTTGAACTACAATGCTCCAACTGCTCTAGATATCCTTACAGACATGTAGAGATGTTAATCAGACTAGTGATATTTTAGCCATTTCAACTTATATTCTTCCTGTTAAACTGAAGAATGTAAAGTGGTTTCTCTTAATTATGAACTGGATTACCTTGCAGACATGAAAGCCATTCCAAAGAAAACAGACTTGACAGCTTGCTTCTGCCCCGCATAATCAAATGACAAGGGTAGCATTTCATGCAAGGTAAGAAAAGCCATTACTCCACCAACTGCATGGGAAATATACATATATAAGGTAAAAGACCAGAAACCAATAAATATAATTTTGGTTTATTGACTTGAAAATCACAAGACACAGATTGTATCACTTTAGCAAACCTGCTCCAAGCAATCCTTCAAGAATTTCAGGGCTTAGACTGATAGGGAATAGGTATGCTGCAAAGGGACAAAAATATTTGAATGTGAATAGTTTAATAATTTATTTTAGAACAATGCATAGCAAATTGGTCTTGTATCATGGAAGTAGGGGTGGACATGAATCAAGCTATTCACATGCCATTCGAGCTCAGCTCATGAAAAGCTTGGAGCTGAGCTCAAGCCCAATACACAGGCTCAATTGCTAATTGATTCAAGCTCAAATAATATGAAGCTCAGCTTGTGAAGCTCACAAGCCTCACTGAGCTTATATATAATTTTTTTTATTTTTATATGTATAATAAGAAATAATTTTTTATATGTATAATAAAAAATATCTTTTATACGTATAATTTTTATTGTTTTTTCTATGCAACTTGGCTCATTGTCAAGCTCAAGACAAGCCAAGGTCGAACATATAAGCTTTTGAGTTGAGCCAAATTCAAGCTAGTATTTCTAGCTAGAATCGAGCATGTGCCCAAACTTGAGTCTTATGCTTTTCTACTGAGCTGAGCTCAAATAGTCTAATATTCAGCTTGGCTGAGCTCAGCTCATATCCACCCCTATTTAGGAGAGGTAGACTGGATACAGACCCAACCTTGGGCATTTTTTGCATAAAGTGGCCATTCACAAACTCAAAGCTGCATTCTCACACTTTGCTATCCGAAGATTTTACCATTACACCACATATCTGTAATACAAAGTCATTTCAAGTGGGTTACCTAACTTTCAGAACAACCAGGTCCCACAGACAATATACCAGACAGTTCAAAATGGAAATGTAAGGCTTATATTGAAAAAAAAAATGGAAAAAAAATGTCTTGTTGGCATTTTTTTTGTTTCAACACACACAAGGAACTAAATCCATCTTGACACAAATAAAATTCTAAATATACTGAGATATATAGAAGTTTTTTATGCTGCAAATGCTGCATTCTTTTCCTTCTGTTGTACGCATACATTAATTGAGGTGGAAAAAAATAAAAGAACCTGATAGTTTTATCTTTCTGCTTTCTCGATTATTTGAATAGATGTTGTATTTTATTGATAAAGAAAAAGAAATAAAGGTAAAGATGTTGCCAACCAGTCATTGTTTTGCAACTATAGAAAAAGTGTATTTCCAAGATGTAGAACAATGCATGGGAGTTGGGACCATTATCTTCTGGATCTGAGCTAGGATGAAAAAAGATCTGATCTAGCACATTCTATTGGATAGCCAAAAACATGCAATCAATTCAAATTGCAGAAAAGAAGAATTCAATCATTCAGGCGGGACATCTACTCTAGAATATTAAATATCAAACAAACTTGTTTATTTCCTGAAAAACCATTTTATTGTATAGGCTCCATTTAAAAGAGGAAAAAGTACTCATTTCTTCAAAGGAGTAACCAATGGTCTACAAATAGCAACAGAAGGCATGCTGTGTGTTTATGCATGTAAAAGCGTCTATAGTTGACCTCACCCATAGCTACCCTGTTGGGGAATGGTGTTGAATGTGGCCACCCCAAACCATCTATCAGATAAGAGACCTACCAAGTATTCATTCACCATGTCCATGTCACCCCTATACCACATCTTTTTATTGGAGCTCCATCCAGGTCATCATAGTGAAAACCCCCAGATTTTAGTTCAGAAACTGTTCAACAAAAAGTGTTTATTTTGGACTCATAGCAAAGGCCTTTTCAAATTTCAACTGAAATGTACCACATGAACAAATGGCTTTGCAAAAGGTTAATAAGGTATCACTTGCCTTGAGTGCAAGTAGAAGCATATTTTTTTAGTCAAAAATTGAGAAAGAAGGTTCATCACTACACAAAAGCACATATATGTATCAACGACAAGTTAGCATACCTACAATAACCACCCCCATGGGTTCAGCAAATCCAGATAGGGTTGCCAGTTTGAATGCCTGCCATTTGCTGTAGTACGAAGACAAAGTAACCATTTAATGATATTTGAGAACCATTTCAAAGATACAAAAAAAAAAATGCATATAAAATCTGGGAGCTTCTAGATGGTATTAGACTATGCTCTTTCTTAACACAAATGAATTTATTATTTTTTAAAGTAATTCTATTATCTTAGAGGATATTCTAAGATCCAAAATGGACCACTTTCAACTATTAATTTAGTGGATTGTTAGTACCTCCCTGTTACTGATTTTGTTCTTTGAACTTAACCACACTTCCAGGGAAGAAAATATGTTGGCTGATGAGCTGCTAAACTTAAGAGCTTAGATTTTTCTATGTTTGATCCTTGTACTTTCTTTATGGTAAGCCTTTTATATCCACCTCTGATGAGAAAACAACAATGTTGCAAGAAGCCATTTGTTCTTTCTCTTTTCTCACATGACGAGTAGGACATTTTTAAAATTTTTGTTTTGATGCTTTAAATTGTTAAATGAAACAGATCAGTTTTCTAAATCTGAACAAATATATCCTCTTTCCCAACTGTTAGAGTCTACAATACAAGGGTATTTTGGTCCTTTGTCTATCTAATTGAGAGTGAATAGTTTGTTTTGTCTGAGTTTAAGTTATGTGTCCCATACGTAATGAGGGACAATACTGACTTTTGTAATTCAGTTTATACAATATAAATACAAAGTGGGTCGTCTGGGAGAGTAGGCTTTTTCTCTCCTAGACCAAACCCTTCTCTTTCTCTCTTTCTTTATTTATACACTATAAATACAAAGTGGGTCGCCTGTCAGAGTGTGCAACCACTGTTTCGTTTATTTCCTCCAAATTTATACTTCTCTTATGGCTCTTTCTAGTGAATGAGTGATGACACTGATGAGAACAAATTTGGGTTGGTCATAAACACAGATTGTGTCTGTTGATAGAGGGGGTGGTGCAATGAGAGGTGCTGGTCATGGTGGTGGGAGAGATGGAGGAAGTAGTTATGCTGGACATGGGCAGGTACATGAATGCAACTGTTGTGGCCGTAAGGACATTCTGTTAATTTCAGTTATGATTTGTATGGCCCACCATTCACTTGGGCTAGTCATGCTGCAGTTGAAAATCAATCTGATAATGTTACATCAATTGGTAGAACACCTACTTTAGGTGGTGGGAAGGAAAAGGAATCAGTAACTATCATACACGAGGAGTATGTGAAGTTTCACCTTTCTTTTCTTCTACCCTTTGCTAAATCAGGTATAGCTGGCCTAGTTTCCTGTTCCAAACCTACACCTTAAGTAATAGATTCTGAAGCATCAGACCATATAACTGGATCCCCATATTTATTTGTCCTTGTTTCCTCCTCAAACGTCACAGAATGTCACCTTAGTTGATGGTACTACTTCCTTCCAAGGCTCAAAATTTCGATAAGTTACGCCCCGTATCAGGTGTATCGTATCATATCTTTTGGGTTCCGATACGCCTATTTACAGGTGTTTTGGGACCTCACTCTTTTTTAATGAAAAATACTCTTTTTTAGCTCCCCAAAAACGAAATTTTGAAAAAAAAATACTATTTCCGTGTGTATCTAAGTACCGATACGCCTCTACTGATACACAGAGGCGTATCGATACTTTGATCCTTGCTTCCATCACTAGTACTGGTAACGCCTCTTGACTCTAACCTTCACTTTGTATGTGTTTGGTATAGCTTCCCGTTTATTAAATAAACGTTTGTACTTGATTTGTCTTCAAAACCAAGAAAAAGTACTTGATAAACCGTTTATTGACAACTAGGCGCCATTAGGCACCACATCAGCGGAACAGTGAATAAACACTTAACCGTTGGAGGAAGCGTTAAAATGAAACTTCCCCCAACGGTTGGTGTACACATAAATCAAGACCAACTTTTTTACCTATACATACGAATCGGCATGATGGGATAAATGCTGATTTGGCGATGACATGGCACCGTTTATCAAATAAACGGAAGCCTACCAAACACCGCCTTTTATATTCTATGTAATATGTACACAAATTCCCCTTTAGCCTTTTGTTTGAGTAAACTAAATCTCTTAATTGTTTAGTCATTTTTTATCCTTCTTATTGTGTCTTTCAGGATCTCAAGATGGGGAAGATAATTGGTGGACATGAAGATAGAGGATTGTACTATTTGGATGCTGGTGGTGGTTCACAAAAAGCTCTCCATTCTTCTCTCACACTTCAACAATGGCATTATTGTTTGGTTCATTCTTCTTTCGAAGTCTTCTAAGTAGAAGATCAAGACTGTAATCAGTCTTGAATCCTAATAGGTTTTAGGTTTACAAAAACAAAAGAAAAGTGAGAGAAAGGAGAAGGAATAGAAGAGAAACAGGAGAACACAAGGGTTGAAAGGAGGGACAGATTCTAACAGATCTGCTGCCGCCACTCTCTTATTATTTATAGGTTATGTTCAGTACATAATGGAAAGGACAGATCTGCCCTTAGTACTTACATGATAAATAAAGTAAATAAAAACTGAAATAAATAACAACTGAATTAACAAACTGACCCAAACTGACACTACTATAACTGAAACAAATAACTATACATGCTGTCCTACGAACGCAGTGGGGACCACTGCTGTGGGGCCCACATCAGTGTTCTCTACACTCCCCCTCAAGTTGGGAGTAGATATCTATCATTCCCAACTTGGATAGGTCTGTCTCTAATTTCTTCCTTGGTACAGCCTTGGTGAGGATATCCGCGAGCTGCATATTAGATGTGATATACGGAAGACACACTTCTTGTGATGTGACCCTCTCTCGCACAAAATGTCGATCAACTTCGATATGTATAGTTCTGTCATGCTGCACTGGGTTGAGGGCTATATTAATAGTTGCCTGATTATCACAATACAGCATTAAGGGCTTTTCATAGTCAATACCCAACTCTTCAAGTAGTGACCTCAGCCATAAGATTTCAGCCACTCCGTTAGCCATTGACCTGTATTCCGCTTCAGCACTGGAGCGGGAAACAACACTCTACTTCTTACTCCTCCAAGAGACAAGGTTACCTCCCACAAGGGCACAATATCCAGAGGTAGACCTTCTGTCATCAACACTCCCAGCCCAATCGGCATCTGTATAGACCTCCACCGTCATGTGATTATTGTTCTTGAGCAGTATACCTCTACCCGGGCATCTCTTCAAGTATGCTAATATTCTCTCTGCCGCAAGAAGATGAGAAGTTCTAGGGGAGTGCATGTACTGGCTAACAACACTAACTGCATAACTGATATCTGGCCGAGTGAGGCAGAGATATAGGAGCTTTCCAACCAACCGTTGGAACATAACTTTGTCTTCAAGAGGCTCCCCGCCCTCTGCACTAATCTTGTGATTTTGTTCAATGGGTGTATCAGCAGGCTTAACACCCAACTTTCCAGTTTCCGCCAATAGATCTAGAACATATTTTCTCTGAGAGATAACAATCCCCTGCTTGGATCTAGCAACCTCAATACCCAAAAAGTACCGTAGTGCACCAAGATCTTTCACCTCAAACTCTTGATGAAGGAGCTGTTTGAGGGACTCAATCTCATGGCTATCATTTCCTGTCACCACAATATCATCAACATATACTGCAAGTAGTGTCAGAGAGGACTCCACCCTCTTAATGAATAGTGTATGATCTGACTAGGCCTGTACATAACCAAACTTTCCAAGGGCTAATCTGAACCTATCAAACCAAGCTCTAGGTGACTGCTTCAAACCATACAATGCCTTGTTCAGTCGGCAAACCTTCTTACCTGTCTCTGTATCATAGAATCCAGGAAGCAACTGCATGTAGACCTCTTCCTGTAAGTCTCCATTCAGAAAGGCATTTTTAACATCCATCTGGAACAAGGGCCAAGAATGATTTGCTGCAAGGGATAGCAGAACTCGGATGGTGGTCATCTTGGCTACTGGGGCAAAGGTCTCCAAGTAGTCTATACCATAAGTCTGAGTGAACCCCTTTGCGACTAGTCGGGTTTTATACCTTTCAATAGAGCCATCGGCATTATGCTTCATAATGAACACCCATCTGCATCCCACCGGTTTCTTTCCTTTTGTTGGGTCAACCAATGCCCAAGTATTATTCTTCAACAGGGCATCCATTTCGACTTGCATTGCATCTTTCCATTCTGGAACTGATAAGGCTTCTTGCACTGTTCTTGGAATAGGGACATCGGCAATGGAAGTGAGATAGGACCGGTAAGAGAGAGATAGACGATCATAGGATAAGAACTGTGAGATGTTGTGAGCTGTAGAAGTGGTGCAATGTCGTTTCCCTTTGCGAATGGCAATAGGGAGATCAAGGTCATCCACAAGGGGGGAAGTGGCAACAGTGGGAGGTATCTCAGTAGGCTCTGGATCTGGAGCCGCAGAAGGAACTGGAGCTGGCCGGGACTGCCGATGACTAGGATCAACCTGCCTGCATCGCCTGTGATAGACTCTCAACTCCTACTCCCTCTAACCACCCTCACCACTACAGCCTTCATTACCCAGTGGAATAGGTAAAGGAACAGCCCCACTCAAAACAACCCCACTTCCACCAGCCCTGAAGGGATGAGAGATCCAACCCATGGACGCCCAAAGATTGCGGAATAAGGGGCGAATTTCAAAAATTTTTCTCTCCCTTCAACTGGGAATCGCATTCCCTATTTTAGAAAATCATATTTTCAAAGATCATTCTTGAAACCATGAACTGAACTAGATCTGAATCAAAAGGTGTAGGAAAGGATTATACCTGATACGGAGAAGTAGTATTTCCCAACGAAGGTGTTCACGCCCAAGGAAGGATCCAAAAACTACTCCCACTGAAGATGGCGCAGTGCAGGATGGAGCAGAATCAGCAATGTTCTTCTCCAAGAACTCTGTCCTTTGCAAGAATCAGCAGGATGGCACGTGAGCACAGCTTCCTATCAATTCTTCCTCCAAGAACTGATGTCAAGATCCAATCTTGACTTCTCCCACAACTGGAGATCGAACTGGCAAACAGGGCAGCAAGAGCAGGGAGGCGGCAAGAGAGTATTTGTAGGGTGCAGAATTCTCTCTTATTGTGATTTCAGCACTGAAGAAAATCTGATGTGATGTCTAAAGGCTGCCGCCCCCTCCTTCTTTTGTTAACCTAAAGGATCAGCTCCTAATCCCATTAGGAGCTGCTTATCCAAATCATATTTGGATCAGCCTTCTCTTCAGGTGATAAGGATAAACCCTTATCTTATCTGTAGATTAGATTAGCCTTCTCCTAATCTCATTAGGAGGTTTCAAGACCCTATCCTATCTGCTAATCCATCTCAGAATTCACCCCTTTAATTAACTAGATAAATAGTCCAATTCGAAATGGGCTTTAGGCCCATTAAGCTTATGTGTTCACTTAACCTTCCTAACTACTACCCAGTTGGGCTTCCTTGTATGGCGTGGGACCCGAGCACTGATCTACACATCAGCCACATGGGTTCGGCCCAACCTTTGTTACAAGGCCTGGCCGAATACACTGTTATGGACAGTGCACCCCCTGAAACCCATCAAATGAGCTCTATGGGCCCAACACTTACCCTAAGTGGTCCCTGGGCCAAGCCACCTTGTAACACCCAGGGACTGTGGGCAGATGCAAGATTAGCTCATCAGGTATTATCCTCAATGGTCTTACACTTAACCTCTCAGCCCATAATGATCAAACACTGCCCGACAAGGGAGGACCTCTCCCTTGGCTGCAAAGAACAGTGTTGCACTCTCTGCTTATATGGATCCCGGGAATTAAAACCTTCTTACAAACATTTGAGAAACCATAATATATATACTTTTATATCTCATATAAAATATACTTTGCAAAAACAAATCTCAACAGTTGAAATCGGCTGCCGGCAGTCTTGGTTTCCATCAGTGAGAGTGCATCCCCGATCATTACCTTTGTCCGACAAAGGGGCTGATCCTGTCACTATGATCACCCACTCAGATGAATTCTCGGACTGTCCCAACATACCCGGGTTTTGACCCCTGCTAAGGATCTCACTGATTGGTACATCAAATACAGCCCAATCCGACACGTAGTGCAGTATCATAATCGAGTCTAGGGGTCGGGTGTAACTTTCCAGTTTTGCCCATCAATCTCCAAGGTCCAGGGCAATACTGGAAATCTGGTCCAGTTCAAAGATTCAATTAATCCTACACTGTATGTGCCTAGGGTCTCACCCTGGCAACTGAGACAGGCCACCCCAACCGACTTGGTGGCACCACAGTGTCAGCCTTGTCAGGATAGGTCTCCCCAGACCGATCCACTGGCTGTGAACATTCTAAACTAACACGAGTCTCATTAAATGTCCAATTTAAGGGTATTACACAGAAACATACCAAGGGAACATGAATCAAATATGCACTTTTATTCATTTACAATAAACTCATAAAGTACATCATTCTGATTGAAGCTAAGGGCATACAAAACTGTCTAATAGCCCCACTTCCACTCTCACTGCTCTCCCCCCGAGGAAAGAAACTCAAAACAGCCCCACTCTCACTGCTCTCCCCCTGAGGAGAAACCCTAGGATAATAGGGTGTCTCCTCAAAGAAGGTGACATCCATGGAGATAAACCTTTTCCCTGAAACCGGATCATAGCAGCAATAACCCTTTTGAGTTTGTGCATAACCAAGGAAAATGCATTTGGATGCCTTAAGTTCAAACTTGGAATGATGAAGCCCGAGAAGCTGAACGAAACAGGTACAACCAAAGGTTTTAAGGGGAACAATGAACAACTCCTCATCTGGGTATAGAAGGGAAAAAGGGGTTTTCATATCAAGAACCCAGGAAGGAACTCAATTAATGAGATAAACTGCCGTGAGGATAGCATCACCCCATAAGCGAATAGGTACATTGGAGGTAAACATAATGCTTCTAGCCACCTCCAAGATATGCCTATTCTTCCTTTCGGCAACGCCGTTCTGCTATGGTGTATAAGGGCAAGTGCTCTGGTGAATAACTCCATGACTAAGAAGGTAGGAGGTCAATGGCTGAGCAAAGTACTCCTTTGCATTATCAAATCTAAGGACTTTGATTTTGGCCCCAAACTGAGTGAGAATCATCTGATGGAAGTTTTGGGTCAGAACAGGAACCTCATCCTGAGAACGCATAAGATAGACCCAAGAAAAGCGGGTATGGTCATCAACAAACAGTAGAAAATATCTATACCCACCCATAGAAGAGATATGATATGGCCCCCAAACATCAGTATGCACAATATCAAAAGAGGAATTACTCCTTTTATTACTTAAATAATAAGAGGTTCTACAATGTTTGGCAAACTCACAACTCTCACACCTCAACTTTGATAACTCAACAGACTCAAATAAAGCAGGAAACAGACTCTTCAAAGACTTAAAAGACAAATGACCTAATCGATTATGCCAAAGCATAACCGGACTCACAGACTGGGAAACAAAAGACTTCTTATCCATTGACTCCTCCCGACAAGAACTCTCTCCAAGCAAATAGATCCCGTTCGTCTCACGGCCAGTCCCAATCACCTTCCTCGTCTCCAAGTCCTGAAAAACACATCAGTCAGGGAAAAAGGTTACTGAACAGTTCATGTGTTTGGTAATACTACTAACTGAAAGCAGGTTAGTATCAAGCTTAGGAACATGCAAGACAGAAGATAAAGAGATAGTATCCGATAGCTTGATGTCCCCCTTGCCTGAAATGGGAACAAGAGAGCCATCAGCAATGGATACTCTATCTCGGCCAGAGGACAAGTGATAAGAAGTGAACAATGATGGCAAGCTAGTCATATGGTCGGATGCACCTGAATCTATTACCCAGTAGTGGTCAATATTACTTGGAGCTGAAGCATGGTAAGCTGAGGCTCGAGTACCTGAATGTGCAAATGCAGATGTGGCAGGAGCTGATGGTGACTGAGATGGTTGAGCTGAACTCCCAACTTCCTTTTCCAACTGTATGAGGGCAGCCCGAACAACGGCTAAAGTCTCTAGGGATGTGCCTGATGAGGATGCTGAATCAGTGTTCACGGCCACATGAGCATTACCCTTCTTATTTCTTAGTTTTGCTGGGACCAAGTGAGGATGTAGCTTCCAATAAGTATCTTTTGTGTGCTTGGGTTTCTTGCAATGTTCACATACCAGATCCCGTTTATCTTCATTCTTCCGGTCTCTTTCTGGATCACCCCCTGACTTAGGTTTAATAGCTGTCAGGGCTGGGAAAGGGGGCTGAGGCTGCATCATGACTTTCCTCCTGGTCTCTTCACTATGCACCAGGGAGTATGCTTGAGAAAGGGTCACACTATCTCTTGTCAATATCTATTGTCGCACAAAGTCATATTCTGAATTCAAACACCAGCCAGAAACTCAAATACCCTATTCGTCTCGACTTGCTTTTTGTGAGTCTGTGCATCTTTGGGACTCTCCCACTCAAGGGTCTCTAGATGGTCAATCTCATGCCACAAGGATTTCAAGGTAGAGAAGTAGACAGAAACTTTTCATAGTACTTTTGTCTAGAGGTCAAATATCAGTGTAAAAGAATAGGCCCTAAGTCACCTTTCTCTTTGCCACCTTATGTCTTTGGTTGTGTTAGTTTTGTGCACAAGTTGGGTCCAAGCCTTGAAAAACTTGATTCTTGGGCTATTAGGTGCACTTTTCTTAGTTATTAACAAACCCAGAAAGGTCATAAGTATTATGACCCTGCCCTTACTTTCTTTAAGAGTTTACCCTTCGATTCTAGAAGGGAACCATCATCTTTAGTCCCTCTTCTGTCTCCTACTCCCAACGTGTTCATCCCCACTCTCGAGGAGCCTATACAACCATCAATTCATAGTGTACACAAGACGTGAACAGGATCCAGTTGATCTTTCACCATCTGAACAAGAGCAACTATTTCAACCTCAGCCCCAGCTCCAATTTCTAATCCACCACCAATGCCTTTGCTGTCAATAGATCCTTCAGCATATGACCTTGATCTCCCCATTGCTCTCCATAAAGGTAAGCCTTCTTGCGTTAATCATCCTATTTCTTGTTATGTTTCCCTGGCTCACTTGTCTCCTACCTATCAAAAGTTTTTTCCATATCTTTCTTCTATTTCAATTCCTCATTTTGTCTAGGAAGCTCTTGCATCCTCTAACTAGAAGAAGGTGATGGATAAAGAATATACAGTTGGGACCTCACCTCCTTACCTCCTTGAAAGCAAGTTGTTAGATGTAGATGGGTGTATACAGTGAAACATCATTAGGATAATAGTGTTTAGAGGTCTAAAGCCCAACTGGTTGCCAAGGGTTACACATAGGCACATGGTGTTGATTATTTAGATACCATTTCTCTAGTGGCAAAAATGGGTTCAATACAAGTACTTATCTCCTTGGCTACCCACTTTGGTTGGACTTTGTTTCAACTTGATATTAAAAATGCTTTTCTTTATGGTGCCCTTCAAGAAGTGTATATGGAGCAACCAATGTTTTAAAAGCACAAGGTGCATGAGAAGCACAATTTTGAAAAGGTGCACACCTGCACTAAAGCACAAGGCGCACCAGGCATGTTCCTTTTGAAAGTGTTGCACCCAAGGGCTAGGCGAGGCACATACCTTAAAATGTGCCTCACCTAAGTGCTTAGATGTGCCTTTTAAATCACTAGGAGAAACTCCCTGAGTAGTTGCTCAAGGGGAGGTAGGAAAGGTATGTAGACTGAAGAAAGCTATTTATGGGCTGAATCAATTACCACAAGCCTAGTTTGGTCAATTTAGTAATGTGGTGCAGGAATTTGGTCAATGTCAGTGAAGTGTTGACCACTCAATTTTCAATAGAAATATCTCCTCTGGTAAGATCATTTTGGATATTTATGTTGATGACATAGTTATTACAGGGAATAATGTATAGGGAACTGGTGAGTTAAATAGTTTCTACAGTAGCACTTTCAAACCAAAGATCTAGGATCTTTAAAGTAATTCTTGGGAATTGAAGTAGCAAGGTCAAAGTAGGGAATTTCTCTGTCACAACGTAAATGTCCCTGACATGTCAGATGAAGTAGGGTTGTTAGGAGACAAGCCAGTTAACACTCCCATGGATCCTAATGTGAAGTTGAATGATAGTTGGGAGGAGTTGTCGAGTGATCCTAGAAGATATTGGAGACAAAAGGGAAAACTAATCTATCTCACCATTACTAGGCCTAACATTTCCTTCAATGTAGGACTGTTGAATCAATTCATGCAAAATCCTAGAACTACTCACTAGGATAGTGGTGGGTGTTGAGGTATTTGAAAGGCTCTCCAGGCCGTGGGATGTTATATAAGAAATGGGGAGACTTGGTGCCCAAAGGATACTCAGATGTAGATTGGGCAGGATCCATAGTGGATAAGAAGTCAACTATAGGGTATTCTACCTTCCTTGGTGGAAACCTTCTTACTTGGAACTTTGGAAGAGTAAAAAGTAGAGTGTGGTAGCTATAAGCAGTGTTGAAGTTGAGTACAGGGCAATGACGCATACAACTTATGAGTTAATTTGGTTAAAGCATCTGGTTCAAGAGATTGGAGTTCTCGTGTCTAAGCCCATAAAATTGTTTTGTAGCAATCAAGCTACTACACATATTGCTTCTATTAGTGTCGAGTATGTAGGTGTATTTCTGTCTTTATACTTGTGTTGAGGTTGCTGATGTATAATATTATATTAGAACTAGTGTCCCTCACTTAAGTAGGGACACATGTGTCTTTTCCATTATATTAATAATATAAAACATATCTGGCCGAATGGGAGAGGCAATTTTCTCTCATTCGAACCAGACTTTTCTTCTCTCCTTTTCTCCTCCTTTTCTCTCTCTCTCTTCTTGGCTGTTATCAGACTAACAGAATTCAAGGGCAGGCCGAATCATAATATGGTATCAGAGCTCAACTAAGCAACTCGGATCTGCCTAGATTTCTGTTTTCTGTGTACCCAGTCTAGGGTTTTCTCTTGGTTTCTTTGCCATCGGTTGGAGATAAGGGAAAGGGCTGAAAAGGAGTGGTCACCCTCTTCCCTTGGAGGTCTCTATGCCTCCAGTTGTGTTGTTCGTGGTCGGTTGTTGTGGTTTCTAAGAAGCTCTCCCCTAATCGATGAAGAGAAGAGGGCTGATTTGTGTGGTGCAGTATGTGTCTTGTGTGGTTTGAATTTCTGGCAATGAGGTAAGAGATTTCTGTGTTTTTTTTTTTTGTTATGAATCAAATAGGAAGTATGTTTTAGATCATATGGTTAGATTTCAGACTGTAGTGTGCTAGGGTTTATGCTATTTTTAGTGTGATTCAAAGGGGGAGTGGTCCAGTGTGGTGAGATTTCAGATAGTTGTGGGCCAGGGTTTGTGATGTAAAGAGTGCAATCTTCAACAATAACAAGTGCTGAAACCAGTGTGATCAGTGTGTGGTGTTGCAGTGTGCCGAATTCAGTAATAACAGAATTCAACAATGGGAGATAGCAATGATATCAAATCTAATGTGATGATACCTACTGACTACCTGAATGTTCAAATGACCTCCATTAAATTGAATGGAGAGAATTATGTACCTTGGGCTAAATCTGTAGAAGTTTTTCTAAAGGCAAAGAAGAAGGTGAAACACATAAGGGAGGAAAAACCCTTCACTGATTCTCATGAGTATGATAACTGAGAACAAGAGGATGCACGGATTATCACGTGGTTATGGAACAGTATGGAACCCAAGATTAGTGTAAATTTCATGTTTCTTGACATTGCCAAAGAAGAGTGGGACCATGCAAAGAAGTTGTATTCCGGACAAGACAATAGAACCAGAGTACATCAGTTGTATCAAGAATACTTTAATCTGCAACAGGGCAATCAAAGTTTCGAGGAGTACTATGCTAGTATGAGAAACATTCGTAATGAGTTGAATGTTTATTACCCCTTCACTTCTGATGTCAAAATTCAGCAACAAAAAAGAGAACAACTTGATGTGACTCGATTCTTATTGGGGCTGAAATCTGAGTATGAACCAGTGCGGGCTCAAATACTAGGAGGGTTAGCTCTCCCTTCCTTAGAAGAGGTGTTTGCTCGACTTTGGAGGATTTCCATTGGATCTACTGAGAACTCTAATGTTTTCGATAGATCAGCCTTCCAAATATTGAGGGGCTGTGGTGTTAGAGGTGGAGCTCGAGGAGCTTAGTTTGGCCGTAATGGTAGCAGTGGCTCGGTATATGGTCGGAGTGGTGGTGGTGGACCTACATATAACAGTGGTGATGGTCGTACTGGAGGTAGAGATTCAGGGGGAGGACGTGGTTCGGGTCCAAGGAGGTTTACTCATTGTAGTATGGATGGACATACCATTAATTATTGCGATGACTTGCATGGTCCACCCTCAACCTAGGCCTATCATGCCATGACAACAAAGTCGTTCAGCTGATCAAATACTTCCTACATCCACAAATGTTCCCGAGAAGGAGATGATGAGTGTCCTCCGTGATGAGTATGAGAGGTTTGTCCAGTCCACATCACAGCAGAACACGGCTACTCTCGCACACTTAGGTATGGCTTGTTTGGCATCCACACCCAATCCCTGGATTATTGACTCCAAAGCCTCCGATCACATGACTAGAACTCCAGGTGTGTTCTCTTCCATCTCTCATTGCTCAACATCACAATCTGTTACCCTTGCTAATGGTTTCACATCCTCCATTTGTAGTGTTGGCAATGTTAACATGCCCCCTTAATATTTATCCTCAGTTTTGTATGTCCCTAAATTTCTGTTTAACCTTATGTCTGTTAATACCAAGTCACTCAATTGCTCTATTACTTTTTACCCTTCTTCGTGTGTATTTTAGGATCTCAAGATGGGGATGAAGATTGGTGGAGGGCATGAAGCTGGTGGATTGTATTATCTTGACGGCAGTGGAAGAACATCAACAACTCTCCAGTCATCTCTCTCTCCTCTCTAGTGGCACTGTCAATTTGGTCATCCTTCGTTGAAAGTTTTGAAGTCTTTGGTCCCTTCATTGAGTCAACTTTCTGTTTTAGATTGTGAGTCGTGTCAATTGGGGAAACATCACCGTGCTCCCTTTAGTCCTAGGGTTGATAATCGTGTGTCGAATCCTTTTTCTTTGGTTCATTCAGATGTTTGGGATCCTTATAAAGTGATGTCATACAATGGGTATAGATATTTTGTCATTTTTGTTGATGATTTTTCAAAGATGACGTGGCTCTATTTAATGAAAGAAAGGAGTGAATTGTTTACCATCTTCCAAAAATTTTATACTAAGATTCACAACAAATTTGGTGTTCACATTAAAATTTTTCGTTCCGATAATGGCCATGAATATTTCTCTTCATCATTTCAAGAATACTTGGACCAACATGGCATTATACATCAGACCTCATGTACCTACACCCCAAAACAAAATGGGGTGGCTGAGAGAAAAATTTGTCATCTTTTGAAAACAGCTCGATCCCTCATGCATCACATGAATGTTCCCAAACCCTTTTGGAGTGATGCGGTGCTTACTTCTTGCTTCTTAATTAATCGGATGCCTATGTCTATCCTTGATGGTCACTCCCCATTCACTACCTTGTTTCCCACCTTGTCTCTGTTTCCTCTTTCTCCTCGGGTTTTTGGGTGTGTCTACTTCGTCCATAATCTAAGCCCAAGAAAAGACAAGTTAGATGCACGGTCCATTAAGTGCATCTTCCTTGGCTATTCCCGGACCCAGAAAGGGTATGTGTTATCATCCTAGCTCTCGACGTTCCTTTGTGTGTGCGGATTCTGTCAAGTGTATACACATCGCCCACATGTACCGGCTGCTCCTCCAACTCCATCAACGTCAACAGATCCAGCAGTTGTCCCCACACCAGCCCCAAACCCAATATCTGATCTTGATCTTCCCATTGCCTTGTAGAAAGGTAAACGCACTTGTACCCTTCATCCTATTTCTAATTATGCTTCACTCACTCACCTTTCCGCTTCCCATCGCCAATTTATCTCTTTGTTATCCTCTGTTGTTGTCCCTAAGGATGTCCAGGAAGCCCTTGCCTCTTCAGGATGGTGCTGTGCAATGGAAGAACTCTCAGCTCTAACTCATAATCATACTTAGGGCCTCACCACTCTTCCTCCTGGGAAGCAGGCTGTCGGTTGTAAGTGGGTTTATACTGTTAAGTATTTACCTGATGGTAGTGTAGAGCGACTGAAAGCTAGATTGGTTGCAAAAGGGTACTCCGAAACCTATGGTATTGACTACACTGAGACCTTCTTCCCAGTGGCTAAGATAGGTTCGGTTCGTGTTGTGATCTCACTTGCTGCTATGTATGATTGGCCCCTCTATCAGCTTGATATCAAGAATGCTTTCTTGCATGGTGATTTGCTCGAGGAGGTTTATATGGAGCAACCACGGGGTTTGTTGCTCAGGGGGAGGATGGTAAGGTGTGCAGACTAAAGAAGGCTATTTATAGGCTTAAACAGTCTCCTCGAGCATGGTTTGGTAGATTCAGTGAGGTGGTAAAAAAGTTTGGTATGAAACAATGCCAAATTGATCATTCAGTCTTCAACCATGACTGGCAATAAAAGATAAATCCAAGTGTAACGCGAATAATCATCAATAAAAAGGATAAAGTACTTGTAACGCCCCATGGTTGGCATGTGATATGGCCCCCACACATCAGAGTGAACAATATGAAAAGGAGAAAGTGATCTTTTATTGCTAATTGAATGTCTACAATGCTTTTCCAGCTCACATGATTCACAATGAAGACTCGATAAAGACACTCCTTTAAACATATCTAGGAACAGATGACTCAAAGCAGAAAAAGACAAGTGACCAAACCAAAAATGACATAATAAAATTGTTAACAGACTCTAACACGACTGACTCTAAGGCAACTCCATGAGCCCAAAGCTTGATCCGGTGTGTCCAGCAAGTATATTCCGTTCGCCTCATGGCCACTCCCAATCATCCTCTGAGACTGCAGGTCTTGAATAACACAATGAGTGGGAAAGAAGGTTATGCTGCAATTAATGGACTTTGTTAAGCTACTAACAGATAAGAGGTTTGTGTTAAGCTTAGGGACATGAAGAACAGAAGATAAGAACAAGGTGTCAGAGGTCTTTATATCACCTTTTCCAGAGATGAGGGCAAGGGACCCATCGGCAAGGGATATTTTCTCTTTCCCAAAGAGAAGGTGATATGAGCAAAAAAGGTTAGATAGACTGGTCATATGGTCTGATGCACCGGAATCAATAATCCAAGGAATTTTATGATTACCTGAAATCGAAGCATGATTTGCAGAAGCACGAGTACCTGAGTGAGCAAAAGCCGATGAAGATGATGTACTGTTGGAGGGGTGAGCTGAAGAAACTGTAGCTTCCAGGTGATTTAGGAGCCTCCCATACTTCTCAAAATCCAGCTTCATTGCAGCCAACTGCTCAATGGTTGATTTCTCTTCACTCTCCTTACTTCCCCCTTCAGGTACTGTAGCAGCATTAGCAGTCTTGGGTTTTCCCACCTGACTGCCCTTCTTAGGGTTATTATTGTTCTTAAACCTATCAGGAAGAAGTCCAGGATGAAGCTTCCAGTAGGTGTCCTTTGTATGCCGTGGTTTCTTGCAATATTCACACACCTGCTCTCTTTTCTCAGTAGGGCCCTTTGGTTTCATTCCCGCATGTGCAAAATGTTCTGTAGGTGGACTCTGCAACTGAACCTGCCGCCTACTCTCCTCACTACTTATCATAGCATATGCCTGTGAAAGAGTAACCTCATCCCTGGCCAAAATATTCCGTCTGATAATATCAAACTCAGGGTTGAGTCCAGTGAGAAACTCAAACACCCTATTTCTCTCCACCAACTTTCTATACATTTCAGCATCCTTTTACTCTCCCATACCACTGTCTCCATAACATCAATTTCCTGCCATAGGGATTTTAGTATAGAGTAGTAGATTGCTACACTCTTCTCCCCCTGTCTCTGATTTTTCACATCACTTTTCAATTTGTACGCTCTGGCTACATTCAGTTTCTGTGAATAGGTCTCAGTTACATTGTCCCATATTTCCTTGGCCAAAGACATCCAGAGATAGTGCTGGCTTATATGGGGTTGCATAGAGTTGACTAACCATCCTATAACAGTATAGTTCTCTTGCATCCAATTTTCAAATTCAGGGTCTGTCTCTTCGGGTTTCACCTTACTGCCTGTGAGATACCCGAGTTTTCCTCTACTACAAACATAGGTTTTTATAGACTGTGCCCAAGCAAGATAGTTCGTCCCATCTAGCTTAATTGTGGTAACACCAGTCAAAACGAAATCTACTGAGGTAGGTCCAGAAACCAGCACCTGCTTGAACTCACTTCCATATGTCTCCATTAATCAAACGAAAATCAAAGAACAGAAATTTTGGCTATGTAAACTTACTTGAAGTCAAACCAGAACTTGGGTGCTTGAAAAACTAGGGTTTTGCTCCGTCCAGCAGATGGGAGGAAGAGAGAAGATGCTGCCACACCTACCAAACTAACCCAAACTCTTCCAAACCTGAACCGCCCTCCTTTAGCAGTCACAAGACACCTTCCAAGCACAGAGCACCACACCCGAGCTTCACCTTTCCTAGTAACCTCAAAAATCTCTAGTCGGCTAGGGTTTTGGGCAGCAGCAGATCTAGCCAGAACTAAACTCTCCAAACCCTTCTACCAACTAGGCAAGTGGTTCTCTATACTATAGAGAACCTATCTCTCCATACACTCTCTTGATTTTAGAGTGTACAGGAACGAAGAAAAAAGAAGGAAGAGGAACTAAACCCGCTCTGATACCAAGATGTAAATCAGTCATCTAATATCAAGATTAAACTTAGTGATTCGCAGAATAAAACAGATCTAAATAACTGTAAAGGAGAAGAAGATGGCAAAGAGAAGAGGTAAGAGAAGGAGTCGAATAATTCTCCATTCTCCTCTAACCCTATTTTATTAAGATCTAAAAATTGATGACGACAAAAATGCCCTTAAGTGAGCGGCCAGCTTGGCAGTTACATAAAGAAAAAATAAACAAAAATAAATAACAGGCCCATTAAGTGTGGTCCATCAACATAAAATAAAAGATATTACAAGAGAGGCTGTTAGGGCCCAGTCTCTTTACAAATCCAAACACACCCCTTTGTTTTTCCCATCCTACTCTAATTCTATGGGATACATCCTCCTTGATCTCTCCCTCATCATGAATTATGAAACCAAGGTACCAAAAAAGGTCACACTGAGATATATCTCGGTTTCCAATCCTAAGTGTACCCTGATTTGCACTCTTATTTTAGTTCTACTAACTTTAAAGTTTAAAACCTCTTGTTTCTAAGGCATTTGTCCATAAGCTTAATTTTGTGTTTAATCCTTTGTTTATTTCATCAAGGAAAACAATGTCCTCAGCAAACAACATGCACCCTAGGACCTCCTGAATATGTTTAGCCAATTCATTTATGATAACTGCAAATAAATAAAGGGCCGAGTTCTGAACCTTGGTAGAGGCCCATCTTAACAGTAAAATCAGATGTCTCTCCCACAGGTGTTCTAACATTGGTCATTGCACCTTCATACATATCCTTAATTAGGTCTGCATACCTATTTAAGGAAAGGGTGTAGGCAAGGTTCAAAGTACCGACACAGGCCGATACGCCTGTATCGGTGTTTTTTTATGTTTTATCTATTTTTTTCAAAACCGGTTCAGAGGGGTCAGTTTAAGTCCCAGCTACCCTCTGAACCATTGTCTGACCCGATACAACCCCTGGAGAAGCGTATCGGGAAGCCATCGGCACGATACGAGCTGATACGTGTCAATACTTTGAACCTTGGGTGTAGGTTTTTAATACAGGTTACCTGTTTTTAAATTTTAGTAGTCCTTGTGCAGTACTGCTGGAATGCTGCATTCCTTCTTTCCTTTTTGAACATGTATCTAAGAAAAGTCAACCTGGATATAGTTCATCTGGAACTTAATAATGTTTGAACCACATCATCCTCACAGGTGTTCGCTATCTTCCCTTTTCCAGTAATGTTGGAAAAAATGCATAACCAATTAATGATATTCTCAGTCAATATACTTCAAGTGACCTTAGAAGTTTCTGGCCAAAACCTTGTTCAGAAGGTTAAAGAAATTCTTACCTCTGTGTTGCAAAATAGATAGGTAGTGCTACAGCCACACCCTACAAAGAAAATGTGAAGAAGTTAAAACAAGAGAAAAGATAGATAATTTTAAGTGAAGAGCTCAATTCAATAGTTAGTAAATACAATAAAATTCACAAATAATGAGTCATTTGATCTACAATAACACCTCTCATTGTCACAGAAGAACATAGTAATATTTACAAGTGATGCTTATCCTACTGCAGGGTTAGACAAGATATACACTTCTATATAGGGTCCGTTTTGTTCATAGCTGGAATCAGAATCAGAATGGCCTATTCCCATAGTCTGTTTGGTTAAGGCAGGAATTGGAATCAGCTGGAATGGGATTTCATTCCCAAGGGAGGGGGAGGGAATGACCATTCCCCCAAATGGGGGAATGCATTCCACCAGGAATGGAAATGGGATTCCGGTTCCAACCAACCAAACAGGACAATAATTCTTTATGCATATTTCCCTTAATTATTACATGTTACATGTGTCTATACACATGCATAGCCTGACACCAGTGCAGAGCTTCTCTTGCACTACCTACCAGAAGTGGAGGGGGCTATGAAAGGCTGACAGCAGGCAGAAAACCCAAGCCAAATCTTTATGAACATGAACTTCAACCATTGTGTCAAGCTGTCCATTGATTGCAACTATGACGACTCATGCAGCAAACTCCTAATAGTTGAGATAGGCTTCATGGAGTTGAGAACTAAAACTACTCAATCCAACTGACACCCCCCCAACTCAACAAGGACCTGTCCAAATATATTGAGGCAGTTACATGAATGAGGTAATTCCTTTACCAGAAAGGGGGAAATAATAGTGATCTATAGAATGTCTTGATTCTCCACTCCAAGTATTATATCCCTAGTGGATAGAAACAGAAGAGATTACAGTGAAAAGGTGTTTGAACCTGGACCTAAAATCCTTTTTGTGAAGTGAATTTATTTGCATGATCCCCTCAGTAAAAGGTTCTTCTGATTGAACAGTTTTTATGACAAAAATGGCTAAAGGGAACCTCTACCGCTTTTAATTCTAATATTAAGTTACCAGTTATCAAAAAATGAAAAAAAGAAGCTATGCTACAATAGTATGACTATCATACACTATTATAGACTTGCACTTGTCAGTCATTAGGACATCAAGAAACATTAAGTGAATATAATTCTAGTGGGATGATTTAATGGGTCCACCTCCTACTACCGGTATTTTGTAAATGATCATCTATAGATAAGGAGAATCCATAGTGATCAGACAGTAAAATAGTGCAAAACTGATAACAAATACAGTGCATGTTAAAAGAACCACCAAAGGAATCCAAAATAACTTTTACAAAAAACAAAAGAAACCCAGAAGAAAATAAAGAAATACATAATTAAAATCCTACCCCTGGACCCATGGACCCACTAGAATTTGAATTTCTCTCAAAATATAGGTCTTCTATTCAAGTTTCTTCAGCTACAGGGTTTGCTAGAGCTCAGCATAAGAAGCATCTGGGGCCATGGAACCCACCTTGAAAAATATTCCAAATTATAGAATTTTCTCCTGGGACTTAAGCCCCTCTTTACACTTGTATTACTGTTATTTAGGTTTTTTTTTTATTGTTCGCTTGTATTCTATATCAACACCATGATGTCACTGTGATAATAAGACTACTTTCACATATGAGTTGTAGTTATCCAAATAAGAAAAAAGTAGATTTAACTGAAACAGGTACAATAAAGGATATGATTCAGAGTTTAAATTCATTAACATGGCATGACACAAGAGTGAAAAAGAATGACAAAAATTTAACCTCTGGGATGTTGTGCAAAGCAATAGCCAAGGCCAAGTTGAGACCAACCCTGAGTCCCTAAAACAAAGCATTCAACAAAAAAGGAAGTTTGAGCTATAAGTCATATATATGATCATTAGTTCCTCAAAAATAGAAATTTAAAAATATAAACAACTTTTATCGTCATATTTATATCATAGAAATATATCATTAGTCATTGCTACTGAGGCAATACATAATTTGAACTTGATCGCTTTCCCATAATATTTGATACCTTCAGCTCATACAAGAAATCTTGGCAATAAAATCACTCAATTAAACTGAAGAGAATGACAGGAAAATCCATCTATGGAAGTACAATATATATGTATACATGTAATTTCTTATACATATATGCCCAAATACTTTTGAATATGTACATATACACAGAAACACAAGCATACATGCATGCACATGTGTTGGTAAAAAAGGGATCAACTTTGATGACACTTTCAGTCCAGTTGTCAAACCAAGTACAACTCACTTGGTACTTTCTATTGCCACTTCAAATTCATGGGTCATCCACCAACTTGATGTTAGTAACGCATTCTTACATGGCCATCTCAAGGAAGAGTTTATATGAGTCAACCACCGGATTTTCATCATCCATCATATCCAAATCATGTATTGTCTTCTTCATCGTTCTTTCTATGGTTTGCGTCAAGCTCCTCGTGTTTGGTTCAACCATCTCCGTGATTAACTTTTAGAATGTGCCTTTATGCAGTCTAAGGCTGATGCCTCACTTTTTATCCATCATACATCTCATGACATTACACTCATTCTCATGTATGTCGATGATATTCTTCTTGTTGGTTCTAACACTCATCTTGTGGAGTCCATCATTCAGTCCTTATCTCAGGAGTTTGCTTTATGGGCTCTTGGTCCTTTACATTATTTTCTTGGCATTGAGTCGCAACCTACACCACATGGCATATGCCTCTCTCAGTCCTGGTATACACTTGAACTTCTTCAGCACACTCATATGGCTGACGCCAAGACATGTTCTATACCCATGGCGTCTTCTCTAAAGCTTACATCTGAAGGTTCTCAGTTATTTAATGATCCTACTCTCTATCATAGTACTGTTGGTGCTCTCCAATACCTCACAGTTACTAAACTGATCTCTCCTATTCAGTGAATAAGATCTCAATATCTGTCCAAGCCCACCATGGACCATTGGTGTGTTGTCAAGCGCATTTTGTGCTACCTATACTCTTACTATGGGTCTCAATGTTACTAAATCTTCTTTGACCCAACTCCATGGCTTTAGTGGTTCCAATTGGGCAGGATGATGTGTGGATGATTATCATTCTCATGGCGGCTACTGTGTTTTTTATGGTGATAATCTTGTCTCATGGTGTTCTAAGAAACACCCAACTGTTTCATGTTCTAGCATGGAGGCAGAATATCGCTCTCTTGCCATTCTAGCAGCTGAGCTTACTTGGTTACAGATGCTCCCCCATGAAATTCGTTTAGTGTTAGACAGTTTTGTATGCCCTTAGCTTCAATCAGAATGATGTACTTTATGAGTTTATTGTAAATGAATAAAAGTGCATATTTGATTCATGTTCCCTTGGTATGTTTCTGTGTAATACCCTTAAACTGGACACTTAATAAGACTCGTGTTAGTTTAGAATGTTCACAGCCAGTGGATCGGTCTGGGGAGACCTATCCTGACAAGGCTGACACTGTGGTGCCACCAAGTCGGTTGGGGTGGCCTGTCTCAGTTGCCAGGGTGAGACCCTAGGCACATACAGTGTAGGATTAATTGAATCTTTGAACTGGACCAAATTTCCAGTATTGCCCTGGACCTTGGAGATTGATGAGCAAAACTAGAAAGTTACACCCGACCCCTAGACTCGACTATGATACTGTACTAGGTGTCGGATTGGGCTGTCTTTGATGTCCATTCAGTGAGATCCTTAGCGGGGGTCAAAACCTGGGTATGTTGGGACAGTCTGAGAATTCATCTAAGTGGGTGATCATAGTGACAGGATCAGCCCCTTTGTCGGACAAAGGTAATGATCAGGGATGCACTCTCACTGATGGAAACCAAGACTACCGGCAGCCGATTTCAACCGTTGAGATTTGTTTTGCAAAGTATATTTTATATGAGATATAAAAGTATATATATTATGGTTTCTAAAATGTTTGCAAAAAGGTTTTAATTCCCGGGATCCATATAAGTAGTGAGTGCAACATTGTTCCTTACAGCCGAGGGAGAGGTCCTCTCTTGTCGGGCAGTGTATGATCATTATGGACTGAGAGGTTAAGTGTAAGACCATTGAGGATAATACCTGATGGGCTAATCTTGCATCTGCCCATAGTCCCTGGGTGTTACAAGGTGGCTTGGCCCAGGGACCACTTAGGGTAAGTGTTGGGCCCATAGAGCCCATTTGATGGGTTTCAGGGGGTGCACTATCCACAACAGTGTATTCGGCCAGGCCTTGTAACAAAGGCTGGGCCGAACCCATGTGGCTGATGTGTAGATCAATGCTTGGGCCTCACGCCGTACAAGAAAGCCCAACTGGGTAGCAGTTAGGAAGGTTAAGTGAGCACATAAGCTTAATGGGCCTAAAGCCCATTTCGAACTGGGCTATTTTATTAGTTAATAAAGGGGCGAATTCTGAGATGGATTAGCAGATAGGATAGGGTCTTGACCCTATCCACTCATAGAGTCTAGATCTGAATGTGATTCAGATCTAGAAACCTCCTAATGAGATTAGGAGAAAGCTAATCTAATCTGCAGATAAGATAAAGGTTTATCCCTATCACCTAAAAGGGGTCTTGCTCCTAATTGGATTAGGAGCTGATCTTTTAGGTTAACAAAAGAAGGAGGGGGCGGCAGCCTTTAGAAGACATTCAATCAGATTTTCTTCAGTGCTGAAATCACAAGAAGAGAGAATTCTGCACCCTGTGAATACTCTCTTGCCGCCTCCCTGTTCTTGCTGCCTGTTTGCCAGTTCGATCTCCAATTGTGAGAGAAGTCAAGATTCGATCTTGACATCAGTTCTTTGAGAAAGAATTGATAGGAAGCTATGCTCACGTGCCATCCTGTTGATTCTTGCGAAGAACAGAGTTCTTGGAGAAGAACACTGCTGATTCTGCTCCATCCTGCACTGCGCCATCTTCAGTGGGAGCAGTCTTTGGATCCTTCCTTGGGCGTGAACACCTTTGTTGGAAGATACTATTTCTCCATATCAAGTATAATCCTCTCCTACTCCTTTTGATTCAGATCTAGTTCAGTTTATGGTTCAAGAATGATCCTTGAAAATATGATTTTCTAAAATAGGGAATGCGATTCCCAATTGAAGGGAGAGAAAAATTTTTGAAATTCGCCCCCTTATTCCGCAATCTTTGGGCGTCCATACGATGGATCTCTCATCCCTTCATTTAGGTCCACTGTCACCACCCATTTTGTGGTGTGATAATATCAAAGCAACTTATCTTGCCTCTAATATAGGTTTAAGGTTCAGCATCACCTTCTTGATATATGTTTTCTATCCACTCTTGATCAAACAGCTGATGTTATGTTGCGCAATCCGAGCACTCCAAGCTGGAGAAAATAGTGAAGAGTGTAAAAAAGGCTAAGAGTGTAGGTCGCGCTAGGTCACTGAGTTCTCGAGGTTAGCTCGAGAGCAAGCTTAAGTAAGATGATTCCTATGATCAGATCCCTCTCCCCCTCGACTAAGGGGCTCTTATATAGGCGTTCTTGTCAAATCGGGCGTAACCGCCACTGGGCCTCTGTCGCAGCCGTTATTTGCCCGGGCTGCGCAGGTAACCGTTGTAGGGCACTACCCAACCGGATGAGTGACATGTCCCGGGGGGACAGACACGCCACCATCTGCCAAGAGACGTGGGTGCAGTCTGTTGAATTGGCAGGGACTGCGCCGTCGATCAGGAGACGTGGCACAGTCTGACGGGTACGGTCTTGTCAGATAGAAGCTTCCTGAAAGCATCGCATCGCTTAGTCACGAGCTACCTTGTAGCGAGCTATCCTGTCGCGAGCTACTTTGTAGCGAGCTCCTTGGGGTACTTCGAGGTGACCCCTCTCAAGGTTGCCTTTGGGGCAGTTTTTCTACCTAAGTGTTGGAGCGAGCTGGTTACCCTAGCTCGCAAGCTGGGATAGACTTGTCTTGGAGTATTCCCTTTCAGTAGCTCGGGGGTCCTCGAGTTCGCGTTGTAGCGAGCTCCCCCTATAGCGAGCTATGGCGTAGCGAGCTGCCCTGTGGGCTCGTTACTTAGTCGCGGTCAGGCTGTGGTGCTGAGCTGTTGCTCGTACTAAGTCATGTCCACGTGTCATCGTCTCAAGGGGTCAGGTCAAATCACCCTCCATCAATTGCCCCCCACTCCTCGGGTTAAGAGTGTTACCTTAGCGTGAGGAGTTCATGAAGTGTGACGGGTGGATTTACTGAAGTTCAAACTTGATTGACTGCTTGCATTAAATATGCGTGCGAAGGTCAGGGGATTTCTGACCTTTCGAATGCCGAGAAATGCGCCAAAGCGGCTCTTAACTCCGGATGTCGTGCAGCCGTCATTACCTCATTCATGGGAGACGTGTAGCCAATCACATTTCGGTTTCAGAAGACGTGCAGTCAGCTTGACTGCGAATCGTCAGATCTGTCTCAATCTGGGCCGTTGATCTGGGGCACAGTGGCTTATAAATAGGAGGGCTCCCAGGCCTCATTTTCTTTCACGCTAACTTTCTTTGTCTTCAGATTCTGAGGTCGTTTATCCATCTAGCTGCCCGAGCTCTTCTCCTGTTCACACCGTCTCGTCTTTTCTGGTGAGTCTAATCATCTTGTCAACATGTCTGGGTATCCGTACCACGTTTGTTCCCGGGACGGTAACCAGGATGACGCCCCCTCAAGCTCAAGGAGAGCTTGGGGGCAGGCTTCGGAGGCTCGAGAGGCCTCCGGTGAGATGGCTTCTACTTCTCGGGGCAGGGAGCCCGATAGCTTCGGTTCCTCCTCTATGACGATGGAGAGACTTAGATCTCTAGTTCTTCACTTTAACCTTCCCGGGTACCTTATCTACAGTCTCCCCTCTGGTAACTTTCCCTGGGAGCATGGTCCCAACGAGATAGTGATTTTTCAGGAACAGCTCGAGGCTAGCTTGCATCTTCCTCTACATCCCCTGATAGTGGAGGTGTTGAATCATTTCAACGTCACCATTGACCAGCTCCACCCCAACTCCATCCGAAATGTGGTTGGGACTATTTCTCTGTGTTATGAGTATTGTCTTCCCCTCAATCTAGATATCTTTTCTACCATTCTCTGCATCAAGAATGCTTCTCCTGAAGTGCCTCCGGAAAGGTGTTCCTACTATTTTTCTCCCCGCCGCGGCTTCAAGCTCTTGCACGAGCTGCCGAACAGGATCTCGGCCTGGAAGCGGGACTATTTCGTGGTTCGTAACCCTGAGGGGTGGCCCTTCCCAACTACCTGGAGGGCTGCCATCCAGGATTCAAGGGTTGAGTTGGACCCTGAAGTTCGAAAAACGCTGCAGTCCTGGGCAGCAGTTGGCCTTCACTGTTCGGACTACTTGACCGAGGAAAAGCTCGCGCAGGCTGGCCTGAGTCCGGGTAGGTTGCCTTTTAGGTCGCATAGTGCCTTGTAAAAATGTACTATATATATATATATATTGGCAGCCATCATGTCTGGTGTTGACGCGCGCCGCCTTCTTTCCAGCAACCAGAAGCGTAAGGCGAAGAGGTCACGTCCTGACCGAGCTTCTACTTCTGGGGGCACTGAGTTCGAGTCTGCTGACCCAGACTTTGCTTCTCCACCGCCTGAGGTTCCACCGGTCCCAACTGAAGGAGTTGCCGGAGAAGGTGGCCTCGAGGAGGGCAAGCTCCCGAGGCCAGGGCTGTTTCCTCCTGGGCCATCCCGTCCATTCCCCTACCCGCAGTTCCCGGTAGGGAACTGGGAGGGTGTCAATAACTACCTCGTGGCTGGCGGAAGAGCCGAAGGGCAATCTGCCACGAGGAGGTTGCTAGGTGGGGGGAGATGAACCCCAAGGAGCTCGCCGCATTTGCGGCTTCTCACTGTATGGTGGTAAGTGGTCTTTTTCCTTCTCTTCTCGTTCTTTCCTTTCCTTTCTTTTTTTCTGACCTTAGTCTCTTGTTGGCAGGTGAACTCCACCATCCACGCCATGGCCCTCCAGTCCAACATCCACTCCGGCGACGCTCGCAATCAGAGGGCCAACGTCCAGAAGCTCCAGGGCGAGCTCGACCAGGCCCGAGGTGAAATCCTTCAGGCTTGCAAGGGGAGCGAGGCCCAAGAGCTGCTCGTCCAGGACTAGAAGGCGCAGATCGCCAGGCTTTCTGAGGAGAGCGCGCGCTACAGGGAGGAGTCGTCGAGGATGGCGGCGGAGAGGGAGCTCCTTCGCCAGCAGGTTCGAGACTTGGAGTCTACGCTTCAGGACCGAACTCGAAACTTCGACACCATGGTGGAGGCCGAGCAGGCTAAGGCGGATTGGGACTTCAAGGACTCCCAGGAGTATCACGACCTCCAAGTGGAGTATGGCTCGAGCTCGTACCACTCCGAATTCAAGCTCTGCCGTTGGTTGGTCCGAAAGAAGTTCTCTGGGCTCAAGCTCGACGGCATCACATTGAAGGACCTGGCTCCCGAGACGGCGGACCAGGCGGAGGAGGAAGAGCCTGACTCCTCGGAGGACGACGACGAGGTGGAGGAGGTGGACCCTTGGGGCTGGCGGCCCTTCCGTTTTTCTTTTCTTCTGATCGACTTCCGGTGGTTCCCGGGTGCCAAAACCCGGTTTTCAAAATCTTTTTCTTGGGCAGTTGTGCCCTTCTTTACTTCCTGTTGAACTCTTCCCGAGCTGTTTAGCTCGGTTTTTTATTTATGAATTAGTTATGAAAATTTTCTTTTCCTACTAAGTATGGTGCGCTCTTTTATTTTCTGCCAAAGCGATCTCATCACCCGAGCTGTTAGAGCTACATACCCGAAGTAGGATTTTTCGGTAATTGTTACCCCGAGCTATCCCTTAGTGTTTGAGGTATTTTTATAGTATACCCCGAAGTAATCACCATGTATGCCCGAACTGTATGTTTGTTGGTTGTTCCTTATCTGGTCCAACCAATGTACTGAGACGAGCTATGCTTCGTAGGGTTCAGACCCGAGCTGCTTACGCCTCTGATACTTCATACTTTGCCTTCACTGGCGAAGCGGCTAAGTCTTCCATCGTGCCGAGGTCTTAGTTAACTCGGTGTTTTAGCCCTTAGGCTGAGGGGGTGACTTATAGTCTGCCCTTGGAGTTTTCCCATGCCATGGAGGCGACTGGGTCTTATTGCGCCGAGGTCGTGTTAGCTCGGCATTTTGGCCCTTAGGCTCTGAGAGTGACTCATGGTCTACTCAGTAATTCGCCCATGCCATAGAGGCGACTGGGTCTTATTGTGCCAAGGTCGTGTTAGCTCGGCATTTTGGCCCTTAGGCTCTGATAGTGACTCATGGTCTACTCAGCAGTTACAGGTAATACTACCTTAAGTTGACAATATTCCATACCCGAGGTACTTGTTTCCCTTCAAGGGTTTCGAGCTCGTATATTCCTTCCCCGAGCACCCGTTTCACTTGGTAGGGTCCTTCCCAATTCGGTCCAAGCTTGCCAACGCCGGGCTCAGGTACCATAACTTTACGAAGGACCAGGTCGCCGACGCGGAGGTTCCGCTTCTTGACCCTGGCGTTGTAGTACCGAGCTACTCTTTGCTGGTAAGCTGCGGTCCTGATATATGCAAGGTCCCTTGCTTCGTCGAGTAGGTCGAGGTTGGTACGTAGATCGTCTTCATTTGCCTTGTCGTCATATGCTTCCAGTCGTAGCAAGGGAACCTCAATCTCAACTGGGATGACTGCTTCGGTGCCGTAGGTGAGGTTGAAGGGAGTCTCTCCTGTGGCGGTCTTCTCTGTGGTTCGGTAAGCCCATAGAACACTGGGTAGCTCGTCTGCCCATAGTCCTTTAGCTCGGTCTAACAGTGCCTTCAGTCTGCGAAGGATAGCTCTGTTCGTGACTTCTGCTTGACCGTTTGCTTGAGGGTGTGCGACTGAAGTGAAGTTCTGCCAGATCCCCGTGTCTTGGCACCAGTTCTGGAATTTAATGTCCTCGAACTGCTTACCGTTATCAAAAATCAATACCCGAAGTAACCCGAAGCGGCACACTATGTTCTTCCAAAAGAAGTTCTGGACGTTTCGAGCTGTGATCGTTACGAGAGGTTCAGCTTCTACCCACTTGGTGAAATAATCCACTGCTACCATTAGGAACTTCCTTTGGCCTGTCGCTGGTAGAAACGGTCCGAGTATATCGATACCCCATTGTGCGAAAGGCCACAGGCTGGTGAGATACTTGAGGTCGGCAGCAGGCTGATGGTGGATATTGGCATGCTTCTGGCACTTGTCACACTTTCTGACGAGCTAAATAGCGTCTGCTTTCATTGTTGGCCAGTAGTACCCCTGTCGTAGTGCTTTTTGAGCGAGGGCCCTGCCCCCCAAGTGTCCGCCGCACAGGCCCTCATGAGTGTCGTGGAGTACGAGCTCGGCTTCGGAAGGTCGCAAGCAGCGCAGGTAGGGGAGCGTGTAGGACCTTCGGTACAGCCGTCCGTCTATCGTGACGTATTTGGCCGCCTGACGCTCTACCCTTCTGGCGGCATTGCGATCTGTGGGGAGGGTCCCGTGTAGCAGGAAGCTCGCGAGCGGGTCAATCCAGCTCGGCTCTGCTTGAACGACAGGAGCGATCTCCTCTGCCCCCCCGAGAATGCTAGGCCGAGGCAGGTTCTCTATGTACACGGTTCTCATGGTGTTATCACTGGTGCTGGCTAACCGGGATAGGGCGTCGGCCTCGGCGTTCTCCGACCTCGAGACTTGCCTGATGAAGTGTGACTGGAAGTTGAGCAGAGCCTCTCTTACTTTGGCTAAGTAGGCAATCATAGTTGGTTCGTGAACTTCGTATTCTCCTATGACCTGATTAACCACGAGCTGGGAATCGCTCCAGATGATAATGTGCTTGGCTTTCATTTCTTTGGCTAGATCTAGCCCGGCTATCAACGCTTCGTACTTCGCTTCATTGTTGGATGCCGCGAACTCGAAGCACAGTGCGTACTCCAGTTTTGTGCCACTTGGGCCGTGCAGAACTATTTCGGCTCCGCTGCCCTACTGGTTCGAGGAGCCATCTACGTGAAGGATCCAGGGCTCCTCATCCCAGTTCACGCTTGGCCTAACCAGGAGAGATGTCGCACTAGCTGCTACCTCATGGTGCTCGGACTCAACCGGCCTGGGAGCTCCGGGCTCGCCCGAACTGGGGGCCTCGTGCTCAACCGGCCTGGGGACTTCGGAGCTGAAAGTGCACTCCGCGACGAAGTCTGCTAAGGCTTGGGCCTTAATAGAAGTTCGTGGCTTGTATTGGAGGTCGTACTCGCTAAGCTCAACGGCCCACTTCGTCAGTCGACCAGAGACCTCAGGCTTGAGTAGGACTTGCCTCGGAGGTTTGTTGGTGAGAACGATAACAGTATGAGCTTGGAAGTACGAACGGAGTTTTTGGGCTGCAATAACCAGTGCATAGGCCAATTTTTCTATCTCCGGATATCTTGTCTCTGCTCCCTACAACACTTTACTAACATAGTAGATAGGTCGTTGGACCCGATCTACTTTTATTATTACCGAGCTGACCACTTCGTCACTTGCCGAGAGGTACAGCTCTAAAACATCGCCCTCTTCGGACCAGGTTAAGACCGGTATGCTAGCGAGATACTTCTTGAGCTCGTCAAACGCGAGCTGGAAATCTTGAGTCCATTCAAACCCTTTGCTTTTAATTGCCTTAAAGAAGGGTAGGCAATGGTCTGCCGACTTGGACATGAAGCGGCTCAGAGCGGCTATTCTGCCATTCAACCTCTGGACCTCCTTCATTTTCCTGGGTGGTCTCATATCTAGGATGGCCTTTATTTTATCCGGGTTAGCTTCAATGCCACGCCGGTTAACAATGTATCCCAGGAATTTACCCGAGGTAACGCCAAAGACACACTTATTCGGGTTCAACTTCATGTTAAATCTACGCAGAATTTCAAAACTGAATGCAAGTCTTGTATTAATTCATGCGAAAACTGGATCTTGACGACCATGTCGTCTACATAGCACTCTACTTTTTGGCCAATCAATGGCTCAAACAACTTATTTACAAGTCTTTGAAAGGTTGCCCCGGCATTTTTTAGCCCAAAGGGCATGACCTTGTAGCAGTACAGGCCAAGTTCGGTTATGAAGGCAGTCTTTTCTTCATCTGCCGGGTCCATCCTGATCTGGTTGTAGCCCGAATAGGCATCTAGAAAGCTCAACAACTCGTGCCCCGATGTCGCGTCCACCAGACGGTCGATCCTGGGGAGTGGGAAGCAGCCCTTTGGGCAAGCTTGGTTCAGGTCGGTGTAGTCGACGCACATGCGCCATTTACCGTTAGTCTTTTTCACTAGAACGGGATTGGCCACCCAACTCGGGTAATGGACTTCCCTGATAAAATCGACTGCAAGGAGCTTCCCGACCTCCTCGTCGACTGCCCTCCATCGCTCTGGGGCTAGGTTGTGTTTCTTCTGTCTAACGGGCCTAACTACAGGATTAGTATTAAGCTTATGAGTTATGATGCTAGGGTCTATTGCGGGCATTTCTACCGCAGACCATTTTCAAGCAAAAAGCGTACCAGTTTAGATCGCAGGGGCTCCTCAATGGAAGCACCGATCTGAAGCATTCGGGTTGGGTCCTCCGCCAAGGCTGGGATGGAGACGGTTTCTTCTATGGGCGCAGCTCGCTCCTCGCTCTGCTCCGTAGGTCGCTCCAGCTCGAGGTCATCGGCCACCTTGGCTTTCCCTTTGAGGGCGGCGACGTAGCATTTGCGAGACTCAAGCTGGTCACCTCGCGCTATCCCGACTCCGAAGTCCGTGGGGAACTTCATGGCCAAGTAGTAAGTGGACACCACAGCTCGTAAGGCATGGGTAATCGGCCGACCTATTATGGCGTTATACGGGGAGGGGGTTGCGACCACCAAGAAATCGTGGTTGAGCCTCACTATGCTAGATCAAGTGCCGACTTCCACAGGTACTGTAATCCTTCCCAGGAGCCTGACTTCCTCTCCGCTGAAGCCTACCAGGGGAGTGTTCGCGGGCTTTAGGTCGCTCTCTTGGAGCTGAAGTTGGTCGAAGGCTGCTTTGAAGAGGATGTCCGCTGAGCTGTCAGAATCGACGAGGACGCGCCTGACTTCGAAGTCTTGATCTTCACCTTTATGACGAGCACGTCATCATGGGGGTAGTGGACCCCGCGTGCGTCGTCTTCTGTAAAGAAGATGGGGTCTTCCATCCTTGGCCGCTTTGGGGGGTTCTGCTCTTCCCTGGTGGCCTCGTGAGTTGATGCGTGAGCTGCAGCTGAGGTGCAGCCCGCCACAATCGAACCTCCAACTATGACGTGGATGGTCCCCCGAACTGGTCTCTCTTCGGGGGGCTGCTTCTGCGGCTGTTCCGCTTGCCTGCTGGACTCGGGAGCGTCCCTACTCTGCTCCCCTTGCCGACCTGCTTTATTACTATTATTATTACTTTGTACAAAATTTCTTAAATACCCGCGACGGATGAGCTCTTCTATCTCGTCGCGGAGGTTTTTACAATTTTCGGTGCTATGACCGTGATCTTTATGAAAGCTACAATACAAATTTTTATCTCTAACATTAGGGTCCGCCTTCAGCCGAGGTGGCCACTTCATATACGGGGCGTCCTTGATCGCCATGAGGATCTCAGCCTGCTTCGCGTTGAGGGGCGTGTAGTCCCTTTCTGCTGCCGGAGCTCGGAAGGGATGAACCGGCCTTGCCCCCCAAGCTGAGTCCTTCCTGCTGTCGCCCTGAGATGGGGGCTCTGGTTCCCTCTTCCTTTTCTCAAGGGCCTGCTCGCCCTTCTGGTTGATTTCTTCCTCTGTCCCTGTGAACCGATCCGCGAGCCTGAGAAACTCGGTCACGGTCTTGGGCTGATTGACAACTACGTGCCACTTGAACTCTTTGTGAGTAATACCTCGCTTGGCTGCGGGATCCAGATCGAGTATCTACAAACAAGCATTGTTGAACCGCTTGATGTAACTCCGAATGGACTCCCCTTCCTTTTGAACTATGCCGAGGAGGCTTTCCTGAGTTCTTGGGCACCTCTTGCTGGTGACGAAGTAGGAGGTGAAAACTTGCACGAACTGCGCCCAGCTTCTTATCGAACCGGGCGCGAGGTTTTGGTACCAGGTGCGGGCTACCCCTTTGAAGGTGGTGGAAAAGGCCACGCACATGCAGGGTTCACTGGCTCTTGCTAGGTGCATCTGAGACTGGAAGGCGTCCACATGATCATTCGAATCGAAGGATCCATCATACCTGTCCAGTGGAGGGAGCTTGAAGTCCCTTGGCATGGGGACAGCAAGGAGTTTTGGAGACAGTGGGGAAGAAACTGAGAGGAGAGGGGTAGCTTTCACTTCACGAGCTTAACTCCTCTTTTCCTCTTAGCTCGGGAGAGACTCGGGTAGCAGTTCAGCGAGCTCACCGGCGTCTTCGCTGCTACTTTGCCGGCTCGGCATTAGTGCTTGACGCTTCAGTGCCACCGAGCTCGATGGGCTCGGACTGCTGATGGTGGCTCTGAACCGAAGGGCCCTGCCTGTAGTCTGCGACTAGGACCTCAAACGGGTTCTCTGCGAGCGGGAGCTCGAACTGCGAATGCTGGGGCGATGCGGGCATGATTGGCTGGGAGGCCCCCGACCTGCCCACAGGCTACGAGGCGGGGGTGGCTGGCCTCTCCTTCCTACATGGGAAGAGGCTTGGCTCTTGGTGGGATCCTGTTCTTGGGAGGCCTCTCTCCGGCGAGGTCGCTCGCTCCGGCGGAAGGGCTTGGTCTGCTTCGTGGCCTGGTGCCAAGGGGGAAACGGCAGCTGGGCCTGAGGCAAGGAGGGAAACTGCTGCTGGTACTGGTACTAGGAGACCTGATGCAGCACTTGTTGTTGGTAGAGTTGGAACTGCTGAAATTGTTGCATTTGAGCTTGCATGGCTCGCATGCATTGCATTAAGTCTTCCAACTGGTTCGGGTTGGCCACTAGGGGCACAACCGAAGGTTCAACAAAGGTTGCTCCAACTGTGGAAGGGAGTGGAGCGATCGTGGGAGACACTGTGAGAGGCACGTTCAGACTGGGAACTCCGTCCACGGAGAGGGGGACGGTGAACTGTCCAATACAAACAGTGGGAAGTTGGGGTTGCTCCCCAGAAGCATTCTGGCTAGCACCACGGCCGGCATTGCTGGAGGAGGCCATGAATGCTGAGTTTTCAAAAGGAAACTGTAGAAGCTTAGAGGAAGGATTTTTGAAGCGTTTCCCATAGACGGTGCCAAATGATGTTGTGCAATCCGGGCACTCCTATCTGGCTGCTGACTGGCTCCTATCTGGCAACGGACGGCACCTAAGAAGACAGTGAAGAATTCTCGGGGGACTTGCCCGGTGGGAATACTCCGATGCTTAAGTTAGAACGCTGGAGAAAATAGTGAAGAGTGTAAAAAAGGCTAAGAGTGTAGGTCGCGCTAGGTCACTGAGTTCTCGAGGTTAGCTCAAGAGCAAGCTTAAGTAAGATGATTCGAGATCCAAAAATCAGATCAAATCCCCCTCCCCCTCGACTAAGGGGCTCTTATATAAGCGTTCTTGTCAAATCGGGTGTAACCGCCACTGGGCCTCTGTCGCAGCCGTTATTTGCCAGGGCTGCGTAGGTAACCGTTGTAGGTCACTACCCAACTGGATGAGTGACATGTCCCGAGGGGACAGGCACGCCACCATCTGTCGAGAGACGTGGGTGCAGTCTGTTGAATTGGCAGGGACTGCGCCGTCAGTCAGGAAACATGGCGCAGTCTGACGAGTACAGTCTTGTCAGATAGAAGCTTCTTGAAAGCATCGCGTCGCTTAGTCGCAAGCTATCCTGTCGCGAGCTACTTTGTAGCGAGCTCTTTGGGGTACTTTGAGGTGACCCCTCTCAATGTTGCCTTTGGGGCAGTTTTTCTGTCTAAGTGTTGGAGTGAGCTAGTTACCCTAGCTCGCGAGCTGGGATAGACTTGTCTTGGAGTATTACCTTTCAGTAGCTCGGGGGTCCTCGAGCTCGCGTTGTAGCGAGCTCCCCCTATAGCGAGCTATGGCGTAGCGAGCTGCCCTGTGGGCTCGTTACTTAGTCGCGGTCAGGCTATGGTGCTAAGCTGTTGCTCGTGCTGAGTCATGTCCACGTGTCATCGTCTCAAGGGGTCGGGTCAAATCACCCTCCATCATGATATATTACTAAGGCTCCTCCACATCAAGCACTTCAATGCTCTGCGTGACAATTTCAGCACTCCGGTTTCGCTTGAGGGGGCAAGTTAAAGCACTAAATGTCCCCATGTTACCTTGTAACCATATACCCAAAAACTTCTAGCAGTTGTATTGACTACCTCTGTATTCTTGGGATAAATCCCTTCATAAACTCATGTAAAAAGAGACAATTTTAACACAACATTTTAGTTGCAAAACCAATAATTTGAGTTATCTCAGTGGAACTACAGACAAATAAAAAACAAATACATAATCATATTATTATTGTACAAAGAAAACTAGTAAACCCTATCACTATGGAAACAGAATAATGATATTCAGCTGCCAATTGAAAATCCAGCAAAATTATCAAGGTAAGGAAGCAAATGTAACACACCATGTGGATAGCAATTTAAGATGGAATTCATTCCGCAAGAATTAATGCTATAACAAAATTATACAATACATACAATCAAATATGTTTGCACATACATTTCTACCAAAGAAAAATAAATAAATACATCTTTCTTACCAGAAAAGGAAAGGAAAATGAAAACATAAATATTTTGTTATCCAAAGGAAAAACATATGCCATATTATTCAGATATCCACTGAGCAAGAAATTCTTAAAGTCATTAACTGGTATTATTAGTTCAATTGTTTCCTAAACAGAATGACTTTATTGGCAACAACTTATTGGAAACTGACCAAAACAACAGTACCTCAACAACCATGTTAAATGACAAAGAGAATTAGACTTACATTAAGGTATATATGATTAACTCACTATAAGGTATTCTATATAATAAAATGAACAAACTAATTCTCTTGAAAAAGAAAATAATTAGCTACCTTGATAGATCCAAGAAATACTGCCATTCCCTCAGGAAAATTGTGCAAGCTTATTCCTACAACTCATAAAAATAATGAATTCTTCCATTAGACAGGCCTCATACAAGCAATCTTCACATGGCAGAACTGCACAAATAAGTAAGGTCCAATTCCTAACCTATTGTACTTTTCCTTTTTCTTATTTTCCATCTAAATGGTTGTTATCATAATACCTTTTCAGTGGAGCATTACTTTGGGTTAAACTGCACTTTGGTCAAATGAAATATATTAATTAATACCTATTGTCCTTCACCAGTTTCTTGCCACATGTTCTGGCATGCCATTCTGTTTTAACACTTTATTTTAATTGTCATTTTTTCAAATCAATGTAGTTAAGCCTAAGCATTGTAGCCTAGCAAAGCAAGTTGATGTCTAGGTGACAACTAGGCAAAAAAATGAATACATAAATACATATTTTAAAATGTAACCAAACATAAATATTATGTAATTACATGCCAATTATGAACCATTAAAACACAAATTTAGTAAATAATTAAATGACAACTTACAAAATAACTGTTTTTAATAGCCTCCCTTGTTCAAAGGAAAACACACATGCACACAGAGACTAACAGCCCTAACAGCCCTAATTTTTAACTCTACATGTACTCCTACTGACCTAAAACGGTTACACACATGTACACCAATTATATTAAGGGGGCATAGTTAGTTGTTTTCCCCCATTAAGATGGTCACATCTCAACCACAAACCTGGTTGGCCACCTAGGCAATAGGCCTTCAGAACACCTAGGTGGCACTTTAACTCACTAGTTCAAACAAAGTATGTTAATTCCTATTGGATCCTTGACATATCCATTCAATGCCACAGCATTTGGAACAAATATAGTGTGTCCTTGTCTTTTTGTTGCACATGAAGTACCTAACTAGTTGATATAGATGATCCAAAAACCTCTGATAATCTCAAGAGCTCCTTCCCAGATATTTCTGGATAACTAAACCTTTTACATAGAATGTGTAGTTTTAGGCAAGGTTCAAAGTACTGATACAGGACGATATGCCAGTAGGGGCGTATCGACCTGTATCTTTGGCTGTTTTTTTTTTGTTTCTTTGAAACTGGTTCAGAGGGGTTTTTTTAAGGCTACTTTACCCCCTGAACTAGACCAAACCCCAAAGCACCCCCTGTAGGGGCGTATCAAGAAGCCCCCAATGCGATGCGTATCAGCCGATATGCCCTGATATGTTGCAATAATTTGATCCTTGGTTTTAGGGTTACAAAGTACAAAAAAAAAATCATTGACATGCATCTTTCCAATAAAACTTTATTGGTTACATTGACAAAACTAGGGAGGAGGCTTACTGATAACAAAATAAAAGGAAAGGCATACCAATTGCTGTGATAACTCCACTCAGTAAAACTTGGCGGCGGTGCTTTTTCATTAGATCCTTGTCCCTTTCATCATCACTTTTCTAATGCTCCCAACCACATGGCCAAATAAAACATTTAGACATTTTGATGAAAAATATAGGGACATAAATCAGGTTCAATCACATATACCAAGATCCTAATTGGATATTATTAGTATTTGGGTTCCAAAAGAATATATCTGTTGGGTGGCCGTTTGGATATTATTAGTCTTATTTGGGGTGGGCGTGTTAATATTCAGCACAATTTGGCATATGTAGGCCTCTGGGGTTTTAGATCAAGTTTAGCTTCCTGCTTGTACATTTTCCCTTTTTCTTTTTTACTTTCTTAATGCATACTTACCTTTTCTAAAAAAAAAAATTGTCTGTTGGGATCAGATTGAACTCATATGGGATTCAGATATTATGTATCATTAAAAGCTTAAACTAAAAAATGACCAAAGTACTATACCATTAATAAAATACATTTAGATAGTACTTTGATATTATGGAACATGAAGTATGCTTTACATTTCCTTCAAAAAAAATATTATGTATCATGAATAAATTGACTTCAGAATAACTTTTATGAGACCTGAACCTATGACCCTTTAGTAAAAATACATAACTCAAACCAAATTCTAAAATTGCCAAACCGAGATCTTATCAGATCCAATTGGGTGGGTACATAACTTGTATTGACATTATGGGATCAAGTTTTAGATTTGAAATAGAAATTATATTTCAGGAGTAACTAACTGGAAACATGGGAGAAGCTGTCTGACATACCTTTTTACTTTTCACATCTACAGGAGCCAATGTTGGTTCAGGGATGAAACTGACAATAACAGCAAAGAAAATTACACCTGCAAAGAACTGCATGACACATGAACTGAAAATCAATGAAAAAATGGAAAGTAGGTAGATCATGTCTCTGCAGTAATCCATTTAAATTACAAGGATGCTCAAAAGGATAGCTCACCCAAAGATTTCCTTTCAAGAAGCCAATGGAGTTCAGAGCATTATGTGCCAAATCTAAGAAAGATATGCATAGCATAAGACCTGCAGCAAAACCCTGCATGCAGTGTTTGAATTTTAGAGAATGTAACAAGTGATGCAATTAGAAATGGACTTTCATTTGATATTGAACTTACTGACAGAACATGTCTAATCCCAATATGTTGAGACATGCACATGGACGAATTTCTCATTTCAAAACATTCATAGGGGAATTAAGAAAAGTAAGAGAAAGGAGGCTTAAATCTCACTATTATATAAGGGAGGTAAACAGAGAAATAAAATTAGCACATCAACAATGAATGTGAGGAAAAGGATGGACAAATATTTTCCTTAATAAGAGAATTTGCATCACTATAAACTGGGACCTATTCAAAGAATAGTATTCATGTTAACTAACCAATTGGGACTCCAGAGAAACAGGTGGACAGCATTTGTCCAAGGAATAAAATGATTAACCTCACCTGTAAAATCCCAAGAATCTTCATATTGGGAGCCTGATTAATAATTACAAAGAGTGCACCTGTTCCACATCCAAAGTTGTCGTTAGATTGATGAACTGCTTAATGCAATCTGTTATTAGTTTCAAGCATCCATTCTGATGTCACCCAATTGTAAATCAATGAATTTCAATAGACATGTATAAAATCTTTCAGGTTACCATTACATAGGAGTTAAGAATACATTTTTTTTCTATCCTTGATGGCTTTAGAGATTTCTCATGGTTTAGCTTTAATACTACATCCTTCAGCATCCGTTTAACATACAAGTGCATTGCACAGAAAGAAAACATAACTGTCCCTAGAAATGCTTTTATTTTCTATTATTTTATTTTGGATGCAGAAGTGAATAACTATTTTAGGAAAGTGACAAGTAGAGCTAAAGTGCATATCAAAATAAGTAATAGAAGACTGGGTGACAACTTCTCACACTAGATATTAAAAAAACATAAAAATGAAAACGAAAATATATTATGCTGAAAACGTTTGTAAGATACAGCATAACCACTGGAATCTGCTTTTGATTAAATCTTTCTTGAAGTCTATAGAAAAACGTAGTTACTGGGAGATGCCATTGGTTTGCTTTTTTTAACCTTTAAGAAATGGATGCATGGCTTTTCATGTTACAAGTGGTTCAGGAACTTTGAAGATATTATCTCTGGAAATTAAATTCACAACTGCAAGAACTAAATCCTGAAAAATTCTTAGAAAGTCCAAATAGAACCAGTGGGGAGAGAACAATCCTCTAAAATAAGATAAACTACATAAGGGAGATGTTTTTGGGGTGAATTAACATTGGGGAGATATGGACCTTCACTGTCTAAGGTAGAACCAGTGTTTTCAACCATAGGTCAACCTGGCCAGTCAGACTGGTGACCCAGTCACAATCCCAGTTTAGGTCAACCTCTGACTTGCTATATTACAAAGGCCTGGCCAGCAAACCATCAACCTGGACAGTTGAGCCAGTGATCATTCAATGGGTTTCTGGATTTTGTATTAGTTTACATTTTTTGTTTTATATAATAATGATATCATGGGTTGACTCATTGACATTGGACAGTTGAACTTCTGACTTGTTGACCCAAAGGGAAAACCAGTTCAACCTCCAAACCGGCTTCTAAAACACTAGGTAAAATAGGAAAAGACATTATATAAAGGAGATTAAAATATGTTCCAGATAGATCTAGAGCAGAAGAAATAAAATCTTCCATATGGATAAAAGAAATGAAAAAAGAAAAAGAGTAATGTTGTGCAAACAAGATTCCTTAATAGTACTTCACAGTGCACTCCAAAACTTGTTTTTCAAGGGGCACATAGAGGAAGATAAACTAGGCTATTATATAGCCATTAACCATGTATTAACATGCACGTTCTGTTGGAATATTCTGGCCTCCTATTGCCAAAAAAGTAAGCCAACGGTTTGGTCCATATCCAGTCCACCCCTCCCAATACCCAAGGGAGCTGGCATCAACATTGGGTAATAGCCTTATTCTGATGGAGTATTTTAAACCTAAAATATGTTTCAGCATTCTACTAAGGGACTGTTTAATAACGGCTGAAATTTCTAAGCTGAAAGACTTATTGCTTTGTCTTTTAGTTGTTAAAATAATTATAAAATAAAAATTTCAAGGGCATAGTGATTTACCTAACTTCAGTTTCAACCATTAAGGAACCCACAACCTCCTTAAAAACTTGTGCACTAAAAGACAAAGCAATAAGCTCTTCAGTTCAGCATCTTCATCTGTTATCAAATGGCCCCTATGTTGTATGACATTATTATCTTAATTTCTAAATTTTAATAAGGTTTAATTTAAATATTCTTAAAACATTCTTGGTTTTTTGTTTTGAAGGGGACAAATGCCGTGATGACTTCTTTGAGTATGCTCCTTTCACTTCATAACTCATTGTCCCACATTGATCCAATAGAGAGAAAGAAAGAATTTTCAAGCTTAAAAGATTACTAATCTCCTTCAACTATTGTTGTACTTTTCTAGGTGCACCTCCAGAAAGATGCTTCAGTCGAACTTGAATGGCTGCAGACAAGGGCTTGGGCTGACTTTGCACATTGCATTTAGCCAACTGTGGTCTTTGGATGCTCAGCAGATGTAAGGCTGCATTTTGACTCTAGAAGGCTTAATTCTAGGTCCACCTGTGGGCGCTCAGACTTGGTTAAGTCCAATTCTTGTTGGGGTAGCCTAGACTTAAAAAATCTTCACTGGGTCAATGAGGCAGACAAGGGCTTGGACTGACTTTGCACATTGCATTTAGCCACCTGTGGTCTTTGGTTGCTCAGCAGATGTAAGGCTGCATTGTGACTCTAGAAGGCTTAATTATAGGTCCACCTGTGGGCCCTCAGGCTTGGTTAAGTCCAATTCTTGTTGGGTGGCCTAGGCATAAAAAACCTTCACTGGGTCAATGAGGCCTGTCTTGCAAAATTAGGATGGAAAATATTAAATGACAGTCAAAACCTTTGGATCCGTGTAGTCACGCAAAAATATTTAATATCTAACAATTTCTGGAATGCAAAAGTTAAAAAAAGATTCTCTTGGGCATGGAGAGGAATCCTTAATGCTAGATCCTTATTAAAGAAGGGCACTGGATGGATTGTAGGTGATAGTAACAAAATAAATTTTTGGAGAGATAGATGGGCTGATTCGGCTCCCTTAGTTGAGCTTTTGAATAAAGACTCCTTTGGAGAGGAAAATGATTTCCGAGTGAAGTCATCAACCATGAAAGGATGGTTTGGAAAGAGGATAAAGTTCGAAACTTAGTTCCTATACATGTTTGGAATAAAATTAAACCAATTTTCCTCCCTCATCCAAATAAGGATAAGATGATTTGGAGGCTGGACCCTAAAGGAAATTTTTCTATTAAATCTGCTTATAAAGAGACAAGTGTGATTGAAAGGGGATAAGGAGGGCCTAACATAGTCCTTAGTAGGATATGGGGTCTTCGGGTTCCTCCTAAAATCCAAGGCAATATCAACACATGCTGATACGCCGGTAGGGGTGTATCGGCCTGTATCTTTGCTCATTTTTTATTTTATTTTTTTTTTATTTTTCTTTGAAACTAGTTAAGAGGTCGATTTAAGGCCGGTTTACCCCATGAACTAGACCAAACCCCGAAACATCCCCTGTAGGGGCGTATCAAGAAGACCCCGGTTACCCACTAAAATCAAGACTTTTATGCTCCTTCTCTTGAGTTCCTGGTTACCCACTAAAGCTTTACTCGTTAGTTGTTACTAGAGGAGTTCCCATCAATGAGGATTGTAGTATCTGTGGTTAGAATTGCATCTTAGCTAGGCAAGTTTGGCTAGCCATTAATTCTAGCATTATAGGCCCAGAGGAGAATGATTCTTCAATCTTAGATTGGTGGAATAACTTGAATAAGGATAGCAGAGTGGAGTAGAAGGGCCTATGGCCCAAGAAAAGAGTAGTTTCATTCTTTGGTTCTTATAAAAACAGAAATGGAAAAACATTCCAGAACCGGTACTTTCCCCCTTCTATCATCATAGAGAGGGCTTTGCATTTTTATTTGGAAACAAAATCTTGCAATGCCCGGGACACAAGTCTTGATAAAAGAAAATTATGGAGACAAATTAGATAGAAATTCCCTAGAGAAGGGACCATTAAAATAAATTTTGACACCTTGAGGGATGATAATGGGGTATGCTCAATTGCATGTATTGCCAGGAACCATTTGGGGGATGTGCTTGATGCCAAAGCGTATTCTATTGGATTGACCATGATAAATGTTGCTGAACCTTATTTCAGAAATCATTTTATAAGTATTGAAGGCAATTCGCTCCTTGTGATCTCTTTCTTGAAGCGGCAAGTCGAAGTTCCATGGAGATTGAAGACCATTATCGAAGATTGCTTGAGACTGGTTGGGTGGCTGCAGTGTTGTGTCTCTTATTCTCACTCTTTTAGGGAAGCAAATCAAGCTGCGGATTGGTTGGTGCTTCAAGCTCATTCTTTGTCCTTTAGCCCCCTCCCCCTCAACTTATTTTCACTCCCTGGTGCTCTTTTGTGTATTTGTTTGAGTGATGTCTAGGGCTGAGCTACCCCCTACCTTGTGTAGATCCTCCTATTTCTACTAAAAAAAGAATATCTGTAGACCATGGCCATTTAATATGGTTGCTTCTCAACATGTGATCCATTCCTCAGATGCCCTCTTATAGTCTTACTATATGAGAGAAAAAAAAAAAAGAATTCTGAGTCCAACCGAAAACTGAGAGAGAAGATCTAAATATAATGATCCAAAGACCCAAGGCCAAAAATCTGAACCCCATATTTGTTCAAGCATTTAAGAAATGTCAAGAACACAAAACTAGTTCTTGCCCATCATCCCTTCCTTAGGCTGCAATCGAATTGTGAACTGTTTCATCAATTCCCTCTTCTCCATCTTATGAGGTTACCTGAACTAAAGCAAAATCTGCCAAAGTTCTCTTATACCAAGAATGAAAGGTCTATATCTGCTTGGTTTCATGAAGAATTTCTTCTAAGTTGCTCAATCTACTTCTGGACATTTAATTATTTAAGGTGTACCTCATGTCAAGATATGCACAACTTCTCGACAACAGGAACAAAGTCCAGCTTGGTTGAAGCTCAAGGGTAGCATAGCCAGTAGCCACAAACATTGCACAACTTCTGGAAAGCTCCAATTGTACCAAAATCTCAGCTTTGAGAAATTCACCATCCGCTTGCTTGTGGTTGAGTCGAGCTGCAACTAAAGACACAAGAAGACTTGCTTTTGGATTTACTAACATATCTTTTATTCATATAATATTTTTTGAGCAAGGGTAACAGGAATTTCATTACATCTCTGTTTTTTATGAATATAAGTTTTTAGGATGCTTTTAATTGGTCTTATAATTGTCTGGCTCATTAACTTGAGAAGACCTTCTCTGTCTGTAAGCACAGAGTTGTATGGGATTCTGTCCCTTCCGAGTATATTTCATTGAGTTATCCAATAAGAATGAAACAAATTAATTAATTATGAAAAATTAGTTTGGCCATTGTTTGTCAACATACTCCTCACAAATTAGAACAATTGTGATATCCAAGATAGTTGGGATTAAGGCTGAATTGGGTTGAGCTGAGCTTGTTCAATAATGGTATATCAAGGTCTACTTCTGTGGTCCTATCAAAACCTTCACTTGATGCAAGTTTACCAGATTATACTACCTGAATACGGATTACCTAAGATAATTCAACAACTTATCAAATACTCAAGCTAAAACAAAACACAAGTGACTAATACCATATTCATTTACATAAGAATTAGTCCCAAAGAACAAACAGAAAAAAAAAAAAAAAAAAAAAAACGCCTAACCTATCCAAAAACGGAGCAAGCAAGTAGCGCTCAAGACAACAAAAATAAAAATTAATAGTACGCCCTGCATGATGAAATACCACCACCCTACCAGTCAAAATTTAGCAAGAAAATTAACAAAAGTAATTTCTACGCAGATGTCCAATTTGCTTACGTTCGAAATAACACAAAAGCTATCAAATTATCAGGTCATGCATTTAGAAAAAAAAAATAATGTATTACCCATTTAGAATCTCCACACTCATGCCACAGCCAAAAAAAGAAAGAATCAAGTTCAGAACATAGTCATGTGGCTCAAATTCACAACTCAAAACGAACTGACCCTCTTCACTGTCATACCTATCGACGTGCTTAATCCACCAACGAGGGAGAGAGCAAGAGCGATCATAACCTGAGAATCCATGAAAGCTCGTACTCGAAACTAAAACCACTGTGATGTAATCTCCGAACAATTCAAAAATCAACCCGCAGGAACAGAGAAGAAGGTGGTCTGTTGTGGCCTTCTGGATGAAAAGGCTACGAGAAAAAACGACGCAGAGCACCGATGAAAGGCTCGGGATTGAGTGGGTAATTTGGCCACAACCACCGGTCCACCACCACAGCACAGACCTAAACGATTTAAATTCGTCAATATTTAAGCTGTCTCAGCCTCTCGGCCTGAGAGAGAGACTGAGACTGATGAGTCCGACGAGCTACCATCAATTTCGTTAAGCTTGCTCAGCTAATCTGTACGTTTCCTCTTTTGATTATTTTATCAATTGTTATCCGCGACGTCTGAATCTTTTAATTCGTTTTTTCATTCTCAGTGGAGCGTATCATGATATCATCGTAGTTCGTAGAAGGAATAATGAATCGGGACCCTAGACGTGGCTCAATTGATTGAGGGAATTTCAGTGGGGTCCAACCGTCCAAATCGTGTGGTTTGGTTTGGCTTTTTTTTCATTTTTTTTTTTTTTTTTTGAACAAGGTCTTGACTCTTGAGTCTAGATATATGCGTCAACCGGGTCTTTGGAGGAATTAAAATTGGACCTTTTACCTTGTGTATCGTGACTGTAAAATTTTGAGGAATAAAAGGACAAAAATAAAATAAAATAAGACTGTTTTCATAAAAATAAAATAAATAAGACAAATTCTTGGTCCGTATCTGTCACGTGCAACTATTAATTTGTCAATTAGTATATATCGAGGAGTGCCCTGCATAAGAATACAACAACATATTTAATATTTTTATTCATGTAAGCAGATTTAATATTAATTATTTGAATAAATGAAGAAAATTAATTTAGTGTTATTTAATTAGTTAATTTAGTTAATTTAACTTAATTAACTATGGTAAATCAATTAATTTATTAATTTAGTTAATATAATTAAATACTTAAATTACATTAATTACTCAAAATTTAAAATAAATAATTTATATAATTACAAATAATAATTTTAAAATAATTTATAAAATCTTAAAATATACATTTAATTAAGACATTTTCACAAATGTATATTAGAGTGGTTGAGGAAATTGGGGGAGGGATGGGAGGAAGTGGTTGAAATCTTGGAGAGAGATTGAGAGAAGAGAAAATGTTTTAAAAAATTAATTTGCTTATGTTCCATGGATTTCAATTGACGTTAAAGAGGTTTAGATGAAAAGGCCTCATTTGGCCCAAAAATTCTAGGCTTGGTCCTAAGTTTTGTCTTTGCATTTCGTCTAGGCCTGGCCCTACAAATTTTTAGCTCAAGCTTTGGCCCAGTACTATAGCCTAGCCCAAGCTCAAGTTAGATTCACAAATTTTAATTCAATGTATATAATTTTAGACTCGACTCCAAATTAATTCGTTACTAGTTGGAACCAGCTCTGACTCAATAAGAATTAGGACAATATATCATGAACCAAAAACTGAACTGATCCAATTGGTTTGGGCCTACCATGTTCAAGCCGACCCATTGACTAGGGATGCAGATGGATCGGATCGAATTCGAATAAGGGGTATATCTAAATCTGATCCGACACTATTAATTGTAGATCTAATTCGAAGATATGATCGGATATGATAAAACATGGGTCTAAATTCGAATCCGGTGAGGAAGTCGGATTTTCGAATCTGATCCAACTTAATTTGATTTTTTTAAAATTAATAAATTATTAAAATATAACAATATAAATATAGAAAAAAAAGACTACAAGTATCTTTTCTACTATTTCCATCATATATACATGTTTTTATAAAAATATAAATAATATAACAAATTTACAAAAATACAATATAAATAATATATTTATAATATAATTCATGATTGGGTGGAACATGCTCCGACCCAATAAGAATTGAGACAATATATCAAGAACCGAATCCAAATTGACCCAATTGGTTTGGGTCCATTAGGTCTAATCCGAACCATTGACAACCCAAGAGAGAGAGAGGTAATAAATGAAAAGTATAAAGAGAGTAATAACAAATTTGTGGCAATATTGTAATTACATGTTGATAGCACTCTTGTAATTACATGAAAACTTAATGTCATATGCATAACTAAAAAAGAAACAATAATTGCTTCCAATGGCCATTTTGTAATTAATAAAAAATTCAAAGAGATAAACAATGATACTTTTGTAATTAGTAAAAAATTCAAGAAAATAAATAATGGCTCTTTTGTAATTAGAAAATGCTCGTAAATATCATACATTGGTTTTTACACAAGAGTTAATGAAAAATGGTGGTTTAATAAGGCGATATTGAATTTTACACTTTGATTTTTACACATGCATCTTTCATCGGATTTTACATGCATGTATCTCCCATTGGGTTTTACATGTTAGTTTTTACATTTATCTTTGGGTTTTACATTTAAATTTTCACATGAATTGAGCATGTAAACACCAACAGAGAAGAGTCCAAAGATTCCATTTAATGAATTCTAAGGGCTCTTGTTGTACACCATTTACTTGTTCATATATACATAATGAAAACAAAGTTCTTGAGATAGCCTCTCCTTTTATCTTCTCCAACTAAGGCTTCTTTGTTGGTTGTTTCTCTTCAAAAAATATCATTTCTAGGTAAATTTCTTAAATTGCTTTTATGGTTTAGCTAATTGACTAATTTTAACCTTATTATTTACATATTGTCTTAGGATACCCCTAAATTGTCTGACAATTGTCTACTTTTTTTCTTTTCCCAGAGATGGGATTGTATACGGGGGTACCATTACCATCCCTGAATAATGCCCTTAACACACTGCTATTGTATATCCATCCCTGAAATTGTCATCTCATTCCATCGATGCTTTCCCACATAGATCAATGCTCTTGGCTGCACTCCTCCCTTAAATCAAATATCAATCGAGGGTGAAAAATTCCCTTTCAAATCTAATATTAATGATGCCTTCTTCATTACTCATTCATGGTGATGAAGAAGTAACAATTTATGTTGGAACTCGAAGCATCACAAAAGAAGACAAACTAGGAGAACCCATTAGTTTGTTTTTTGTATTTGTTGGTTTATAAAACCTCTTATCGGATTCAACAATGAGAAAATGAGTAATTTTAGAAGTTGATAACAGAAACCAACGGAGGAGTGTCAACATAGAAAAAGACTATCATTGAAATCCCAACATCCCAATTGGAATAAAAAGGTATCTATCCATTTCTTTTAGGGTTTTTTTTTTTTAATTTCTTGTTGGCACATCCTTTCCCCCATCCAAACCCCACAACCCGCACCCCTGTTCTAGTGTTTTCGCCTGTAACTGACCATCGGAATCATAAGAGTAGTAGAGCTCAAAGAGCTCTTGTAATTCCAACACGAGCACATGTGGCATGTTGTGGTCAAGCACATCCGGCTCTCCGGCGTTGCCCATGTGGTTGTCATCTATCGAGCTACTTGAATTCGAAGACGCATCATTGATCTAGAATTTGGATCCAGAGATATTGTAGTTGAAAGTTGAATTCTAGTGAGAATTTTGAGTCTCTGCCTGAGTATTTATTTGAAAGGAAGAAAGACAGTGAAGATGAAGGAGGAGGAGGAGGAGGAAGAGAGTGAGAGGGATAAAGGGTAAAATTGGACTTTAAAAAAGTATACGTCACATGTGTACGAGTTTTGATGGAATATTAATGGATGCTAATGGTAAGGGTAGAGATAGTCAATTGTCGGAAACAATAGGGATAGAGTTAGACAATAGTCAAACAATAGGGGTATACTTAGTTAATTAGCTAAACCATAAGGGTAATTTAAAAAATTTCATCTCATCATTCTTGTTGTTTTGAGTTTCCATCTACTTCCTAGAGAATGCACCTTACACCAACTTCACAACATATTTCAATCATGCATTTGGAACATTTCCATACTCATAAATTTTAATTCATTGGGAGATCTTCTTAATACATGATTGAAATCTGATCTGAGGTGCATTCTATGAAGAGTAGATCCAAACTCTAATTTCCTATGATCTCTCTCTCTCTCTTCATGACCCCAATTAATGCCCATGTGAAAAAAAAAATAATTGCCAATTACTTATTCCTCTTACAATCAAGCAATATGATTTGGACCATATTCATTTGCTCGGCCCCTTCCTTATACTCTATGCTAAACCAGTTATTTTCCTATGTATTGCTTTATTAGGGGAATGAAGCTCCTGCTGCAAGTCCTAACAGTGGCTGTCTATTGCACATCTGAAAGTCTAGGAACTCAAAGTTGTTTAACAATGGGGAGAGCTCACCTAGCAAAGTGATCCAAGATCATTGTTTTAAAAGGCTTAAGCCTTAAGGCATGATGCGCCTGACTTGAGGTGAGGCACACATGTTTTGATGTGAAGCTTGAATCTTTGTCAAAATGAGGTGTAAGCCTCAAGCCTCAAGGTGCAAGGCATAGCCTAAGGCATAAAAAGACAAAAGCCTTGAGTATTAATGATTACTTAGTGATTTAATGCAAATAATATACATTTTTATAATTTAAAGTATATAAAAAAGACACTTTAATAATTATAGCAAAATAAAAAAGTAAAAAAGAAAACCAATAAGGAAAATTAAATTCTATTAATTTTTTTTTAGTGTTTTAAGAGAGTTCAATGCAAAAATGACTTGTCAAATTATTAGTTTATTTTGGAAAATCAAATGAGATTTTTCTTATTATTCTAAATGTAATGTTCTAAGTTTGTTATTTTTCTCATTTCTTAATGATCTTTTTAATTTTAATAATAATAATCTTATTATTATTAAAGATCAAATAATCTAAGTTGTTTCCTTTCTCCTAAATTACTTTTGAAATGTAAAATATTTATAATTATTAGTTAATTAGTTATTATTTTATTTAATGTTTAAATGCCAAAACTTTTTCTTATATACTTTTTTTTTATATAAAATAGAGAGGCTTACGAATTAGAGTTTCTATCGGTTACAAGACCATACACATCAAATAAGCATATAAAGTACAATTTTACATCAAGGAGGCTCAACATGACCGACCTCTTAGTTTGTCAATAATGAGTTTTGAGTCGCCTTTTAATAGTAAAATGGAGATTAGGAAATTTTCTGGAAACTTTGTGAGCTTTCACCACAACCTATGCTTCAACTTCATTAATTGACAATTCACCAACTTCTTTACAAGAGACCCACCACGGTCTACCGTCTTCATTTCTCAAAATGACCCCAATAACACATTTCCCATCACTATTCTTTGATGCATCAAAATTGATTTTAAAGGTTCCATGGTCTGGTTTTTTCCAACCAATATTGCAATCTTTACAATGACTAATACTCTATGGGGTATTTTGAGTATATATCTTAGTATACTCCCCATATTCAATAAATGATTTTTCCGCTTGGTGTAGAGGTAAAACTTTATTACGAAATAGAGTAAAGCTAGCTCTAGTTCAAGTCTATTTTGGATTTTATCATTATTATTATTTGTCATAATTCGATCCCCCCATTCAATAATTGAATCATCTTGATCTGGTGGTGCAGGTACAATGTTCCTCAATTGAATCAACATCATTCCTAATTCCCCAACTCCTTAAACAATCTCTAGTTAGGGTTTTTCCCTTTAGGACTAGGTACATGAAGTGAATAATTTTTGTGGGGCAACTTAGCTTCCAAGCATTTTGAATCCTTAATTCCATGGTTAGACCACCATCATCTTCCTCTATAAGTTTGTAGGAAGATTTTATAGAAAAATTACACTTTGGATCTGGTCTCCATATCATTTTGTCATTTCTATCTAGAGTTGCGATCAGGATGGTTTTAATTTTTTTCCCATACATTGTTTGGAATTGCTTCAAGAATTTGTTTTTCTTTATTCCACATTTTATCAAGTTTTTTAATGAACTCACTAGCTCTTTGATTTTGGATTAAGTTGGTCAGTGAAAAATCACCTAGGAGGAATCTCCAACCCAGACATCCTCCCCAAAATTTGATTGTCTCCCCATTCCAACCTATTCCTTTTCTTAGGATGTCTCTAGACTCCAGAATGCTTCTCCATGCCTAAGAACAGTTCTTTTTTTGGGTGACCTATCCGAAATTTTCATTTATTAAATATTTACTTTGTATTAATTTAACACACAGATTTTTGGGTTAGGTCAATATTCTCCAACCTAGCTTCGCTAAGCTTACCAAGTTTACCCAATGAAGTTTTCTTAATCCCCATCCACCATTATTCTTGTGTTTGCAAATTGCAAATCATGTTCCAATTCAATAGATTAATAGTTTTTTATCATTCTTTTTCCAAACAAATTCTCTCTATTTTTTCTCTAGATTATTCACCGTACTTTTGGGTATTTTAAAAACTCTTATTATAAATTAGGGCATCATTGAAATAGATGCTTTCAATAAGGTTACTCTTCCAGCTAGTGAGAGAGTGTTTTTATTCCATTCCACATGTTCTTTTTTTTTTTATATATTCTCTTCCATCTTCTTAAAGGTCTCTTTCGTGATTCTCCTCTCAATTATGGGGCCCAATGTTATTTTTATCAATTTACAAACTTAAATTAATTTTTTTTCCTTAAACTTATAAGTTTACACCTTGAGGCTTACGCCTCACCTTTTTGGGCCATTATGCCTCAACTATCTCATTGGACTTTTAAAACCTTGTCCAAGATATATGTGGGGTTGGGATTCTTAAAGTACAAAATTGGTTCAAAATGATCATGGGTGTAAGAAGATAATTATGGTTAGTCTCCATTGGCATCCCCTTCTCCATCTTTGGTTTAAATTGAATTCGGATTCAGAATTCCATCAATTGAGGTTTGAGGTTGGGTTGGGGAATATCATTAGGTACTACAATGGGGAGAAGGTGGTGACAGCATGGGGCGCATCATAGTATTCATGTATGTAATTTTGTACAAGTGGTTAAGGCTTTGATAGTCAAGTTAGACCTACCAATCACCCAAAGTCTGGGGATATCTTAATTATTAGTTGGGATTGATGCCTAGGAATGGCAGCGGGGCGAGGCAGTGATAGGGACCGCTCCCCACATCCCCATCTCAGTCCTCATCCTCATCCCCATCCTCGCTAATGGGGACATGATTTTTTTTTCATCTTCGTTCCCACGAGGATCCCCACTCGTCCCCATTTTATTTTATCATGTCAAATTCATTCTACTTTTTATTTATATTTTATTTCCAAAAGAACCAAATAAAAAATAGTTATAATTTATAATTCTGTCAAAATAAATTCAAATATATTTAAACATATCCAACCATATTTAAAAAAAAAACATTTACACAAATTTATATATACATACAAAAACATAGAGCAGGATCAAGAAAAGAGTGCTATCCCCATCCCCACTCCATTCAAGTATCATATTAACAGTATCCAATTGCCTTGATTCAAATTTGATTTGTTTATAATTCGACCAAATATAGGTTCAGCCCTATCTAATTTAATATTTATCCCATTCGATTCGATATATATATATATATATATATATGTTTTTATTTACTTGAAATTTATATTATATTAATTAATAAAGTTGGTTTAAATGTTGTGTTTAAGTGAAGGGTATTGACAACACAGTTGGTCTTTAAAAATAACTACTACATCAATAAAATTATATTAATTTTGCTAAATTGATAGATTTTATTATTTTCGAAAAGAAAACCAACCATATTGTTGTGCATCTAGTAAATTGTGATGGGTTCATGTTTCATATAATTAAGTAATTTTCAATTTATTTTTTTATGAAAATACAATATTTGGTTTTTTAATAATGGTTTGGTTTGGGGATTTCCATCTCGGACGATCTCACCAAACAAGGCTCTTTGGAAAGATGGCTCATATTTGGGGGATCTTCAAATGTCTCCTGAGCATAGCCGCCAACAAGTTGGTTAATTTGGAAATTAAGAAATGAATTGGTGCATAACGATTTCCAAGATGCTCTTATTCAAGTTATGTGGAATTAAGGCACAGTTTCTTGTTTATGAACAAGAGGCCATCTTTGAAACTCCTACATCGTCCTCTCCTTCATCTGCTGAAAGTCAAGGAAAGCGGGAGAAGCTCCCTTCAAGAGTCGTCAAATTAAATTCTCATGCCACAAAAAAATATAGGAGGAATTAGAATTGTTATTCGTTTTGTGTTGAGTAAGGTATAAAGTATCGATACATATCGGCCCGTATCAGCAGGTACGTATTGTGCGGATGGTTTTTTCGATATATCCTTATAGGGATTGTATTGGATCAGACCATGATTCAGGCTGATGGAGCATGATTTGACCCGACCCCCTGAAACGATGACACGTGGATATGGCCCAGCATGAACAGCAATCCAACACGCACCTTGACTGCGACTAAGTAATGAGCTCGCGGAACAGCTCGTTGTGCCTTAGCTCGTTGACAGGAGAGCTCGCTATCGTGCGAGCTCAAGCTCCCCCGAGCTACCGAAAAGGAATTCTCCAAGATCACTTTAGCTTGCGAGCTAGGGTGATCAGCTCACTCCAACAGAAGAGCTACCCCCATAGACAGTCCCGAGGACTACCTCGAGACACTCTTGAAAGGTCGCAACAAGATAGCTCGCTAATGAGAGATACGGTGCCTTTAGGAAGCTTCCATCTGACAAAACCGTACCCGTCAGACTGCCCCGTGTCCCCTGACTGATGGCGCAGTCCCTGCCAATTCAGCAGACTGCACCCACGTCTCTCTCAACGGATGGAGGCGTGCCTGACCTCACGAGACGTGTCACTCACCCAGTAGAACAATACTTTGCAATGATCGCCTGTGCAGCCCTGGCCAGTAACGGCTACAGCAGACATCCAGTGGCGGTTATGCCCACCTCAACAAGGAACGCCCGTATTTAAAAGCCCCCATACGAAGGGAAAAGGTATCTTGAATCAACTTGACACTGTTATTGATCTTGCGCGACCTACACTCTTAGCTTCCTTTGCATTATTCACCGCTCTTTCAAGCGTTCTAACTTGACCGTCGGAGTATTCCCACCGGGTAACTCCCGGGGAATTCTTCACCACCTTCTTCTCAGGTGCCGTCCACTGCTAGGTAGGAGCCAACTCTCTGCCAGCTAAGAGTGCCTGGATTGCGCTACCATCTATTATGCAGGGAGCTGAGACAAGATATCCAGAGATTGAGAAGCTAGCTTACACACTAGTCATTGCAGCTCGGAAGATTCACTCGTACTTCCAAGCCCACACTATTATCGTCCTCACCAACAAACCTCTGAGGCAAGTCCTACAGAAACCCAAGGTCTCTGGTCGACTAACGAAATGGGTCGTTGAGCTCAGCGAGTATGACCTCCAATATAAACCACGAACTGTTATTAAGGCCCAAGCCTTGGCAGATTTCGTTGCGGAATGCACCTTCAGCTCCGAAGCCCCCAAGATGGTTGAACGCGAGGCCCCCAGCTCGGAAGAGCCCGAGGTTCCTGGGCTGGTTGAGCTCGAGCGCCATGAAGTAGCAACTAGTGTGGCACCCCTCCCGGTTAAACCAGGCGCAAGCTGGGAGGAGGAGCCCTGGATCCTTCATGTAGATGGCTCATCAAACCAGTAGGGCAGTGGAGCTGAGATCGTTCTATATGGGCCAAGCGGCGTGAAATTGGAGTACGAATTGCGCTTCGAGTTCACGGCATCCAACAATGAAGCGGAGTATGAGACACTGCTAGCCGGGCTGGACCTGGCAAGCGAAGTGAAAGCCAAACACGTTGTCATATGCAGCGACTCTCAGCTCGTGGTCAATCAGGTTAAGGGTGAATACGAAGCTCGCGGGGCAACCATGATTGCTTACTTGACCAAGGCAAGATAGGCTCTACTCAACTTCCGGTCACACTTCATCCACCAGATCCCAAGGTCAGAGAACGCTGAGGCCGATACCCTATCCCGGTTAGCCAGCAACAGTGACAACACCATGAGAACCGTGTATATAAAGAGCCTACATCGGCCTAGCATTCTCGGGGGGGGGGGCAGGAGAGGTCGCTCCCATTGTTCAAGCAGAGCCGAGCTGAATCGATCCTCTCATGAACTTCCTGCTACACGGAACCCTCCCTGCAGATCGTAATGTTTCCAGAAGGGTAGAGCGTCAGGTAGCCAAGTACGTCATAATAGACGAGAGGCTGTATCGGAGGTCATATACGCTCCCCTATCTGCGCTGCTTGCGACCTTCCGAAGCCGAGCTCGTGCTCTGTGACACTCATGAGGGCCTGTGCGGCGGACACTTGGGGGGCAGAGCCCTCACCCAGAAAGCACTACGATAGGGGTACTATTGGCCAACGATGAAGGCAGATGCAATTGACCTCGTCAGAAGATGCGACATGTGTCAAAAACACGCCAACATCCACCACCAGCCCGCCGCAGATCTGAAATACCTCACCAGCCCGTGGCCCTTCGCACAGTGGGGGATCGACATACTTGGACCATTCCCGCTGGCGACAAGGCAGAGAAGGTTTTTAGTGGTGGCAGTTGACTATTTTACCAAGTGGGTAGAAGTTGAACCTCTTGCAACTATTACAGCTCAGAATGTACAGAATTTCTTCTGGAAGAGCATAGTATGCCGCTTCGAATTACCCCGAGTACTGATCTCCAATAATGGCAAGCAGTTCGAAGACATAAAATTCCAAAATTGGTGCAAAGATATGGGGATACGACGGAACTTCACCTCGGTAGCACATCCTCAAGCAAATGGCAAAGTGGAGGTAACGAACAGAGCCATTCTCCGCGGACTGAAAGCATGCCTAGACCGAGCTAAAGGATTATGGGTAGACGAGCTGCCCAGTGTGCTATGGGTTTACCGGACCACAACGAAAACGGTGACAGGAGAGACTCCCTTCAACCTTACTTACGGAACCGAGGCAGTTATCCCGATAGAGATCGAAGTCCCTACGCTACGATTTGAAACGCATGACGACAAAGCAAACGAAGACGAGCCACGCACCAACCTCGACCTACTCGACGAGGTACGTGACCTTGCATATATTAGGACTGCGGCCTACCAGCAGAGGGTAGCTCAGTACTATAACGCCAAGGTCAAGAAGCGAAATCTCCGCGTAGGACACTTGGTCCTTCGCAAAGTTATGGTGCCCGAACCTGGTGCTGGTAAGCTCGGACCAAATTGGGAAAAACCCTACTGAATAAAACGAGTACTTGGGGAAGGGACGTATGAGCTCGAAACCCTAGAAGGGAAACAAGTACCTTGGGCATGGAATATTGTCAATCGAAGGAAATATTACCTATAAACTGCCAAATTTCAAGAGTATACCACGAGTCACTCCCGAAGCCTAAGGGCCAAAATGCCGAGCTAGCACGACCTCGGCGCCATAAGACCCAGTCACCTCTATGGCATGGGCAAACTACCGAGTAGACCATGGGTCGCTCCCAAAGCCTAAGGGCTAAAACGGTCAGGTAACTAAGACTTCAGTACCACGAAGAGTTTAGCTGCCTCATTGGTATGAAACATTGGAGGCACTCTCAAATATACAGTTCGGGCATACGTGGTAATTACTTCACAAGTACCTTGCACACTAAAGAATAGCTCGGGGTAACAACTACTAAAAAACCCTACTTTGAGTATGCATCCTTAGCAGCTCGAGTGAGGGGATTGCGTTGGCAAAAAATAAAAAGTGCACCATACTTAGCAGGAAAAAAAGGGGAAATCTCATTACAGATTTAAAAACCGAGCTAAAAATAGCTCAGAAAGATCTAAAAAAAAAATGGGCCTAGTTGCCCAAGAAAAGTCCACCATAGAAAGAAAGAAAAACAGGGCCTGACAGCCCGAACAGAGTTCGTAAAAAGAATTTTTAAACCGGGTCCTGGCACCCGGGAACCATCAGCCATCCATCAGAAGAACAGAAAACCAAAGCCGCCAGCCTCAAGGGTCCACCTCCTCCACCTCATCCTCATCCTCCGGGGAGTCAGGCTCTTCCTCCTCTGCCTGATCCGTCGTCCCAGGAGGCAAGCCCTTCATGGTGATGCCGTCAAGGTTGAGCTCAGAAAACTTCTGTCGGACCAACCAATGACAGAGCTTGAATCTTGAGCGATACGAGCTTGTGCCGTAGTCCACCTGGAGGTTGTGGTACTCCTGAGAATCCTTGAAGTTCCATACCGCCTTCTCACGCTCAGCCGCCACCTGAGCATCGAAGTTCACAGTTCAGTTCCAAAGCGTAGACTCTAGGTCCCAAACCTGTTGGCAAAGAAGTTCCCTCTCCGCTGCCACCCTCGTCAACTCATCCCTATAGTGCGCGCTCTCCTCAGTTAGCCTGGCGATCTGCGCCTCCTAGTCTCGGACGAGCAACTCCTGGGTCTCGCTCCCCTTGCGAGTATTTTGGAGCTCGCCCTGGAGCTTCTGAACGATACCCCTCTGATTGTGAGCGTCGCCAGAATGGATATTCGTTTGGAGGGCCATGGCGTGGATGGCGGTGTTCACCTGCCAACAGAAGACTAAGGTCAGGAGATGGCAAAGAAAAGCAAAAAACGGGAAGAAGAGAATGACCACTTACCGCCATGCAGTGAGAGGCAGCGAGTGCGGCGAGCTCCCCGGGTTCCATATCTCCCCACTTAGCAACCTCATCGTTGCAGGTGGCCCTTCGGCTCCTCCGCCTGGCTACTATGTAATCGTTAACACCCTCCCAGTTCCCCACCGGGAGATGCGGGTAGGGAAATGGGCGGGAAGGACCAGGGGAGAACACCCCTTGCTGCGGGAGCTCGGCCCCCTTGAGGTGGCTTCCACCGGCACCTCCTTCTGATGGGGGTGGCAGAACTTCGGGCGGTGGAGAAACGAAGCTCGGCTCGGCAGGCTCGGGCTCAGTACCCCCAGAGGAGGGAGTTCGGTCGGGGCGCGACCTCTTCGCCTTACGCTTTTGGCTGCTCGAGAGAAGGTGGTGCACGTCAACTCCAGACATGGCAGCTGCCAAGAAAGAACCACAAGGCATCAGTTCGGTAAGAACAAAATAAATGCATGCACAATACTACTACAAAAGCACTATGCGACCTAAAGAGGCAACCTACCAGGGCTCAGGCTAGCCTGCGCGAGCTTCTCCTCGGTCAAGTAGTCCGAACAAAGGAAGCCTACCGGTGCCCAGGATTGCATCGTTTCCCGAGTTCCAGGGTCCAACTCGACCCCGGAGTCCTGGATGGCGCCCCTCCAAGAAGTAGGGAAGGGCCACCCCTCAGGGTTGCGGACCAAAAAATAATCCCGCTTCCAGGCGAGAATTTTATTCGGTAACTCACGTAAGAGCTTGTAACCGCGGCAGGGAGAGGGGTAGTAGAAACGCCTCTCCGGTGGAGCCCCGGGAGTAGCGTTCTTTATACAAAGGATAGATGAGAAGATGTCGAGGGTCAAGGGGAGATAGTATTTATAACACCGAGATATAGTCCCAACCATGTTCCGAATAGCGTTGGGATGAAGCTGATCAATAGTAATGTTAAAATGGTTTAGCACCTCCACTATTAAGGGGTGCAGGGGAAGACGCAGGCCAGCTTCGAGCTGCTCCTAGAAGATAACTATCTCATTGGAACCATGCTCCCATAGGAAGTTACCGGTGGGAAGGCGGTAGACAAGGTCCCTCGGGAGGCGGAAGTGGCGGATTAGATACCTGAGTCTCTCCGCTGTCATAGAGGAGGGGCCGAAAGTATCAAGCTCCCTCCCCCGAGAAGTAGAGGCCCCATCACCGGAGGCCTCCCAAGACCCCGGGGCCTGTTCCTGGGCTCCCCCCGAGCTCGAAGGAGTGTCATCCTGGTTATCGTCTCGAGAGTAAATGTGGTATGGGTACCCAGACATGATTGATAAGACTCACCAGGTAAAACTGAACCGGAAAAGACGGTGTGGGCGAAAGAGCTCAGGTGGACTAAGTGGATGCACGATCTCAGAATCTGAAGACAGCAGGGTTAGCATGAAAGAGAATGAGGCTCGAGAGGCCCTCCCATTTATAATCACCGTGCCCCCGAATCGACGGCCCAGATTGAGACAGATCTGATGGTTCACAGCCAAGTTGACCGCACGACTTCTGAAACTGAAACGTGACTGGTTGCATGCCTCCCATAATTGATGTCATGACGGCTGCACAACATCCGGAGTTAAGAGCCGCTTCAACGTGTGTTTCGATATTCGAAAAGTTAGAAATCCCCTGATTCCCGCGTACGCATTTAATATGGGCAGTCAATCAAAGTTTGAATTTCGGCCAAATCAACCCATCACACTCCATGAACTCCTCGCGCTAAGGCATCACTCTTAGCCCGAGGAGTGGGGGGCAATTGATGGAGGGTGATTTGACCCGACCCCCTGAAACGATGACACGTGGATATGGCTCAGCATGAGCAGCAATCCAACACGCACCTTGACTGCGACTAAGTAATGAGCTCGCGAAATAGCTCACTGTGCCTTAGCTCGTTGACATGAGAGCTCGCTATCGTGCGAGCTCAAGCTCCCCCGAGCTACCAAAAAAGAATTCTCCAAGATCACTTTAGCTCACGAGCTAGGGTGATCAGCTCGCTCCAGCAGAAGAGCTACCCCCATAGACAGTCCCGAGGACTACCCCGAGACACTCTTGAAAGCTTGCAAACAAGATAGCTCGCTAATGAGAGATAAGGTACCCTCAGGAAGCTTCCATCTGACAAAACCGTACCCATCAGACTGCCCCGCGTCCCCTGACTGACGGCGCAGTCCCTGCCAATTCAGCAGACTGCACCCACATCTCTCTCAACGGATGGAGGCGTGCCTGACCTCACGAGACGTGTCACTCACCCAGTAGAACAATACTCTGCAATGATCGCCTGTGCAGCATTGGCCAGTAACGGCTACAACAAACATCCAATGGCGGTTACGCCCACCTCAGCAAGGAACACCCGTATTTAAAAGCCCCCAGACGAAGGGAAAAGGTATCTTGAATCAACTTGACACTGTTATTGATCTCGTGCGACCTACACTCTTAGCTTCCTTTGCATTATTCATCGCTCTTTCAAGCGTTCTAACTTGACCGTCGGAATATTCCTACCGGGTAACTCCCCTGGAATTCTTCACCACCTTCTTCTCAGGTGCCGTCCGCTGCCAGCTAGGAGCCAACTCTCTGCCAGCTAAGAGTGCCTGGATTGCGCTGCATCACAGGCCAAAACTTAAACTGACTCTTCTGAATCGATTTTGAAAATATGTCCTTTGGGATGGATTAGCAAGGTTACTAATTGTATGGCTCATGAAGTAGCAGCTTTATACTCGCGAGAGATGAACACTCCTGATCTTATTGTGAAAAATCCTCCTTGGCTGCAGACTTTGGTCAACTCAGAGTTGGTTTCTTGACCATGTTGGTCTTGTATCTTTTGTGTGTTAGCTATTAGTTTTGTTGGTCGATTTTTTACCAAAATAACATTGATGTTTTTTGTTTAAATTATTTATGGTAATCGATGTATGATTACAATCCAAATTTGGTGCAATTTGATATAAATCCTATTTAAATTTGAATGTAAACAAATCAAAATTAGATTTAACCAACATCCAATTTGATTCAATCTGTTCGTATAGCAGCAAGCAAAAGCTCTACATTTGTGCATTGGGAGCATCTCCCTCTCCCTGCTATGGTTGCAGTTGAACTGAGCCAAGCCGAACTTTGACATGTCGTGGATAAACTCAACTAAAATATTACTAGGTTCAAATTTGACTTCAAGTTCAAATTCAATTCAAATAATATTTTCCAATTTGAGCTCAGTTCAATTAAATATTTGATAAGATTGAGTTTGACTCGAAAGCTCAAAAAAGAGATCGCATCTATGCCCTACATGCACATCTCAACATACATTGGGAACATCTCTCAAAGTTAGCAGTGGGAGATGTTTCTAATACATGGTTGGAATATGGTGTGAGGCGTTTGTGGGGCGCCCTCTATGGGATGTAAAGGTGAATTCCGAAAATGATTATATTTTTATATTTTATAAATATATATGATATGTTTTTTACAATATAAGATATTTTTATATTTTATAAAATATGTTTTTACATTCTATAATATATATGTATGTGGAATTCAGCTTCAATCAGTGCAAGCTCGTGCTCACACCATTCAAGCATCCTCTTGCAACCTTGCATTGGGAATATCTCCCCATGAAATAAAGCACATAAGTACGGAGGTATTTCCAATGCAATCCAATAAAGGCTATTCAAATGGGCTTTGCACTGATCGCAGTTGATTTCATGTATGTGTTAATTAAGTCAGGCTTGGGAGCTTTCAATTCAAATTTTTTATTGGTTAAGTTCAATTTAAATAAATTAATCAAATTTATCCTAAGGTTTGAATTCAAATTCAGCCTAATCGAATTTGAGCCCTAAATCAATTTGATTGCAACCATAGTTTATATGTAAAGTTAACATATATGTATGAGATAATCCCAATGTGTGCTTAGATGACATGTGCTTCCAGTTTTTGCTTGTAGAAGATCTAGGCTTCTTGAGACGAAAAAGGTGCATCAAAGACAAAGTGGGCCCCCTTTTTAAACCATCAATGCCATTGGTCGTAGGATCAAGAGTCATAATCTATTGTCTAATAAGGAAAAAGTGAAATCTATACCATGTATAAAAGTGTGGATGCAGTATGAAACTTGAGAAAACCTATGATGTGGAAAAGATATGATATGGAAAGAGTTTTGACCAATCAAAACCCACCCATTAATTTTGATAAATAACACCTTATTCGCTATAACGTTTATGATTCCAGTTTATTGGTTTGTTGTTTTCAGATATCATATCTTTTCCATATCATAGTTGAACCCATGAAACTTTATTTGGACTAATTTACCTTCTATTTCTTTATTTCAGAAAGGGTATAAAAGTCACTTTATTATAGCTCTAATGGCTACTAAAATGCCCATATTTATATATTTAGTCTATCTCTAATTGTAAAGGTTGAATATAATTCAATTATTACTTTTCACCTCATTTAATCACCCTTCATTAAGTCTTATTAAATCCCATTTTCTCTTACTAAATCATATATTTAAGTTATTTTTCACTAATAAATGCGACTAATTAGTTCTATGTCAATATTTATAACAATATAGACCCATTATATTTTAAAACAGACTAAAAAACAAAATCATTTATTATCCAAGTGGTGGCTAAGCAATTTAACCATCCAAATCAAATTTATCAACCTATGAAGTCATACTTAGGTAATAAAATTTTTAAAATAGAAATAAATATAAACAATTACAAAAATGTAAAATAAAAATTAGACACACGTCATAATGAAAATGAAATAAGTGTAATAAACAAGAATTATTTTTATTGATAATGAAAATAAAATACATAAATTACAACTGGCCAAATGTTAAATGTTATAACCTTTAATGTTATAAATATATAATAAAAATTAATAAAATATAAAAATCATAAAATAAAAATATACATAAATTTTGCAAAAAAAAAAGCATTCGAGCACATGTATAATATCATAGTAAACAAAAAGTAAGTGTGGCATGTCATAATTATTTCTACACACAAAAATATAAAAAAGTGATAGAAAAATTAACACATTTATAATTTTATATTTACACTACTATTAAAAGTATGAATAAGATTATTAAATTTTCTTTTGATTAAAATGCTTATTTTTTATTTAGTCCCTATTTAATTCTAAGATTTAAGTTGTAAATTGAACTACTACTTTTCACCTCATTCAATTCCTTGTATTTAAATCTTACACTTTTTTAACAAATGAATTAAAAAATACACTAAAACGCTAAAACATTATAAAATGAAGAGTCTAACCAAGTAGGTAGACCTCTCAATGATATTTGAAACTTCACAACTAGGTCCAAATATCACATATTTTGATGAAGTATTTATGTAAAAACAAAAAATAAAAATACCATAAAATTTATAAAAAATTTTGGATATCCACACTTACTTCCTCATAACTAAAGAGTACAAATGGAAAAAAAAGGGTTGTAACATATAAGGGCAATTTTAGGGCCCTAATATCAATAAAAGCAATACTTTTTAAACAAAATTTCAAAAAAGTTTACTTTTTAAAAATAATATCAATTAAGGGCAAAAATATTGTTCATTTTTTTCCTTTTGCAATCCATTCACCAGTGCCACTGTTCGCTGGTGCCCACCGTCGCCTCCGGCCATGCCTCCACCTATCTCCGCCCACCTTTGCCTCCAGGCAGAGGTAGAGGTGGCGACGCTGGTGGTCATTCCTCTACCTAACGTCGCAACCTCCGTCCATCAGCGCCGTTGCTGCCTCTGCCTCCACCTTGCCAGAGGTGGAAGTGGAGGTGGGCAAAGATAGGGTAAGGCGTGGTTGGAGACGGTGGTGATGGTGAATGGATTGCAAAAGGAAGAAGATGAACATTATTTTGCCTTTAATTGATATTATTTTTAAAAAATTAAATTTTTGTGAAATATATTTAGAAGTATTACTATATTAGGGCCCAAAAATTGCCCTAATCTGTTATAACCCCTAGAAAAAAAAAGCCCCCCAAGTTCTTATCTCGCCGAATCACATGGCTGTGGCTTATTGTCTTCCCCAAAACCTTCACTTGAGGCCATCAAATGCTTTTTTTCAGATCAAATCGTCTAACTCCAACTCCAACCAACCCAAAACATACCCATCTCAGACTCCCCTGGAGAAGCGATGTCTCAGGTGCAACACACTCTACCAAGATAAGGATAACTCTCCCACTGCTTGCTTGTTCCACGGCCACATCACCGGTATGGATAACTTTCTATCGGCTGCGTTTTTCTTTCCGCCACGATTGATTTTTCTTCTCCTTCTGTCAACAATTCTGGGCAAAATATTGGTTTTTGATGCTTCTATACTAGCGAGGCTGTGCTTGAGTGATTGAACAAATTTTCACCAAGCACCTTTGAACGAGAGTTAACATCTGTGATCTCACAAGGCTTCCAAATGTGGCGACACCCACACCTATCAGATGTCTTCCCCATTAAAGCTAAGTCCCCGATGACATGATCTCCTTTATGTATGCCAGGTGTCTGACAGAGTGCTCATAAGAGAGTCCTGAGCAAGCGAGAGAATAAGAAATTAAGAATGGTGAATGGGCATGCCAATTATCTAATTGCGTTATTAGTATGAAACTGCCGCATGATTATTGGGTCTACTTGTGGCTGCAGGAGAGAAAGGGTTGTTTGCGTTAGCCCCGCCACACCAAGGAATTGATGGTGAGTGGAGCGATCGCAGTGGAGTAATTGTCTACAAATGGAATGAGAAGGGAAACAGACCAAACACAGGGAGTGCCAATTGGAAGAAGAGGTGGAGCTGCTGTTCAGAGTATGACGAAAATGCGCCCCCTTGTCGACGAGGATGGCATGTTTCTTACGACGATGGATTCACCCTTCACTAGTACCAATTCCTCTTATTCTTGCTGATCATGAAACTGTTTAAATTACTTTGTCTTGGCTATGTTATTCTATTTACTGTTTATAAAAAGAAACTAATTAATACACTCATGTAAGAGCTCATCCACCCGCAGCCCACATCTCCTATGTACGTCTCCAACTTGTTTGAGGCATTGATTCATGTTGCTGTCAAGGATGGGGCCGAGGGCAATAAGGTAATTTTGTTGATGTTCAAAGTTGATGGGTCTAACCTGTGAGTAAGAGAAGAGTACACGTTAGAGGCCCTGGGTGTTATTCTAGGGGCAAAGACTTTGACGGTCAAGTTAGTCATGTGCTTAGCGAGGGTCAGGTTAGGCTTGAGATGAAGGCTCAGAGCTTAGTCCTGAAGAGCTCACACGAGGTCTTTTGAGAATACGAATGCAAGAGAGCAAGAATGAGCAAGATTGCTTTACTTTGAGTTGGGCACCCCCCCTTTCATAGCTGACCTTGTCATAGAGTGGTTGGAGGCAGTTAGGGATGGATGGCCAGGATCTCATCCGACCGATGCCACATGGTGCGATCCGGGGACTTGCCACATGTTCCTACATCAATTGCTCCCAACTCTTGAGGCCGTAGTGACCGAGGTAGAGTTGTGCACTGAGTTGAGACCTCGGCTTCGGCCGAAGAGAGTACTACATTACTTCGTGGAGGTGTTGGATTGGTATGTTGGGCAGAGGCCTTAGCTTCAGTCGAAGAAAGCGTCATATAGTGGTGTAGAGGCGTCAACCTTAGCTGCTAAGAGCTCTTCTTGGTGATTGTGTGGTGACTGCTTCCTTTGTTATTTCTCGCCTCTTTGGATGACCATGGCGGGCCAAGAGCACGGGACCGTGCCTGGCACATGTGTGAACTGTCCGCATTTGTCGGCCATGCTCCGTACGGGTGTCATCGTGAATCTATGCACGGGATGGATGTCAGTGTTGATCGGCTATGGCCGTGCACTCGGCGGTATTGTTCGCTCGGTGGCATTTCGTCTTCCTGAGGTCGATGCCACATATGATGTGTCAGTTTGAGCTATTAGGTCGACAACTCTTCAACCGTTGGATCAAAGTGATCTGAGCCATACATTTTCCTTTAAAAAGGGTCGATGGTTGAGCCAACCTCCACCATTTGCTTGCTTCCGCTTGTGATCCCAAAGACCTCGACCACCAATCCAACCGATCCCTTGATCTTTTCCTTCAAACTCGTTCACTAGGTAAAGGACTTTTCCTCAAACCATGTTGTATTCCGACTCTAGACTAGAGTATTACGATCTTCCTAACATGAGTGGCACCAGTAGTCATTCTTCCACCTTGTCCAGCAATAGGAGTACCAGTAGTGAATCTGAGAGCTCTCTTTGGGTGCCTGGTGTTCAAGTACTGAGGGAGAGGGCCTTCCCTAGAGGCGTCGAGTGCAACCAACGGGGGCTAGGAGTCTCCTGATGAAAGTATCAGACCCATAAGGCTGAGGGGCGATGCCATGGGGAATGCCCTAGTGCATCCTAAAGTGGTAGAGTCAAAGGAAGTTGGAGATCCTTCTCTTGAGGAGTTTGCCAAGGCCGAATGCTAAGGCATGATGTTGATGCGTTTCCCACACTCCGATCTAGACAATGAGCTCAGTAAGGAGTAAGTGAGGGTTTTTGCCAAGATGTACCATATTCCTGGGGACTATATGGTTAGGGTCCATAGCGTCAACAACAGGCTGCGACAGCTGGCCGAGGGGGAGGTGTGTGTGCACAAGCACTACCTCCACTTTGGCCTCCATTTCCCCATACACTTTCTCATCATCAAGATCCTTAACTATTATAACATCTCCCTCAGTCAACTAGCTCCTAATGTGGTCAGGACCATAGTTGTTGTGTTGGTAATGGCTCACCTTCGAGGGTTATCTGTGACCTTGAACATCTTCTGAGGTCTGTTTGCCTTAAGGAGGTATCCCGCTAGGGATAGTTTATGATACTTCTAAGCCAATGGGGCAAAGTAGTGGATAACTTGTCGTTTGTCCACAACAGGAAGAAGCAGTATTTCTTCGTCTCTTGTCCCAAACGATGGTCTCAGCCATGATGACCTAGATGCGGCTAATGGGGATGATTTGCACTGAGCCCCTAGTGGTAGAGGAAGCTTTGGTGTGGGCTGGTCTCAGCCTCGCCCACCTCGGTATGGGCACTCTTGTTGTTGGCTAGTTGCGTCGTCCTTTTAACTTGCTTTGTTAGCATTCTGATGCATTCCTTGTTGGTTGTAGAAATGGACAGTGCCATGAAGTACAGACTCATGCGGGCCTAGCCGAGGGGCCATCAAAGAGGCTTATCGCGAAGGAACCACCTCTGCTGAAGGTGCCAGCTGAGGCTGAGAAGAGAAAGTAGGCTATGCCCAAAAGTCTAGCCAAAGCCCCTCAAGCTTTGTGGGCCAAGAGGCTAATAGTGAGGGACCGCCCAACGGAGGGAGCAACTGGGGCCTCTTAGCAGTCGGGGCCTCATTCAACCGAACCCCGCGATGATATGCCACTATTGGCTCCAGGGTATTCCGCTCGAACTGGAATGTGAAGGAAGGCGACACACTCAACAACCTTGGCATCGGTCGAGCTCTAGTGACAGAGATGCTCCTAGCGGGAGATAGGTAGTCTTGGACCCAGGTGTCCATCTAGGGGTTAAGGACACCCTGCTAGATTGGCTGGTTGAGGTAAGAGTTCTTCCTTGTACTTAGTCATACTGTCTTCTCTACTTTGCTTTCTTATTTGATGGAGGTTTGTTCTTTGCAGACGTCTTTTTACATCATCGGCCTATGTGATAAGGTAGAGGTCCTCCTCTAGTAGCTCCAAACTTCGCAGGAGGTCATGCAATTGTAGTACCAGTTGGGTAAGGCGCGGGCCAGCCGAGAGGCCTTGGCCGAGGTGGCTTGTAAGGAGAATGAGCGCCGAAAGAAGTTGGAGGCCGATGTCTTGGCGAAGAGGGAGCAATAGAGGGCTGCTAGAGCCTCCTTAGACGAGGTGGAGTAGCAAGCGCAAGAGTCTTCGATTTAGGCTGTAGAGGAATTCTGGGCCTTTGAGGCCTACAAGGATGAGATGGCCCAGTTCGGTGTCACTTCGTACCTCAAAGGCATCAAAGGCACTAATGCTCAAGTGCTAGTGCTTCTTTTGGACTTTGATGTCAGCCAGTTGGGGATCCAGCCTTTGGGCAGCTAAGCGGTCGTAGTGGAGCTAGCAAGTTGGCAACGAACAACTTGCCCAGCCAGAGGCAACCAACGAGCACTTGGACGTTAAGGCATGAAGTCGTTGGGACCTCCTTCGTACAGTCCTTAGTCTTTTCTCCTTCTTATAACTCATTTTTTGTTAATCTTTTTGTAAGGGGTTTGGTCTCCCCCATAAGAGGCCAATTTTTTGTAAAGTGCAAAGTTCAAAAAGATATCAATGGAAAATACACCAAGTTTTTTACGAAATCTAGGTCTTCTTCTTCTTAGTTTTTTTTCTCTCTTTGTCCTTTTGTGCGAGGGGCCGATGCCCTCCTTTGAAGAGGCATGAGTTATAGGAAAAACTTGGTTATCTTTTACTTAGCTACTTGCTTAGGATTTCCTGGGCTTTTGAGGCCTACAAGGATGAGATGGCCCAGTTTGGTGTCACTTCGTACCTCAAAGGCATCAAAGGCACTAAGGCTCAAGTGGTAGCGCTTCTTTCAGACTTCGATGTTAGCTAGTTGGGGATCCAGTCTTTGGGCAGCTAAGTGGTCACAGTGGAGCTAGCTGAGGGCCAAGTCGGCAATGAACAGCTTGCCTAGCTAGAGGCAGTCGACGAGCACGTGGACGTTAAGGCATGAAGTTGCCGGGACCTCCTTCGTAGAGTCCTTAGTCTTTTCTCCTTCTTATAACTCATTTTTTGTTAATCTTTTTGTAAGGGGTTTGGTATCCCCCATAAGAGGCCAATTTTTTGTAAAGTGCAAAGTTCAAAAAGATATCAATGGAAAATACACCAAGTTTTTTACGAAATCTAGGTCTTCTTTTTCTTTGTTTTTTTTCTCTCTTTTTTTTTTTGTGCGAGGGGCCGATGCCCTCCTTCGAAGAGGCATGAGTTGTAGGAAAAACTTGGTTATCTGTTACTTAGCTACTTGCTTAGGATTTCCTGGGCCTTTGAGGCCTACAAGGATGAGATGGCCTAGTTCGGTGTCACTTCGTACCTCAAAGGCATCAAAGGCACTAAGGCTCAAGTGCTAGTGCTTCTTTTGGACTTCGATGTCAGCCAGTTGAGGATCTAGTCTTTGGGCAACTAAGCGGTCGCAGTGGAGCTAGCTGAGGGCTAAGTTGGCAACGAACAGCTTGCCCAGCCAAAGGCAGCCGACGAACACGTGGATGTTAAGGCATGAAGTCGCCGGGGCCTCCTTCGTATAGTCCTTAGTCTTTTCTCCTTCTTATAACTCATTTTTTATTAATCTTTTTGTAAGGGGTTTGGTCTCCCCCATAAGAGGCCATTTTTTTGTAAAGTGCAAAGTTCAAAAAGATATCAATGAAAAATACACCAAGTTTTTTATGAAATCTAGGTCTCCTTTTTCTTTGTTTTTTTTCTCTCTTTTTCTTTTTGTGCGAGGGGCCAATGCCCTCCTTTGAAGAGGCATGAGTTGTAGGAAAAACTTGGTTATCTTTTACTTAGTTAATTGCTTAGGATTTCCTATTAAGGTAGTTAGGCCGAGGTCGACCTTTGCCGCTAAGGTCTCAGGGCCCCTTTCCTTAGCTAAAAGGGAAGGGAGGTGATTGCCTTAGCCTGTCTGGGTTTTCTTCCTTAGGGACTTGGAGGATAGGCTTGCGTGTAGCAGAGGCCTAGTGAGTGGTGCATGGACGAGGTTGCAAGGTGCCTTTGCCTTTTCGGAGTAGCACTGCTCACTTAGTGTGTTTGTTCATCTTAATTTGTATTAGGCAGTGAGATAACCACTTACTTGGTTCTATAGGGACCTTCCCAGTTGGGCCAAGTTTTCCAATGCTAGGGTCGGGCACCATGACTTTTCTAAGGATGAGGTCACCTTCTTGGAAGTGATGCTCTTTAAATCGACAGTTGTAGTATTTGGCGACCCTTTGTTAATAGGCTATTACTTTGACTTGAGCTTGCTTTCAAACACCTTATAGCAAGTCTAAGTTGTTTCTTTACTCTTCATCGTTCTTGACATCATTGTATGCCTCGGTCCGAAGCATCGACTAACCGATCTCTATTGGGATGATAGCATCAGTACCATATGTCAAGTTAAATGGGGTCTTGCCTATGGTAGTCTGAGGTGTTGTCCGATAGGCCCCTAGGACATTGTATAATTCATTTGCCTAAAGTCCCTTGGCTCTGTCCAACATTGTCTTCAATCCACCCAGGATGGTTTTGTTAGTGACTTTGGCTAGGCTGTTGGTTTGGGGGTAGCTGACTGAGTTAAATTGTTGCTTTATACCAAGGCTTGCACACCATTCTCTGAACCTCACGTCTTCAAATTGTCAGGCGTTGTTTTTGATGAGCATGTGGGGGATGCCAAAGCGAAAAATGATGTTCTTCTAGAAGAAGCTTTAGATAGTCTTAGTTGTGATGTTTGCCAAGGGCTTGGCTTTGACCCACTTGGTAAAGTAGTTTATCGCGATGATGAGGTACTTTCTGTTGTTAGTGGCTTGCGGGAATGGTCCAAGGAGATCCATTCCTCATTTTGTAAAGGGCCATGGACTGCTGAGGGCCGAGAGGATTGTGGCACGCCGATGAAAGATGTTGGAATGTTTCTAGCATCAGTTACATTTCTGCACTAGCTCGGCAACATCTTTCTACATGGTTAGCCAAAAATATCCTTGCCTTAATGCTTTTTGTGCTAAATCTTTGCCTCTGAGGTGGTTGCCGTAGATGCCTTCGTGGATCTCTCGGAGCACATACTTGCCCTCCTCTTGGCAGAGTTACCTGAGGTAAGACAAGGTGAAGGACCTTTTGTATAGTTTGCCTTTAAGTAGGGCGCAGTGGGCTGCCTGCTGTTGGACTTCCCAAGCTTCATTCCTGTTGAGTGAGCCGACTTGTGTTTAGTTTATTTTCTTTTAAATTAAGATGTTGTTGGGCCTTGGGCCCATTAGTTTTTATTTTTTAAAGAGCTGTAATTATTTAGTTTGAGTTGCCGCCCTACTAAGGGCATCTTTGTAATATCTCATACTTAAGTTAATTATAAATAGAATGAGGGGCTGGCGGCTAGGGTTATGATACACAATCCTACTTGACCTTCTTCTTCTTTTCTTCCTCTCCTCTGTCTATTGCTGAAATCTACAACTTTCTCCTCTTCCTTTTACAAGAAGCTTGGCCGAATCAGCACATAAGGCTTTCTACTATTCCTATCAGAGGGAAAATTCTCTTGTTGTAGATAGGCAAAGATGGGGTCCATCCAATAGGACTTGGCTTGGACAAGGTACAACTACTTCTCTTCAATGTTGGGCTGTGCAAGTTTCTCAACATGTATTGTGCGGCTGAGGGCCAACCCAATCTACTTGCTTGCTTAGATAGGGCATCAGCTCTCTTGTTGTCAGCCCAAGGGACCTGATGCAAGGCAATGTGCTAGAAGTGGTTAGCTAGCTTCTGGACTTTAACTATCTCCTTAGCCATATTTGATTCTTTGGCTTCATACTTTCTATTTACTTGGTTCACAACCAACTATGAGTTGTTAAAAACCTCAATATGCTCGGCTTCGAAGTCCTTGGTGAGCTGTAGTTTGGTGAGTAGGGCCTCGTACTCGACTTCATTGTTGGAGGAAGGGAAGCCAAACCGTAGTTCATATTCTATTCCATTGTCATCCGGGGTGAGAAATAAAAGGCTTGCTTTACTTCCCTTGGCATTAGACGACCCATCCACAAACAATCTCCAGGTAGGCCGAGGCCTCTCGTCCTCTTCAGGGGCTTGGTTGAGGTTTCTACTGAATGTGCATTCCACCAAGAAATCTATCATTGCTTGAGCTTTGATTGTGGGCCTCGACTGGTAGTGCAAGTCAAACTCTGACAGCTTAATGGCCCATTTAGTCAGCCAACCCAAGGTCTCTAGTTTGGAGAGTACAAACTTGAAGGGTTGGCTGGTTAGTACTATGATACTATGAGCCTAGAAGTAGGGCCTGGGTTTCCTAGCCAAGACCACTAGTGCAAAGACTAGCTTTTTCACCTCGGGGTATCTGGTCTTGGCATTGCAAATGACTTTGCTTACATAGTAGATCGATCTCTATACTCCATCTTCCCGTACTAGAACAGTGCTGACGGCCCCGTCCTCGATCGAGAAGTATAGGAGTAGGGTCTCTCCCAAGAGGGGGCGCGTGAGTAGAGGTGGCGAGGCAAGATAGGACTTCAATTACTCGAAGGCTTTCTAACATTCTTTTGTCTATTGAAAGTCCTTTGACTTCTTGATGGCTCGAAAAAAGGGTATGCAACGGTCCACCAACTTTGACATGAATTGACTGAGAGTTGCCACTCGGCCTATGAGCCTTTATGTCTCCTTGATGGACAGAGGTGGCTCCATGTCAAGTATGGCCTGTATCTTTTTTGGGTTGGCCTCTATGCCTTGTTGAGTAACCATGAAACCTAAAAACTTGTCCGATGTGACATCAAAGGAACAATTACTAGGGTTCAACTTCATGTTATATTTCCTCAACACCTCAAAGGTTTCATTGAGGTCCGAGGTGTGCTGATTGGATTTCAGGCTCTTTGCCACCATATCATCGACGTAGGTGTCAACTTTCCTTCCCATTTGATCCTTGAAGACCTTATTTACGAGTCGCCGGTAAGTGATGAATGAGGTATTTTCTTCGTTGTCGGTGTGCATCTTGATTTAGTTGTATCCGGAGAAGGCATCCATGAAGATTAGTAGTTCGTACCCTGTGGTGGCATCGATGGTGTAATCAATTCACGACAAAGGAAAGTTATCATTAGGGCAAGCCTTTTTGAAACCTGTGAAGTTAATATAGATTTGCCACTTCCCATTAGCTTTCTTGACCATGACCATGTTAGATAACCATTTAGGGTAATGTACTCAGTTGAAGCTGACATCGAGTAGTTTATCCACCTCCTCTCCGATGGCTTTCCAACGCTCTGACGTAAAGTTCATCTTCTTTTGTAGAATTGGCCTATATCCCGGGTCCATACTTAGCCTGTGAGTAATGACTGAAGGGTCAATTCCTAGCATGTCAATGACAGACTAAGCAAAGACGTTGACATTAGTTTTGAGGAAACTTATCAGTTCGGAACCAAGATGATATCCTTGCCCGGCTAGCCTCAGCTTGCTGGTTTGTCCCTGAGGTTGAGCCCTTCCAACAACAAGGCTTCTTTATCTTGCCTTTTAGTGTTAGCACATAGCACTGCTTGTCTACTTGCTGATTCCCCCTAACCACTCCGACGCCATGCTTGGTGGGGAACATCATGGCGAGGTGATAAGATGAGATCGCCGCCTTGAGTGCATGAAGGGTCGACTTTCCTATGATGGCATTGTATGGGGATCCTATCTTCACAACCAAGATTTGGTCATCTTGGTAATTGTCGAGGCTTAGTCCCTATTGTGATGGTAAGGTGATCTTCCCATTTGGCTTGGTGACAGCATCGGAGAAGTTGATCAGTGGCACATCGATTGGCTACAACCGATCCGATGTTAGCTTCATCTTCACAAAGGTGTCATAGAACAAGATGTCTATTGAGGAGTCATCTACAAGTATCCTCTTCACCATAAAAGAAGGAAAGGACGTTGTTTGGCCTCGACTTTTTAGGTGTCAGGCTTTGGATGTTGAATTGCTTAGCATACTCCTTCCGAGACAAGGCTGGCACTTCGCCCGAGATCGTACCCCTGACGATGACGTCAATGACTCCTGCTAGGGTATGATGGGTTTGGGCACTGGCTTGATGCTGTTGTTGTGAGGACGAGTCATCGACATCGCCCCCAACATACTCTTTCAAGTGTCCATGGTGGATGGGGGACTCAATTTCATTTTTGAGTTCATAGCAGTCCTCCATATCATGGTCGGTGCTATGACTCGGCCTGACATGGTGGCACATAGCTTGTGCCAGGCCAGACACGATGGTCCGAGCCATGCTACGCTTAGGGTTTTAGGTATGTGGGTCGTGCCACCCATAGCCCGCATGCCAGCATGACCCATATATATATATATATAATATTTATACACTTTATATATTTATATATAATATATAATAATTATATAAATTATAATTATATAATAATATATAGTATATAATATATTAATAAAGTAAACAATTGTTTTCAATTTTATTATGCTAATTTATTTAATTATTGTATATATAAGCAATTGTATACATCAAAATTCATGTAGAATTAAAATTAAATTTTTTTCTTTTCAATTTTTTAAATAAATAGCTTTGGCCTAGTCTACGTGGACCAGCACAGTCGTGGCATGGTACGGGCCCTCATGAGCTTGGGCCGTGGGTCGTGTCGGGCCACCCCCAAGGTATCCCAAGGGAGGGTGACATGGCTCATTTTACACCTCTAGTCGGTGTCGTGGTGGTACTTGCAATATATCTTGGGGTTACCTCTCTTAGGGTTCTCTTCATCTTAGCTAGCCACTTCATGTATTCCTCCTTCCTTACTTGCATGAGAATATACTTTTGGGTGGAGTTGAGTGGTGTGTACTTGCTAAAGGAAGAGGTTGGCAGTTTCTTGTCATTGTCCTTGTTGGTGTGGCCGTGGCCACAACCTTCTCTTTCCTTCTTCTTCTTGGAGGCCCCTCGGTTGGGGTCGGCCTCAGGTTCATGGAGGCGCTCATTGGCCTTGGCCTCTTCTGTGGTAATGTACTTCTACACCTTCTTCAAGAACTCGACCTTGTTCTTGGGTGGTGTCTTGGAAGTAGACCATTTGAGAGGTTCAGGTTAGAGGCCATTGATGGCCACATGCATAGAAATTGAGGAGTCGAGGTCTCTTAATTCGAGCTCTTCCTTCTTGAATCTATCGATGTATGCTCGAAGGCTTTCTCCACGCTTTTGTGTAATCGACATGAGGGACATGACAATCTTTTGGCACCGTTGGCTATTGATGAAATGAGAGATGAAGAGGTTGGCAAAATCGTCCTAGGTGTTGATGGACCGAAGAGGGAGCATATAGAACAATTTGCATGCTGCTCCCTTAAAGGTGGCTTGGAAGGGTCGGCATGTTAGGGTGTCGAAGTACCTGTAGAGGAGCATGAACGCCCTGAAGCTCTCCAAGTGGTTGCCCGGATCAGTGGTTCCATCATAGGTCTCCAGAGTGGGAGCTTTAAAGTGAGGTAAGAGCGGCTCCGAGGTGATGGAGTTAGTGAAGGCGTCCATCCAGGTGGATGAAGGGTTCTCTAACTAGTGGAGGCATCACCATGACCCTCCTTCACCTGTCAGATTTGGTCTTGAATGGCACTAATCTGCACCTACAAGTCACCAAGGCATTGATCAATGGGGGCTTGGAACTCGTCCTGTCCGCTCTTACATGGAACGGGTCGGCCTTGTTCCCTGAGTGTTTGGATGCTAGCACATCCTAAGCCTTTTAGGCTCAGGGATTGTTGAGGAGATCACGGAGATCTGATACTAGTGGGGGAGAGGCGTAGCATCACCCTCCAGCCCTTGAAGGGGGATTGTAGTGGCCAAAGTGCCTGCTGTCATCCCGATTGCTCTCTACACAGTAGTGGCAGTCGAGGTCTCGGCGTTCATCATCCCAGTGGTCGTCATGGGACCTTGATGGATCACCTCTTCGGTTGGGGAGCCAAGAGGTCTTTGATGGGGGATTGCTAGCCCATCGGTTGCTATTGCTGGACATTGAGGGTCATCCTTTCTAGGGCTGACCGGGCATTGGACCAACGGCATGTGAGTGGAGTGCCCACTGTATTACTTGTGGCTTTCAACGGAGTGGCCTACTGTCGAGTGCCCCACCTTGTCCAGTCTCTAGGCTAGGTTGTCTAGCCTGTCAAGGACCAATTTAAATTGGTCCATAGTGACCAAGTTCTCAGTGTTTTCATTGTTGTCTTGCTTATCAGCCATGTCGAAAGCTTAGTTGATTAAATTAAGTTTTTCTTTAGAGGGAAGTCTTAAGAAATGTTCCCACAGACGGCGCCAACTGATGCTGCTAAGGATAGGATTGGCAATGGGTAGGGTACCCGTGCAAATTGCCTTACCCATTCCCGAACCTGCCTATGTATCCCTGATTCCAAACCGGTCCCAAACCCGTCTAACTTTTCCTCTAAATTTCCCAAAACCGTTTAACCTATCAATTAATGATAGTGCCAAATCTCTTAGCACTACTTTAAGTCACTAAGCCATCTCGCCTTTTGTGTTATTTAATGAAATAAAATAGATTTTATTAACTTTTGTATTCATAAAAACAATCAATACATATATATGGTTAACAATTCCAACTAAAAAATAAAAGAAATAATATTTAAAATTAGCATTTTATAAATAAATGAAATAAGCAATCTATCAAATCCAAATTTACATCAAATGATGATTTTAATCCCAAGAAGTTTATACAAATAAACTATTAATAATAGAATAGTTATCTTAGTACTTAAAATTTATAAATTTGTGCATGATATATAATATAATGGGTTTATATTTATGCATCATGGGTATTGGGTATCGGATACCCTAAAGTCAAAACCCAAACCCGCCCCAAACCCTATAAGGTTTTAATCTAAAATCCCAAACCCTATATGGTTTTAATCTAAAATCCCAAACCCTATAGGGTTTTGATAAATGGGTCCTATTAGGGATGGGAAAGGTTGGATACCCGAAAATTCTCGCGAAATTTCCAACCCTAGCCAAGGATGGGGCTGAGGGCAACAAAGTAATTTCATTGATGTCTGAGGCCGACGAGTCCAACCTATGAGTAGGAGAAGAGCACACGTCAGAGGCCTTGAGTGTTATCCCAAGGGTAGAGACTCCGACGGTCAAGTTAGTCAGGTGCTTAGAGAGGGGTCGGGCTAGGCTTGAGACTTGAGATGAGGGCTTAAATCTTGGTCCTTAGAGCTTAGACGATGTCTCTCGAGAGGAGGAATGCAAGAGAGCAAGAATGAGGAAGATGGATTTACCTTAAACTAGGCACCCCCCCCTGCCTTTTAAATAAAAAGAAGAGGTAAAATACAGAAACCTCCCCTTAAGTTTCTGATAATCATAAAAACCTCCCATGTAGTTTAATTTTAACAAATGCCTGCCCTGAACTTTTGAAAAAATCAACAGAAACCTCCATCCATCACTAACGTAGATGGAAAATGTATAAAGTTATAAAACTCCCCCTGACTAATCACTAAGGAATCATTGAAAATATATTAAAATTGTAAAAATGCTTTCATTCGATTAACAACACTCTTGCGATTATATAGGTCTTTTTTCAAAGCAAAAGAATAGAGTCTATACCCTAACACCACTAAGCACTTGCAATGGCACCATCATTCAAAATATTCCATTTATCGAATAATATTTCCCATTTTTTTGGCAATTGTTCTTCACTAGCCACTGTTCTTTACCGACAACTGTTCTTCACCAGTAGTTGCTCTTCATTGTCTGCAATGCCTCTACTTCCCCCTTGAACAATTTCTCACTAGAGCTTTTTTTATCGTTTCTCTTGCTATTAGGATTGCATTTCACAAATAAATGCAAGTATTCTCATCAATACCACATGGAAAAATAACCAATGCTCTCAAGGACAAGAAATAAATTCCTCTTTTGTGCTGTAGCTTGTCAACATTTTCTTTTGAATAACATCATTGATGGCTTGTAAATGAGTAACCATCAGCCAACTGATAAGAAATTGGGGATCAAATAAAATGATGCTTAATCAAATCCAAAAGCACAAAAACAATAAAACCACAAATTTGTTGAAGTCCACAGTAACTAAATCAAAGATTCAATAAATGTCATTTCGTATGACACAAACTGAGAAAATAAGATGCATAAAGTTTCTATAAATACATAAAACCCAAAAGCAAAATAGGGGAAAAGTTGAACAGTGTAACAATTAATTTTATTTCTGATATGCAATCAAAACCAAGAATTCATCATTTGGCATTTCACTAGAAAAACAATGTCATAAATCCAAGATGTGAGTAAAAGATTAGGTGGCCTTTAATTTGATTAACACATTTCTCAGCCAACCTTGCTGGTGAATAACAACCATTGGCAATAGTTCACCTTCTAATCTATAGTTAAAGTTCAAATTTTATCCACATTCCCCTGTGCATAAACTAGAAATGTTGCCTCACTTCTCCACCAGAAAATCTCCGATGGTCGAATGTTGTTTCCCTTCTTGACTAGAGTAAGTTTCAAGGAGGAAAGAGCCAACGGTTTTTGAATTTTACCCATAAAATACATTGATAGTGGCGTTGTGGAATGAATGGTTTAAAGTATCGATACGATACGCATACGGGGCGTACCGTATCGTATCTTTTGAAAACGATACGGTCTGAAATGCCTGCTTCCAGGTGTTTTAGACCCCCAATTTTTTTAATAATAAAAAACACGTTTTAAGCTTCCTAAAAAACTAAACTTGGAAAAAAACTAAAAAAAATATATGTTTTGACCGTTTCTAAGTACCGGTATGATATGGCTGAAATGTGTATCTTATCGATACTTTGAACCATGGTGGAATGATATTTTGATTTTAGCTATATAACCATGATATTTTGTGTGTTTGCATTTTTTTACTTTATTTTGATTCGATCATATCAATTGAACAAAGTTAAATCATTAAACTGTCTCTTGACTGTACAAAAAAGTTAGACAATTAACGAAGTTATTATAGGTAAGGTGGATGCGATTACGGGGTGGCAACTGAATTGGAGATCATGGTAACTGAGTGAGTGATCATAGTGAGAAAAGTTGGAGACTGTGGCAACTGAATTGGAGATCACGATTATCAAGTTGGAGATTGTGGTTTAAGTTGGAGATAGCAATGACCGAGTTGGAGATCACAGTGACTTCCGATGTTTGCTCAAAATTTGATTTTGCATCCTTTGAGCTAATTCCTTAGAAATCGAAATGGAACCAGAGACTATAGTTATCACACGATTTTGCATCCTTTGAGCATGTGGCTAATTTGTTTCTAGAATATTTTCATGTTTGTTTCTTGTTTAAGAATACTCGCCTAGTTTCTAGAATATTCATTATTTGTGCTGAAATATTCAGCACTTAATGAACCAAATCGACTTAGTCATAGTTGGTCTAGTCGTGGTCCCCTCATCTGTATTGGTACTCAGGTCAATCCCCTTATACCAAGGTGGTGTTTGGCATCAATGCTGTTTTCTGAGAAAACGATGCTATATAGGTGTTACATCAAAAAAAGCGGTGTACTTCAGAAAATAGACTCTTATTTGGTGCCGTTTTTTCAGAAAAAAATGTTACTTCAGACCATACATTGGAAAACAGTCCGTTACTGCCAGCGGTGCAATGATATGGCATTACTTTGAACGTTGAATAATATGACCAATGCTGAAAACGGCTCTACAGCATTGATACAGTGACACCAAACAAAACCTGTATTATTTTTCTAGAAAACAGCCTAGGTGGTAGCACCGTTTTCTGAGCTTACAACTCAGACATACCCAACCTATGTGTTCCCCGCACCGATGCCAAAGACAGCTTTTTTATTATATGATCAACTACTGTTTCTTGCCTTTCTATCCTTCCAAGTCTACAAAGATTAAAGTATCATTTTCTACCGAAAAGGTGAAAAATAAAGCTTATAAAGAATATCGATCTCTAAGTAAACGGTTCAAGATCCCATCCCATTTGTCACTGGTGAGACAACACTTTATTACCAATCGTCATCCAGTATTCTCTTTCTCAGTCATATTCTCATTCTACAGATTTCTTTAAACGTGCTATGGGGCAGAAATACAGTTAACTTTGACACATGGGCGAGAAATTTCAATTTTGAAGCCTATACTAAGCAAATAAGCTCATGATTGACATATTTAATTTATTGGATCTGGACCAGATTCCCAATATCTAGTTGATGACTGCCCCCATCAATCGTATAAGATTACAAGAAATCCACATTTCATAGTTCAGCAGTGGATTGATGTTAAGTGGCTGCAGCTTTTCTTGATAATAGTCTTAGTAGACAAGTGAATGGTGAGGATCAACGTTCTGAGATTGTTCGTGTACTATGAGCAACTTTTAAACATGAATGCATAAGGTGTGTTCAAATAGAACATACTTTGAAACATTTCAAGTGGGGCAAAAGGAATTGTTAAAATGGAGCAAATTACTCATGATTAGAATGAAAATAGCAAATATAGTGTTTTCTCAAATGCACTAATTATTGCTCTTTCTGACCATCCTCCATGTCTTGTCCTTCAAAAAATGCACCCATTCAAACATTGATTAACAAACAGCAATTCTGAAACGGTTTTCATGAACTGCATCAATCTATATTACAATTAATCAAAACCCATAAAGAAATTGTTGTCTTGATCCCATCTAATTTTCTATTTAAGCCACCCTCTCTCGCTTTTTCTTCAAGAAGATACAATACAACCATATCGTGTTACATAACAAACAGCAGTTTGGAAATGGCAGATGATGATTTGCATCAATACGGTAAATAATTTTATTGATCAAGATCCAGAAGGAACTTCTAGTATTGATTGTGAAAGGAGCCATGCCCAAAAGCATAAAAAATGGAAAATGAACAGTAAAAACTAGAGTTCAATTTACAAAGGTAGAGGGGAAATCCCTGAATTGACTGCTTTTATTCCTGGTTGGGTTTGAATGTTCATCTCGGGTGTAGAAATATGCCATTACCAAAAACAGAAATAGGAATTTGGGTCAGAGTTCAGGGACTGAAGAGATTGAACAACTTCAAACATTGTCAGCAGTCTCTTTGGCATGTCAGAAGTGCAGTGACGTGATAATTCTAGAGCTCCCAACACCTCTTGTGATGAAATGGAGATGCTAGAATCCAGCACCTGGAAGCACCACCACTCATGTTAACCTTCCTCTGAACCCGTTTCAAAACTTCCACCAATTCTCCAGACTCTAGCTAGTCGGTTATATATTAGCTCAAATATCAAGACACCGGAGTTGCAGACATCCATCTGTTTAGTTGCTTTCTTACTCTATCCATGTTCTGCAATCAAATAACAGAAAATCTGTTAAGTTATTTGCATTATCCAAACTTCTTGATAAAAAATGACCAAAGAGTATAACCAAGCAATGTTTCACAAAACTACGAACAAGAGTAAAAATAAGCAGGAGATCAAAAAGTAATCCCTACACTAGAAAAAAAAAAAAAAAAAAACAATTTTACTAAAAAGGTATAATAAAATAGGAGAAACGTATTCTATACCTGGACGGCTAAGGAGTTGAATGCACTACCAAACTCCCACACCCATCCCTCCAGCTTGTGTGAGATCAATGTTTTCATTATGTGATTTGTGTGTGAGTTTTCAATTTGTCATATATCACTCACCATGGACCTAACTTGGACTACCGCAGTTTTCTATATAGAATGGATTAAAACTAAAATAGGAGTAAAGGAATAACAACCTTAAAACGTTTGGAGGAATTCTTCCGGTTGTGAACAAAGGACGATCTTGATCTAAAAGCCCTGGCCAACTTATAAGCAGGCTCCCTCAACTATTCAATCAAGTGCAATATCTGTAAGCTGGCGTCCAAACTCCATTTCCAGGAGAATGTTACTTTGGTTTGATATTCCTGTGAAGCAAATGTAGAATTTAATTCTTATAAAGGTAAACCAGTCCTTGGACATCTCCTACAGCAGAATTGAATCCTTGGAAAGTTGAAATAGCAAAATCCCAAACCTTTTGTGATGTTTCTGCCTGATCTTTGCTAATGTCTTGATGTCAGCCTCTGAAGCTAGCTTTTCAAGACAGACCTCTAATTTTAACGAATTCGTTACAGCAATGAATGTAACGCTAGCCAAGTTCAGATTTCCGGGGCTGTTTTTGTCCATCCCCTGTTCCTTGGGTATAAAATTAACTCTAAAGCAATTGTCAAGTTTCTCAGCAAGCTAAGAAACAGTATAGAAATTGATGAATAAATAATCAATGGTTAATTCGATTTTGTTGTTTTGCCAGGATTGGAAAGGAAAGCAATAGTTTATTTCAGAACACATCCTGATTCACAAACTTCATAGAATGAATCGTCCATAGACAAGAGAAATGAACAAATAAAGAAATGAGTTGGATCTGCAAGGAATAAACTTGTTCAACCGCTACAGAGTACAATTGAAAGTTGAAACCTAACAGGTGTTGACCACAAACTAATAACAGTGGGTTGAAATTAAATGACGTACGTAATTCTCGAGTTGTTATAACACATAAGAGATGCTCCTCGCTTATTATACCTGCCACAGAGGAACATTAAAAATATGAGAAAGGCAGTTACGGTAATTCCTAAATAGACAAATTAGAGTCCAATGAATTGATTGTAAGGATCAAGTGAAATGGCCACGAACCAGAGGAAGAAGGAGAAGAAGAATTTGAATAACATCATCAGGCATTACGTTGTGGATGTAAAGTACAGAGCTGCATGAATGTGAAAGTTGAGACGGAACATTCCAAATTAATTGAATCATAGTATTTCCACCTCTGGGACATGAGATATGTTAGGCCAATCTTCACCCGCATTGGTTGAGCATCTGTCCTTTAACTCCCGACAACCTTCAATCCGTAGATGTCGAAGTTGCATTAGACGCTGCATACCTTGAGGTAGAGATGTCAATTTTGGACAGTCATCAATATAAAGCTCTTCAAGCAATTCGAGGTCTCCAAGCTCCTCTGGCAGCTCCAACAAATGGGGCAGATGCCTAAGCCTCAAAACTTTTAGGGCAGAAAGACCTCCGATGCCCTCCAACGAATGAAAGATTGGACAAGACTCAATTTGTAGCTCTTCAAGATCGGCGAGGTATTGCTTCACTGCTTGAGGATGCAATGATTTCAAATCCCAACAATGTGAAATATGTAAATACTCAATTTGGGCATATCGTCGATCTTCAGAACTTGTAGGGCTGTAAGACCTCCTATGCCCTCCAACGAATGAAAGTTTGCACAATGCTCGATTAGTAGCTCCCGTAGTACTGTTTTTGGATGCTTCATTTCTTTAGGTAGAGATGTCAATTTGGGACAGTCATCAATATAAAGTTCTTCAAGCAATTCGACGTCTCCAAGCTCCTCGGGCAGCTCCACCAATTGGCGCAGATCCCTAATCGTCAAAACTTTTAGGGCAGAAAGACCTCCGATGCCCTTCAACGAATGAAAGTTTGGACAATACTCAATTTTCAACTCTTCAAGATCGGCGAGGTATTGCTTCACTGCTTGAGGATGCAATGATGTCAATTGATTACAATATGAAATTTGTAAAAATCGGATAGAAGTCAAGCCTTCCATCGCCTCCGAAGGAAAAGACTCTAAGTCTTGGCAGCCGTCAATTGTCAATGATGTGGTGGTTACATGAGTAGTGGGAAGGAAGTGTTGAAAAGAAGAAGAAGAAGAAGAGGATGATGAGTTTGTAGTTGATGATGATGATGATGTCAACATTAATGGGATGGGGGTTTTATCCTTCTTCTTCTTCTTCTTCTTTTTCAGAATTAACTCCAATGGCTTGGCATCAATCCAAGATAACTCCACTCTTTCACGTGCCGGCAAACCCCAAGGAATACTTTCCAATTTAGGACAATCCTCTATGATCCAGCGATTGGGAAGGTGAGGGAACAGTACTACTGATAATGAGTTATGTGACTCTTCTTCTTCTACTACCACTACTTGCTGATCAGTATCTAATATTTCCATTATTATTGACCAACTCTCCAGTTTAGGCATGTACTGAAGGTAGAGTTCCTTTAAGGATGGGAAGAATCCATCTCCTTTCCTCAATTTACTTGTAATACTCTTGAGGGCAGACAACAATTCTAGCTTAAGGACCTCAAGGGAAGGGAGCGGACCTGAGAAGTCTAGAGATTCGCATCTTGTACAATTCTTTAACTCAATTCTCACTAGATTTGGGAGCAACGAGGATTTAATCATCCAAGAAGCAAATTTCATCCCTCCATACCCTTTTAGCGTCAACTCCTTTAGATTTGGATGTGGCTGCAGTCCTTCCAACGCATCATCATCATTATCCCCTTTTCCTAGATATAATAAAGTCAAGGATCGAAGGTGTGGCTTCTCCTTCAAGTTTGCTTCCTTGCCATCTCTCACTTGTTCAACTCCCCTAATAATTAAATGGCCGCTTAGCTGCTGGTTCAGCCCATGCAACTGCTTAATATGCTCACCACATAACCCCAATCCCTTGATTCTCCTAATGTCAACTGGCAAATTTTCAAGTGAACAGTAAGCAAGACCTAGAGTGTGCAAATTCTCTAGTTTTGTAATAGAAGCAGGGAGTGCTTTGATTCCCTCGTTCCCAGAGAGGTCAACATGTCTTAGGCTCTTCATATTTCCAATATCTTTGGGCAAATTTTCAAGACCAAAACAATTTATAAGTTTCATGGTCTGCAAATTTTGGAGCTTAGTGATTGATGTAGGGAGTGTCTCAATATGCGGATTATAAGAGAGGTCAAGGTACCTTAAGTGCTTCAATTCACCTATGCTACTTATTTGCAAGCTTTTATTACTTGTATCGTGTAAGTCTAACACACGTAAGCAAGCACAACAATTCACTATTCTTTCAATTGGCAATGCCCTGCCACCATAACAAAAATAATGGGGCAAGCGTAGAAGAGTCCGCACCTTATTAGCAAGTTTCAATTGTGACCAGAATTCAATGCCGTTAGTACTATTATATCTTCCATGGCCAAGAAGCGCCACGTGTCGAACTCCTTTAGGAATAGTTATCGTAGGTGGTGGAGCTCCCTTCTCTATCCGAAAACACTCGACCCCTTCGGCGACTGATTGAGCAAGGTCATGCACGAGGTCGTGCATTTTGCAACTTACTATGTTTCCCTCTTCATCTTCTTTTGCTTCCTGAAACATGCATCTCCACAGTAGATCGTTGAAATACTCCTCACCTATTTCCTCCAAGCTCCTCTCACTACTACTACTACTCCCTTGGTAAGATCCAATGAACCCCTGTGCCATCCATAATTGGATGAGGGTCTCCTTTTCTATTTCTTGATCCTTGGGAAATATTGCGCAATAGGCAAAGCACTGCTTCAATTTGGACGGCAAATAATCATAGCTTAGCCTCAGTACTCTTACAATTTTATCTCCGTAGTCATCATCATCATCATCCCCTTCTATTCTCCATATCTCATTATTTTTCACATACAACCACTCGCTTTCTTGGGTTTTAAAGCGCATCAAACTCCCTAGTGATTTTGCTGCTAGTGCTACTCCTTTGCACTTTTTGACGATTTCCTTTCCAATCTCCACCAGCTTTGGGTCTGGTTCATGTCCTTGCTCAAATGCACGTTGCTTGAACAACTCCCAACATTCTTCTTCATTCAACCCCTCCAAATGGTATGCTTCGATACCAACTGTCCCCATGATTTTTGCCACCTTTTTGCTACGTGTTGTCACTAGGATTTTGCTTCCCACACAACCACCCATTAGCAATTCTTTCAGCTTATTCCACTTCTCTGCTTTATCGTTCCACACGTCGTCCAGCACCAGTAGATATCTCCTCCCGTCCACAGATTTTCGAAGGATAGCCTGTAGTTGTTCCATTTCTTTGTTGGAACAATCTATATCTGAAGGGTTGGCACATCTTATAATTTTTTGTGTTAGCAATTTCACATCAAATTCATCGGACACGCACACCCACATTCTCATTTGGAAGTGCTCTGCCACACTCTGGTCGTTGTAGACCAATTGGGCAAGTGTGGTCTTCCCCAGTCCCTCAATTCCAACTATGGGAATGATGCCCACATTCTGATCAGCTGGATGATGATGATGATGAACACCATCACCACCACCCAAGTTGGAGTCGGGGGGTCCCTTTAATAAAAGCTCTACAATCTTCTTTTTATCTTGGTCTCGTCCAATAACATTGGATTCATGTACGAAGGAATGGGTTTCCTCCCTCCTTATCTTGGCAATTGGCCTGGTATCATGTAACCTCTCTCTAAAATGGAATCTGGACATATCTGATGCAATCACATCAAGATTCTCCCTGATCTCTTTTATTCTATGACCCATCTTAAGGCAGAATGCAACAGGATTTGAACGAGAAAAGAAGTTTTTTACCTCCTTTCTTTTGCTGCCATGGATCTCCACTTGCCTTCGCAAAGCTTCAGTTTCAAATTCATCTACCACGTCATCTGCATCATAAACAGCGTCCTTGAGCCTTCTCAGCCAATCATTCACGGCATCGTTGTTGGCTTGCTGTTCCTCTGCCTCCAGAAGCACAACTTTGATAGCCGATAGCTTGTTTTTGAGCTTTTCAACATCCTTTCTGACATTTGATGCCAGAACAATCTCTTGAATAGCTTGGGAGGCCAAGCTCGCCACTATGTTTCCAACAAAGTCAAAAAGCACAGCTTGTGCCATATTTTGCCAAAGAGAAAACAGACTAGAGCAAGCGGTCACAACGTTCCACTCACTGATCAGAGCATATAACACCTTGGGATGGCACCAGTCAAGAAGACACGGCGAATGGTTCTCCAGTTGTGGACTTAATTATGGATCATTCAACCAAACCCATGTCCAAGGGCAATAGTGTAAAGAAGCACTTGGAATAGAATAATAAACTCAAAGACTTGGAGAGCTGGAGATGATGACGCTGCCGACAGTTTCAGCATCTTTGAATTTTGCACAAACACAGCATCTTTTCAGGCGGCTGGAATGCAATTATAATGTAAGGAAAACATTAAAAATTAGGAAATATTTGTAGTTGATGTAAACATTAAAAATTAGGAAAAACAAAGTCTAAGGCACATATTACTATGTTACGATTGTTTATTATTGTTTAATATACGTAAACTAGTGTCATTAGTGCCATTAGACACTACATAGCAAATGTCCAAATTTTCAAAACTTATTTTCTAAGGTTAAAATCAATTTAAACAATTAAAATTAAATCAGCCCATTAAAATATGATTTTGGTTTAGTAGACTCAAAACAATTATATAGTGCATAGGCAACGATTTTACCACACTTGATACCAAAAATGGATTCATGCAAAAATACAATAGTAATGGAACCCATTCATGCAAGCCGGACTAAGTTATAAAGAAAAGGGCCACTATAACACCAATGAGGTCAAGCCTTTTAAACGCAAATAAATTCCTAAGTTGAGGCCCAAGAATGGGTTCGGGCCTTCCCGTCTTGTTATATGTAATATATTTCAAGGATAGGCTTATAGGGACATATTATAGTTGTTGGGGCCCAAATATTATAGTCGGGACCAATATTTTTTATCCTTAGATATCCAAAAGATGGCTTGTCATAGACCCCCACTTGGATTTTGACTACTAGTCATAAGTAAAAGGCCTTTTAACTATGGTCATAATAGATTTCTACAAAAAAAAAAGAAATGGAGAAATACAAACAGGCTTAATGCAGATTGTTGATTTTCATTACAAACCTATAAACATTCAAAATGTCAAAATTTCTAAATCCCCCACTCTATATAGTAGTGCCCGCCCATGAATTGGCATTAATTTCAAGCTGGCATCCACTCCAACTGTACTTTGGGCCTAAAAATTCTGACCCTAGGCTGAATGGTCCTCCGAAAAAGAGAATAGTGACATGAGATTAAAGCAAGTCCAGATCTGCTATATATGGGCCCACTCGCATTCACTTGGAGAGCTTTTCTTTCTACAAGTTTGAATTCACACCAAATCCCAAGGTTGTGTCTGGCTTCTCAAACAATATGCCTAAATGAACCAAGAATTAACTTTAGGCAAAACGGTGCATTCTATGGAAAATGTTTTATGATAACATGAAGGTGAATGAATTATAATAAAGCAAAATGTGGCAGTGATATCTTTAATGTTGTTAAAGACTTTAATGATAAGTACATATTGTGTAACATGAACTATTGAAAAATAATTAGACTATGTGATGTCTTTAATATGATTGCTTGGAATTTTGATTTAATGTACAACAAATATTGCAATGTAATTGGAATATTAGCTCTAGCATTTTAGCTGTTATCCCTTAGAAAGAAAGCAATCTTGAAGTAAAAGACTACAAACCAATTAGTCTTTTAGAGAGTGCCTATGGTTTTTGATTTGCATGATTTTCTCTTGTCCTTGCTGGAAAGATGAATTGAGTGAGGTCGCTTAAGCTATTTCTACAAGGGAGATGGTGTCAGAGTGCTCGAGTTGTGGACCCAGGCATGAGGGCTCCAACCGTCAAATTAGTGCCGAGTCAGGAGATCTAGTTGAAAGTACAAAGTAAAGAGCAGAGTAAGAGTTTAATGGCTAATAGAGCATGTACCATTTGAGGGTGAGGGACTGTCCTTAAACAAGCTCTGGGGAGCAATTAGAACGTCTCCAAGATTCTTGGAGTTAAGGGTCCTCAACCCTCGGATCTTAAGGACACTTGAGGACAATCAGTGAGTCGACCACTTTCCTTTTTCCAAAGAAACAGGGGAGACTTTTGTAACTACTGCTAAATGAGTGGCATGCCCCCAAGCATATCAAGGGTATTAAATGGTCTGCTTGGTACAAAATGAGCAAGTGATGTAGGTCAGCTATTATGAGATCAAGGAACTCGTCTGATGTTTGTACTATATAAACGCTCTAAGGTGACAATTGACGTTGTAGCTCGGTCTTCACCAAGCTGTCTCCAACTGAGCTTGGGTACTCCAATGTGACATGAATCCATCCCATTGGCGAGCAAGTTCTGACTTGATGCTACTTAAAGTCCCAAGGTCATCTGAGGTTGCACTGGATGCCAACATGGCGATGGATGACTAGCGAGAGTAATTGGTGATGAAATCGTTGAAAACCAATATTCTTTCATTAGAAATATACAAATTACTAATAACATCATAATGGTAAACAAATGTGTAAACCAAGGCTGATAATACAACTTTATTTAGAAAAGGCGTATGGTAGAGAATAGACTAGTACTACTTAAGCAACATTCTAAAGTGTGTTTTGCACAAAAACGGAGGAAAAGAACAAGCTCACTATAAAAATTGGGGGGGGGGGGGGGGGGGGAGCCCATTGATTGCATTCAAATGCATGGGGGAGAGATGTTGTCCATCCGATTCCTAGCCAATATTATCCAAGTAATAAGTAATAAGTTGGTTTGCTTCCGTGTAAATGTGTTTGACATGTATGTTGTTATGTCTTTCCTACTGTGGGTACATAGTGGTTACTGAGACTATCAGAGTATAGAAAGTGTCAAACTAACACTATATGGACACCTATGATGAATCCATAACCCATCACACATTTATGATAAGTTCATCGCAGATCCGCGATGGTGATGAACTCATATTTGAAATGGGTCACGATAAACATCAGATAGTGCGAATTTGCAATAAACCTTAGACATACATAAACTTGCAATAAAGCTTAGATATGCACGAATCTGCGGTGATCTATAAAGATGTGCACAAATTCACGATGAACTTCGGAAACGTGCAGAGTTGTCATGAACCTGAGACCGTTATAGAACCGTGGAATCATAATAGATCAGGAATAAATGTTGGTTACATGTGTGTTTTTAAATTATGCATGTGAGTTTAATGAAAGTATGTCTGCCAAACAATGGCATCACTCGCACCACATCAGTATAATAGGCTTGCACACGGAGAGAATCCAAAGGGATAGAATTCTCTAATAATGATCCATTAATATTCAAACAAAAGGACTCTTTCCAAAAAGAAAAGATCCTCTTTCCTAACAAGAAAGAACTTCTTCCTTGATAACCTTAACTTTCTCTCTATAAAAGGAGGAGAGACTTTTTCTCCAGGGGACAACATAATACAATATTGACCTAGGATTTCTAAGAGAGAAGCAACTCCATTCTCTCTTCTCTTCCCCACATCCTCTCTCTTTCCCGCCACCATCTCCAAACCTTCGAAGACTAACCAACCCTTTCCTTACCATGGTGCTTACATTAGAATCTCTGGTTACCATCTCCGATCTCCGAGAATTTCATCGGGTGAGAGTTAAGGATGGTGGTTGAAAGAAAGATTTGCAGAGATTTATAGGGACCTTGTTCTAACCGCCTATTTGCCACTGTAATCAAGACGACAAGCCAGTGTGGTCTCCTATCACCACTTCCCACGATCGATTCCAGTCATGACAAGGCATCCGTCTACCTTCATCTTCCTTGGGCATCATTAGACAACGACCGCAGGATTGTCGTCATCATACCCCAACTCAACAAACACGAGCCTTCGACCTTGTACGATAACCACTATTGAGAACTCTAGATACACCAGATCCAATATGGAAACTTGGTTGATAAAGCTGCATCTAGTAGGAGTTCCCCAAATTTCATTAACAATGGCAACAAAAGTTCACGGTAGTGGGTCTTTTCGAACACCTTCCCCATCCCTTGGTTTGTTGTTTCCTTACCATCACCGCCACTATCAGATTCGTCTCTTTGATCCCATTTGAATACAGAGCACTATCTCACTACTACAACCCTTCCCACCCTTATCACAATCTCTCTCTCTCTCTATCTTTTTTTCCCTTTCTTCTTCTTCTTCTTCTTCGATCATTCCTTTCCCTGTTGCCTGCTTCAACAAATGGAGAGGCATAGCTTCGTCGTCATAGAATGGAACATCAGAAGTCCGATGCACATGCCTGGTTCGTTGCTGAATGAATTCCACATTTTTCTTGTCTGTTCGATTATCATGCATCCTCTGCCTGTTTTATTCTCTTCATTTATTTTTAATCATAAATCTACTATGTTTTCTATGTTTTGATTTTGGTCTTAGGAAGTTGCTAGATTGCCTAGTGATCATTTTTTATGCCATTTTTTTTTTCATTTCTTTTGAGAATCTCTGTTATGGCGTATCTATCTTGCCTTCCGTGGTATTTGTAGCTAAAATGTATTGCTGGTATCTTAGATCAAGTTCTTTGTTTTTCTTCGTTTTTAAGTCCACTTATAGAAGTTGTTGGATCGCTTTGTGATAGACGTTTTGATTCTAGTATCGTCTCCATGTATTCTTTTTATCTTCAATCTCTTGATTTTAGATCTGCCACAGTGCTTTAAGGGGGGAGGGGGGACTTTTCCCAGCCCTCAAATCTTGCAACCTCTTTTTTCTTCTTTCACAAAAGTTGGTGTTGCCGAAGCCTATCCTTATCGTGCTTTTGTTTGGATTCGAGATATCACATTCTTGTAGCATCGTTCTCGTTCAAAAACAATTTGAGGTCAACCCGATCCAATGCCTTCCCAGGTCGTAGTCGATATATGCGGAGCCATCCCAAATTCGGTGGTATCTTAATTAGATCTGTTATTTTTCTTTTTGTATATATTCTTTATTTTGTTTACGGGATTCTTTCTTCTTGACTGATGCCATTGGAGCAATTTCCAATTCATTATGAGTAGACACGGTGCTTCAAATCGAGGAGTTAAGATGGTAGTCCTAAATTTTAATGGGGGACAGAAATCATCTTCAACTCCAAAGGTACACACATGTGATAGTCTTCGATTTCCATCCAATTCCAATTCATTCATGTTTTCTTCGACTCCAAAGGTACACACATTCGACACTCCAAACTCTCATCAATATATTTTCATGTTCTCTGTTGCAACTTTGCTATTGATGGGCCTTTTAATTTTACTTATTGCAAAAAAAAATAAGAGTTTATCATTAAGTTTAATTTCATGTCCAAATAAATATTTCCAAATGTTATTCACCTTTTATGGTCCATCATGGAATAGCACCAATTTTCACTGCCCTTCGTCTCAAATTGTTTCATATCATTTATTATGATCTTATATCCAGTTTATTAGGCATATGATGCTTGAATACTCTTCTGTTAAACTTGTTCATAATTTACACCATCAGCTTGATGTTGTATTTTTGTGTGGTCCATGGTTGTACAGAATTACGTCTTGTGGGGTTGTCATTGATTGTAAATTAAGAGTTGAATTGTACTTATGCTTATTTGACAACTTATTCCCATTACAATTAAAGTAGTTCAAGAGAAACCTCATCCCTGAACATGTTCAATTAATCATCACGGAGGATGACGGTGGTCCAACTATTTATATCAAGAGTTGTATATTTCCTTGTTGACTTTTGGTGATCAACTACTCTTGGTTTACTCAATGTTCCAAATCGGTCTTGATTTTTTTTCATTTTGGCACCGAAGCCATGAGATTTAGTCACTTTTACATATGGTGTTACTGACAGTTGCACCTTTTAAACTTCGAATTAGTGGCTGGAATTTCTCTTACTTGTTGATGATATATAGGTAAATCGATGTTATTGTGATGCTGACATCTTCGATAATACAAGTTTCTTATTTTTAGAGCCTTTAGATTTTTAACCAAGTATATTTGATGCTAGACTTTACTCAATATGTACATGAAAAAAATATATAATAATAATAATAATTATATATAGTTATTTTCAAAAACACTTTCAATATCACTTTGTAAGATATGTAAAAAATCGTTATCATTTAGCTCCGAAGTTTTATTGTTGTTTTGTCAAATAGCAAGATTTTATCACTTAAGTGTTTCTCGATAGAAGACATTAAGGATAGGAATGGCAACGGGTAGGGTACCCATGCCATTGCCTTACCCATTCCTGAACATACCTATGTATCCCTGATTCCAAACTTGTCCCAATCCTGTCTAACTTTTCCTCTCAATTTCCCAAACCCGTTAAACCCGTCTTGACCAGTCCCACCCATTAAACCCCTTGACCAAATGTTTTCTACTAAAAAAAAAGTTTCTTAATGTGACTTAAACCCAGATCAATTAATAATAGCGACAAATCTCTTAGCACTACTTTAAGCCACTAATCCATCTCGCCTTTTGTGTTATTTAGTGAAATAAAATAGATTTTATTAACTTTTGTGTTCATCAAAACAATCAATACGTATATATGATTAACAATTCCAACTAAAAAATAAAAGAAATAATATTTAAAAGTAGCATTTTATAAATAAATGAAATAAGCAATCTATCAAATCCAAATTTACATCAAATGATGATTTTAATCCCAAGAAATTTATAAAAATAAACTATTAATAATAGAATAATTATCTTAGTACTTAAAATTTATAAATTTGTGCATGATATATAATATAATGGGTTTATATTTATGTATCCTCGGTATCAGGTATCGAATACCCTAAAGTCAAAACCCAAACCCACCCCAAACCCTATAGGGTTTTAATCTAAAATCCCAAACCCTATATGGCTTTAATCTAAATTCTCAAACCCTATAGGGTCTTGATAAACGGGTCCTATTAGGGATGGGATGGGTCGGATACCCAAAAATTCTCGCAAAATTTCCATCCCTAGCCAAGGATGGGGCTGAGGGCAACAAAGTAATTTCATTGATATCTGAGGCCGATGAGTCCAACCTATGAGTAGGAGAAGAGCACACGTCAGAGGCCTTGAGTGTTACACCAAGGGTAGAGACTCTAACGGTCAAGTTAGTCAGGTGCTTAGAGAGGGGCGGAGCTAGGCTTGAGACTTGAGATGAGGGCTCAAATCTTGGTCCTTAGAGCTTAGACGATGTCTCTTGAGAGGAGGAATGCAAGAGAGCAAGAATGAGGAAGATGGCTTTGCCGTAAGCTAGGCACCCCCCTTTTAAAGTTGACCTTGCCATAGAGTGGTTGGAGGTAGTTAGGAATAGATGGCCAAAATCTTATCCAGTCGATGCCACGTGGTGCAATCTAGGGCCTTGCCACATGTGCCTACATCAGGTATGGTATACAACTTGTCTAGTAAAGTGTTGACTGTGGGTTATCTAAATAAAAAGAAGAGGTAAAATACAGAAACCTCCCCTTAAGTTTCTGATAATCATAAAAACCTCCCATGTAGTTTAATTTTAATAAATACCTGCCCTGAACTTTTTAAAAAATCAACAGAAACCTCCATCCATCACTAACCTAGATGGAAAATGTATAAAGTTACAAAATTACCCCTAATAAATCATTAAGGCATCATTGAAAATATATTAAAATTGTAAAAATGCTTTCATTCGATTAACAACACTCTTGCGATTATATAGGTCTTTTTTTCAAAGCAAAAGAATAGAGTTTATACCCTAACACCACTAAACACTTGCAATGGCACCATCATTCAAAATATTCCATTTATCGAATGATATTTCCCATTTTTTTTTGGCAATTGTTCTTCACTAGCCACTGTTCTTGACCAGTAGTTGTTCTTCATTTTCTACAATATCTCTACTTCCCCCCTTGAACAATTTCTCACTAGAGCTTTTTTTTATCGTTTCTCTTGCTATTAGGATTGCATTTCACAAATAGATGCAAGTATTCTCATCAATACCACATGGAAAAATAACCAATGCTCTTAAGGACAAGAAATAAATCCCTCTATTGTGTTGTAACTTGTTAACATTTTCTTTTGAAGGTGTTACTAACATCATTGATGGCTTGTAAATGAGTAACCATCAGCCAACCGATAAGAAATTGGGGATCAAACAGAATAATGCTTTATCAAATCCCAAAGCACAAAAACATTAAAACCACAAATTTGATGAAGCCCACAAAAACAAAATCAGACATTCAATAAATGTCATTTCGTATGACAGTCTGAGAAAATAAGATGCATTCAAGAGTTTCTATAAATACATAAAACCCAAAAGCAAAACAGGGGAAAAGTTGAACGGTGTAACAATTAGTTTTATTTCTGATATGCAATCAAAACCAAGAATTCATCATTTGGCATTTCACTAGAAAACCAATGTCATAAATCCAAGATGTGAGTAAAAGATTAGGTGGCCTTTAATTTGATTAACACATTTCTCAGCCAACCTTGCTGGTGAATAACAATCATTGGCAATAGTTCACCTTCTGGTCTATAGTTAAAGTTCAAATTTTATCTGCATTCTCCTGTGTATAAACTAGAAACGTTGCCTCACTTCCCCACCAGAAAATCTCCGATGGTCGAATGTTGTTTCCCTTCTTGACTGGAGTAAGTTTCAAGGATAAAAGAGTCAACAATTTTTTAATTTTACCCATAAAATACATTGATAGTGACATTGTAGAATGAATGGTTCAAAGTATCAATACGATACGTTTGATACGGGGCGTATTGTATCATATCTTTTGAAAATGATACTGTCCGAAATGCTTGCTTTCAGGTGTTTTAGGCCCCCAATTTTTTTAATAATAAAAAACATGTTTTAAGCTTCCTAAAAAACTAAACTTTGAAAAAAAAACTAAAAAAATATATGTTTTGACCGTTTCTAAGTACCAGTACAATATGGCTGAAATGTGTATCGTATCGATACTTTGAACCATTCATTCTATTATAGATACTCATTAATTGGCTGAAATGTGTACCGTCTTTACCCATGAGACATTATAGATGCTCATTAAGAATATTTCTCTTGTAGATTGATGTTCCCAATACACAGTGGTGGTGGATCTGAGAATAAGTTGAGGTCACTTTGGCTGGCACCTTATATAGAATGTGCCCACATACACATCCCAGCTTTCAATGAGAACATCTCTCAAATACACAGATGGGAGGTGTTGTGGGACGCCAATCTGATCTTAAACAATTTATGAATATATATACATAGCAGATCCAGAGCCATATGTGACATCCACAAGTGGTATAGGCCCCATGTGTACAGAACATGCACCGGTGCATTCATTCATGATTAGTCACAAGCCGGTTCACATACACAATGGTCTTTGCATATCAGATCCCAACTTCAACTTGTGTGCAACTAGTCATTAACCTATTGACTCTGGCCTAGCTTATAAAGCACGTGGCAGCTGTAATTTGGTCGGGGTCTGATTGCCAAATCGGATCTGATTACCAAGTGTTAGATTACAATTCAAAATTGAAAATTGAATATGTTACTACTTGGATTGGATTCAGATTTAGGCTTTTGTGTTTAAAATTAAGAAAAAGATAAAAAGTTTTATTTTTAAAATATATTTTGGAATAGTAGGTACAGGTGATTGCAGATTTCTGAATTCCACCATAAAGTTATAAACATTCAAAATGTCAAAAACCACCATTTTATACACTAATGTCCACCTGTGAATTAACATCAATTCCGAGCTGGCATTCAGTCCAACTATACTACACGGTCAATGACAAATATCCCCCTGAATTTTCATTTGCGATAAAAACAACTTTCCTGAACTTTTACTTTGCGACAAATACCCCTTAATCGTTAAGTCAAATGACAGGATGTGTTAAATTAATAAAAATGCCCAACTAAGCTTTTCTTATTATCTTTTTCTTTCCCTTTTTCTTAAACCCTAAGTGTTAGATTTTTATTGAATTCGATTCAGATTTAATCTGAGTTTGACTACTTGTGTGTTTAAAACGAAGAAAAAGATAAAAAAAGCTTTAAAAAAAATATTATTTAAGGTAAATTAGAAAGATACCCTTGAACTATAAGGTTAGTGACAAATATCCCCCTAAACTTTCATTTGTGACCAACAATCCCCTAAATCTTCACTTTGCAACAAATACCCCCTGACTGTTATGTTAGATGAAAGAATGCATTAAATTAGAAAAAAAAATGTGCACTATCAGCACCCGATTTTTGCTTGGTCAACCTCCTGAGCCTCCAATTCACCCCAAACAGCCAAGCAGACCATTCTGACCTCTCCGAAACACTCAAACATAGAAAACCCAAATTTCACCCCAAAAGCCTTCAGATCCACCATTAAACCTGCCTGATACCTATCTGAGGCCCCGATCGACCCTCACTTACACCTCAACCATTAGATCAGACACAACCATCAGACCTAGAACATCCTAAAACACCTACCCATGAAATTTGAACCCAATACTCCTTCGTTCACTCGTCCATCAAACAAATATTCCATTTTGATCATTTTCGTACCCACAACACTTATCCACTTGATCCAAACACATCTAAACCAATCAAACTTTTCCAATCACCCCAAAATAACAAAAACCCCTACATATGAAATTCCATTCCAAAACACCTTCATTTACCCTCCATCACACAAAGATTCTATTTCGAGACTCTAGATTGACCGGATTCCAAATTTGATCGATCTAGGCCCAATTGGCTTAATCTAATTCTACCAATCACCTCAGACTACACAAAAACCCCACCTGGAGAAATTTCACCCAACGTTGCCTTTATTTTCCCCTTCATTACACAAAGATTTTATTTCGACCCCTAGACTAATTGAATTGAACCCTTTACAGATCTTTCCAATTTGGGCCCAAACGGGCTAATCTGGCCCTGCCAATTAACCGAATTGTCAATTTGCTCTTGTTATGCTAGGATAATACCCTAGTAATGTTTAGATTTGGTTTATTGTGTTTTAAATTTAGTTAGATGACATGTTTTATAGAATTTGGATCTTGACGGTTGTCTGTTATGTTTGCCTTGTTCAAGAGTCAAGATCGGAATAATCTTGTTATTTTATTCGGTTGTTGAGAAACGTAATTTAGATGAATTCCCATGCTTGTGCTTTCTTTCGAGTTAATTGAAATAGTATTTCTGCATGCTTATGCTTAAACAAAATTCCCATGTAGGCCCCACCTACTGGACCCAGGATAAGGGTGCCTAACCCCTTCCCTCTCCCATCCGAGACCTACCCGGACTGGTTTAACCAGTGCTTTGGGCTTTGGAGTCACTACAGAAAATAAAAAATGCTTTTTGAAAATTACTCCTGGAGGTCCCATCACTTCTAGTTCCTAAGCTGATGGGTGGCAACTCCATTTCTAGCCCAAGTGGTGAATGGGCCATTTTTCCGATGTTCACATGCACCTAAACTTTTCTTATTTTCTTTTTTTCACCTTTTTCTCTTAGGCTCCGTTTGGTTTGCAGGAAGATTTGGATGGGATGGGAAACGGTGGGATGGGATGGAATAGGCTGGGATGAGAAAGTTTGAAAATTTCACTTTCCATCGTTTGGTTATACAAGGGGAAAATGTGGGAAAATTATTTCTCCCACATTTGTTTTGTGGGAAAATCATGCAAGGAAAAATCATTGCTACAGCTCCAAATATTAACAAATGATATGTAGCATCATGCTCTGCTAGATGGCCCCTGTCCAAATTCAAATATCTCCAGGTAAGAAGAATATGATGAACAATAAACATAATTTTTATACATATTAACCACGCAAAACAGAGAACATGATTGGCTATTGTTACTATCAACTTATAAGTTTGAGCCTTAACATCTTCTAAAATACATCCCAAAATGAGAAGATTTGATTTCAAGAAATCAATGCATAGTCCATGATTTTGTCATAGGTTTCTCATAAATTTCTATAAGTTTGCAGCCTCCATTACTCTACAAAGCCAAGTGTTCTTGTAACACAAGAAACAAAGCAAACGTATAAAAAAGTGATTATATTTGCCAAAAAAATAAAAGAAAGTGGTAAGCTAAATTAAGTTTTATCTCAAATACAAAGTGGGTTGACATAGAAATCATCCAATTATTTGGCCTTTTGGGCCACAAGGTGAGTAAGCCTAGAAAAAGTCTATGAATATACAAAAATTTAATAAATAGCCAGGATGCTAGAATTTTGAATTTTTCATGTAGGCCCTGACCAAGCCTTACTAGCACAGGCCAGGATTCTAGGCTTTCTGAGCCTATCAAAGATCCTTAATTAATAAAAACTGAATAATAATAAATCATTATTAAAGGAAATTTACATCCATGTCCCTAAGTTCAGGTACATCTGGTCTAATCACTCTATATACATGTGATGTGACCCACTATTTTGCCAATACATTTCGCTCATTGTGAGCTCCAAGAAGCTCATGGCCGGCTCAAGGAGATGGAGTTGTCACTCATTTTTTAGACAAAATGGTCCCTCATTTTTACATTTGAAAATATTCGATTTAGGTCTTTGGTAGTGACTCTATCCTCCATGGGAAAGGCACACAACCGAGAGATTTCAGGTCCTAAGGATTGGGAGAGGGAAGGTGTTAGACACCCCTCTCTCCAAGCTACTATAGCAGCCCAATACGGGAGTTGTTCAGGCTCAGTTTCCTTTAGGGAAAAACAAAAATGGTTGCAAGAATTTCTTAAATCCGGAGGAACGTATTTTCAACTTCTCCTAAGACCAATTTTGAGGTCTGATTGGTCATATGAAGTTGGGATGATGGATGGTAGGCTCTAATTAATAAGATTTGCTAAAATAGGATCTAGGCTTGATGATGGTTCAAATAGGGGAATTTTTAACTACCACTTGGTAAGTAGGCATGGATTAGGGCATAGAGTCAAGTGGATGGTTCTTATTTGAGAAAGATATGGTTGATCTAGGTAATCACTCAGGGCCATCGGAATGGGATCTTGATGTTTTTGCAGTTGATCATCATATATTTGTGTTGGGATTTGTTGGCTAATTATTTCTTAGTGATTGGGTGTGTTGGATTTGATTTTGAGAAGTTGGGTTTTGAATATCGCATGGATCGGGGCCATTAGAAAGGAAGTTGGTGTGATGAATGGTGGATCTTTGTAGTTTAGTCCTGAAAATTGATATCGTTTTTCAAGTCTGGGAAGGATATCTGATCGGACATTGATATTGATCTCAAGGTTCTTATTTGTCTTGTGGATTATGTCAAAGGTGGGTATTTCGTGTTTTAGAAAGTATCAAATTGATTTGGTTGTGTTTCTAAGTATTTGGGGTGTAAGAGGATGATACAAAGAGGTAGGGTGAAAGGACCAAGAAAAAATTAAGTGCTAACACTCATCTGTTATGACCAATTGTATGTTCTCTTTGACTTATTTTAAAAGAGAAGACAGAGAAGAGAAGAAGATGACCATAGAATTAGAATTTTGCAAAACAAGTAGAGATATCAATCAAAATGAACAAATTAAATATGGGTGAATGAAATGATTAAGAAGGTAATAACTTATAAAATAAGAATAGATGAAATTAAACAATGATGTTGAAATGGATGGATGACAACACTAAGTGTTAGATTCTAAAACAATTCAAAATAGAATATGTTAAGATTTATTGGAATGGATTCAAATTTAATCTAGGATTGACTACTAGTGTATTTAAAATGGAGAAAAAAGATAAAAAAATAAAAAATGTTTAATGTAAATTAGAAAGACTCCCTTCTATTATAAGGTTAGTGACGAATATCCCCCTTAACTTTCATTTGCGACAACCCCCCCCTGAATTTTCACTTTGTGACAAATACCTCATAACCGTTACATTAGATGATGGAATGCACTAAATTAGCAAAAATGCACACCTGAACTTTCCTTATTTTCTTTTTCTCACCTTTTTTCTCTTAAACCCTAGTTGAGCAAAAATACATCCATCTTCTCTAAAGGAAACCAGCTAAAATAACAAGAATCATTTAACTGGCATAGGAAAAAAACTTTGTTTTTTAATTATTGATTCATTTCACTATATGAATGTCACACTTTATCTTAAAATATAAAAATTATCCAATCATTTCTCCAACAAATTAAGAAAAACCAAACGAAACTATATCTATTAGAAACAAGTATCTACCCTTTCATTTGAATATTGAATCCACACAGAAATCTGGAAGGATCTATTGGAGCAACTAAGAGGGCTTCAATTTGATATTTAGGAAACTAAATGAATCATAAACCATTCAAATAAATTAGAAAAGGTTAATTTATTGATCTAAAAAATTTTAAACAACTAAATGAGAATCTTTTTTAAGCTAACTAGCAGGAGCGATTGAAGTGAAAGTTTAAGAGGGGGTCTTTGTAATTTACCCAAACATTTATTCTTTGACTTATACATATATAATATATAATAAATGTATATAAATACAAAACATTAAATTTAATGATATAAAATGTCCCCATATACATATATAAAATAATGATATTTAATAGGACTCCAGTTTTTTTTATTTTTAATTTGATGTAACTTAATGCAACTTAAACATCTAAATTTAGGATAATCACAATGTATGTTCAATCACATTGACAGCACTATCAGCAAACAGACAAAAAAGTCAATGAGCTCAGGTATATATGTAATAGACAAAAATATATGCAAACTATTTTTTTTTATGTCGAATTATTCACATGATTGATATATGGCATTTAAGCTATGAGTCTTACTATGGTGCATTGCCACACTATAAAGCCAAATCACCTTTACAAAACTAGTGTATGGGCACATACTTTGTATGTGTAAAAGCTTAAAAATGGTGGTTAAAGAAAAACGGTATTAAAGACGATGCCTTCTGAGCACATTTAATGTGTCTTCAAAGCATAATTCATTCACATCTTCTCAATGGCGGTTTTTAACATCATCGTCTCAGACTTGGCTTATGACAGGATGTTCTTTTCGATCGACATGGAAAGAAGGCGACTATTTCACTAGGCAACTATTTCTACAAAGAACATCATCATTTTGCACGACATCGATCTCTTAGACTCGGGATTCCGATCTTCCAAATGGGAAGAAGGCGACGCTGCCTTACCTTGCATCATTATCATTTCATTTCTGCACCAACACTACACATCATTAATCTCTCAGACTCGGGGTTTCGATCTGGTCGTACTTTGCCTTATCAAATCAAAATTCTCTTCGTGGACTTCTTTCCAGTGGAGTCTAAAGGTGGAGGTGTATTCTCAACTGTTTAATAGTTGGGAAGCTTTTCATTTGCAACTAGAGGCAGATGCATCAACTCCTCGCCTAACCCACCAACTCCCAATTGCACTCATGACATTCTTTGGGTGTCTTCTGCCTAGCATTCTCTTATTTTGAATCCTCCTACTTTGTTTCGTTGCATCCACTAGGTAATTGATTCTTTATCTTCTTTGTTATTTAGCTTGATTCTTTTTCTTCTCATTGTTTTTGTTCTTGTTTGCAGCTTCTAACCATTAATTTCAAGGTCTTCTTTCCATCCCCAAAGAGGTTAGGTTATTCTTTTGTATTATTTCTCTTGTTTTCTTTCTTAATGTACCATTTTTGTAATCAGGGTTTCCATATTTTTTTATCACTATTTTTTTGGTAAGTCTTTTTTTTATCACTAATTACTTTTATATCATTGATATTGATTTTCATCATCACACTGCCAAGTTAGGGATTCTTTATCTTCTTTGTTTATTAGCTTGATTCTTTACCTTCTTCTCACTGTTTTTGTTCTTGTTTTCAGCTTCTAACCATTAACTTCAAGGTCTTCTTTCCATCCCCACAGAGGTTAGGCTATTCTTTAGTATTATTTCTCTTGTTTTCTTTCTCAATGTGCCATTGTTGTAATTAGGGTTTTCATATTTTTTTATCACTATTTTTTTGGTGAGTCTTTTTTTATAACTAATTGCTTATATATCATTGATACTAATCTTCATCATCACACTGCCAAGTTAGGGATTCTGAATTGCTATTTTACTTCTTATTGTATTTTTTATATACATTGAAATCTTGTGCTTGATCCCTATCATTTGGTGCAACTTCTTTGGAGACTTAGTAGGCCTAAGCCTAATTTTGAAGATCTAGTTAAGCTACCTGAGAAGAAAACATAAAACGGTTGTATTATTAGGGCTCAAATTCTTAGACCTTTCCAAGATCCAGAACTCCAAGAGATAACTAAGCTACCTGAGAGAAAACATGAAGGGCTTGTATCATTTAGGTCTTAATTCTTCTAACTTGATGAATCCCCTTACATTAATGGATGGTCAAGATTGAAAAACATCAAAATATCTAGTGGTTATAAACCTTCTGGAGTTTTTTATTCATCCCTTCATGCTCATACTTTAAAACCCTTCATGCTTTATTCATCCCTTCTGGAGTTCTTAAACCACTTTCATTTTTCCTTGAAGCAGGATTAATCTGTTAATTTTCTGTATACATGCTTTTGATGAAATACTCATGTCTCTTTCTCAAACCATTTTCATGTTATCTAATGCCTCTATCAAGATAATGTACTAGACTACTAGTCAATAGATACCAAGATGGTTGCTGAGTGGTGCCCTGTATCGTGGTTTTGTCCACCAGGATCTCTATTGCTCCTGAATGGACCTCCTCAAGTCCTCATCTACCCCGATGAGCCTGTCTTGACTTAATGAATAATTATGTTCATACACTACAAGCAAAAAGATTTCCAAGCGACAGTTTTCGACCTGACTATATGGCGATTGCTGCTAGAAATATAGATTTATAGCGGTAATCGTTTAAAATTGTTGCTAGAGGTCAAATGACTGCCTATACATGCCAAACACTACCTCCCGCCTTCTCTTTCCTGCTAAAAACATTTGTGCCTCTCCCACCCCCTCTTTGTCAATCTCTCTCGCGACTCGCTCTCTCTCTCTTACTCAACTTAGTCGTCTGCTTCTCTCTCTCAATCATCTCTCTCCCTCTCTCTCTAAGCCTCTCTCGTGACTTGTGCTCTCTCTCTCTTATACTCTGAACAAACTTGGATTAAAACCAAGCCAAATAAGAAAGGTTGAAGATGAGAAGAAATTTCATTCTCACTCATAGAATATTTCTGCTATACAAATCTTTATATACAGAAAACTGTTGTAACTAACCTACCAGCCCATGCAACAGCTCATGCAGGGAATAATTCTAGAATATGGATAGCTCATTAGCTAAAAACTAAAACTCTAACTAACTATGAGCTATGCTAGGCTAAGATAAGGTACATCATATACAATATACATATCATAACATCCCCCTCTCAAGTTGGTACTTGGTGAAAATCAACCAAGCCCAACTTGGATAGCAAATAAGAAAATTGCGGACTAGAGAGGCCTTTAGTAAAGATGTCAGCCACCTGGTGCTTCATTGAAACATGTTGAAGACTGATAAAACCCTTCTTGAAGTTATCTCGGACTAAGTGACAGTCGATATCGAGATGTTTGGTGCGTTCGTGGAAGACAGGGTTTGCTGCAATATGCATGGAAGCTTGGTTATCACACCAGAGAGTGATTGGCAGCTGAAGAGAAATACGAAAATCAACAAGAATGTATGAAATCCAAAGCAATTTGCAAACGGTGGAGGCCAAGCTGTGATACTCTACCTCTGCTGATGATCGAGATACCGTGGTTTGCTTCTTTGTTTTCCACAATATTAAGGCAGAACCTAAATAGATGTAATATCCAGTAAGTGATCTTCTGCTCTATGGACAAAAAGCGCAGTCTGAATTTGAATATGCTTCCACAACAAGAGAGTTATTTGCTGGATAGAAAAGACCCGTTGATGGACATCCCTTTAAGTATCGAAGAAGATGAATGGCAGCATCCCAGTGAGGTTGGCATGGAGAATTAACATGCTGACTGAGTTGTTGTACAACAAAGGTGATGCCTGGCCTATTGAGGCTTAAATAAAGTAGTTGACCAACTAGTCTTTGATACTTGTCAGGTTCAGCAAGTAGTGTCCCTTTATCAACAAATAATTTTTGGCCTTTAGGAAATGGAGTGGAAGCTGGCTTTGCCCTTAGTAATCCAGCATCAGTTATGATATCCAAAATGTATTTTCGTTGACAGATGTAAGTGCCAGTATTTTCTCTTGCAATTTCAAGTCCAAGGAAATACTTGGCATGTCCCAAGTCCTTGATGGTAAAAGCAGCATCTAGGAAACTTTTGACATCAAGAGTTTTATCTTCCCATGTTCCAGTAATAAGGACATCGTCCACATAAACAATGAGTGCCAGGAAATGAGAACCAGTAGATAGAATAAACAAGCAGTGATCAGAGATTGATTGAACAAAACCATACCGTTTCAAATGAGCACAAAACTCTGAATTCCACTGTCTTGATGCCTGTTTTAACCCGTATAGAGATCTTTTAAGATTGCAAACATTCCCATTGGCAACTTTAGAATATCCTTGAGAAGGCACCATATACACTTCTTCATCAAGATGCCCATGTAGGAATGCGTTATTAATATCCAGCTGATGAATAGGCCAATTCTTTGTTGTAGCAATAGCAAAAAAATTCTAATAGTAACCAGTTTAGCTACTGGTGAAAACTATCAAAATAGTCAATCCCTTCCACTTGATCATACCCCTTTGCAACTAGCCTAGCTTTAAACCTCTCAACACTTCCATCAGCATTCAATTTAGTTTTGTAAACCCATTTGGATCCTATAGCCTTCTTTCCTGGTGGTAGTTCTATTATTTCCCAAGTTTGATTTTGCTCAAGAGCTTGCAATTCCCTATTCATTGCCTTAACCCATTCTACATTTATACTAGCTTCCCTATATGATCTTGGCTCTTGGATGCTAGACACATTAGCTAAAAACGATAAATATGCACTGTTGAAACAAGATTTAATAAAAGGAAAAGTTGGAGGTGAATATTGGGCACGGTCGTGTGATATCTGAGATCTTTGAAACTAATCAAAAATTCTGGCAGTAGGCAATGTGCTAGCAGTAGCCATATTTGTTACAAAGTCATTGAGCCAAATTGGTTTCTGTTTAGGCCTAGTGCTACGCCTAGGAACCAATGTTGATTGGGTAGGTCTTTGATCAGGTGCAATAGGAGAAGGTGGAATTGGCTCAATATCATTTTGTTCTGAAATTTCAGGAGTGAAATCATTTAGTTGAATTTCTGGTTCTGTGGGTTGATCAAGCTAAGGAGTATTAAATATATCATCTATTTCTATCACAATTGGAAGGGGTAATGCATCAGTGTGTTCTAAAGATTTGCTAAAAGGGAATATAGATTCATGAAAGACAATGTCCCTAGTAACATAGACTTTATGTGATTCAACATCATATGCTTGAAAAACCTTTTGACCTTGACTGTAGCCAACAAAAATACATTTGAAATTCCTTGTTTCAAACTTATCCTTATGAGGGGAAGTATTTGCTACATAACACAAACATCCAAACACTCTTAAGTGTTTGTAATCCAGTTTCTTGTTATGTAAAATCTCAAAAGGTGTTTTCCATCCTAAAATAGAACTAGGAAGTCTATTTATGATGTGTGTAACCATTAAAATTGAATGGCCCTAAACTTTCTTGGGCAAATTTGATTGAAACATCAAAGAGTGTGCCACTTGAAGTAAATGTTTGTGCTTTCTTTCTACCATCCCATTCTGTTGGAGTGTATATGCACAACTCTTTTGATGCAAAATCCCATTATCAAGTAAAACCTTTTGAATTGTTGATAAATTTTGTGCCATTGTCTGTCCTTACAGACTTTATTCTTTTCTCAAATTGAGTGGTAATCATAGTATGAAAATTAATAAAAACAGTGAGTGTGTGCATTTTATTTGGCAGTAAATAGGTCCATATTGCCATGCTGAAATCATCTACAATTGTTAGCACATAGTGTGCACCAGATAAAGAAGGTTGTCTGTAAGGTCCCCATAAATCCAAGTGTATTAACTCAAAAGGTGTTGATGTATGAATACTGCTAAGATTAAAAGGAAGTCTATGTTGTTTTGATTTGTAACAAATATCACACACAGGTAAAGGATGATTCATGGTTTTCTTACACTGATCTAGATGTTTTAAAGCAACAACTGATGCATGCCCAAGCCTTTTGTGCCAGAGAGATAAAGGTAAACAAGATGATGTATTAGCAAATAAAGAACCAGAATTGTCAAATACATCATGTTGTATAGCTTTAGGCTTAGTCATTTTCATTGCATTTATTAATTTTGTTTCCTATTCTTTTTTTTTTTTTTCTTCCAGAGCTTTGTCCTTATTGATAACTGCCATGTATGACAAGTAGGCACTACTTTTATGCATAGATAGTTCTTTGTTTATTTTGTTAGCTATAGATTCTTATTATTTCTATGTTCCCTTAAGTTTTTTGGGATTTGTTTCCTATGGAGCTTCCCTTGTAGGTGGTAAATATGAATTGCCCAAGTATGTTTTGAGTGAGCCAACCAATTTGATTCGCGACAGTTGACAACAGAGAGAAAGGATGATCACCATGCTTCAATAAAATTGAATGTAAATCATGTAAATTACTCATTCTCTTTTGGGAAGTTTGGTGGCATATAGTAAACTTGTCACAAAGACATATGGGAAGTACCTGCAATTTAACTCGATCAACTCCCTGAAACAGTTAATGGTAAGAAGTTTTGGTCTTTTACCATCAACTCTGGATCCGTTACAAACAGGACATGTACAATGAGCTATGTAATCAACCATGAGTATACATCTCAATTGCTGTTGCTGATAACAGTTAGGATTGATGTTGTTTTTTTTTTTGGAGAATTTCCTAATCCATTTATATAATTTCCATGCCCAGGTTACATTTAGCAGAGTTAACGCAAAGCTGAAATTAGAAAGTATTGGAAGGCATATACCCCTAAAAACAACTTCTAGCGGCAGCATGAAATTTATACCGGCAGCCACGAAAACTTCCGCTAGAGTGTCTAGTGACAGTTGTTTTAGTGGCACTTTGCCGACTACCGATAAATTCTCTAGTTGTAGTTTTAGGGACTGCCGCTAAAAATCATTTTTCTTGTAGTGGTATTTGCAAATGGAAATCTAGGGTCAGGATAGGAGACGTGAATCTAGACCACGATTCAGTGGGTGGGATTATGGCAAATTTGTGTCTTCAATGCTATAGGAGACAATGAAACTTCATAAAACAAATGTGTGTCTTCAATGCTATAAGCCTCCTATGATGTAATCTTACTACACATTTTTTGCAGATATGGATTGCCAGGATGACATTGTTTTCCCTATTTGTTTTAAAAGTGTCCAGAGAGGTTTGCTTCGATTCCTCAAGATTCTTGAGCCCGTGTACTTGGTGGAAAATGATGAACATGGCTATAACACCAGCCTTGTACTTACTGTTCATGATGAGAATGAATCTTCACTAGGGGGGCCCAACCCAACTATTGCAGAGGCCCAACAAGACGCCTTTTAGAATGTTGTAAGGAGGCTCAAACAATATTATGCAATACATATAGAGGATGTGAACTATCTGGACTATTTGTATTGCTCATACAAATGTGAACGCCTTGAGGGTCATGTCCGCGAGTTGCTTGCCAAAATTAGGCATCTGAGGCAAACGGTTGCAAATCTTGAAAGCAAAGTCAATCTTACTACTATTCCTATTGGGTTGCAGACTATTAGTCCCCAAGACTCTGGGTCAAGAGTCTCTAGCCATGGGGTATGATGGCCTTTAATCTATTGGTCCATTATGTGTATGTGTGTGTTTTCATCTATTCACTCCATATGGTGGCCTTCTTTCTATCTAGGTTTTTTTGGCACTTTTGCATTTTTTTCCTTGGGCCTTTTATCTATTAGCTCCATCTTACATGGTGGCCTTCTTTCTAGCTATGTTTTTTTGGCACTTTTGCTTTATATGTGACATAAACTTCGATCTTTCTTACTTCTTTACTTATCCTTGGTTCACTTTTTCACCATTCATGATAGTTTAGTTCCAAATACAAAGCACATAATAATAATAATAATAATAAGTAAAAAAAAAACTAACGGTGAGCCTGTGCTATCACGTTATAGTAAAGTTTTTGGTCTTACTGGTTACCCTCCTTTAAGGCAGGGTACAGTAGTCAGTAAGAACTCCAGTTTTTACCCTCTGACAAGAATTATGTATTGGAACATTCGAGGTGCCCTTGATGATGAAGGCATTTAAGCAAGCATTTAACCTAATTTACTGTGCACCACCCATCAATTTTTATTATTGTTATTGAGACATGTGCCAGTGCACAGAAATCATTTCGAAGTTGGGGTTAGTGTTGTTCATAAGAAGATCCAACCCGACCAAATCGATCAATTTAGACTGATCTAATCTGAGTTGGTCGGGTTTTTTCAGTATTAGTCGGTTTCGGGATGTAAAAATTCATAAGCCAATAGTTTGGGTCAGTTTTGGTTTTCTTATGTAAAAACTGAAATCGACTCGACTCGAATCGACTTAATAGTTACTAGTTAATTCCTAGTTAATAGTTACAACTTACTTAGTTCCTACTTAACTAATTTGTCTCTATCTTAGTTATAACCTAACTTAATTTCTAGTCTTCTAGTTAGGAATGACATTAATGGCAAGTATTGTAAGACAATTAAACAAAGAATTTTTTTTGAAAAATTAAAAAAAAAAAGAATCAAAGGATCTTAATTTTTATGGTCTTTTACACCAAATAGGCAACCAATTACGATTAAAATTAGGTGTCTTTTTTTTACTTAGATTAGAAGGTTTCTTGAAATATACAAATTTCATTCTTCTTTCTCTAATACAGTTTGACTTTCTATTTTCTTGATAATTTCTATTCTAACTTGGTCCGCCCCTACAGATTTTAGGTGTGCAACCAATTACGACCCAACCCTATTTTCTTGATAATTTATATTCCAACTTCGTTCAACCTAAATCGACCCAACCCGATTCAAACTGGCTAAATCGGTTTCGATTTCAATTTCAGGGAACCCGACCAGGTTGGGTCGATTGGAAAAATCTCAACAAACCGACCCAACCCAACCCATGAATAGCCCTAATTGGGATTCAGTAACTCATCGATCAAGGTCGGATCGAATCGATGTTGTTTCTCGATAACCAATTCACGCTATAGAAAATGTTCGAGAAAAGCCATCCACCAGTATCCATTCATCCATATATGGACATCCTGGTAGCCATCATCGGTTCCAATGGTGGTACTAGAGGCAAGCTTTGGCTCAACTCACTGCTCCATCTGGCCCTTCTTCCCACACTCATGACTAAAAGATTTTATGCTCAAATCCATTCCTCTCCCAAAAGCATTTTTTGTTTTTTTACTGTTTTCAATCTTGTAAGACCTTCTAGGAGGTTATAAACTTTACCCAACTAGCTTCCTTGATTTTGTTGACATTGAATTCTCAATCCTGAATCCTGATCGTGGAAACTCAAGGATTTCCACAATCCACATTTAATTTCTATTTAATTTTATTTTGCCACTTTTTCTTTTTTTCTTTTTTTTTCACGGTTTCACTGACCAAGAAGCGAGGTTGCGGAGGATCGTGTGACCTCCCTGAAATTTAGCTTTAAGGGAAGGTTTGGCCGTTCGAGCTTCGGCTCAGTAGACTCACGTCTCACGGGTCACGGTGACCACCGTCACCACCCAATTGGAGGCTGGAGGCGTAGACAGTTGACCTATAAAAAGCATTGGGCCAGGCCAGATTGACCGGATCCATGGACCACAACACGACGAATGCAATACTAATACTTTTGGGTGATTGGATCGAACAAGCCTGAACCTGGGACCAACACATGGAAGTGGAGCCTGCAGCATATCAGATCAGGGATCAATACATAACCGAGTATGTGGCAAATAGCATTATAGCAATGCAAATATCACATCTGAATTCTTAAAACAATCTGAACCGATTCTTAAATTACTTATTTATCGATTTTAATATATTAAATAAATTAATTATTTATTTTACTAACAAATTATTCTTCTCTCTATCCTAAGCCTAATATTTAGACCTAACAATGGCTTAAGTTTGCTTTCAGTAGCCTTTAGCTATCCTGTCCCAATAATAAATGAAATTTTATGTGTTTATTCTATAGAATTAAATTATTCATTTATTTATTTTAGTAAATTAGATAAAATATTGTCCATAAATGTTTATTTATTTGATTCAACGTAAACCCAATATTAAGGGTTGCCTATGGGTTCGATTTTTTAATTAATTAAATTCATTTATTTATTTATGTTATCTCATTACATAAGATGTAGTTTTGTTATATAAATAAAAATATTTTTTGGTCCAGCTTGGGCTGGAGCCAAGAATTTTAACAAATCTCAAGCTTAGCTAGAAAAAAGTTGGTCTTGGTGTTTTGGGCCCGACCCAAGCCCGTATGCCTAAATTCATATCCAAACCTAACCAAGAGTGGGTTATGTATCCTCACACCCCGTTGACAATTTCTTCTCCTCTAATACAGCCATGTTTTCTTTTGTTGTTCTTTTCTTCTTACCCTTATCAATCTTCAATTAGTTTCCTTCAGTCCATTGACCCTTTTTGCAACTTGATTAATGCCCCCATTACTTTTCAATTGAATTCATTTTAACATCTTATGTTCGATAAATTGTAGATTACCTACTCCTAATGTCCAGACCTATTTTTTTTTTATCTCTGCTGCCAGGATGGCAAAGTGAAGTTAGCACCTTTTTCAGAAACCCCAATATTGTTACAAGATCTATAATTTAATGTTCTCCTTTACATCAATGGGTGGCAAGATAGATTACAACATATTAGATGGTTGTAGACCTTATGGATTCGGAATTTGTGGAGCAAATTATCATAAAATTGGGTCCCTCTTCCCTTTAGAAGGCAATATGCCAAGATTTGCCCAACTATATATTTATGACACTGAACATGAAGTGAGAAATAGAAAGAGGGCAATATCAAAGGAAAAAGCAGTTTATGGTATAAATCCAATAATTGTGTCCCATCTAAGAGCAATGTTGAATCAAATCAACCCTTTTGCAAAAAACTTCAGATCTGTTCGAGATATACTTGCAGCAGGTGAAACGGTTGATTTATAGATATGTATCTTGGAACATAAAAATCTTGAAAAAGGCGATACGATAAGCCTTCTTGCAATGAGGTGGCAGTTTTAATAGTTGGTGATAGTTTTGAACATACTAATCACTGTGAAGTTGTTGTTGCTACATTGAAAAATTAGTTACAAAGAATTGATGAGACACACCCTTGTTATATGCCTTCACAATACCCATTGTTATTTCCATGGATGGAGATTAGGCATCGCATATGAGGGAGTTCATTGAAATAGATCAAATGTGAGGAACATTGTTACATTGAAGGATTACACATCTTATCAGATACAAGACCGCATAGATGAAGGAAAAACGTTGCTTCAAGAAGGGCGAGCATTCCAACAACATTTGGCTAATTCATATGTTGCGATTGACTATGATCGCTTGAGGTATCACAAAATAAAACAAAAACAGTTGTGAAGTGAATTGTATCAAGGTTTACAAGATGTTAATTCTGGAGACAATGATGCAACATCCGTTAGTCAATGGGCCACCCATACTGTCAAAGTTGGAGTTCATGAGGTTGATAATCACTGGGTTGTTCCTTACAATAAAGATCTTTCTACGAAGTGTAATTTACATATTAATGTTGAAATGATTGCATGTACACATGTTGTGAAATACCTATACAAATATATGCATAAAGGATTTGATAAAGCAACAATAATGATACAAGGTAGTGATATGAATGTTGGATCTTCAATTAATCGGTATCAAATAAATGATGAAATTCAACAATATATAGATTGTCGATATGTTTCAGCTTCTAAAGCAAGTTGGAGAATTTTTTAGTTTCCATTACAATAAAAGTTCACATGTTGAGAGATTGAAATTTCACTTAGAGATTCAACAAGTAGTTGTGTTTAGTGAACTAGATAACTTGTACCATGTTATGTCAATGCCTCATGTTGAGAGAACTATGTTCATAGCTTGGTTTGAGACAAACCAACTTTATCCAGAATCAAGAGATTTAACATATGTTGAATGCTATAAAATGAGGAGATTTAACGTAAGTAGCTAATTATTTAGCAAATTTGTAATTTCTATATGCTATAAAATGGAACTTGAGGAAATTGAGTTTTCATGAGCTTGGACAATAATGCAACCTTCCAACCTGAACCACCGAAAGAAGCCCCATGTGAGCCCAACCAATAAAAGGTAGTACTCTTGACATGGGTGTCAATTGACCGGTTTTGGATTGGGTCCAATCCGATCCAAACCTTATCAAATCATATTTGGATGGTCTATTATAATTATTGGATTAGGCCAATCCAAAATAAATTGGTCTATATTTTTATTGGTCTGAATTGGACCAAAACCAAATTTTCAGTAATCCGATCATGAGACCAAACCCTTGTCCAATTTGAAATCAATTAAAACCAAAGCCTGTATAAAATCACTTTTATGAAAGGACTTTTACAAAAGCACTTTTATAAAACTAGTTTTATGAAAAGTACTTTTACAAAAGCACTATTACAAAAGTACTTTTATAGAAGCAGTTTTATAAAAGCACCTTTACAAAAGCACTTCTATAAATGTATTTTTACTAAAGAAATTTTATGGAAGTACTTTTATAGAAGTACTTTTATGGAAGTACTTCTATAAAAGCACTTATACAGAAATACTTTTATGAAAGTACCTTTATAAAAGCACTTTTATGAAAGAACTTTTACGAAAGCACTTTTATAAATGTACTTTTATAAAAGCACTTCTACGAAAGTACTTTTATGAAAGCATTTTTACAAAAGCAATTTTATGAAAGCAATTTTATAAAAGCACTTATACAAAAGTACTTTTATAAAAGTACTTCTATGGAAGTACTTTTTTGAAAGCATTTTTACAATAGAAATTTTATAAAAGTACTTCTATGGAAGTACTTTTCTAAAAGTATTGTAAAAACATTTTTACAAAAGTACTTTCATAAAAGTTTGAAGGACTATTGGTGTCACTCATGTCGGGAATATCGTAACACTCTGATCCAAAGTCAGAGTATGACATGGTGTCACTCATGCCAGGAATATGTAGAGGTGTAAAGTGGGTCGTGTCGGGCCGGCACGGCACGGCCTATGGGCGGCTTGCCCTAAAGGTGGGCCATGTCATGTTGGCCGGCAGGCCACCATGGGCCGTTCCATCCTCCTTGGTGGAAATTTTGGGGGTCGGCCCAGCACGACCCACGGACCAGGCCCAAGCGGGCCCATGCCGTACCATGCTGACACATGGGCCTAGGCCGAGCCAGGCTATAGGCCATGCTGGGTTGGGCCAAACCGGGCTGCACAATTTTTTTCTTTTTTTTTTGTTTTTTTGAAAAATTTGATTTTTTTCTAAGTAAAATTGTAAAACTAAAATATTTAACTTTCCTATGAACTTTGGAAATTGGAAACTATTTAAAAAATTAAGAAATGAGAAATATAAGTTATTTAACATGGAAATGAAAAAAAAATACTTAACCAAATTGAAATAAGAATGATGAAATAACAAATTGGAAGAAAAATAGGAATTTTATTTCATTTAAATTTGAATGGTACAAATTAGTGAATTACAAATACAATGATTGGATCATTGCATACTTGGATGATTGAAATACAACATTGGAATAAATTAATAAAATATAAAAAAGACAATATGGTTACAAATTGAAAATACAAAATTACATTGTTAAAAAATTAAAAAAGTATATAAATAAAATTAAAAAATTACAAAATTTTGAAAAAATGAAAAATTCTATACAAGTAGTCAAATTCATGAATCATCATTCATGAGTCATGACTTTCATCATATGCATCGGGTGAAATGTCTGGTGTTGTATCATGCCCTCCCTTGTCTTGTAATTTATCTTCTGCATCTAGCCAATCCATGAAGCAAATGCACATCTCTATGATCTCATTGTTCATGTAGCTTCTTTTGTCATCCAACACCCTGGTAGCTACACTAAAGCAAGACTCCGATGGAATTGTAGACACTGGAGGGGTTAGTAGATTACATGCCATGGCGGCGAGAACTGGATAATTTTTCGAGTGTTCACTCCACTAGGCTAAAATATCAAAATTATTTGATACTCACCGAAATTAGAAAAAAATTCTTGCAAATAAAAATTAAATTCAGTAAATGAACTTATGTTTCGAGTGTTCACTCCACTAGGCTAAAATACCAAAATTATTTGATACTCCACATAAATTAGAAAAATTTGCTTGCAAATAAAAATTAAGTTAAGTAAATGAACTTATGTTTCAAGCTTTCACTCCACTAGGCTAAAATATCAAAATTATTTGATACTTCACCTAAATTAGAAAAATTTGCTTGCAAATAAAAATTAAGTTCAATGAATGAACTTGTTTTAGAACTACCAGATTTATGCCTTTTACTTATTAAATAAAAAAGTTTTTCTCTTCTACTACTGGGCTCAAGGTTAGAAGTAGAAGAAGAAGATGAACAAGTTGTAGGAACTGTACATTTCAAATAATAAATTATTAATTTCTTCTTTTTTATTTCTTATATCAATATTCATATTTTCATAATATGTTTCAAGTACAATATCTAAACCATCTTTTCTAATCCTAGGGTCTAATATTGTAGCTAAACAATAAAGGGGAGAAATATTCTCCCAATATTTTTTAAATTTATTTTCCATAATTTCAACAATACATTGATATTGTGGATTATTTTTATGTTTAGCAAAAAAATCACTAATTGCCATTAATTGATATGGTAAATTACAACTAGTTGGATGATAAATTCTAGACAATTCATTTGTTGCATCATAAAAATGATTTAAAAAAATCTCTTATTCATACTGCAATTTCCCAGTCTTCCCCAAATACCATATCATTAGGCATTTTTGAATTATAAAAATCAGAAAGAATTTGTTTATAAGATATACAACTTTCTAAGATAGCATAGGTAGAATTCCACCTATGTTTTACATCTAATATAAAATGTTAATATTTAAACCATAATTTTGACATAAATATTTAAATTCTTGTTTTCTTGCCCCTGAACTTTTTTTATATATAATACAATTTCTAATTTTTGAAATGTGAGTAGAAATAATATTCAAGGCATCTTGAATACATAAATTTAAGATGTGACATGCACATCTAATGTGAAATAATTTACCAATTAAGCATGGTTTTAGTTGAAGTTTTAAAATATTTAATACATAATCATTATTGCTGGCATTATCAAAACTAATAGACCATAAGAATGCAAAGTATTTAAAATACTAGCAGCAATAGTTGGGCCACTATGTGAAATAATTTACCATTTAAGCATGGTTTTAATTGAGATTTTAAAATATTTATTGTAGAATCATTATTGCTGGCATTATCAAAACTAATAGAAAACAAAGTATTTAAAATACTTGCAGCAATAGATGGGCCACTATGTGGCCATTCAAGCCTAGTAAAACTTAAAATTCTTTTATTCAAAAGCCAATATTTATCAATGATTTGCTAACAAATATGTGAAATAATTGCAACTTTAGAATTAAGATTTGCTAACAAAGAAATTAAATTTTGTTTATATGAACAAAAAATTTTTAAAGCATCAGTTCTTATAGTATTCCTAGAAACTTTTTTATACTGTGGATTTACAGAACTACGCAACCATTTTTCTAACTTTGGATCTTTAGCTAATATAAATGGTTATTCTGCATGTACAATATACTTAGCAAGTTCTTGTCTCATTGTTTATTGTGAATATCTAAAAGTACCACAACTAGTCCCCCTATCTATGTTTGGGTTGTTTCTCTCCCTTCATCTTCCTCTCGCTCATGTGTGAGCAAATGTCTACTCAAATGACCTGTACCACCCTTGCTACAATAACTAAAGTCTTTCTTACATTTTTGGCAAACGACCATTTTCCCCTTCCCCTCGATATCCTCTACTTTGAAAACTTTTCAAACCGGGCTACTCAACTTAGAAGCCCTCCTTTTTCCCCTAGTATAACTACTACCAGGGGTGAAAGTTCTACTTCCATTGACATCAATCGCATCAGTGCTAACACTATCATGATGCAATTGAATGTCATCTATGGTGAACATGTTGAGGAATCAGTTTTCAAAAGAGCTGACCATTTTTTTAATTCTAAAAAGATAAAAATTAATCTAATTTGACTTACCCGAATTGTCGATTCAAAATCCCAACTTGATTTCAACGGTTGAAGCCTTTCAACGTCCAAGCCTCCCGAATTGAGATACTTGAGCTGGTTGAGCAAGCCTTCTTCTTGTTGAAAGTCAAAACTTTGATAAAGTTGAGACTTGAAAATTAGAGAATGCAGAATCAGACAATCCACGAATCAAAATTTCTCAAATTGCAAATAATTGAAAATGTATTAGTATGAGAGAGAGAGAGAGAGAGAGAGAGAGAGAAGAGATTAAGAGAATTGTTGAATTGGTGTGATGAGAAAGGTGGAGGATAAGGCTATTTATAGGAATTGAACATAATTCAATTGCCCAAAATACACAAAAAACTATCTATTACTTAGTTGTTGTGAGGGGTATTTTGGTCATTATAAAGTTACTTATAACTTTACCCAAAATAGCCCCCTAAACTAGTTATTATGTAGTTGTTGGGGTAATTTATGTCATTTTTCAACCCCACATAAGCAAAATATAGAAATACCCCCCTAATATGGTTGTTTATGTTGGGGGGTATTTCTGTAAACCCCCCCCCCCAAAGCTAAAACAAGCCGTTGGGCCCCCCTCCCAAAGGGGCCCAATGGCTATATTCTTGGACGGGTCGAACGCGGCCCGCTACAGGCTTGGCAGGTCATGCTTCATGCCATGCCGCAGGTTGGGCTGTGCCAGCACGCGGGACCATGCTGGCACATGGGCCTCGAACCCCCAACCCAGCATGGCACAGACCTCCGTTCGGGCTTGGCATGGCCCGTGGGTCTTTATGCTAGGCCAATGCAAAATCGTGCTAGGTTGTGTCGGGCTACGGACGGCCTGGCCCAATTTACACCTCTAGGAATATGATATGGTTCAAGGAAAAGTCCTTTACCTTGTTACAAGCTTGAAGGAAAAGATCAAGAGATCGACTAGATTGGTGGTTGAGGTCTTTGGGATCACAAGCGGAAACGAGCAAATGATGGAGGCTACTTCAACCATTGACCCTTTTTAAAGGAAAATGTACGGCTCTAATTGCTTTGATCGAACGACCATAGGGCTGCCGACAAGCTTGTCCACCCACCAACTCCGAGTCAAGAGTGACCCAAACCAGGCACTCGTCCCGCACACACAGCCACAACTGATCAACACCGACAATCGTCCTGCACACGGATTTACAATGGCACTCGTACAAAGCACGACTGATGAACATAGATGCCTTGCACCCATGCCAGGCACGGTCCCTCACCCTCGGCCCACCATGGCCCTTCGGAGAGGCAAGAAATAACAAAGGAAGTAGTCGCCACGCGGTCACCAAGAAGAGCTCTCAATAGCCGAGGCCAATGCCTCCGCGCCACCGTATGATGCTTTCTTTGACTAAAACTGGGCCCTTTACCCAACTTGCCAATCCAATGCCTTTACGAAGTAATGTAGTACTCTCTTCGGCTAAAGTCGAGGTCTCCACTCAATGTGCAACTCTACCTTGGCCACTATGGCCTCAAGAGTGGGAGGTAAGTAATGTAGGCACATGTGGCAAATCACCAAGAAGAGATCTCAATAGCCTTGGCCAACACCTCTACGCCACTGTATTACGCTTTCTTCGACTTAAATTGGGCCCTCTACCCAACATGCCAATCCAATGCCTCTACGAAGTAATGTAGTACTCTCTTCATCGGCTAAAGCCGAGGTCTCCGCTCAATGTGCAACTCTACCTCGGTCACTATGGCCTCAAGAGTGGGAGGTAAGTGATGTAGGCACATGTGGCAAGTCCCCGAATCATGCCACATGGCATCGGTTTGATGAGATCCTAGCCTTCTCTCTCTAACTACTTCCAACCACTCCATGGCAAGGTCAACTATAGGGGTGGGGAGGTACTATCGAGAGACCTCATCCTAAGCTCTTAAAGACTAATCTTTGACACCTTGTCTCAAGCCTAGCCCAATCCCTCTCTAAGCACCTAACTTCTCTACCCCTGGGATAACACCCGGGGCCTCTGATGTGTGTTCTTCTCCAACTCATAAGTTGGACTCATCAGCCTCGAACATTAGTGAAATTATCTTGTTGCCCTAAACCCCATCCTTGACAGCAATAATTCAAATAGAAAACTTTCATTTTTCTTGAATATATTGATTCAGGTTTCAGAACCAAGTTCTTTTGTTTTTTTGGTAATAAAGTCAAAAATTCATAACCAAGTCCAAACAATCGCTTTTCCTTTCTTTGAGGCTTTCATCAAACAGTTTGCCACTTTGTAGAAAACCCATAATCAAATTCAAGTCCATTTGATTATTCTATTGCCTTTTCACGCCAACTGATTATAGAGCGGAGGGATCAACCGACTACCGCTGTTTTTATCAACAATGGTTGAAGGCTTTTTCTTCCTCTACAAAACGGTTTCCTTTACAAAAGATGCCATTGAGAAACAAAATTTTCCACAAAATATTAATTAATACCAGCAAGAGCAAAATAACCACGAAACTGTTCTTATTCCAGGATACAAGAAATATCTCCTTCTGTCAGGTATCAAAGTATCAACATCTACTAATATGATCCTACTGTTTTAAAAGACTCGTGGATATGCTTCAATGTTTCCTGATCCCGGTTCCACTCCGGCGTTGGTGCATTGACGAAATGCGCATAGAGCTTGTTCTTGGCACATGTTACAGAGATCAAACTATGGGCACTTGCCCCATCAATCTCGTAAACATAGTAGACCTGCCCTTTATCATCCTTCCTCTCCTCGGATCGAACGTTCTCGGCACTGGCGATGAGATCTTGCAAATCCACATCCGACAACGCCAAGTTGTTTAGCACGACATCCATCGGCGCGAGTGCCCGGAAGCCGGAGAGAAACGTCAGGTACTCCTTCTCGGATTTCTTCTTCGGGTTGTAGAATTCGCTGTCGGTGCCGTTAGTACCCTTCTCGACCTTCGATACCAGACGCTCTTTCCACCCATCCGGCACGTCGTATATGTACTCTGCGGAGGCCTTTTTGTCTGAATTGCCACCGTAGCCACCGTAATTGGCTGCACTGGCAGCCGTGCCGTAGTAGACGTAGTATGATGTGGACGCGTCTGCAAAAGATGGAGGGGTGGTTGAAAGAATCACGGCAGCAGCAGCCGCGGCCGCGGTGACAGTTACGACAGGTGAGGAGGATTTGGTGGTGGTGGTGGTCGTCGTTTGGGCTTGAAATGTGAGTTGGGGTTTGGATGGAGGTAAGTTTAGGGTAAATTTTGGGGGAGTTGCAGAGGAAGAAGAGAAGATGGCTGAAGGAGAGAAAATCGTGGCCATGGTTCTGAGGATGAATGGATGTGGTTGGTTTTTTTCTTGCTTCTGTAACTCTGTTCTTTAGATATGAGACGATGGGGGAAGTGGAGAAATTGAGATTTTCCTTATCCACTTGTGTCTGTTTATGAATAGGGTTATTTTCGTAATCTCGGTATCAATGAAACTTAGGCTCCGTTTGTTTGTAATGATATTTTATGTGTACCAGACTACCAGTACAAATGTAAATGCATGAGTGTAAATCAGAAAAATGTAGGTATCATTTGCAAGTCTTTTTTAAAAAGATTTTCTAACACGCCAAATGGTTATAAAACCTATTCAGTTTTTGGGGTCTTATCTTTAAAGATTAAGACCTTAAGTTATTGGGCTTTTAAAAAATGCATCTAAAGGCTATTTATCAGGTAGAAATACCCAAAATTGAATTTAGGTCTTTTGAGCACATTTTTTTTCCCGGCTTTCTATTATCAAAAGAAAAGACCAATTTTTGGTCTTTCAAACTTGCTGAAACTCAAAAGTTGCACAGAAAAATTGACTAATTTTATTTTTTAATACCTTTTGAGCACATTTTTTTTGTTTTCCCAACTTTCTATTATCAAATAGAAAAAGACCAATTTTTGACCTCTCAAATTTGCCAAAACCCAAAAAACCGTACAGAAAGATTTACAAACACCACCATAAATTTTGATTCAAATTTGCTTTGGATTTCACTTTATTTTGCATGTTTTTTCCTTTTTTTGGGGGGGGGGGGGTGTTACACTTTACATTGTTTCAGTTGTTTTTTTCATTAGAATTAAAAATAAAAATAAAAAAATAAAGCAAGAGCTGAAACATAAAACAAATTAGAATTTACATTCTCATGCTTTTGCACCAGTGCAAATAAAAATCGCATTGCAACCAAACGAGGAACTACAGTTGTATCTTGTATAACTTGAATCAGCCGCCTAATGAGTATCCTACCTGGTAGGCTATAGCCTATAGCAGTGGATCCTCGATAACTGAAAATAGAAGGTGGTCCACCTTGTTCTATCATTAATATTGACCGTTGGATGCCGGATGACGAAGATCCCCGACATATCCCTGCCCCGAGCAAACCGGCAACTACTCTGGATTTTCTTTTAGATTCAGAACATACTTTGCTGAGTTTGAAGCAAGGCTACCAATCGAGCTTTCCTTCTATCTACCAGTCCCTCTGTTAGTTGATATTAAAACTAAGAACCCTACATTACCTTTTCACCCATGTGTCTGCAATCTAGAGAAAATGCCTACTTCAAGTTATTTATAGAATAGATAAACTAAATACACACAATTATAATGTTAAAAGAAATTCATTACTTCATTTATATCGGGCAATACGGTTTTCAGGAATTCCTCCTCCGTGTGCAAATCCATGAGAATATTGTCCGTGGTACAGCTAGATTGCAGATTGATAAACTAAACCACTTAAGTTTAATGCTGCTAGATGCAGTCAATTGCAGTTTTTAGAAATCAACCAAGGATTTATAAGTGGCAGCTGTTTCAGTATTGGAATCATCTTGAACTCATCCACCTCCTCAGATTCCAAGCTCCACGAGGACCACGACCAATAAAAAAAATAACATGAAGTCTTAGCAGATTATGGATAATGTACTGAAGAAGACATTTTAGTGAAAAAACATGAAGCTTCAGTTTTTCACAAATAATTTCCAATTTAAGAGAAGAAGCTCTGCAGAGCACAGTAACTATCGGAGGAAAACCAGCTAATATATTTGGATTCGCAGTACTAATTCCTCCAACTATTCTGCATTTCCATTGCAAACAGAGAGAGAAATAATTGTACACGTGGCAACTTGTTTTGGTGTTGATTGTTGAACCCCAAAAAAGATGGTGGTGTTCTCTCTTCGTTCCCTCCTTTTTAATCCTCGGTTCTTCACCGCATGTTTTCAGAGAAGCCCAAAGCCCTTCTATAGTTCTATTCTTCTATCACCATCATTATATAAAAGCGAGGATAAGGGTTTTATTATGGACATACTGAAAAAGAAAAGAAATAGAAAAACCTTCTCGCCGGATCATCACTGCTATAAATAATGTCATTATGTTGAAATTTGACCATTAATGGAGAGAGGGTGGCAACTAGCAAGAGTGGGGCTCTGTCTCTCTGTGATGGGGACCATGGGGTTTTGGGCTCGGTGCTGCTGGATTGTGGGAAAAGTTGCAGTCAGTTTTCCCAAATTGATTAGATGCTATATCTTAATACAGAATCAGGATTCATAATAGATGTTCTGTGTCTGTGATGACAGTTGGAGGTTGGAAGTAAGAAAAAGATTACTGTTCGGTTTCTTCGGTAATCTCCTGCAACACTAAATACTGTAGAGCCGTGGAGTATTTTGCAGATCGCTTTCTGTTTCTTGTGGAACCACTCAGAGCACTGTCGCTGCTTGTCGGAATGAAGGATCCCGATGCATCCCCTAAATCCAGAGGCTCAATCTCATTACATTTTTTATAAGTCAAACGAAGAAAAAAAAAGAAACTGGGCGGAATAGGCAAAGTCTGGGAAAAGATTGAAAAGTTGCCAATAAACATGGATGGACAAAGAAAAAATGGGTTGAAGGGTTTTAGGGATTTGGGTTAGGATTATTAATACATCTTGTAAACTAACCTTCGACGGTAAAAATGGAGGGAATCCATCTCTTGTAGATGAGCAACAAATTTGGAGTATCGCCATGGGGGGTGATGAGGGATAATTTGGCCCGATCTAGTAAATAGAGAACACGTGAACGCAATCTGTCTGTCAGATGACGACTCAGCACCTCCAGCTACCTTGACAGACCAGGTCACCTCGGGTAGTACTGAAGTCGGGCAACTACATCTGCCGAGGTGCTACGAAGCAGATTCTAGAAGCTCGTCAACTATCCTCGAGCCTTTCGGGATCATACTGCGCTCAGCTATATAAGGGCATATGCCCCCGAAACTCAGGTACGCGCAATTAAGTGCATTCTAGCTCTCATACTTTCTAATTTCTATCTCGCAACCACTACTAGAGTATTAACTTAAGCATCGGAGCAACCTCGTCAGGTTAACCACCCCAGGTTCTCTGATCCATCTTCCTTGCAGTTCGACCGATCCACTCAGTGACTGACATCCGAACTGCCCTCCAACTAGGAGCATTCAGATCGCGCACCATCAGTGGGTATCAGATAACAAGAGCTTGCAAGGCTCTCCTTATGCCAAGCTCTCACTGTTACATATAAAGAGCTAAGAACCAGAAGAAAACAACCAAATAGCTCTCCAAGCATCTAAAATGTAGGCTATGTGAACAGAATAGTCACTTGGCATGGGCGAGGGTGATGATGCACAATCTGGCCGGTCTTAGCTGTCGATGATCTTGCCTCTGAACTGAGTAACGGGGACCTGAAACGGAAGGAGAAGAGAAGCTCCGGGGAGAACCCGGCGTAAGGGCTCCGAAGCTCAAGTTAGAATCCTTCAAAGGCAAGAATAACCAGATAGCGCGAAAGTTAGCATACCTCGTCCCTGGGGGGGTAGAAGCCTTTTATAACCACCTCGCGCACTCACTTACAGGCCTCCGTCAGGTCAGGCATGATTACTTCTGAACTCCTGCCAGTTCGGGTGTCATTTCCTCTGATCGGACAGAACCGCCACTGTTCCTTTTGTCGGAGCTGTCTCTGCGGCTAGTGACGACGGTTGCAGGTGGCGGTGGCAGGAAGCCGTTTGAAATGCGGCTGTCAGGCGTCAGATCCCAAATCAGTCAGGTACGTCGCCCTTGGATACGGACGTCCTTGGTGTCGGGTACGTTTGGCTGGCCTGGTGCTTTGGAAGTGAAGTGTTGGAGTGGTGAGCGAGGTGCCTTGAGTTCGGTTTGGAGTGTTCCGAGCTGCCACGGAGCTCGGGTCAGCTTTGTGAGGCTTGGGGCCCAGTATGGTTCGGGTTCCTTGCAGGGAGCTCGGAGCTCGCTCTTAATAGGGAGCTCGGACTCCCAGTAGGGAGCTTGTTCTTAATAGGGAGCTCGGACCCTTAACAGGGAGCTCGCTCTTAACAGGGAGCTCGGGCTCCTAGTAGGGAGCTCGGATTTAGGGAGCTCGGGTTCTTAGGGAGCTCGGGCTCCTAGTACCGAGCTCGGACCTTTGACAAGGAGCTCGCTCTTAACAAGGAGCTCGGACTAAGTACAGCGGTCTGGAGTTCGGGCTCGGTAGTGAGTTTGGACTTGCTTCCGATGTTCGCTTTGGGTGCTCTACTGTCCCGAGCTGCTTGCCTTTGCCACGTGTCGGGCGATCGCGAGGTCGGGCCAAATTTCTCTTCATCAATTGCCCCCCACTCCCTGCGACAACAGTTCCATCTTGGCGCGGGGAGTTTGCAAGGTAGCAGGAGGGTTTTGGTCCGTGCTGAGCGCGCTTGCTCTAATTTGATTTTCAAAAAAGGGCGCGCGTTTGGGAGTCGTGACGGCAGTTGTTCGGGAGTTGCGCTGTAGACGCTTTTATTGCGAGGAGACGTGCGCCGTTACCCCGTCAGTTTCGGGAAGACGCATGCTGACACCTGTCCTCTGACAAGACGTGTGCGACGTTCCATCAGTTTCGGAAAGACATGCGCTGACTGGTCTTGGAAGACGTGCGGCTTAGCGCGGCTGTGGGCCGTTGGATTGGCTTCGATCTGGGCCGTCGCTTTCCGTACGCTATGGATATAAATAGTGCGCGGGGGGGGGGGGGGGGGGGGGGGGGGCCGTCCTTGCTACTATTGTACATCTTGAGCTCACGCCTTAAGTTTCAGCTCGCGTCCCAGGTTTTCTTTCGAGTTCTCGCGGTCTACTTCAGTCTTCTTCCCGGGTTAGTGTTTTTGGAATCCCGTTTTGTTTCATGATGTCTGGTTTGGAGGGTTCAGACTGTTCAAGCGGGTCTAATGTGGGTTCTACGAACCAGTTTGCGTCCCACGGTAGTTCAAGTGAGCCTGATGTAGGTCTTGAGGAAGGGGTCGGGCCCAGGGGGCGGCACAGGGCCGAGGACGACCCCCGATCCATCCCCTAAATCCAGAGGCTCAATCTCATTACATTTTTTATAAGTCAAACGAAGAAAAAAAAAAAGAAACTGGGCGGAATAGGCAAAGTCTGGGAAAAGATTGAAAAGTTGCCAATAAACATGGATGGACAAAGAAAAAATGGGTTGAAGGGTTTTAGGGATTTGGGTTAGGATTATTAATACATCTTGTAAACTAACCTTCGACGGTAAAAATGGAGGGAATCCATCTCTTGTAGATGAGCAACAAATTTGGAGTATCGCCATGGGGGTGATGAGGGATAATTTGGCCCGATTTAGTAAATAGAGAACACGTGAACGCAATCTGTCAGTCAGATGACGACTCAGCACCTCCGGCTACCTTGACAGACCAGGTCACCTCGGGTAGTATTGAAGTCGGGCAACTACATCTGCCGAGGTGCCACGAAGCAGATTCTAGAAGCTCATCAGTTATCCTCAAGCCTTTCGGGATCATACCGTGCAACCGTAGGCCTTATCCTCGTCCCGCCTGAATCGGATGGACACGATAAGCCTTATCGGTTAGTACATTGGCCACCTTCCGAAACGGAACGAACTCCTATTTCTCGGTCCGAAGATCTTGGAGAGGTTTCTTGGGGCTCACAGCAGCTCAGCTATATAAGGGCATATGCCCCCGAAACTCAGGTACGCGCGATTAAGTGCATTCTAGCTCTCATACTTTCTAATTTCTATCTCGCAACCACTACCAGAGTATTAACTTAAGCATCGGAGCAACCTCGTCAGGTTAACCACCCCAGGTTCTCTGATCGATCTTCTTTGCAGTTCGACCGATCCACTCAGTGACTGACATCCGAACTGCCCTCCAATTAGGAGCATTCAGATCGCACACCATCAGTGGGTATCAGATAACAAGAGCTTGCAAGGCTCTCCTTATGCCAAGCTCTCACTGTTACATATAAAGAGCTAAGAACCAGAAGAAAACAACCAAATAGCTCTCCAAGCATCTAAAATGTAGGCTATGTGAACAGAATAGTCACTTGGCATGGGCGAGGGCATCTCGACACAAGGCCAGAGTTCGAACCATGGCAAGGTCTCTTCCTCTTGGATTACCCAATCTCTCTTTACAATTCCTACAAGTAGAAGTGTGGATCCAAACCGTGCTTACACCATTGCAATAGCCTCTTGTAACCTTGCATTGGGAATATCTATCCATGAAGTAAAGCACATAAGGAGGGAGATATTCCCAATGCAAGGCTGTAAAGGTTGTTCGAACAGGTTTGCTCCGACTGAAGCCGGACAAATGCCTGACTTGACTTGCTTGTCATCCAAGAAATCTCCGAAATCATCAATTACAACGGTTGTTGGGTAGTTGGTGCAAGTGAAATCCAGTCAAGTATTTGTTGATCCCCTCGTAATCTTCTACATACCTGGCAACGAACAGAAACGCTTGGATAGATGTAAATTATTAGTAAGGAAAAGGGAATTCCGTGATATCCCAGTGGACAATGCTCTCGCTTACACTCACTTAATCCGTATTAGGTTGAACACATCAGACGTGGCATCGATGCCCTGCAAGCAACATTCAAAAATGAATTACTAATTACATTACATACAAATACAGATTAAAATGGAAAGAAAAACAAAGAGAGTAGTAATAAATGTAGATTACCTGGGATAAGTAAGGGGGGAGGCCCTGAAAGCGGAATTAATAGCGAACCGGAAGAAGAGAGATGTTTTCCCGCAGGAGGGAGGCCCTGAAAGGAGCATCATTTGGCTGTTGTTGCATTCCTTTTCCTTCTCGATTTGTTGTTTCGTGGATAAGAAGAAAAACCTCTCTACCATTCTCCCAGCAATTTGGGTGCGAACGTTAAGCAAGGTTTGGGGTTTGGCAAACTTACAGGAACTGAAGAACAAATGAACTCCGAGTAAGTTACACTGATCTGATTCATTTCAAGTCCAGAGAGGGAGAGGGACTCGGACGGGAGAGTGAGAGAAGAGGGTCACAGGGGAGAAAAACGCATGAATTGGAAGGACAGATGAGGTGATCCATAGGGAAGGCCCATTCCGTTGTTTTTGCACGAAAAAAATGATTTCACGTGCAAATACCCTTTCTTGCGGGAAGAGAAGGTCTGTCCCCTTTAGTAGAGAGACATAGTTCTTGTAATTTGTAAGAAAAAGAGAGAATTGGTAGGAGAGAGATGACATTCTTATAATTTATAAGAAAAAGAGAGAATTGGTAAGAAAGAGAGTGGCATTTTTGTAATTTGAAAAAAAAAAAGTAAAAGAGAGAATTGGTAGAGAGTGGCATTCTTGTAATTTCATAAAGAAGGCAAAAAATTACTGTTAGATTCCATTTCCCGCATCTTCACATACACATTTCAACTTAATATATTTTATAGACTAGTAATTAAGCACATGCGTTTCACGTGAGAAATTTTTCTTCATATTAATTACTTGAATTTTAAATATACCATAGTTAAGATAGAAATCAAAAATTAACAAAAGTAACAATATAATTAAAAAATAAACTTAAATGCTTGTAGAAAATAACAATTATTATTATTATTATTATTATTATTATTATTATTATTATTATTATTATTATTATTATTATTATTATTATTATTATTTGTATTACATTTTTATCATAAATAAAAATAACTTTTATTTTAAAAATTATTTTTATTTCATATGATGAATATATAACATAAAAAATGTTCTCAAATGTTTTCGATAAAATTCTATACATTTTCAATTTTGGTGTTCTATCTTTTCTTAAATATTTATTATTCAATTATGATATCATGAGTTTCGTTGAAAAATTGGATGATTAGTTTTAAATTAGGAAAATTATAGTCGGAGCCGACTGCATGTACATTAAAAATTAAGCTACAAGTTGGCCCATAAACCAATAAAACTCTGACAAGCTCTACATTTCAAATTATAAAAACCCTCGCCATGTCATCAGAGGCTTATGTGGTTGTTGCCAACATGGGACTCTTAATCCATATTGAACACAACAAAAAGCTTATACCAAAATTGTCCTTTAATGTTGGGTGATTGGAAAATAAAAAAAAAAGGGTTTTTAGTTTCTCTCTCTCACTCACTCACTCACTCTCTCACGATCTCTCACTCTCACAGTCATCTTTATTTGTTCAACAACTGTGTGATTTGAAAATAAATAAAAATGGTTTTTGGTTTCTATATTTACGTTCTCTATATCAATTTCCCTCATTCTCTCTCTACCTATCGTTCTCCCTCAATCTCTCTCATTCTCTTTCTCAGTCAATCTCTCATTCTCCCTTAATTTCTATCGTTCTCCTTTAGTTTCTCTCCCACTCCCTCTTTCGTTCTTTTTTTTTTCTTACACACTTATGTGGTATTAATTAGATTGCATAAAAGAACATGAGACCAACTTGGTATGGTTCAAAAATCGTTACACCTATTTGATAAAAATTCACAAGAAACTCTTGGCTATGTAATTTACACAAATTGGAGAATGATAGAGATTGAGGGAGAGATAAGGAGATATTGATCGAGAAGGAGAAGAAAGAGGGAAGAAGAGAGATAGGTTTTGATTTGGCTACAGACCAAATCTAGAAGAGTGGGAGAGATAGAGGGAGCGGGAGATCGAGATATGACTGTAAGAGAGAGAGAAGGGAGGGAGATCAAGAGACAGAGGGAGTGGGAGAGAAACTGAAAACCTATATTTGGTATTGGTTTTTTGCTGGTTGTTAGAGTTTTGTTGGTTTCTGGACCAACCTGCAACCTAATTTTAAATGTACAACTGACTCTGACTATAATTTTCTCTTTAGATTATATATTTCATTTATATTATATAAAATATTTTTTACTTATTGCACTTAATTTTTGTTTGTCTTTGGAATCATTTGACTCAATACACTAACCCACCATTAAAAAAGAAAAATATTTTGATTTCTAAGTTATTAAAATTTTGTATTACATTTCCGTCATTGATAAAATTTTTTCGTATGTGTAAAACTTATTTTTGTTCAATATAATGAATGCATGATATTAGAGATGTACACAACATTTTATTTTTTATAAATATATAACATTAGATATGTGCCCAAAATTTTCTTTATCTTTTTTTAATATTTTTGTGATTCTTTGTATTTTCTATTATTAAAAATTTTATTAATTGATTATGGCATCATTTCATTTATAGGTGGATTTTAAATTTGGCATTCTATTTTCACCATTAATAAAAATACTTCTTATATTTTCTAGTTATTTATTTTAATTTTTATTTTTTAACTATGGCATTATTTATCAATCCATTTGACCCCAAATGGTCAAATTGCTTGCCACCACCGGGAGGGAAGAAAATGGTTTTGTTTTCAAATTACTTTTCAAAATATTTATTTTTATACTATTAAAATTAATATTATGGATTTAATTACAAGAATTTAATGATGAAAAATAATCTTAAATATAGGATTTAATGAGAGAGGTATAGGAAAATATTTTTATTTCCAATTGATTTTAAATTTTGCATTCCATTTCCATCATTAATAAAAAAATTTCTTATTTATCATAACTATTATTGTTTAATATGTATGTTAAAAATGTTTTCAATTTTTTTAATTTTATTATTTAATCGTGGCAACATGGATTAACCCATTTAACCCAAAATGATTTAATTTCTTACCACCACCTAGACGAAAACACTATTTTTGCTAGGTAGATTTTAAAATTATAAGCTTTTATGTTATTGGAATTATTAATTTATTAAGTATGGATTCAATTAATAGAACTTAATTATTAGAAGAAACAAAACTAACTTAAATATATGATTCAATGAACATAAATACAAGTTAATAACTCAAATGTTGGATTTAATGAGAGAGAATTGAATGCATTGAATATATTTAAATTACCTCTTTTCAACTCATTTAATATTAAGAACTAATTACTCTATTTGCCCTCATTCTTTTATTAATAAATTTAAATATAGAGGGATAAAATTTGTCCTTAAAAAATTCCAGAAATATTCTTAAGGCCATTCGTGCTTTTTAAAATAGTATAAATAATAGATATATCATAGATAGAAACAGTTAATTTGTGTTTAAATATTCAACTGTTTCACTGATTTGTGAGAAAGAAACTAGTGGAGTTGATAATTTGATTAAAGAGATGAGACCCATTACAGTTGAAAAGGGTTACCAACTGTTTTTTATTTAACTCAGTTCCAATGAAATAATTTGTTGATGAAGCAAATTTACTGAATTATAATACAAATTAGCATGCTGCTATACAAAATAATGCTTGGTTGTTAAGTAATGTTTTGAAAAAATGAATCAGTGGTTCTTGCCTCTTAATTAGAAAATTCAATTATTATTAAAATACTCAAAAAAATCAGTTATTATTAGAAATTTAGAACTGTTTGACGTTGGTAATGTATGTTTTTGAAATGAGTTTCAGAGTTTCTTCTTTGCAAAGCCATATGCTATGCAAATAAGCTACAAGTTACATTGCTCGTCCACTTAAAGCACTTCGCTATATTGTATTACACATTGTTTATAGGCGGAAAAAAAAAAAAAAAAAAAAAGAAAGAAAGCCAGGATTTAAACATTCTTAGAATCATTCAATCATACGATAGTAAAGCCAGGATTTAAACATTCTAATGAGAAACACAGTTACAGAGAATACGTACCCAAAGAACGATTCTAGGTGAACTGCTGCTGGAAGTGTCGAATCAAATGAGAGAGGGGAAAACAGAGAACACCAGAACGGAGTCACCACCTCACCAGTCTCACTGCTGCTATGGCGCCCGGTGGTCGGCGGACGAGCTGTGATCTGCGAAGACTGAAGAAGAAGAGGCGAATACGAACCGGAAGTCTGGAACTGCAGAACTGGTACCGGAAGTGTCGAAGTGAGAAGAGAAACCAGAAGTTCCCTAGACGCCAAGGGTATAATTGTAATCTACATCCGGGTTCGGGGATTTATATGCAGACCCATCTCCGCCTCATTCCCATTTATGATCGGGAAATCTGCCCCATTCGGTGCGGGTCGAATCGGGGACCCGTATAATTGCCATCCCTAATCCCGCAACGCTGCACAACCAAAGATATCACCAACTCCTCACAAGTCACACAACCGGTTGCGTGCAATGCTGTCACCCCAGGCCACCACGCAACCAGACGCACCCTATCCTCGTGGCGCATCTTAGAACACGTTCCCTCAAGCTTCTTTTATTCTCTTGCCACGTGTTACGATCTACGAATTCTTCTTGATTTTGTTTACTTTGAGAGATACAAAAGCAGGACTGCCAGAGTCTTGGAGCCACAGAATTGAAGATTCTAGTGGGACCCACAAGAATGTATATTCATCGGTCAGCATCCGAAGCTCGGCTTCTTCTGTTCTTCTCCTCCCTTAAGCATACACGGAAAGCTGGAGGCTTTACAGAAACCAGAGAACTGGAGACCAAGGGAAAATGGAAGCTCTGGGCCACAGCATGGACCTTAGCTTCACTCGCATGTCTTCGATTCACTGTAACCCTTCAACAACGGGTCTTGGGTCATTTGCTTCCTGTCGATTTTCTAGCTTGAATGTTCGGTTCGGAAAGGATTGGAGAAAATCGGCCGGTTCTTCTTCGCTGAGGCTCTGTGGATTAAGGGTTCGTTGTGGGAAGAGGTTTCATGAAGGGGAATTTGAAGTGGTTGGATTTAAGAAGGATGAATCGAATCGAAGCTTGATCAGATCGGTCGGGAGAAACTTCTTTAGCTTCGCTGCTGCAGTTGCTGCTGTTGTTTCAATTTGTTGTGATACTCCGGCGTTGGCCGAGTCCCTCACTGTTGCTTTCCCTGTTTCTCGAGCTCGCGAGGTAATCTGTCTGATCCGTTTGTATTAATTATGGGAATTTTAAATTCATAATTGTTATTTGACTTTGGGTTCAATTTTTGATAGGGAGTATTGTTTCTTAATTTCTTTACCCTGCTAATTGATTGAGTTAGAGTATAATTCATCCTCAGTTTGATTCATGCTGATCTTGAAGTTTATCTTTTAAGTTGATTGGTGTATGTCCGTTAGGTAAATAGAGTTCAGAGAACTCTTGTTGAGGCGTGGGGCTTGATTCGAGAAACTTTCATAGATCCAACTTTTAATCATCAAGGTAACTAGGCATCAATAGTAGTCTTTTCCTGAAATTCTTTAATCCTAGAAAGAGTAGTAAATAAGAAACTAAGTGAAGCCTAGTTCCTTTCACAAAGATTTGTTTTGTGCAGACTGGGATCTGAAGCTACAACAAACCATGGTGGAGATGTTCCCATTGAAATCAGCAGATGCCGCATATAACAAGATCAGTGGAATGGTTGCCACTCTCGGTGATCCATTTACTCGAATTATCAGCCCAAAGGTGTGTTGGTGTATGTCTTTCTCATTTCTAGCTTACCATGATATGTTCATGGTTGAAACCACCTACTGTGGTTCTTCAGAAAGCTATGGAGAATTGTAGTTTGGCCAACCGAATGGCTTGTATTTTATCTGTTTCGATTTGGAACAGTTATTACCATTAGCTATTCAACATTGTTGATTTCTTTGATGCAGGAATATCAAAGTTTCAGAATAGGAAATGATGGAAACCTGCAAGGAGTTGGCCTCTTCATAAACACTGAACCAAGCTCCGGGCACTTGGTTAGTGGAGTTCCTTAAATTTTCTTCCTTTCTCCTTGTGTCATCTATGTGAGACTAAATTGTTAGCGACTGTTATGGTCTTTTTTGTGCAAACAAGATCTTTCTTTATCCACCCATTCTGATCATCTAAGCCTGGTCTCAACTATATGGGGTCGGCTACATTAATCCTGTTTCGCCCATTCTGTTCTATTCAGAGCCATATCCATTGTTAAATTATGAGCGCTTAAATCATTTCTTAATCTACCCATATTATAGTTATTTCATACTTGGTCCTCATCATTCCATTTAGATCTTTGCACCATTATTTTATGGGTTTATCTCAACTTTATATTTTTATGCCTAAATTTCTAATTAGGTTTTACTTAGACTCTCAAGGAGTTGGTATTGTGGAAGCTTAAATTTCTTTACCTTGTCCTCAAGATAGTTTTTTGTCACTTCATGTTTACTATTCTTATTCACATTCATTTTACTGCACATATTTTTGTTCAAACTAGGATTAATGGTTGTTGATACCACAACAGGTGGTTTTGTCTTGTATAGAGGGAAGCCCAGCTGCCCGTGCTGGTATACATGAAGGAGATGAGCTAGTTGAGATTGATGGTAGGTTAACATGGACTTTCAAATCTTTCCTTATAGTTTCCTCACAGTGGATATGATATCTTAATTACCATTTAAATTTTTATTATGAAGATATTTATTTTTATCTCGTGCTCATGATTTTAGATGATGAAACTATTTGATGATTTCCTTCCATTAAATAGGTTTTTAAAGGGCTATTATTTTGAGCTTATTAAAAGCAACCTTGATTCATGCTCACCATTCATTCTGCATTATTTATATATTATATTTTCCTTTCTTATTGATGAGTTAATTTATTCTAGGGCATCTCTGCATCCTTCTTTTTCCAATCATTCAGACTTGGATCTGCATTAGATAAGCTTTCATGGTTCATAACTAGACTAACAGCCAAGTTTACACCAAAAACTCCTTATTTTATTTTGATTTTGTTAACATAATTTGTTTTGAGTGCATTTCAGAATTTTTGTTAGTATTAACATTTCATTGTGTAGTCATATACATAATATTCATTGTTTTTGATATTGTCATTCAGAAGCATGTAGGTTCAATTTATATTCTCAAGTTACTTATTTTGATAATTAAATCCCAAACCGACATCCCTTGCTTAAATCAGTCATGTATTGCAGAGCCTTGTGTATTTCAAACTAAATTCATCTTACTTATGTCTCAGGACAGAGGCTTGATGGTTTTGATGGTGAAGCAGCAGCACAGAAGCTTCGAGGGCGTGTTGGAACAACTGTTACCATAAAACTTCACAGTGTAATTAATACTCTATTTCTGTTGGAAAGAATGAACAATTTCCATGGAGGGTGGTGTTTTATTTTCTTAACTTATCAAACTGTTTGTTGGATGTAGCATGAAAGCACTGCTATTGTGTATACTACTTTTCCAGTCATTGAGAATGCCTTAGTTCCTTTTATTTTTAGTTAACTTATTATGACAATATAAAAATGCATTACCGTTCTTTTGGAAAGCAATAATTCATGCGGTGATGTGGGGAATCTGGGAAGAAAGGAACAGAAGTATCTTTGAAGACAGTTTCTCCCCCTTGGATAGTGTTCGTGAGAAGATCTTTTCAAAAATTTTCTCTTGGATGCTGGTCCACCAGCTCTTTGAAGGGGTGAACAGAGGGGAGCTACAAAGAAATGGGCTGCAAATCCTATACACTTCCCCCTCCTCTCTATCTGTTCCAAATCCCCCCCCCCCCCCCAAGAAGGGACTGTGATTACTTGCTGCAGTTTGATGGAAGCTTTAGAAGGTCGCTGCAGCCTCCATCAGCTGCAGGAATAGGGGAGGGGGTGGTACTGTGAGACACTCTACAGGAGATATTTTGTGGGCCTTTAGTGACCCAATCCAATCTGCAGACGCCTTAGAAGCTGAAGTCCAATCTCTTCTAGAAGGATTAAGAATTGCTAAGAACAATCATTTCAGCCCATTAGCAGTAGAAGGAGACTCAAGAATTACTATCAATTGGGAAAAGGATTTGGGAGAGGGTCCTTGGAATCTAGCTCATCTCCTGGCAGAAATTCACGAGTTATCTTCTTTGCTGAACTTCTCCTTTAGATGGATTCCCAGGGAGATCAATAAAACTGCAGATGACTTAGCAAAGCAAGGGTTGGGAAGGGACTTTTTGTATAGTGCTAACTCTTTTCCATCTTTAGTTTGATACAGGCTTTTCTTTTGTGCTTTTGGCCTGTTTGTACATCCCTCCCCCTTTTTTTTGAATATAAGTTATCTTCTTCTCAAAAAAAAACGCATTACCGCTCTACATAAGTTATTGAATATTATATTATCTTGAGTGTTGAGTAACCAACTGATTTGGTGTTCTAGTTGCACTTTACAATACTTAGTCAGGATCAATTAGAAATTTTGATTATAATGCATGTTGGATTCCCTTATTAGTAACAAACTAACAACCATATTGATATGTAAAGGTCTAGTAGAATTTTTTGCATCTTAGAAAGAATATTAACTTAGTTCAGAAGCTTGGTAACCCTTAAAGTTTAACATGATGAAATGTCTGTTAGATAAATGATATATTAAGAAAGAGTTTTAGATTTCATTTAATATAAAATGAGTAAATTAATTGATACTGTAAGAAAAACTTTTAGATAAATTTCATTTAGTAGAATTGAAGAAAATGAAGAATATATCTAGAGTCTAGATGGATATTAGGACATAGTGAAAATATAAGAACATCATTATGATGTCCTTGCATACACTTCAAGCAGAATTTCCAGGTTTATTTGAGGGAAACTTCTTTTCAAGCAAAAAAATGTTGAACGCCTATTTTTTTCTAGAAAAGCTGATTAGAAATATCACAGAACAGGACCAAGAAACTAATATTTTTTAGTTTTTCTTACAAATTTGCACATGACTAAAAACATGGAATTAGTGGAAGGAGAAGAATGCTCTTTTATATAAAAGGAAAAAAAAATGCATGGCTTACTAAGGTATGTGTGGTTTGAAGACATAAAATCAGATGATTGTCTACAATGGATAATAAGGAATTCATTAAATTTCTGAATAATGTTTTTCATTTGCAGGGTAAAGATTCAGAAAGTAATTCTGGGTTCAGAGAGGTATATATTCATTTCCTTCTTTTTAGTTGGACTCGTGCCTTATCAATTTCACTATATTTTTCTTTGTGGTGTTGAGAGTTGTTTTTAAGAAAAGACAGTATGGAGTACTGCAATACTCATTCCAGAATATTTTCCCCTTGTCTGTTTATAAGTTTGTATAATGAGTCTGATATGCAAACATTCAATTTTTGCTCAAGGTCAAACTACCCCGTGAGTTCATTAAGCTTTCTCCTATATCCAGTGCTGTCATCCCTCACAGAACCCCAGATGGTCATCTTTTGAAGACTGGATATGTGAAGCTCTCAGCATTTTCTCAGGTGCTGCTGAAACTTATAACCTACATTTATTTTAACCTTGTGACAAGTTAGAAATGAAAAATGTAATATGACAATTTATTTCACATTGAAAGTTTGTTTGCTACTCTGTTATCCGGAAAAAAAAATGTTTTTTATTAATTTGTTTGATTGTTTCTTATTTCATCATGTTGGACCTTGTCTTTCTCATTCTTAATCAGACTGCTGCTTCTGAAATGGAAAATGCCATTCAAGAAATGGAGGGACAAGGAGTACAATCATATATATTGGATTTACGCAACAATCCAGTAAGTATATCCATCTTATTTATACAATTTATAAAATATTAAAATTTACAACTTGCACCCATTTTTCTCCAAACTTCATTTTGGCATCTAAAGAAATTTTCTTTCTATTTTTTTTCAGGGTGGTTTGGTAAAAGCTGGGCTGGATGTTGCCCAAATATGGCTAGATGGAGATGAGACTCTTGTAAACACAATTGATAGAAATGGAAATATGTTACCCATAAATATGGTCAATGGACATGCTTTAACACATGCTCCACTTGTTGTCCTTGTAAGTTTCTTGGTTATCATTTATTAATTTATGTTTCTAGGAAATAGCAAAACATGATATAGTTTCCTCTCGCCATTGACAAACAAACTAGACTTAATGGTGTGCCATAGTGGTGCTTTCTATTTATTTATTTATTTCTTTCGCCTAAAATAAAGATGATTCATTGCAATCTCGTCAAATGAGCCTAAATGGTGTATATAAATGTGAGATCAATGTGAGATCAATATATGCAATCTCATACTGGTTAATTTCAATTCTAAAGAATTTTCAAGTAGTGCTACTAATATCCAGCATACTGTACCAACTAATAACCTCAGTAGGCTCTTTTTGTTTTTCTATCCCATCAGATTTTACTTTGTTAGTTTTTGGAATCAATCTAATGTTCTAATGTGTTTTCCAAAATATCATCTCACTCATTTTGCTTGTGGCTGCACATACAAGAAATCATTTTAGTTCTTTAAATTTAGATAAAATTTTCTTCAGTTCTGTGAAGTTTCCCTTTTCTCCTTTTCAACCTCTATGAATTACAAGTTTCTGAGCTAATGAATTTCATGTATTCACCTAAAAATAATCTTCAGACTGTGGTTCACAACATAATCTTATTAACAACGAAAAAAATTTATTACTTTTTGATAATCAAAGCATTTATATTAGTTCTGAAGCCTTTCCTTTTTGAAACAGGTAAATGAAGGAAGCGCAAGTGCTAGTGAGATTTTGGCTGGTGCTTTGCATGACAATGGCCGAGCAATCCTTGTGGGGCACAAAACCTTTGGGAAAGGAAAAATTCAGGTACTCTTTTTTATTACAGGTTACAGCTGGTATTCTCTTAAGCTGTGCTGGGGTGTTTGAGAAAAGGTAGAACTGATTTCCACCCAATACTGCAAAATTTAAATGACTATCCTTCCCTCAGAATTTCCAAATTGCTTAGCATGAATTATTGAGATCAGAATTGCTTATTCCAAATCCCATGCCACTACCCAAAACGGAATTCAGAAACTTGTGGAATTGGATTTGACCAGTTCGCTTCCTGCCTATGATTTCCATCTTTCCAGGGACTGCCTTTCTATTTGTATCTTTTTGGGGGATACAACATGAGTTACAAATGCAGGTTATATTTTTTGTTCATTTAATTAAAAACTGTTTTTTCTGAAATATCATTACAAGGTAAGACCTCTGCAACGGAAAATGGGTTCATTCTGTTTTGGTTTTAATCCTTTGGTCATTGAATTTCTCAAACTTAGGTGGTTGTACTTTCTATAATTGACATTTGGCATTTGCAATTTTTTTATCAGTTAGCATTTGCATTTCCCAAGCGGAAATTAAGGCCATCTATGTTACCCAATACTTTAGTTTCGATATCTATGCTACTAGTTCTGCAAACCACAGCCCAAGACCTTTTGTTTATATATCTGTTTATCTAATAGTCTTCAATCTTCTTATTCTTTGTTTACTTGATTGTACAGAGTGTTACAGAACTACATGATGGATCTGCCCTGTTCGTTACAGTTGCAAAGTATTTATCACCAGCACTTCATGACATTGATCAGGTTGGCATTACACCAGATGTGCAATGCACGACGGATATGTTGACATCACCTAAAGAATCCTTCTTGAAGGAAAAGCGCTCAATATCCTCCCTTGAGGGAGATTCATGCATCATGGTAGCTGAACATGAGTTGGATATTCAGGAATCCAAGGGAACTGCTTCATGAAAGAAATGCATCTGCCTTCATATTTGTTATGTACAAGTCACTGGATGTATAAATATGGAGAAAAATCACAATTCTCAATGTTACTTCTTCATATGATTGTATACATCCATTGTAAACCAGTCTTTACCGAAGAAAAAAATGTAAAGCAGTCAGACTGGAAAATAAAAATGAAAGGAAACAATGTACATATACATAGGAAAATGCTTTGTAAAATTGACTGTCTTATAGTTTGTATATGAAATTTAAGCTTATATGGTAATTGATGATAAAGGAAACTACCCTTTGAATGAGGGAAAGAATAGTTGTGATGACAGTGGATGATTACAGCCAATTAATTACAAAGCAAACTGTCCAAATACGCAGTAGATTCCAGCTCATTAGATTGACCGTACTTCATTTTCTGACCAACTTCATTAGCTCCTCTGTTACCTTCAAGACTAACTAATAGACTTAGAGGAATAGCAAAAAGCACTTAATGAGGTCCAAAAATACAGAACATTGCCAAGGCGAAATAACTAATTTTCCATTAATTATGGTAATAGTTAGTAGAGAGTCTGACTCTAAAATAACTTCCTTCTACCCTTGATTCCTTGTCATTTCAAGACAAAGCATAACATCACGGAGCTCTGCTTCAACTACCCCATGCAGTATCTCAGACCTGAAATCACAAGTATATAAGTTATGGCAGCGCAAACATAGATTACAAAAAACATTTGAATCATTAGATTCAGGTGGGGCATGAATTTGTGAAATATCCTAAAAAATATGACAGTTCTACAAAATAATATCAGGATGAGGTACAACTTTTCCTCCTATAATACATAACTAGCAGGAGAATCCATCCTATTTTGTTGTTGGATTCAGATATCGCTCAGCCGGATTGGATCGAGATGACAATTTTTCCTATGGTTTGTTGTTGGATTCAGATATCGCTCACCTCGGGGTAGAGATGACAATTTTTCCTATGGTTTTTGAATCGTCATTGACTCGGACGATACTGTTTGGCCTGAGAACCGTCCAGGCAACTAGTTTACCCCAAACCTGGTCCCTAGCCAAAAACCATTGAATCGGACAATGGCCCATTGACCCAGACGGTTGAACTATTGAACCATTCAACAGTTTTTTGTCATTTTTTATTTTAACTATTTTTTATTTTTTAATTTTTTATCAAAATGGGTCGTCCATTCGAACCGGACAGTCAAACTGTCGACCTAGAAACCGGTGGCTAGAATGATTCTGATTCCGAGTTGTTTTCTAAAACATTGATTTTCCCCATCCCTTCCAAGTACCTGGCCTCCCCAACCAGGCAGGGATGGGGATGGAGATTGTCTTAGTGGGGACAAGGGGTGGATGGGATTAATACGAATACTCTTGATTGGGGACGAGGACAGGTGTGAAGTCCACACCCCACCCCGACCCAAATTATATATTAAATATATCCATATATATAATATTATTTATATTATATATATCAAAATATATTTAAAATATTGTTTACATTTAATTTTTTCCTTTGTTTAAATAAATACCTTTCTAAAAACAAACTTTTAATTAAAAAAATTCAGAGATTTAGGTCTCAATGGGGAACTAACCTCTATCGGGGATTAAGGATGTAGACTAAATTTTTTCCCGATGAGGATTGGGGTCAGAGACGGGGATTAATTTAAAACTCGAGGTCAGGAAAGGGAGTATGATCCTTGCCCCAACCGCCCATTGCCATTCCTACCCAGGGGGTCATCCCCTAAACCCATAAATATAGTTCCAATACATATGGTAATTATAAATGTAGTATCCAATACTAATGAGAATTATTAAAATTTTTCAATTATTTATTTGAATTGTTGGAAGTTTTATAATTTAACTTTCACTAATTAAATTACCAAAATCAGTAATTTTTAGTAATTAAATTACCAAAATAACTAATTATTGCTCAAAAAAATAGTAAATATCAAAATTACTAAAAATATAAAAAATAAATGTACATTTGTTGAAGTTAATTTTCCATAAAAATTTACTGAAATTTTTTAATTATTATTTGATAATATCATTAGTTATTAATAAATTGACCAAAATTATTGAAAATATCAATAACTACTTATTGCTAAAAAATTATTGATAATATCAAAATTACTAAAAATGTAAAAAAATAAATTTTACAATGAAAAATTACCAATGATTTTTAATTATAGTTTAGGTGTTGGTATTTATTGGATGGTATTCAATAATATTCAAAGATATTTCACAAATTAATTTATCCACATTTTTTGTTTTAAGATGGTTTATTGGGCATGTAATATAGATTAAGAAGTGTTCTAGGAGGAGTTTTAGGTGGGAGAGATAGTATAGGAGAAATTTTAGGAGGGAGGTTGGCTAAGTGATTAAGAACATGAGAGAGAGAGAGAGAGACTCGAGTGAAGAAGAGAGGGCTGCCACATGGCTACATGGAAGGGCTGGCAAGGGGTAAGGGAGAAAGGAGAGAGAGTTAAGGAGAAATGAGAGAAGGGGGAATTGGAGAAGGAGAGGGTTGCCAACATGGCCTATGATCCACATGTCAAAAATCTGAATTTCAGCCCCCTCCTAATCTACTAGTAGACCCCCCCCCCCCCCCCAAACCACATCATACCTGTGAATTTGGCATCAATCAACAAGTAAGATTCAGTCCACCCCTAGAAATCCTAGCTCCACCCTAGGGGTGGACTGAACTAGAAAAACCCCTTTGTTTTTTTCCATTATTAATTTGTTAAATTTTACAGAGGCAATTAAATCAGATCAGATAATATTTGGACATCCAATGTCCTTGACAAATTTGGGTTCAGGGTAATCTTTGTGAGATCCATAGGACCATTAGATAGGATTGGATTTGAATATATCTTGATTTGAATCCAATCCAATCTGTTTGCATCCTATTGCTTGGTTATGCTCAGGTTTATCTAGTGAAATTTTATAACAAATTCTTAACCTTATTTAACACAAGTTGCCCTTAAGAATAATGGTTTGACTGGTAAGGAAAGTTTAGAGATAAGGGAAATGATTTTTAGAGAAAGAAAATCAGATATGGGTAAGAGAGAGAAATTAGGAAGAATAGGAGAAATGGTTTTCAAGAAAAAAATGTTGAGTGGGATTAGAAAATAGGAGAGGATAATTTTCGGGAAGAAAATTATTAATGGAAGAGATAAAGTAGGAGTTTTAGGCATAAACAAGTTAAGAAGATAAAAATTGGCTGCCTAGTTGTGTTGTTGGCATGACTCTACTTGTGGACTACTGTATCATGGGAGAGGGACTATGGACAGCCAAAGTTTTCTCAGCTAATAGAAAGGTGAATTGTAGTGATCATCATGTGGTATGAAAAAAAATAATGACAAAAACAAAATACATAAAGAAAAAGCCTAATAAATTTCCAACTCAGCCCAAGTTGCCACCTAAATGTAAGAAGGTAGGTTTGGTTGCTAAAGAGAATTTAGAGTTAGGGAGAAAGAAATGTTAGGAAAGAAAACCATATTTTGGGTGGAAGAGAAAAAGAATGAGAGATAGGAGAGAGAATTTTTAGGAAAGAAAATGTTTGGTTGAAGAGAAAAAATGGCAGGAGACATAACATAGAGTTTGCATGAAAGTAAAACTTCGAGCTTTAAATCAAATGCAATTTAAGAGAGCAATGGATTGTTGTGATTAATCATGTGGAGTGCAAAATAAAGAAAAATTGTAAATTGGATTTTTCTTGATAAAAATGAAAATCTAAGAAACTACATCCCACAAGAAGAGGCACTCACTTCTCTACCTGCTATATTATGTGTCCATTGTTAGAGTATTCTAAACGACAAAAAGTTTTCTAATGTGTAGGATTCACACACTAAGAAAATGAATAAATTATATTAATTTTAAATAGTATGAAAGGACAGTTATGTTCCTCACATACAAAAGAAAGACAGATTCAAGAAAATAAAAGAAAAGGAGGGCATGCCACCATATAAGATGTAAACAATGTGCAATATAAATATGGTCCTGCAAGAGTAATCGCCCCATATCTATGCACCCCCACAAATTGATGTTAGGAAACAAACATCAATTAGTCACTGATAAATTAATAATTAGAGATTTGGTAAAGAGAATAACCAATTGAAGACCATAAGACACGTAAGAATAGGTGACATGGCCTGCAATATATTGATCATAATAAATAAAGATGACAATTTTCCCCATCTCCGCTAGGTACTTGGCCTCCGGTCCCATTAGGTTGGGGATGGAGATTGCCTTGGTAGGTCGGGACAAGGATGGGGAGTGAAATCCTTACCCCGCCCTGACCCCAATTATATATTATTGTATAGATATATGATATTATCTACATTATATATCAAAATATATTTTAAAAATTTTCTTGCTTTAAGTAATTTTATTTTAAAAAAGAAATGTTGATTAAAATTTTTTGTGGATTTAGGTCCCCATGGAGAACTCATCTCCATCGGGGATCAAGGATGGAGGATAACTTTTATCCTTGATGAGGATCAGGGTCAAGGACGGGGAATTATTTCAAAATCGAGATTAGGACATGAATATGATCCCCGCCCTATTACTGATAAAGTTGCAATCAATCTCAATATGTTTTGTTCTTTCATGGAATATCGGATTTGAAACAATCTTGATTGCATTTACATTGTCTGCATAGAAAGGGATAAGAGAGGAGTAAGAGACCAATGTCATCTAGGAGAAAACAAAGCCAAACCAATTCACTACAAGCAAAGGACATTACATTGTACTTTTCCTAAGTGGATTTAAAGATAGTGTATTGTCTTTTACACTTACATGATATCAAGGAGTCTCTAGAAAAAAATGCACCATCTTATAGTAGTGTATAGTGTCAAGATATATACCTAACCCAATCAGCATCAACATAGGCCTTAAAGTTGTGTTTGGTTTGAAGGAAAAAGTAAAGGTAATGAAACTTTTGCAAACCTTGCATAGGTTTCCTTGCCTTTTCCTTCAGGTTATGTTTGGTTTGAAGGAAAAGGTAGGGAAAGGTAGGGAAATCTATACAAGTTCTGTAAAGGTTTCCCTACCTTTCCCTTCCTTTCTCTACATTTTCCTTCAAACCAAACATAGCCTAAGAGTAAATGGAGATGATGAAGAAAAGAAAAGGCCATGAGATAGAGTCCCTCGAATGTATCAGATAATTTGATGAATTGTTGATAGACATATAAGGTTTTTGCGGAGAAGAGACAAACTTATTGACAATTTGAACTACATATGAGATGTCAATTCGAGTCACTTTGAGATATATTATACTATCAACCAAATGTCAGTAAGAGGTAGCATTGGCAAGGGGTTCGCCATCTTCCTTAGAGAACTTATGATTGAATTCAAGAGGTGTATTAACTTGTTTTTCATCTGTTAAAAAGGCTTATTTGACCAAATCAAGAGCATACTTTTGCTAATTGTCAAAGTACCTAGAATCAGAATGAGACACTTCTAGGCCCAAGAAGTGAGATAGAGGACTAAGATCTTTCATTTTGAATAACTCACTAGGAGTTTGTTTCAATGAAGAAATACCATCAACATTATCTCCTATAATAAAGATATCATCCACATAAACTAACAACAATGTGATGTAGCAGGGACTTCTAAGAGAAAACAAAGAATAGTCTATAAAACCCCAAAAAATAAATCCAATATCAATAATGGCAAACTTAAATTTCTCAAACCAAGCTTTAGGTGCTTGTTTAGAGCCTTACAGAGACATCTTCAATCGACAAACCAACTTAAGTGTAGCATTATGCCCATGAAGCAACTTATATAAACTGCCTCCCTTAAATCCCCATACAAGAAGGCATTTTTCACATCTATCTAAATGAATAATCCACTTCTTAATAGTAAATATAAGAAGAATCATAAACATTGTGGTCATTTTTTTCTACGGGAGAAAAAGTCTTCTCGTAGTTAATGCTATATTTTTGCTTATAACCTTATGCAACTAGATGAGCTTTATATCTATTAAGATTTCCAAATGACTTCAATTTTACTAAATACACCCAAATGATTGCCAGCAATAAAAGCATCCAATGGAAGTTGAGTTAAGTTCCATTTGTCATTTTCTAGTAAAGCTTTAACTCCAACATCCATAGCCTCCTTTCAATGTGGGACAACAATAGCTTATTGGTAAGTCTTGAGAATTTTTGTAGAAGACAACAACAAAAAAGGAGTGATGGCCATATGGGAAGCCATAGTGATCAAGTGGGTATGAAATATGAGTGGAATGATGTAAAGGTGGATATAAAGTCGAAGATGAATCAATGGTAGAAAGAAATAGGGTACTAATTGGATCAATAGGAGACATAGATCCAATTCCATAAAGTGGAGGGAGCGGAGGTGAAGGAGCTAGAGCAATTGAGTGCCTCTTCATGTAAACTTGGAATGGTCATGTAGAAGGAACAAATGAAGAAGAAGAATCTACTAGCCCTATAGAATAATCAAATGAAATGCAAAAATGAACTAGAAAAAACATACAGTTTTTCCATATAAAAACATTAAGTACAAATTTTCTAAAAAGGCTACATATTTCTAGGAGAGATGCACATGACAAAGTTGGGGGTCATAACAAAGGAAACCCTCATATGATCAGGGATTCAGGGCTATACCCCACAAAAACTTACATAACAACCTAAGGTATAAGCTTTGTGCAATTGTGTAGAAGAAGGCGAATAAAACAAACACATGAAGCATAGAAAATTATGAGAATGATGAAATAAGTATTCATATAATGAAGAATTGTGTAATGCATGAGAAGAAATCAAGTTAATAAAAACCTAACAATATTGGTCACCTCCACTAAAAAGGAACTAGTTGCATAGGAGTTAGAAAGAAGGGTTCTCACCACACACAGAATATGTCTATTATTGTGCTCTACCACCCCATTCTGTTATAGGGTATTAGGGTAAAATCTCTTAGATTTAATTTCTTGTTCTTTCAAAAATGTGTAAAAAAACACTCAAATCTCCACCATATAATACTTCCCCCTAAATTCAAATGTAGAGCTCTCATCAAGGCATTAAACTAAGTTTTCACTTCTCACCATAACAAGAAATAATTTAAATATGGGAAACACCTAAGCTTTCTCTCTTAAAATATATCCATGTGTATATGATGCAATAATTAGTAAATGAAACAATATTTATATCAAGTCTATCTTGAAACCACAAGAAACAACCAAATATAATTATGTATATAACATGAAAAGGGACATTATTACACTTTAGAGTGGATGGAAAACGTAATGCATGACTTTTGCACATACAACAATAAGTGCAAGATTTATCAATATTATTGAAAAAAATGTTCATAGAAAAACATCTAGATTGAAACAAAAAATCAAATTTATTAGCAAAAGGATGACCTAATCATCTATGCCAAAGATGCCATGAATTATTTCTATAAATAACTTTGGAGTTCAATAGACGAATAATAAGCAAGAAGAAGACAAAACTAGTGACTATCTAAAATCCAAGGAAAATAACCACCCTAGCCTATACCCCTTCACCTTCATCACTCTAGTGTGTTGATCTTGTATTAAGTAACCATCATAAAAGAAGGGAACAACATTACCATCCTCAACCAACTAACCAATAGAAATTAAAATAGTGGTAAGCTTAGGTACAAAAAGTATTTTGGGAAGGTGATAATGAGAAGTAGCAAAGGTAGACAAGTACATGTCGTTATATCCTATTATATTAAGTTTTTCACCATTAATAGTAATGATGTGTTTATTCATAGATGGGGGTTTAAAAGACTAACCCCCAACAAACCAATCATGTGATTGAAGGTACTGGAGTCTATGATCTAGTTATAACTAGAGGAATATTGAGAAGAAGACTTAACCAACAAACCAATGGCTCAAAATGAAGACGATATGGATGAAGATACAAGTATTCACAACTTCTCTTCACTAAAAACACATGATGTATCTCCCTTCGATCCAAAGGAAAAGGAAATCAGAAGCATCATCCTATCCATCCACTATAGCCTGATAGGCTTTTAATTGACTTTTATTGGAATACTGATTTTGACTCTTAGGTGGCTTGATAGGACATTCATAAATTATGTCCATATTGTTTATAGTAAGTACACAAGTTCATCTTCTTGCAATGAGTAACAATATGTCCATATTAGTTACATTTATAGAATTGCACTTTTGATAGGCCTTTCTTTTGTTTCTACTTTTTAGCAAGAAAAAGAAATCTATTTTCATCATTGAAATTGGCTTCCCATCAATAATTGACTAAGTAATCAAATAGTTTTCCTTTCTCAATAGCTCCCAAATATAGAATCAATAGATGGGGTGCTGCCCTTATCAAGGATACTTGCCCTAATAACTCCGTACTCGAGCTTTAGGTGCATTAATACATTTCTATTGTAGAAGTGTTCCTTCAGGACCTTAACACAACAGGTAGGAGATGTATCACCAATATGCGCTATCTCATATTTTGTTTAGAGATTTTTGAAGTTACCTTAGTACTTATAAATTCTCTTTTCTCCTTGACTATAAGAAAACATTGCCATTTTCATGGGGCATAGTTCATTCAATCTAATTTGTCCGATAAGAAAGGTGAATTTCCCATTACTAATTAATAGAAAACAAGTAACAAGAGAGTAACCAACAATTAATAACCAAGTACTACATTTATTATAAGTCCAAAAAAGGAGAAAACTCTATGTTGAACTAAGAAAGGGATCATAACCCTTTAAAACTGATTTAGGTCACCACAAGACTTAACAAGGAAAAGAAACCAGCCTAGGGTGACACAAGTTCTTTAGTTTAACCTTAGAAGTTTAATTGAATGAAAGAAACCACAAGATTACTAGTCAAGTACCGTCCTTTTCCAAGAAAAAGAGGCACCAAAAACAAGATTACTAGTAGGGGTGTTCAAATTTGGATGATAAACCAAAAACCGAATTGAACCAAATTGAATAAGCTAGTTTGATTCAATTAATTTGGGTGTTGTTTGGTTCGTTTTTTGTTTCTTTAAAAAATTGGTTTTCGTTTTGGTTTGGTTTGGTTGAGATTTTCAACCGAACTAATGATTGTATCTAATTAGGTCTTTTAAATATATAATATTCTATTTAAAACATTATACTTATTAATTAATAATTATTATCTTTTCAATGGCCAATTTGTAATTCCTCATGTTGTTTTATAGCTTTAGGCCTATTATAGCTTTTAATTAATAATAATAGTTAATTAATCGTATAGAGACTCTAAACAAATAGAGTATTAAAGCCTAAACTAATTATTAATTATTCATTAATTGTTTGTGAAGAATTGGTGTAGTTGTTTTAATAATGCCATTAAACTATTCATTAAATGAGTGTAGTTGTACTCTTTCCAAACTAAGCCTTAAGACCTAGACTAATTATTAAGACCTATGCTAAAGACTAAAAATTAATTGTTCATTAAAACCAAACTGAATTTGGTTAGGATCGACTCAATTCTAACCTCTAGTTCTGTTTGGTTAGGAGATATGTTCAAACCGAATCGACCGATTGTACACCCCTAATTACTAGGGCGACACAAACTCCTTAGTTCAACTAAGTGGAAGAAAACACAAGATTAGTTGGAAAGTAGCATCCTTTTCCAAAAAAAAAGATATTAAAAAATGTATTTTATCTAAAAATTAATTATTTAAAAAGTGCTTATTTGAAAACCTAAGGAAAATCCCCCTAAACAGTTGCATTTGGTTTGAAAGAAAAGGTAGAAAAAGGTTAAAACACAGCTAAGGGGTTGTTTGATTACAACTAAATATTGTTGAACTAAAAAGCTTATTGCTTTTATTTTTCATTCAATAGGATATTAAGGAGTTTGTAGTTCCTTAATGGATGAAATTGGAGTTGAACACAATGGCCATGTGATGAGCTGTGGACACACGGGCCCACAGTGAGAGAGTGAATGATTGTGGGCCGATGTATTTTATGACCTGTGTGGGGCGTTATCATTGATTGAACATCAATTGCATTCAACTAATTCTATCTCTCCAAACACAACCTTGTAACTTCCAAAAGTGCTATCTATATCTATACTACTATTAAAAGTGTGAATGAGGTCAAGATTTTGGATTTTTTGACTAAAATACCCTCACTTTATAAACTTGGTCTCCCTTTATTATGAGAGAAAAAATATAATTTGAACTACTACTTTTATTGAATTCATTATATTCTTCATCATTAAGTCTTATATTTAAGGTATTAACTCCCTTTTCCTTTTATTAAATCTTATATTTAATTTATTAAATAATTGAGCTTTGTGGACCCTTCTTCACAAAAACACCCCTATTTATGAATTTAGTCTCTCTTTAAATATGTGGGTATAAAATATAATTTAAAGTACTATTAATTTTCACTTCATTAAATTCCCTCTAATAAAGGTATTAACTCTCACTCTCTCTTCTTAGATATTTTATTTGAATTTTTTTTTGTATCTCACCAATAAATTCTATAAATTAAATTTATATTCAGAAATTTTAATAATGTAAAACCTATGTTCAAAACCAACATGGAAAATAATTAAACAAACCACCCTTTCGTTTGAGTTAGCCAACGTTCTCATAGTTAAATAATAAAAAATAATATATATTACAAAAATTATAAAAGCTTTATGAAATAAATCTGGGCACATCTCTAATATTATCTATTTATCATATCAAACAACAATATGCATGCTAAATAAAAATAATTTTATTCAATGGAAACGAAATACAAGATTTAAAATTGACCCAATCCATTTTTCTATTCAAGTGATGGGTTAATGGCTCAACTTTTTAGGTCAAATGGATCAACCCATGATATAATAAATAAATAATAAAAATTTTAAAAAGGATAGACATAAAAATTAAAAAAATACAATAATTTTGCAAAAAAACTTTTTGGTGCATTTCTAATATTATGTATTTATCATATTAAACAAAAATAAGTATGATAGATAAGAGTTATTTTTATTAATGGTAGAAATAGAATTAAAAAGTAAACTAACACAAAGGACTATTTTTTGCATCTAATTAATGGTTAATGGTCCATAGGGAAGCAAATTAGGTTGTCTTAACTTGAACTCGAATTGGCCCAACTTGTAATTATAGACAAACTAGCTTTAATTTTTGGTCATTGACTTGGGCCTAGGCCTAGGCCTAGGTTCAAAATGTTTTTTAGGTTGGGCCCAAGCCTAGCCTTTATGTAGCTAATGTAAGGTCTGATTTTATACATACAATCAATCATAAATACATATATAGCACACATTTGCATACATGCACAGACATGCAATTATACATATACATTTCATGTCAAATTTTGTCTTGGGGCTAATTGACTGAACCAAATCCTAGACAAACCCAAGTGCAATAAATTTTAATGCAAGTTGAGCCTAAGTTGTACAAATTAGGCTTGACTTTGGTCTAAAGCCTTATGTCCAATTCATAGGGTTGGGTTTTAATTAAGACTAAATTCAGTCCAATCTACTTGACTAGCACCATAATGGTCTAATTGTTTAAATAAATGGGTTAACCAATGTTGGCATAATTAAATAAGAAAATTTTTAAAAATAAATAGAAACACAAAAAGACTAAAAAATACAAAAAATTTTGACACATCTTAGATATTATAAATTTACCATATCAATAAAAAATAAGTGTTTTAAACAATAATTATTTTTAGAGTTAATTATGTAAATCGAATAAAAAGTTTAAAGTTGCCCAAAAATGAGATTGTTTTTTTTTTTTTAAGTCAAATAGGCAAGAACATGATGTCATAATTATATAATAAAAGTTTAAAAAATAAATAGAAATAAAAATATAGAAAACAAAAAAAGCTGTCTATAAAATTTGTATACATCTCTAATATTATATATTTATTATATTAAATAAAAATAAATATAATAAATAAAAATACTTTTATTAATAATAAAAATAATATATAAAATCTAAATTCACAAATATACCACATTTTAATTATTTATCCTTTTTAAATAGTTTTAATAAGGATATTAAAATTATTAATATTATCTGAAATTATCACATACAGCGCACATGCATATGTAGTAGTAATATTATCAAGTGTCATTCCGGGGGAAAAACTTTAACTGTTGGGGCCAATATGCTGTTGAGAGAATTGTTGGAAATGGCACATTATTATGAGAATGGATAAATTAATAATTACATCTTAATTTATTTTGATTAAAAACCAAATAATAGACATGAATAAGTAAACCGCTCAAAACGAGCCCATCCCAGAAACTATCTCAACAGCCTATACTGTTGGACCCCAGCAGCCAAACTTAACCCATTCCGGCTATCATCGCCGGGACACAACCGCTCACTTAAGGATGGTGCTGGGTCGGGTCATCGATAACCAACCCGCTACCCTCCAACCACAACAAGAAAAAACAAAGACATCATGAATCCCACGACAACGGCGCTCAGAACCAAATGGCACGTCCATTCAACACCGCACATCGAAAGCATGAAAACCAGAAGCACAGTGCCCTTCGTTTCTGTCGTAATTACGGATTAATCATGCACTGCTAATATTTCCGAAAGATTTTTAAAGGGGTGAATTCGTATTTATAACATGAATTGGGTGGTCACTATGTCAGTTCCCATGAGAGTGAATCACCAAAAACCCTAGAATGTACAGAAGAAGGATCGATCTTCTCTTTCAATGGCTGCTCCATGATTTAGGTTTTTTTCTTTTAATCCATCTCTCGTGAAAAGTCGAAAGATTCGATTTATAAAGACGGTTGTCCATTCGACATGTCAAAGAGGTAATATTTTTCTTCTGTGATTTTATCATTATCAAATTAAGCGAAGTGGGACCTCCTACCTCTAGGGTTTTATTTTCAGAAACTATTGATGCTTATTGTATATACATTTTTTTTAATATATTTATCCATTACATCGAATTTATCTTGAATTCCTGGAAACTCCTGAATTTGTTAGTGTTTCATGAAAAGCTAATTGACACACCAGCGCCGAAATTTGAATAATTGAAGAAAATAGGGTATAGAGAAAATTGACTAGGGTTTAGGTCTAGATAAATTAGGAATTCCAAAAGGAGAAAAATGGATGTGCTGGGATAAGGTCTGTTAGGTTCATCGGTTTCACGAACTTAAGGTTGTTAGCGTGAGAGAAATTTAGAGCTCTGGATTGACAGATAATGCTACATGTACTGTATTATTTGTTTTCCTAAGGATTTTTAATTTTTGCTACCATTTTTTAAGGAACTGGGGTTTACGGATTTCTGATAATTGAAGATTATTTCAAGGTTCGATTCCATCAATTAAATCAAGAATGGATAAGTAATTATTGAAACTTGGGAATAATAAAAAAAGCTTGAAACTTGGGATTAAAGTGCAAAGCATTAAGCATAGGCCTTAGGGATAAAAAAAGCATAAATAACCAACCGAGGGCTGGCTCATTGGTGTGTTAGCTGGTAGGTCCCACTGCTAACGCAGATTTGAATCCCATTCATAAAAAAAAAACGCAGATTTGAATCCCACAACCAGCACTTTGGGGAAGAAGGGGTCAAGGGGGAAGTTATTAATGGTGCATGACGCCAAATACCAAAAAAAGTATAAATATACAAAAGGGGAGCCCACTTGAAACACTTTGCAGTGACCCTGGATAGGTAAGATCAGCATTGGGCAATGGTCCGTTTATGTCATCGTCAAACATAAATGAGCTGTTTTCTATTCAATTGAGCATATGCCGCACAAGGAGGCAGAAAATGTTTTGGAAGCATACTAGAGAAGCTGCACTGTGGAGTTTACAAGGGGGGAATAATGTCATAAATCGTAATTGGTGGAATTGCTTGCTGCTTTGAAAGGGGTACAGATAACAAGTGATTTGGGCTTGATAAATGTGGAGATTGAAGGGGATTCAAGATTAGTGGTAGGATGGCTGAAGGATCCAGAGTCTATAACCTGGTGCTTTAGGGATGAGATGGCGAAATTTAAATGGCTAACTAGAAGAATGAATTTGAGAATACTTTGGGGTCAGGAGAACGGCTAATGCTATGGCAGATGTGTTAGTTAAATAAGGATAATTTGCATTGGGCTCAGTTTTAATTGTCAATTGTAATTTGCTTGATGTGTAAGAGGTAGCACCTCGTGCCTCTCTGTGGGAATGCTTGTACTGCCTATCTTTATTTCTCTCTAATAAATACTTTTACAATGCCATAATTTTCAAGAGCAAAAGAACAAAACATTCTACTATCACAACATGCATCCAATTTGTATTTGAACATGTAAAGAATTTAAAGGAGTCACTATGGATGACCTATTGAGAGGGTGGCAGACTATTGTGGGTTTCTCCCCACTATGAGCTAAGCTAAAATGCATGTCCAAAAACAAACCATGTACAAAATGCATTTCTTTCCTCAACCATTCATTTGATAGGCACGATTCCATAGAGGCAGGACACATGCAGCTCACTTGACCTATTGGTATAGAAGGATTTCTTATGCAAAAACTTCCTGCTTTGCTCTCACATTCATATATCATACTCATGGGGAAGAGGACCAAATGAAGCCTTACTGGATAGTAAACAGAGATCCCATGGAGAACTAAAATTCTGTGGCAATTTCCAGTCTAAGTAATTAAACAGGGGTGATCAGCCTTATTGCTGTTCTCTTTGTTTGGCTATCCAAATTCTGCAAGGGCTGTACTTTCTTTTTACAGAAATGAATCATCTTTTACTGTTACTCATAAGAAAAATTCTTCTTGTTCTTGTTAATTGTTATTTGGGGGTCTCCATGAACTGGTTTTTGCCACACTTGCATCTTTGAGACCTTGTTATATAGGCCACTGTCAAGCCCCATAAGGCCATATGAATTTCTCCCATGCTTCTGATTTATCCTCATTTTGTCGGGTGCTCACATATATCTTCACTACTTATGTTCTATTATTATATTATTTTTTAATCAGTGGTTCTATTAATTTTTTTTTTCTCAGGATTCTTTGTAAGTTTTATGCACATGGAGCATGTCTGAAAGGGGAGCACTGTGAGTATTCACATGATTGGAGTGATCCAGCAAGTAATGTAAGATCTATAATTCTTTTTGAATTTTCCAAATTATTTTTCTTTGATGTGGGGTAATTGTCTTTCCTGATTGTTGCCTTCTACTGGTTTGTAATGACAGGTGTGCACTTTCTTTCAGAAAGGAGCATGCTCTTATGGTAGCCGATGCAGGTATGAACATGTTAAACTTTCTCGTCTACGGCATTCTATCTCATCATCATCAACAAATCCTCATCAGCATTCATCTAGAATTGCCTTGAGCGGGGAAACCACTTCAGTCCTGAGTATTCCTGCAGAGCTTTCAGCTTTGAATAGACCTTTCTCTCCTCCTAGCAAACCAGCTTGGAGTCATGATTCGGGAAACCATAATGTCTTCGACAATGGGAATGAGAGGGAATCCACAATTGTTAGGCCTTCTGATCGCTCTATTTGTTCATTTGCTGCTGCTGGTAACTGCCCTCATGGGGAAAAATGTCCACACATTCATGGAGACTTATGTCCCACTTGTGGAAAACATTGCTTACATCCATATAGGCCTGATGAAAGGGAGGAGCACACCAAGACATGTGAAACAAAGAAAAAGCACCTTGAGGCATTGAAACACAGCCAAGAAATTGAGTGCAGTGTGTGCCTAGATCGTGTTCTCTCAAAGCCCACGGCTGCTGAACGCAAGTTTGGATTGCTATCAGAATGTGATCATCCATTCTGTATATCCTGCATCAGGAATTGGCGTAGTAGTTCCCCATCCTCTGGCATGGATGTTAATACTGCACTGAGGACCTGCCCAATATGTCGTAAACTTTCATATTTTGTCATTCCAAGTGTCATTTGGTATTCCACAAAAGAAGAAAAGCAGGAGATTATTGACAGCTACAAAGCAAAGCTTAGGTACCATAATAATCCTACAGATTTCTGTGTTTGTAGTTAAAGTTCGCTAGTTTTGTTGTCTGTTGGAATAATCTACAATGTCTTTACTGGCAATCATTTCTATTGCTGACAAGATGCATGCATTTTTTTTTTCACTTTTAAAAATATATATGATCTACAATAAAACATTATGAGAATGTGGTGTAACCATAGTTGTCAAGGCGTCGCCTAGGTGACTAGGTGCCAAGGGCGCCTCGCCCAAATGCCTTGATTTTTAGCAACTAGGCGCCTGCCTAGGCAATTAAGTGCCCGCCTAGGCGACAAAAATGACAAGGCGGGCGCCTTTTATAATATCATTTATATTGCTGTATCTTATTAATGTATGTGTTAATACATTTTATTATATGCTATATATCAATTATATTTTGTTTTAATGTTTTACTATTGAAATTTAAAAGATCAAAGGGTTTTGAGAAGAGAGAAAGAAAGAAAAGAAAAGAAAAGAAAGGGGAAAGAAACAATAGAATAATAAAGTTATTTTTTCTATTCTCTCTCTAATTAAATAAAACAGAAACTCCATCCTTGTTTTTTTCTATTTTACTTTCCATCTTGAATATTTATCATATAAAGTTAATAACCTTCTTTAGCTGCTAATTAATATGAATTTGCTCTATTAAATACTTATTATAGTAGTATTATTTTTGAAAATAATGAAATTAATATATGTAAAAGACTTTTATCTTTTAGATGTGATGATTTGCTACATTTTTAGAGGAAATTTAATGTTCTTAATAAAGATAATTGCTATTTTTCAATTAACATACATGCTGAATGGTATATAAAACTAGGAAACTAGCCAAAAGTCAGTTTTTAATATTATAGAATTTTTATTGCCTAGGTGATGCCTAGGCGCCCCAGTGTCGCCTAGAATCGCCTAGATGCCTTGAAAATTATACTGGTGTATAACTGTATATGTGTATTTATATAGGGTTGGTCTGCTAATTGGGCCATTTGAGCTTCCCTAAAGGACCTAAAAATCTTTTTTTTTTTATGGATAAAAGAGAGAAATATTCTATATTTGCAACTTGTTTGGGGCCAAAATGTCCCCCGAATTTCTCTCTGATGTAGGATTGGAATTATCCATGGGTGAGTTTGGGGTGTAATGATGGGCTAGGAAGAGTTTAGGTCTTCTGGTTGAGTCTTGCTGAAAGTCCAACATTTTATTTTTTGCTTTCTGCTGGGTTTAGGTGGTGGTAGGGGATGCTGAATTTGTAGCTATTTTATTCTTTTTCTTCTTGTTGTTTTGGTGTTGTTTTTTGGAGGGGAAGTTGGAAATCTCAGCCCTAAGAGAGTCACCCTCACCAATCGAGCTAGAGAAAAGGGCTAAGGCATTCCCTTCCTTCCTCATTTCTGAAAATTCCCCCAATACCTGATAGCCCTGGATTCCCCAATGCTATTGCCATCAAAATTCAGCTTTATATGAGGGGGAGTCTAAGAAGGATTTATGACCCTTTTAACCTGGGCAGAACTTGCTATTTTTTTTCATCTTCTCAACAAATCATCCACAATAAAGTTTGAAAACAGGTCCAGGGATTTCAACCAATTGCTACCCTTATGTGGATCGACCCTGTTAAGTTCTCAGCATTCCTCTCTCTATCTAAAAATAACCTGGAGTTTCTTTCTTCCCACAAAGACCAACACACAACTGCCCTTATACTCCTCCACATTATCCTTCCTCTTTTCATTGGCCAGCTGAAGAAAGATGGAGAGAACAAACTCTATATATTCAAAGGAGGATTCAACTACACCCAAAAAGAGATAAAGCCCAATCCCAGACAACTTTTGCATAATGGCAAGATACTAATAAGTGGTACCCATTCTCCCCATCTTCTTTGCAAAGAATACACCTATGCGGGGATAAACAAGTCTTGGGTCTTTTTTTGAAGAAGATCACAAGTGTTGATTCTTTCCAAGATTCCCAACAAAAACTCCCAACCCGAGGAGGGATAGGTTTGCACCATATCTCTTTAACAAGGAAAGACATGCCGAGGGTGGTAGGTTGCTGAGTTAGGCTTTTAAAGAAAGAAGCACAAGAGTAAGAGCCCGGGGGGGGGGGGGGGGAGGAGGTCCAAATTCTACAATCTTCCTTTTGGGGGTCCGGAAAAACATTTTCAAGCAATGCCAGAAGGGACATAGTGTTTTCTAAATCTGTATCCCTAACTACCCTTCTCAAGCTCAAATTCCACCATAACCAGAGCTTGCATCTGAGGGGACTAAAAAAGATGAAATGGGCATATTCTTTAGATCAGAGAGAGCATACAAAGAGAGGAACTGGATTATCAAAGGAGAGCCCCCTACCCATGTTTGTTCTTAGAATTTGATAAGGTTGCCTGAGTTCAAGTTATACCTGGTCCACTAGGAGAAAAGGGGAAGAAGGTTATGGATGGCTTTCCAAGGAAATGTGCTTGTTGTCCTTGCCATGATTCCGGTATCCCAGCCATTGTCCTCCATCCCATGAATGCTAGCCACTATCTTTGCCCACAATTTATCCCTTTCTAAAGGAAATCTCCATAACCACTTCCCCATTAATGCGAAATTCCTTTTCCTGATATTCCCAATCCCCCATCCTCCTTGTTTCTTGCATCTTGTTACCACCTCCCATCCCACCCTATGGTCCCTCCTTTCCTCTCCTGGCTCCCACAGAAAATCCGTCATCAACTTTTCCGACCTGTTAGCTACCTGAGAGGAGATCTTAAACACTTTCAAGGGGGAGAGTGGGTTCCAAATCCTGGCAGCAGGAACTGAACCGAAACTGCAAACTGTCAACTTGTGAGCAAAAGATTTAACAGTAAAGAGGCCATCTGCAGACCAGATCCAGGTTGAACCATCATCCAATCTGGTGCCCACCTCCTGACCCGACAGCTGGAGTAAATTAGCAAAGTTTTCAAACTCCCAGTCCTGAAAGCTTCTGAAAGGTAGGAGTCCAGACCACCTCATTCCCCACCATTGCATCCTGATCAACTGCCAGCTGGAAAAGCAAGAGGATGGTCAGTATTGGTCCTTCCAGAAAGCCAGTCTGCCACAATTTCTCAATCTTGGCTTGAGACCTTTGCTAAAGTTGGGAAGCAGATCAATAATTTTCTTCCAAATTGAACATCCCAGCGAGGAACTGCCAGCTGGAAAAGCAAGAGGATGGTCAGTATTGGTCCTTCCAGAAAGCCAGTCTGCCACAATTTCTCAATCTTGGCTTGAGACCTTTGCTAAAGTTGGGAAGCAGATCAATAATTTTCTTCCAAATTGAACATCCCAGCGAGGAAGGGGAGGAAGTGGTTATCCAATTTCCTCTATCCTCACCATACTTAGCAGCATTAGGCCTCTCCGCTAACTGTTTCTCTCAATCCCAAACCTCCAGAGCCACTTGCCAAGAAAAGCCATGTTAAAAACCTCAAGTCTCCTAAACCCTAAACCCCCTTAATCCACATGGGAGCAAATTTTATCACAGCTTACAAAATGGATATTTTTTTTCCCTCTTCCCAATCCTTCCACAAGAAAAATCTCTCTGCAGCTTTTCTAACCTTGATGCCACCTTTACAGGGATTGGAAAGAGAGAAAGAAAGTAGGATGGCGGATTGATCAAAGAGCTCTTTAAAAGAGTAATTCTGCCACCAAGTGAGAGGTATTTTGCCTTCCATGAGGAAAGCTTCTTCTCAAGCCTTTCCAAAACAGGATCCCAAATTAAAGCTGAAGTACACTTTGCACCCAGAGGAAGGTCTAAATTACTTGTGGGAAGATACCTACCCTGACAGAATTCCAGCTAAAGATTCAACATTTCCACATTGCCCGCAGGATCAAATAGCTTTTATTCCAATTGACCTTTAAACCAGAGACAACTTCAAACCAACAAAGAACCCCCAAAAGCACCTGCAACTGCTCTTCCTCTACATAATGAAGCACAAAGTATCATTTGCAAATTGAAGAATGTGGACCTTTTCACCACCTGGAACTACAGCAAAACCTTCTAAAAACCTGCTTTCCCCACAAGGTGAATGAAGAGACTCAAAACTTCCCTCAGGCAGATGAACAGGAGAGGGGAGAGTGGGTCACCTTGGCTGATTCCCCTAGAATTTTTGAAAAAACCTGAGGACTAACCATTAACAGGGATGGAGAATTTTGGAGTCGTAATACACACCATCCGATTCCTCCACTTCTAGCCAAAATTCATCTTCTCAAGAAATGGTGAAACCACTTCTCACTTATATCCTTTTCTTTTGTGGCTTGTATTTGGGTGTGCATTTTCTCTCTCTTTAGTTGCAGGTGGGATCCTCCACAAGATATCACAACCTTGTTCGGCTCAAGGTTTTTCAGACAAACAAAAAAGAAGGGAAGACTTCTTTGGAAAGCAACCAGGGCAGCAACAATTTGGACAGTTTGGGAAGAAAGAAATGAAAGAATAGTCAAGGAAAAGAGCAGGGGTTTAGAGGACATTGTTGAAGGGAAGACTTCTTTGGAAAGCAACCAGGGCAGCAACAATTTGGACAGTTTGGGAAGAAAGAAATGAAAGAATAGTCAAGGAAAAGAGCAGGGGTTTAGAGGACATTGTTGAAGGGGTCAAGGTAAATACTGCAGACTGGGTAAAAAGATTGGAAGCTTTCAAAAAGGGGTGACGGTAGATGATATTCAAAGAATCTGGTTTGAAGCAAATTCAGCAGCTCCCCCCCCCCCCCCCCATTCTAATAGATTAAAACTAAACTTTGATTGAAGCTTAATAGGAAATCCAGGGTTGTCAGGAATAGGAGAGTATTCAGAGATGCTATAGAGAAAGGGCTGATTGGAGTCGGGGACTCTGCAAGAGTGGAGCCTTACATCAAGGTCTGAAGATTGAGGGTGACTCAAAACTGGTAATCTCTTGGATGAATGACAACAACCCATGTGTTTGGATTTACAGTCATCTAATAGAGAAATCAAAAGCATGGTAAAGGACTTAGAAGCAGGCTTCAAATGGGTAAAGAGAACAGCAAATGGAATGGCAGATAGCTTGGCTAAACAAGGGGTGCATAGGGATGTTTTGTTCTGGGCAGATTTATAATAGGAGCTGTCAAACTTGACTTTTAACTTTCTCTCTGTTTGAACTCAACTTGTAATGCTTTTTCAGTAATTTGATGAATTGAATACTGCTTATTGATAAAAAAAGCACAAAATCTAAACATCTCCAGTTGACATGAGCATATACCTTTTCCAACTCAAGCTTGCAAAGAAGCCCCAGCCTTCCTTCCCTCTTTCTGGACTTAATCAACTCGTTTGTCACCAAAATACTGTCCAGCATCTGCTTGCCCGGGACAGAAGCACACTGATTTTCAGCCACCACACTGTTAAGAATCTTTTAAAGCCTTTCCGCTAACACTCTAGCCAAAATCTTGTAAAAACTACTTAGAAGACTAATTGGTCTGAAATCCTTTATATTCACTGCCCCTTCCACCTTTGGGATGAGAGTGATGAATGTATTTCCAAGGAAGCAGTACTATGGAACTCTTGGAAAACCTTCATAACATCCTCCTTCACCACCTCCCAGCACTTCTTATAGAAGAGATTTGAAAGACCATCCAGCTTAGGAGATTTATCATTATCTAGGCTTTTAATCACCTACCAAACTTCTTCATAAAATGGGATTTCAAGCTCTCTTTTCTGAACCTCAGATATCTATCTAAAGGTGGTACTTGTAAGTAAGGGTCTATGCATCCACACCTCTTTGAATAACTGGGAGAAAAACCTGATGACTAGACTCTTCAATTCTGCTGGTTGTTCACCAACCACCCCATTATATTCCAGTTTGCTAATTGTATTTAGTCTGTTTCTTGCATTATCCATTCTATGGAGAAAACTTGAGTTTTTGTCTCCTGCTTTTGGCTAGTTAACCTTTGCCCTCTGTCTCCACTCAAGTTCATCCTTGTAGGCCAGCTTGTCAAAACTCACCTTAGCCAGAAGCCTCTTGGATCTGTCCTCCTCAGATATAGCTCCCCTCTTTTCAGCTGAATCCACTTCCTTTATGATTTCTAGGCATTTTCTTTTTTTCCAACTCTGAATTACGTAGATTTTCTGCCCTCCATAATTTCATAGCTTCTTTAGTAGCACCTATTTTCTTAGCAAGGATGAAAGAACTAGTTCTTTCCAGCTGTAATTCTCCCTTAGTAACGGGAGAAAATCTTCTTTATCAAACCAATAATTTTCCATCTTGAACGGAGATTTGTGCCTCATTTGTTCACCACAAAGGAGTTGGATTGACATGTGATCCGAGACTGGGTGAGAAAGGGCCATCTGCTTTAAATCAAGAAGCATCTTCTCTCAATCTAGAGAGACTAAGAACTTATCCAACTTAACCAATGGGATTCTCTTGATTGTTAGTCCAAGTGAATTGAGCTCCCACCAAGGGCGGATCAATGAGCTAAAAACACCTTACAAAATCTGCAAATAGATTCATTGCTCTCAACCTTCTATCACTCCCTTTCTTATCTTTTGCAAAACGGATTATATTGAAGTTGCCTCCAATTACCCAAGAGCAGCTACAAGAGCCCCTAATCTAAGACAAATCATCCCAAATTCTCACCCAATTCCTATCCTCTGTTGGACCATACACATTTATAATTTGACAAACCACCCCTCCTTCCAGCTCCAACACCATCAACGTTGATAACTCACCTATATGTGAAGACAAGAGCTTGCACTTCGAATGGTCCCACATGGTCAACAGCCCCTAGTAGTACCCCTATCCGACTTACTTCACCCACCTCACCTGCCCTTGACCCCAAACACTACTAACCACTTCGAGCTTAGATTCTTGAAGTAACATCACTTTGAATCACCTCTTAAGCAAATCATACACCAACAAATGCCTCTTCCCTGGTCCCAACCCCCTCACATTCCAAGACAACAATTTTAACTCCGTAAAAAACCGAAGTTGGGAAACCCCCTCTTACTTTCAAAACCCCTCCCCTCCACAAGCTCCTTACACCTTCTTCTCCGCTCGATGAACCTTCCCCACTCCCAACCTTGTCATTTAGACCCCACAAGCCACAACAACCTCTTCATTTCTCAATTCTTCTTCAAAGAATCTTTTAACATTCCATTTCTCTCTTTTCACCATAAACCTCTTTTCTATCCCCTCTAGATATCTGATCATCTCCTCCATACCTTCTAATGACACCCCCAGAAAAACCCTAGTAATTTAGACATAAACTAGGAAGGAGATGAGTCCAAAGAAGCCCCTCTACCACTTGCACCTCCCAAAAATCCAACTGCCACACTTGTTTGAGCAACAACAAGCTTTCTTTTCCCCTAGATTTAACCCCTTTTGTAGCAAGAATGCTTAATTGATCCACACTTTCTCTACACTGCTTGACTGTCCCGGTATCAAGGATTTAGGGTTCTCAACCATTGACAAGGGAGTAGCTTCAGCAAGCTCTTTAGCCACAAGGACAAATGGCAAAGATGGAGAGTAGGCTTCAAGCACTACAACTTAGGGTGTCAGTTCCAGTTCACTTAATCACTTGTCATCTGCAATAAGCTTTCCTCTTCTTGCTTCACTTTAGGACCCTCCACCAATTTCTCCAGTCCCGACCTCCCACCCCCACTTCTCTTAAAATTTGGTTTGGCTGGCTCAACTAGTTCGGACCACTCAGAATCGAGAAATGGATGCCAACTTGGCCTACCCCCTTTTGCTCACTAGAGGCCCTGGGCCTTGACCCCGTTCGGACCCCCCAACATAGCAAGGATACAAGGGGTTCGAAGTTCTTGTACTCGAGTACCCACCTCAACTGAATATCTCCTAATGATCCACTTGGGCAGATTCCCCTTCAGACTGTCTACAGCTGCCCCCCCTTCCCAAACCCTCCTCTCTTAAATTAATCCTAGTTGACACCCCATTCAATTCAAATATTCATATGAAGCCTCTTTAAGTGCTTCCTTTGAAAAACCCAAATGGCCCATTGAGCCAAATCAATTTGACCATCCATAGGGGAATTTAGTGGACGACTATGATGGAGTTTCTAACATTGTGTCTCGGCAACCTCACCAGCCCTCACTTCGCTAGGATTCGCCTCACTAACGCCCAACGGTTGGCTTGTTGATCGCCTCCCTCCTCTCAGTCAACTCGCTAGAATCTCCACTCTCTGCCTCCTCTGTAATCACCGTCTTACTACCTTCTGATCCAACAGTTCCCCTCATCTCACCTTTCTCTTCTCCAACCCTTAGGTCACCTATCCCCACTTCAATCGTCAGTCACCTTTTCTGTCGAATCCGAACTCCTACCACTATCTCTGCTTTCTCCAGGATCACTCCCCCTCCCCTCATCTTCATAGAGCCCCCTCACAAGTCTTAAGCTTCTCCACTGGGCTTTTGTTCCAAGGAAATCCCCACACAGATCTCCAATACCCATCGTCACACTCACACACCACAGCAGTAGCGACAGCCCAAAGACCTTGCCTTTCTTCTCTGGGAAAAAATAGCCAACACTCATCACACACCAGTTGATTACCAATGAGTTGTTTCTCATCCTCCAAGGACCATTCTTAGAACCCATGCCGCTTCTCACCATCCACAGTGGGCCGTAAAATGGCTCCGCACATCACTTAATGCTTTGAATATCTGTATACACCATATGTGAAGAGGGTAGAGCTGGTAGCACTAGTACAAGGTCTGAGGCACACTGGCATGGAAGGATGGGGGAACATACGAGTGAAAGTGGACTCTCATAAAATGAATGGACTTGGGAGAAGAGGTGATGAAAATGTTAAGATATCTGGTTAGAGATGTGAGGTCTCTGCATCTGACCTGAACTGCTTGTTCGGGTGGATACCTAGAGAGGCCAATAGTTTGGAAGACTCTTGAGCCAGAGTCACAATAAATGGCAATGTATGGGGAACAAGGTTCTAATATGAGCGATACTGGTTTGTGGATCTATAGAAGTATTTAAAGGAGATAAAACAACTGAAAGACGAGTTAATAATCTACTACAAGTGGACACCAAGGATTGCCAACAATTTGGCTGTTTGGGTTTAGCTAAACAAACTGCTAATTGAGAGTTATGGGGCTTGTATAATATTTTGTTGGGTGGCTAGTGAAACTATACTAAATAATGTTTTTTTTTGGTTGTTTTTCAGCACAATACTATGTATTGTTCTCTTAAAACAAATGAATAAAGAATTACAGCTGCTCATAAAAGAAAAAAATAAAGAAAGAATATTGTATGGGGAACACCAGATCCTGGAGGTGAATTGTAATTTGTAAAAAAGGAAATATTTTTCTGGCTAGCATGTTTTCTGTTTCTTGTACACTGAATACCCATCTATTCAATGGTATTGGTAGGGAACTTCTAAAATATACTGCAGTAAAAATTTCTACTGTTATTCATCAAAAAGAGGAATCCTTGCAACAATTGATCGTGGCCAATTTTGAGCATCTATCTTTTCTAATACAACCTGCTGACAGATAACATTGATCAACATGGAACTCCAGGGTCTTCTGTATTGCCTATTCCCATTATAAGAACTTGATTCACATCAAACCTTATTCTTGAGACAAAATTGAAAGACTCCTCGCATGGCTTCAATGTCTACCAGATACCCAAGCTTTCATTTGTTCAATGCCCAAAGAGCAACACTCTTCTTTTGGGTCTGCATTTAGGATTTTACTAAACTAACACCTTTCAAAAAATTTAGGAATTTACTAAACTAACACCCCCAGTCTAATTTGGACACTCCCACGGTCCCACCATCCTTCAGTCTATACTAAACTACCCTTACTGTTTAACTATTGTCTTAAACCACCCCTACTGTTTCTGATAATTGCCATTGTCGTTAAATCGTAATGGAGAGGATGAAATGTCCCTTTTGCCCTTATGTTAAAGAGAAAAACTGCAGAAGAGTCGAATGCTCTCTCTTCAATGCTGCTTGCAGTAGTAGGGATGGTGGCGCCGATGAGCAGGGTGTAGAGATGATGGAGAGGAGAAGAGGGGGAGAAAAACCTCATCAGATGTGGCACGATTTCAGCTTGAACATCACAGGGTTTGGGCTCCTGTTCTCATCAATGGCTCCTTGCAGATCTGAGAGATACTCAGCCGGCCGAGTGAGTCAGGAAGAAGATGAGAGCTTCTTACCTTTCTCTCTAATTCTCTCTCACACACACACATTCTCTCTCTCTCTCTCTCTCTCTCTCTCTCCCTTTTTCTTTTTCTTTTTCTTTCTCTCTCTCTATCTTGTTTTTTTCTCTTCCTCCTTTGACGTATCTCCCATTCTACGATTGCAGCCACTGAAACTTCTGGCAGCAGCTGTATTCCCTTGATCAGCCACCTCTCTCTCTCTCTCTCCCTCCATCTTCTTTATCCCATCCGTCTCTTTTTGTGTCAATGCCATCGCCGCTGCAACCTTAAGCGGTGGTGACTTTTTTTTGCTTGCTTCCAATCTCTCTCTTTTGCTCATTCTCTTACCTCTCTCTCTCTCTATGCATATCCCTTATTCATCACCACTGCCATCCAATGCACTACAACTCTGCAGCGACATCTTCACGTCAACTTATTGGGTGGGATCGAGATCGACGAAGGACCAAAGAGAGGTTCCCACCGATCTGATTCTCCGAGGGAAATTCTTCTCGGACAAGCTCCCCCTTGCACCATCGACCGAAGACCTCTTCCCAGTTGCCAACAGAAAGTTTTCTTCAACGAATGAACTCCTCTGATTACAATTGTGATCCTTAACACTGCTGGGATAGAACACACCATTGAGCTGTTGTTTTTTTTTACATAGCAGCTCCTGGAGTTACTAGTGGTTGTAGCAGGTCTATTGGAAATCTTATATACAGGGTTGCTACCAAATCAATATCCCAGCTCAGCTTAGCTTTCTCATTTTTCACAAGCGTTGGTCCAGAGAAATTTTAATTGAATGATTTTGAAGCACAAGTGTAGATGTTTCCTTAGAAGAAATTGAATGCACAATTATTCCTTAGAAGAAACCAAGCTATTTAGATCCACACCAAGGCACCTGTTAATGTCCTGCAATGTGTTCTCTTATCTCTGAAAGCAACTAGTAACAACCAACGAAGCTGATCTCTCTCTCTCTCTCAACACAAGTTCAATCAACTATTGGTCGAAGCAGATAGCCAGTCGAGCAATCTGCCGATCAAAACCCCACTGACATCCTCTCCCATAAAGACGAAGAGGGTAATATTGGGTTTTAAAAAAAAATTATACGTCACGTGATGTCACATGTACAGATTTTGACGGAACATTAACAGATGCTAACGGCAGGGGTAGAGCTAGTCAATTGTCAGGAATAGTAGGGATGATTTAAGACAATAGTTAAACAACAAGGTTACAGTTTGTCAATTAGCTAAACAGTAGGGGTAGTTTAAGAAATTTGCCCTTTTTGTTTTTAGTTATGCTTTTAGGCCTTTCTTGTTTGTCCACCTCCGTTTTAGGCTTTTACCATAGACTCTTCGTTTTGGTAGAGGGGGAAAAGGGTCCTATTATGTCATCACCTCAAGCACTTCTGCCCTTATTTATGCAATGATTGTACTTTATTTACAATTTTGTTATCTTGTGATTACTTTGACAACTTGACATTTCTAATTTTACTTGTATATTTGTAACACTGTAAGTATGTTTTTGTTCTTTTGAATTTTACTTTTGTCTTGGTTTGGGTTTTCAATTGTCTACATTCTGACATTTGGTTGGCTGTTAGTAATTACTATTGTGTACTGGATCAATAGACATTGAGGTGGTTTCAAGAATTTGGAGCTCATCAATCTGGTACTAGTTTTTGATCTTGTAATTAAGTTGGCTTCCTTCGGCAGGTCAATTGACTGCAGATACTTTGATTTTGGAAATGGCACATGCCCCTTTGGAACTAGTTGCTTCTACAAGGTAAATTGATGGTTAATAGGAACTTATTGCTTGTTTTGTCAATTCTTCTTCACTCAGCACTGATGAAAAATGTCAGTTATTGTTCACTCAGTGCTGAACAAAAATTGATCATAATAACTTGAACACCTGCTTTTCTATGTGATAGTTCTGCATCTTGAATGCCTTCATTTGACTTGTTTGGTTCTCTTTCTTTACTAAGCTGCTATTTTCTTTCTTTATCCAATAGATACAGTTCAGAAATTGTTGGTAACATTGATCCACTTCATTTGGTTTAGTTTCATCCCTCTTATGTTGGGGGACGTCCTCTTGGGTATCATTTCATTATGTTGGCATGATGGTTGTATAGTTCTTTTTTCTTGTTGTAACCTCCTTTTAGTTGTCTTTAGTTAAGCCATTTTCAGGGACTTTCTAGATCAATGTTTTAAAAGGCATGCCTTTTTGCTTACACTAATAGGTGAGGCTCATTTTGTGGGGTTTGCCTTTCCTGAACTCAGGTGTGCTTTACCTGGTTTGTTTCCATATTTTGAAGAATTAACCTTTAATCTGATGTTGAATATATAATTACTATATTCTAGGATGTGCCTGTGATGCCCAGATTTTGAAAAGTTGAGCCCATGTAGGATTTGCACATACAGGGTTGTAACTTTAGTGTTTATAACATGATATTCCAACCAGTTTAAGTAGTTTTTTTTTTCAGAAATGATTTAATTGCCCATAATTTATCAATGAATATGGAACTAAACAGAATGGAATGGTGAAATGGGATTCATTTAACCAACTAATTGGGATAAGGCTTGATGATGGTATTTTTTTTTTCAGAATTTAGATTTGCATGTTCTGTATATTAAGGTGTTTTTCAATGTGAACTGTCTTTGGCACTTGTTAGCAAATATGTTATTGGTGTAGTTTATTTCATGTTTTCCACATTGAAACAACAATTGTGTTTCTTGAATTTCTGGTTTCACAAACAAGTTTTCCCCATATAGATTGCTATTATGCTTCATAAAGAATACCAGATAGAGACTCTGATTGAATGGATATCCACTCACCTTTCTTATTTTTATCTGTTAATTTCATTGATGTTCTGGCCCCAAATCCATTTGAATGTGGGTTGGTATGAATGGTAGAAGCTTTGTACCAGCACTTGTAAGAGGGTCTATGGGAGATTTTGGTCTGTATACTGCACTAAATAGTAGCACACATCAGTGTTAGGGAAGTGAACATATTTTTGTAGTTAAAAGCATTTGTATTTTGTTTCAAAAATATTATTTTTGTAGGATCCATTGTTTGGCCGAATGGTAAAATCTCAGGTTGACAAGCATGAGAATGGGTTTGAGTCTGAGAGTGGCCACTTTGTCCCAAAAGAAAAAGGAAAAAAAACCAAAGGTTAGGTCAATATCCGATGTGCCCCTCCCAAGATGGCCTTCAAATACAACTATTTTTCTAAATCAAACTGAAAATGTTTTCACTTTATTTTTGAAAGAATGTACATCCAAGAATATGTTTCTGTTTTTTTGCTGACATGGCATTTCCTAAAAACAAGGAATACAAAAAAAATTATGTTGGAGACACTCCCTAAGTTTTTCTTTTGCTTTCTTTTTTATAATGTGTGCCTCAGTTGTTGTCGGCATGTCCCTCTTGCTTTGCATCTCAGGCATTAGGAGTCCTTTGTGCTTTATTTGTTGTTCTTGCTTTTAAAACTGTGGCAGAAGTTCTGTTTGCCTTCTGTACCTTGATACTAATGCATTCTTGTGATTGTTATAGATAAAAGAATATAAAAATGTAGATGTATTGCCCTCTCTGCATGCAAGGGTCATCATAGTGGGCCTACTTTTAGCATGCCCTTCAATCTGAAACTTTGATTGTTTATTTGTATGGTGCCATGACTGGGGGACTTTCTTACCGGTGGCAGACATTCTATTACGTAATTTTTTCAACCGTATTGGATTCTGCATGACTATCTCTTCAAGTATTCAACCTTGTCATTTTAAAAAACTTGTGGGAAGATTTAGTTAGTGAATGAAGGAGCATATGGTCCAAATCATGTGGTCTTGCTCTAAGCTGACAACTTTCTGACTCATGCCCAAGCTCATAATCTGGTTCATAACTAGCCCAAGCCTAACATCCAGTTTAAAACCATACTAGCGAAGTAATCCGTTCTGAGCACAGGAGTGATTATGGAGGCTTTTGTGTTCTGGAGGAAGCTGATCTGGTGAACTTCCTTGAAACCCATGATGAGAACAATCCGAAGTACGAGATTCAAGCCCTAACAATCCTTGAGACAGGAATCTGAATATTCCATCCAATTATAGGACCAAACCAACCAATTCTTTCCTTTGCACCAATCATTATCACACGAGCTGGATGCACCATGAATGGTGCTTTAAGAGTTATGCCTTCTTTGTTTTATTACTTTTATTTTCTCCTCTTTTGCATGCATCTGTAGGAACATTCTGCTGGTGGCAAATGTCTTGTACTCTTTTCTACAGGTTTATTCAAGGGAAACATCTTTTTTTTTTTTTAAATTGTTTCAAGCTCCCTCAGTTTGAATGTTGTCATACAGAGAAATAAATCTTCGTGATAAAAGCAGAAACAACCGACATAAAAACAGACTCACTAAACACAACTCAGCTGAATGCCACTCTAGGCAGTCAAAGCAAAAGGACCCACTCCGGTGTCTCCGCTACCCATTCCAACTCCAGTGTCATGCAACACTGCCTTGGTTCCGGTCATGTATCCGTATCCAGCTGGATACCTGTACCCAGTTCCAGCCCTTGCATCTCTGCTACCCATCCCAGCGTAATTCAACCCCATGTTGGCTCCCCCCATGTTTGACCAGCCTGCACCTTGATTCCCCCCACAAGTCTTCCCACCTAGGCCGCTGGCTCCAGATGCCAGGCTGATGTTACCACCACCGGTGTTGCCTGTGTTTCTCTCAGCCTCCGCTTTTACGATCACCTGGTGCTGATTATTGCCAGTACCAGTCATCCTGCCTAGTGATTTAAAAGGCGCGCCTAGGCGCTCAGGCAAGGTGCATTTTAGGGTAGGCGCCTCGCCCAGGTCTTTGGCGCAGCCCATTCAAAAGGCGTGCACCTGGTGCACCTTGCGCCTTAGCCCAGGCGTGCGCCTTTTGAAAATTTGCCGCTTTTTCCCTTTTTTTGAGTTTGGCCGCTGGGCCGGGGGCTCCGCCCTCGGACGCCTATGCCACGCCCCTCAAGGCCAGCCCAAACAAGTCCATGTTAGGGTCTTAAATTCTTAGATTTCACACAAAAAATAATAATTTTATAGTTTAAATTCTTTTAAGAAGATATTTTATTAAGATGAATGAATGGACAACATTACAAAATAGGGAGTTCTTGAAGCTTCGGTGAGCGAGCGAATTGGGCTTGCCTCGAGGGGCATGGCACAAAGGCGGCTCGTAGAATTAGGAATGTAATATATCACATTAGCTACTTGATGCAATTGAGAAAAAAAAGAGATTGTGGGTTTTATATGCTTGAAAATGTTTTATATGTTTGCTTTCATTTTTAAATTCTCATTTGAGTATCCTTTACATATTATATTTATGTATTTTAATTTTAGTTAATAGGTTTTTAAAACATTTATTTTAAGACTTAAGTTAATCTTTTTATTAATATTGTGTTTTATAATTTTTTGATTTTTTGCATTTTTTTTTGAATTTTTTGCATTTTTTTTTTAAATTGTGTGCCTTGCCTCAGAAAGGCACGCACCTCGCCTTGCGCCTTGCGCTTTTAAAACAATGATCCTGCCTATCTGTCAAGAGATTTATGATTTACTGTTACACTCCCACAGTATAAAGCCAAAACGATGCAAAGGTACATAGAAAGCAAAAAAAAAGTTCAAAATTCCTATCAGACATAGAGCAAAATAGAAAAGATAAGAACCTGCTCTCTGGTCTTGTCCATCCCAGACCTGGGTGAGTCGGCAATGTTTGAAGTGGAATCCCTCATGGTCTGCATTTTTGCTTGGTTTCAGAGACAATGAAAGAAAGATCTCTAAATCAGTATCTGATTTCAGAAAACAAGAGCTTGTGTGTGTTGGACCAAGCACAGTGAGTCACTGCTTTTGTAAATGAAACAAAGGATCCAGTAGCTGACGCATGTAAATGAAGAGATACATGTGCTGGTGCTCTTCAAGTCTTCAACTTCTTTTCCAGCATATAGATAAGGTCTTCTGACTGCAGGAGAGGAGACCCAAGGTTATGTGGAGAAGTGAGGCAACTCACTTATGTTGATGCTGGAGCACTGATCAGGGGTAAAGATCTTCCACCATCGAACTGAACTGTAGGTGAGGATCATGGCAACATAGAGTGGTATAATTGCTGCCAACTCATGTTTGGTTGATTTTTGATGATCGGTGTTCAATGGTGTTGGTGGTGCTGTTGATAGCTATCGTTTAGGAAAGTTCTGGTATTTGGTTTGTTCTGGATGTGAAAGTGAGTTTATGGTGACCGGTGGAGTGTGGCGAAAGATAAAATACAACATCATATCTTCACACATGATTGAGACTAAGGTGTAAATTGGGCCGGGCCGTGGGCCCGCAGACCATCGTGCCAGGCCGTGCCGGGCCAGTCCAAGTACTTCTTAGGAAAAGAGCAGGTGGACTCTTCCCTCAGATGTGGTGGGTCTTTTTGATCTGAACTTTTTTAGACAACTAAAGAAGAGGGAAAGATTAATATGGAGAGCCTCAACAGCAGCCATTTTGTGGTCGATTTGGGCAGAAAGAAATAACAGAAACTTTCAAGGGCAAGAAAAATCTGAAGAAGTTTTTGAATGCATAACCATTAAGATTGTACATTTGAGTGTAGTAGCACATTCTTCATCCTTATTAGCATGTTAATCAGGAAAGTTGGAACCCATTAGCACAACATAGGGTGAAATTGAATTTTAAAGGAAGTTCTGTAGGCAACCTAGGCCCTTAGGTATTGAGGGAGTGTTAAGAGATGGAGAAGGGAGAGCGATGGTTCTGTTTTCAGGACCGATAGGAGGAGTCAGTGGCTCACCATGAGCGGAGATGATGGCTCTTCTTCAAGGTTTGAAATTGGCTAAGCAGATGGGTCTCCAAAAAATTGAGGTGGAGGGGGATTCTAAGTTGGTAATAGGGTGGATGCAAACAAATAGCCTAGGGATCTGGACCTGGACCCACAGACAGTTTGTGAGGGAAATCAAATGCCTAGCAAGGGAGATTGGAGTGAACTTCAGGTGGGCTAGAAGGTCAGCAAATGGACTAGCTGATACTCTAGCAAAGCAAGGGACTACTAGGGAGGAATTGTTTTGGGCCATTTTGTAATTCTCAGATACTTTGAGGGATCAACACCCTCTTCTTGTGTGGTTGACAGTTATACTTTAATAATCATTTTTTTATGAATGAAAGCTACCGTTTCCAATAAAAAGGTACTTTGGAACATGGTTTTTGAACCATCGCTGACCCGGACAGTCGGACCGTTCGGCCTAGGAACCCTCCAGTCCGTTTTACCACAAACCTAGTCCATGGCCAAAAAATGTTGAATCGGTCAACGATCCATTGACCCGGGCGGTCGAACTGTCGACCCGTTCAACGGTTTTTGTCAGAATGGGCCATCCATTCGAACCATCGACCCGGAAACCGGTGGCCAGAACGATTCCGTTTCCGGGTCGTTTTTTAGAACCATGCTTTGGAAAACTCCAAATACACATTCCAAAAGAACTACCACCAAATAGTATTGTCTCTCCATCTTAATTATTCATATCTAGTTTCAAGGAACATGTGTTGACAAATGGGTCAGGACCAATATCTAGACTTGGATATGAACTTATGCTTGGACCCCTGTTTTTTTTTCATAGATAAAATATCATGTTTCCATTAAATCAGACAGAAATTACATAATCAGTCCCTTGGGAGGCGCAAGATGCCACCTCTCCAAACATGAAGCACATAAAATCTTGAAACACAGAATCTAAAGCAAAATGTACATGTGTACTAAAACACAGTTACAGCTCAGCCCAAAATAGTGTTTCCCAAGTTGTGCCCTGTTTTGCCAAGCTATCAGTGAAGGCATTATCTGATCTCCTCACCCACTGTACAGTAACAGTCATATTCCTTGTCAACCATTTGTATTTCTTTAGCTCATTCTTGTAACCCCACACAACGTTTTCCGGATTATTTAACCACTCCTCCACTACCTTAGAGTAACTTATGCTTGGACCTGTTATGGACTAGGGATGCAAAAGGACCGGATAATATCAGATGCACCTAGTTCCAAATTAATTCAATTGAACACTTTTATTCTCCTATCAAAAAAATACATAAATAAATTAAACTAAAAATGGTTAGAATATTATATGTTATTGATAAAATTTGAATCTGAATATTAACATGGATTTGGGCTTAGGCTAGAAAGTTGTGGGCTGAGAGCAGAATCTTGCCATCATCATCTAAGTCTTGTCCCAATTATTTGGAGTTGGCTACATGAATCCTGTTTCACCATTCTGTTCTGTTCAGTGACATATCCATTGTTAATTTATGAAGCGCTTAAAGCATTTCTTTTTACTTCACAACCCATGTCCCTTTTGGTCTGCCCCAATCCCTCCTAGCCCTATCAACTTGCAAAAGATCACTTCTTACAGGTGCTGAGAGCAGGACCATATGATTTAGTATTTTGGACGGTATGCTCCTGAATCATATTATAAAATCAATGCAGTAGGAACAACATGCCGCTTATAAAATTTAACACTGCAGTCCTAGATCTAATGAAATTACAGATGCATTGATGTAGAGCTCCAGTGATATATTGTTCCAAATGAATTTATATTTTGATGAAGTGCTAGCTGTTCTTTTTCATATATATTGGATAGTTTGTATAGGGGTTAGAAGGTCATTGATGTTTCATTACATGAATGTTTTGTTTGTAGCATGCTTATCGCGATGGACGTTTAGAAGAAGTGGTTTTGCGCCATCTTGGGTCTGAAGATGGAGACACAGTCATAGCAAAAGATATTAGGTTTGTTCTACATGATGACTAGCAGAAACTTTTGCTGTTCCATGTTCTTTTCTTCTAACTCCCACCATGGTTTTGCAGGCTTTCAGACTTCCTTGGTACCTTGCGTCTTAGGTGAACAAATTGAAAGACTTAAAAGTGTAAGTTCTCGTTTTTCTCATCCACCAGCAAATAAAAAGAAGGAAAAAAGCCTCTCTTTTTTTTCCTTGCTCTACTTCATGGTGGGCCAGGCTCCATTGGCCTTAGGCCCATACACTTGCAAAACCCCTTTAATGTCCTTTGACCCTTTAGATACAAAGATCTATATGTGTTGCCTAAGGCAATAGACTCATCCCCGTGGTTCAACCCATGGCCCAAAGGGTCCATTCTAGCATTTTCTAAATAATGTGCTAGTGAAGTAGTGAGATATTTTGTAATATTTCTTTTTATGAAATTTTCTTTGCAAGAGAGGGTTTTCTTCCTCTTTAAGAAAAATCTTAAACTTGCTTATAAATAGCCTTTTACTCCTTTTCTTCCAAATTAATGAAAGATAATTTTATTTTGCAAATTGGTGTTAAGAGAGACTCTTCCCCTTTTGATTGCCAGATTATGCTCGTTCTTATTAGGAGTCACTCTAATACAAGAGAGAAGAAGGGGAAAAGCAAGATATGCTTCATCCATAACCTAATTGATCATTAATTATACATCATAAGCTTACACTAACAATCTGGATTTTGATTTGTCGATTCTTGACTTTCCATAGGCAAACAGCTGCGCAGTAAATTTGGGCCTAGGAAGCTGCATTGCATGCCCTAAATTTAGTGTCCATGTTGGACATGCATATTAACTATGTGTCATAAACTTACAATGGTAATCCAGATTTTTGCTTGTCATTTATTGACTTTCCATAGGGCAAACAACTGCATGATAAATTTGGGCCCAGGAAGCATTGTTTCATGGAATCTCCTAAGTGAAGTGTCTGGGTTGGACAATGCATTGGATTTTGATTTTCCATGGATTTCGAAGGACACTTTGAGCATGAGGGAGAGTACAAGCCTTCTAAGAGAGATAAGAATGTGAATATGAAGATTCTTAGCTGGAATGTGAAAGATTTAAGAAGTGCAAGGAAAAGAGCAACAATTAAAAAGGTGATCAAGAGGTTTGACCCAGACATAGTGCTAATCCAAGAGTAAAAAAGAATTGAGTTTGACAACAGATGGGCTAAGAGTGTTTGGATAGCAAGGGGGATCAATTGGGCGGCTCCTCCATCTTGGGGAACCTAAGGAGGGATAGTAACAATGTGGAAGAGGGATGTGCTCAAAGGATTTGATGATTTGATTGGGAAATGCTCAATATCCTTGAAATTTAAGTGGTTAGAGGATGGTTATGTGTGCTAGCGAATGTATATGGACCAAATGATTACAGAGAGAGAGAGGGATTGGGTGATGTCAAGGGTCTATGGGAACTGGGTGAATGTTAAGGGCCTATGGGAAGGGCCTTAGTGTGTGAGTGGGGACTTCAATGTGGTTAGGTTTACAGAGGAAACTAATAATCATAATCAGAGGGCAACAACTAGCATTGGAAGTTTAATCTGTTTGTGGATGCTTTTGAGCTCAAAGAGATACCATTAGCTCACAAGACATTCACTTGGTCCAATCTCCAATCGAATCCCATCTGTTCTAAGCTGGATAGGCTTCTATTTTCAACAAATTGGGAAAAACACTGGGGGAGCTTAACTTCTAGAGAACTTCCTAGATCGACTTCAGACCATTGGCCCATAGTGATTTTTAAGGAGGAAAGGAGTGGAGAACTTGCCCTTTTTAGGATTGAAAATATGTAGCTACTTCATCCTAGGTTTACCAAGAAAGTAAGAGAGTGGTGGGAAGAGTGTAATCCCTTAGTGGAATGGAAGGTATGTGGTTTCACAAGAAACTCCAATTTCTGAAAGCAAAGATTAGAGAGTGGAACCAATTGGAGTTTGGTAGATTATAAGAAAGAAAAAGAGTATCGATAGATCAAATTGAGATTCTAGATTTGAAAGAAGAAAGGGGAGAATTTGAAGAGGGAGACGAGGAATAGAGAGGGTGTTTGAGAAGACAATTGGAGGATTGGCTACACAAGGAGGAAATAAGTTGGAGATAGAAATCTCGGTGCAATGGCTGAAATCACTAGAGCTATTTACAGACTACACAGTGGAAGACATGCTGAGAAAGTGGGGTGAGATTGCAAACTGCACTCAGATCAAACCAGTAATAAGGGTGTCTTGGACTCCCCCCTGCTGGCTTCTTAAAGTTAAATTTTGATGGGAGTTGTAGGGGGAACTTGGGACAATCAGGGATTGGAGGTGTTTTTAGGGATGAGAACGGGGTCATTTCTGCCCTGTTCTCAGGCCCAATTGGTGTGGGATTCCCTCAGAGATGAGATCTTGGCAGTTATGGAAGGAGTTCAGAAAGCCAAGGAGTTGAATGTCAGGAAACTCATAAATGAAGGGGACTCGGAGGTGGTGATAGGGTGGCTGATTAAAGACAACTGCGGTTTATGGAATTACAGAAATGAAAAGAGGAAATTCAGGTGGCTGGTGCGGGAGATGGAAATCAGGATGCGTTGGGTTAAGAGATCAGCTAACTCTTTGGCTGATGGATTAGCTAAACAAGGGATAGAAAGGGAAGCAATGTTTTGGGCTAAGCTGTAACTTAATTGTTTCTTTTGTTTCCTTGTTTCTCTCTTTGGGGGGTTTAAGTTGTACTTGGAAGATAAGAGTTTTTGTCTTCCTTGCTGTAAATAGTTTGATATTTCAATGAATTGAATAAATCTGTTATTGATAAAAAAAAAAGGATAGAAATCTCAGTGCAAGTGGTTAATGGAGGGAGATAGAAACACTAGATTTTTTTTTTCATTTTGTGGCAAATGGGAGAAGAAACTTTATCTCTAGACTAGAAGTTGAAGGATCTATTCTGACACAATAGGATGAGATAGCAGGGGCCTTTGTAGAACACTTTAAGTCCATCTTTAGAAGGCCTTTAAAGGGGGGGGGGGGGGGGGGGGGGGTTAGAAGGATTGGAATGACTAGAGTTAGGGGCAACAAATAGGCAAAGGATAGAACGGAGGTTAACAAAAGCTCCAGGCTCGGATGTTTTACCAAGATTGTTGGGATATCTTGGAAAGAGATCTAATGCTAGTGTTTGAGGAATTTCATAGGAGAGGAATAATTAATCCTGGATTGAATTCCAACTTCCTTGCATTGATCCAAAGAAGAAAGATTCCTCCAACCAAAGGACTTCAGACTGATTAGTTTGGTAAATAGTTTGTATAAGATAATTGCAAAGGAGTTGTCATTGAGGTTAAAGCAAATCCTCCCATCCATCATTGCACCAAATCAAAGAGCTTTTGTGAGTGGAAGACAAATAATTGATCCAATTTTAATTGCCAATGGGAGCATGAAGAATTTCAAAAAGGTTAGAACAAAGGTTGTGGTTTGCAAGCTGGACCTGGAAAAGGCTTATGACTTGGTTGATTGGTCTTTCCTGAAGAAAGTTATGGTTAATTTTGGGTTCGGGGAAATATGGTGTAAATGGGGTCATAGTTGTCAAGGTGACTAGGTGGTTTTTCATGGTCGCTTGGCCCAAATGCCACAAGTTTTGCATATTAGGCGCCACCGCCCAGAGACTTAAGCGGGCACCTACATTCATCTAAAAAATATATATATTTTTTTGATTTATTGATATTTTTATTGGATGTTTTATTCTTTTAAAATAAATCTGGTTACATGATGTCATTTTAGTATTAAGACCAAGTATACAACCTTTTTTCTTTATGTCATAAGGGTTTTTTTGGTTTGATTGGAGAGGGAGCAGAACTGAAGACTTCAAGCCTCAACACACCTCATCAATCTTCTTCTTTTTTCTCTTTTCCAAATTTCAATCGAATCAGTCCTGAGTTCTCTCTTCTTATCTCAAACTTTTTTTTTCATTTTTTTTCGAAAAAACAGGGGCTCCGCCCCTATATTCTTCTTCTTCTTCCGCCCCATGAGTCCATGATTGTTCTCAGTTGTTAGTAGTCATTCTCAGTCGTCAATCGTTCGCCCCATGAGTCCATTTTTTTGCTTTTCTTTTTTTTTTTTTGAAAAAACAGGGGCTCTGCCCTATACTCCTCTCCTCCCTTCACTGATTCAGTCATTGTTCTCACTTATCACTTTAGTTTTTAATAGCCGAACCTATCATTAATATATATACGAATATGATTATATGGTTGAAATCTATAGATTTTATATTTATAGATTCCATTGCCTAGTTGTCGCCTAGGCGCCCACCTGGGCACCCCATGGTCGCCTAGCCTCGCCTAGTCGCCTTGATATATGTTGTGTTTGGAATTGTCATTACTCTGTGTTGGTAAATGGGACAATGGCAGATTTCTTCCAGCCATGAGGGGAATAAAACAAAGGGATCCACTCTCTCCCTTCTTATTTACATTGATTGCAAATGTTTTGGGGAGATTAATTCATAGAGTGGATTCAAGGGATTTTCTAAGAGGGTGGAGACTAGGAAGGGATGAGACCCCCTCACCCACTTACAATTTGTAGATTACACGATTTTGTTATGTGAAGGTGGAAATCTGAGGTGGATCAGAAACATGAAATTGGTGATACAACTCTTTGAACAAATGTCCAACCTTAAGGTGAGTTTTGAGAAAAGTTGTGTAGTGGGAGTGAATATGGAGGGGGAGGTTAGAGGTGTAAATCGAGCTGTGCCGCCCGTGGCCCGACACAAATTTGGACCAGCCTGGCACGACGGTCCGTGGGCCGTGCCAGGCTCGGCATGACCCATATATTATTTATATATATTTATATAAATTATAATTATATAATAATATATAGTATATAATATATTAATAAAATAAATATACTTTTTAATTTTATTATACTAATTTATTTAATTATTGTATAAATAAGCAATTGTATACATCAAAATTCATATAAAATTAAAATTTTAAGTTTTTTTTTTGTCAATTTTTTTAAATAAATAGCTTTGGCCCGATGCACGGCCCGATCTGGACCATGGCATGGCACGGGCCTGGGTCGTGGGCCGGGCCGACCCCCTAAGTTATCCTAGGGAGGGCGGCACAACCCGCACTTTGCGCCCACCGCCCACGGGGGCACAACCCGTTTTACACCTCTAGGGGAGGTTAGGGAGTGTGTAGAGTTATTGGGATGTGAAGTTTCAAGTTGGGAGGTGGTGACTAGGAGTAAAAACTTGGGTGGGTTGGGACTTGGGAATATCAGGAAGAGGAATGTGGCTCTTTTGGGGAAATGGTTATGTAGGTTCTCTTTAGAGAAGGAGAAACTGTGGGCTAAAATTGTGGCTAGCATTCATGGGATAGAGGACAACGGATGGGATCCTGGAATTCAGGCAAGGACTACAAGTGCATCCCCTTGGAAAGCCATTCATGACTTATTACCAGTTTTCTCCCCTCTTATCAGGTTGACTTAAACTCAGACAACCTTATAGAATTTTGGGAACAAACTTGGGTGGGGAATGCCCCTTTGAAGGATCAGTTTCCATCCTTATACGCCCTCTCTGACTTAAAATGAGCCAATTTCTTCCTTCACTATCCCATCTTCAAACACCAGGTTTGGGTGGAATTTGAGCTTGAGGAGGGCTGCTAGAGATACAGACCTGAACAGCATCCTGAGTCTCCTAGGTCTTCTTGAAAATATCTTCTTGGACCCCACAAAGGAAGATACTAGAATTTGGACCCCCACCCCCACAGGCTCTTTCTCTTGTGTCTCTTTCTTCAAAGTCTTAATTCAGCCAACCAGCCCTTAGCCCCCTAGGCCTTCCTTTCCTTATCAAAGAGATTTAGTGCTGACCAATTCCTCCTAGGGTTGGTAGTTTTTGTTGGGAAACGTTTCTAGAAAGAATCAACACTATTGATTTGATTTAAAAGAAGGGACCCAAGACATGCTTATCCTCTCACTCACAGGTGTATTCTTTGTAAAGCTGATGGGGAGACTGGTTTTCACCTATTAGTGTCATGCCAGTTTGCAAAGACTTTGGGAATGGGCTTCTTCCCTCTTTGGGCGTAGTTGGATCCCTCCATTGAACTTGCAGAGCCTTTTTTATTCTTTTTTCAGGTGGCATCTGAAAAGGGATAGGACTATGTGGAGATGCCTAAGGGCTGCGGTATGCTGGTCTTTATGGGAAGAAAGAAAGTCTAGGATCTTCTTTGAAATAGAGAGAAGTGCTGAAAACCTGAGAGATATGATTCATATAAGGGCGGTATAATGGCTGAAATCATCAGAGCTGTTCACAGATTTTACAGTGGATGATCTGTTAAGGAAATAGGGAGAGATTGCTAGATGCGCCCATGTCAAAATAGGACTGAGTTTGTCTCGTACCCCTCCCCCCTCTAGCTTTATGAAACTGAACTTTGATGGTAGTAGTAGAGGGAAATTCAGGAGCTGGGGGTGTGTTTAGGGATGAGAATGGGAATGTTTCAGCCCTGTTCTCAGGTCCAGTTGGGATGAGTGATTCTCTCAGTGCTAAGATCTGCAGTTGTGGAAGGTGTCCAAAGAGCCAAGGTTCAAAATATTGATATGCCCGATACGCCAGTAGAGGCATATTGGGCAGTATCGATAGCTTTTTTTTATTTTTTTTTAGTTTTTTTTTTCAAATCTGGTTTAGAGGGGCCCGTTTAATGTCCACCCACCAAACCGGTCAAGGCCCTGAAACACCCCATGTGGAGTCGTATCGAAATTTTGAACGTTGCAAAGAGCAAAGGAAATGAATATAAGAAGACTTGCAATTGAAGAGGATTCAGAGGTGGTTGTAGGGTGGCTGAATAAAGAGTTAAAGACAATACTGGGTTATGGAATTACAGCAATGAAAGGAAAAAGTTTGGGTGGCTGGTTAAAGACATGGAAGTCGAGATCAGTTGGGTGAAGAGATCTGCTAACTCGTTTGCTAATGGGTTAGCTAAGCAAGGGTTGGCGAGGGAATCTATGTTCTGGGCTCAGTTGTAAGTCTAATTCCTATTCATGGGGGCTCAAGCCTCAGTTGGAGGAGATAAGAAAGTTTTTCTCCTTTGTAATTATTATTTCTGATTGATCAATGAAATGCATTATTGATCAACAAGAGATTGGTTTGTTGGTAGATGGGTTAGAACTTAGAAGGTCAGCTAATGGTTTGGCTGACTCACTAGCCAAACAAGAGATAAACAGGGAAATTTATTCTGGGCTGAATTGTAATAACAAAATCTTTTGGGGGTTGGAATCCCTAAATTTATGGATTGGACCTGTGTACCTTATTTAAGATTATCCAAAATTTAATGAAAGTCGCAGTTTCCTATAAAAAAAAAGTAACACTTTGATGTGACATTTTTCTTGTTCTCCTTGATTATTCAACATAAATAAACAGCTGATGTACATAATGAATGCCATTCTTCCTATAAAATAATTGTAACAAACATAAACCTTTATACATTTTTTTCTTTAGGTTTAATGTTAAAATTAAACTAAATATGGAATATCTTAATGCTTTATACTTTTCTTTAGATGTGTCTCTGAGTCCTTGTTTCTTCGTTCTTGCTGTGTTGGACCTCCTGGACATGTGGGTTCTGATTCCCATGTCTGTCTGTTACTGCTATGATGTTTATTACCTTGATTAAACCTTACTTGGTTGGATACATGTGGTTTCAAATGTGGGATTTTTATTATTTCACTTGTTCTGATTTGGTATGTACATTTACAGGGTATTTATTACTATGAAGGAACTACATGACTTCAAGGACCAAAAAAAATTTCTTATTTCCCATGTTGCACTCCACTTCTAAGGTGAGATGTTCATATTCAGAACTGCAAGGCTACTAGTTTAGTTGCATGAACATTGTTCTGAGGCAAGCAATCTGCAGTTCAAAAAGAAAGATGAAATATAAAATATTGGGTTTGTTTGTTTATCACTCTAAAGGACTCTGTCTTGGAGTTGGAAGGGTCTATTCCAAATCCAAAGCAGTTATGGGGCGGAGCTGGCCTGATGGGTACGTGAAGGTTTTGTAGCCCATGGGCTAGAACCAGGCCTAGTTTTAAAGCCCATTTTAAATAGGCTGTTCTTGAACCTAGTTTATTAGGCCCAACAGGCCATGGTTGGCCTGATTTTCTTTGCTTGTGATGCTGTATTGTTAATTTAAGTTAGCTATAACATTTGTTTTATAATTGTTTGTAGGGATTGTGTCATTATTTTGTGTTGTAGATGTCTGCATGCTTAGATCACTTTATTTTAATTTTTGTATAAGTGATGCCATTTATATTTTGCAACAAGAAGATATGGATGTATTATTTTTTAATGGACCAGCCTAGTGTCAGGCTAAGAGCTAGGTTTGTAAAACCTCTTAGGCCTGAGCCTTGGCTGCACTTTTGGCCCATGGGTGTGCCTAGGTGTGATTTTGAGGCCCTTTTATTAAACAGGCTGGTCTGGGCTTGGTATGGATCAGAGCAAGCCCAGGGGTGCAACTTGGGCCTGGTTAGGCTGAGCCCAACCCAAAAAAGTTGGGCTGCGTTGGGGTCAGGTTAGGGTTGAAAACATGAACCTGATTTTACTTTGGGTTGGGTTAAGGTTGAGGTCTTGGGCAACCAAACCTAACCCATGTTTTATTGTTTGTATGGCAGGTTAGCCTGAGTGCAACCTGATTTTGGGTTGGGTTAGGGCTGGGGATTTGGACAACCCAACCCAACCCATGTATGTGCCAAGGTTAATCAACCTTAATTGGCTAATGACAAGTCTAAGAAACGTGGACATTTTTTTTTCTGAAAGCAAAAGGAAGTGAAGAAATTGAGCCAACCTGAGCCCTATTTGTTACCTTGGGTAGGGTCAGGGTTGACCTCAACCCAACATAACCCAGCCAGACTTAAGTGCCTTAGTCTAGTCGATGGGAACACCTGAAAGCAAGCACTCATCCTTTGTCCCTTGGGATTGCAGAATATCAAAACAACTTGTAAAATTCCAATGAACAGAATGCAAGTACCATTAAATGTTTTAACAGGAAGAAAAAGTTGGAATAAATTGAACTAAAGGTGATTGCGAAGGGAAGTTGCATAGGCTTCATAAAGGTTCCCTTTTAAAACTAGAATTTGCCATATTTCAGTTGTATTATTTCCTGGTTTTGGTCTGCATTTCCTCATCATCTAAGCCCTATCCCAACTAGATGGAGTTGACTACATGAATCCTGTCTTGCCATCCATTTTGTTGTCTAATGTCATACCCACTGTCAAATTATGAGCACTTTGATTCCTCAATTCTTGCAAGAATGAAATGGGCAAATTGGAGATTGTGTAAGGCTGCTTTTGGTTTGGGGGAAGATTTTGGTGGGATGGGCTAAGGATGAGAAAGGGAAAATGGGTGGAAAGATTACACGCTCCAATTTTGGTTGTAAAAATGAAAATAGTGGGAAAATCAACCTCAATAACAAATATTAATGGACTAATAATTTTTTATTAATTAATTCATTAATAATTATTAATTTAATTATTTTATTAATATTTAATAAATAATTATTAATTTGTTAATGAGTCTTGGGTCTAATATTAACTCTTAAAAATACTACAAGGAAAGTGTATTTTCTATTAAACAAGTTTCCCCCTCCTTTCCCACTTGTTTCCCACCAAGATGGTGGGTTTCACATCCAAAGAATTGAGAACTATAATCCCATCTTTTTCCCATCTCGTCTCATGACATCCCACCAACTAAACAAGGCTTAAAAATCCATCACTACCTTTAGTCCAACAAACTTCACTCTTCATAGACAAGTAGGCATGCATACACACACAAGCACACACAAAAAAAGAGGTTCCTAAGTGACCTACTTGACGATGTTCACTCTCTGGTCAATTGGGGACCCTTTGGCCTCTTATCTCTAGGATCAATCTTCTGCACCAAGAAACTGTTATTGTTAATATTGCTTTCTGTGGTACTTGAAAGAAGTTGGCAACCAAGAAATCATCCCTCATTTGACTATTTTGTTTCATTTTTCTTTTTGTCCCTCCTGTATATTTTTTTTCTAATTTATTTTTGAAAACTGTAATTATCATTAATTGTATTAAAATGAGTATGAGTTGGTGTGTAGCATGTAGCTATACACTAGTAGGTGGAAAATGTATCATATTGGCTATACTACCTATTGCAGTTCGAATCCAGACAGTAGGTAAAGAGTAGAGATGGACGAACTGAGCAGGTGAACCAAGGTGCTTCCCGAGGTGTGTTCTCGGGGTGGATCTCTCTGATGATCAAGTTAGTAAGCAAGCAATGAGTCGTTGGATTGAGTGGAGGAGGCTTGTTGGTGACAAGAATGGGAAGATAAGGAGGCAAGAGAGTTGTATTGAGTGTCGTAGTATGAACTAGTGATTTAAAAGGCATGCCTGAGGCGCACAGGCGAGGTGCATTTTAGGGTATGCACCTCGCCCAGGTCCTAGGTGCACCCCTTTTTAAAGGTGCACGCCTATGCACCTCGCCCAGGTCCTAGGTGCACCCCTTTCAAAAGGTGCACGCCTAGTGCACCTAGGTGTGTACCTAATGCGCCTTGAGTCTTAGCCCAAGCGTGTACCTTTTTAAAATTCTGCACTTTTTGCTTCTTTTTTGAGCCTAACGGCTGGGCCTAGGGCTCTGCCCCAGGACCCCCGACCATGCCCCTCGAGGCAAGCCCAAACAAGTCCATGTTAGGGTCTTAAATTCTTATTTCTCACATAAAAAATAATGATTTTATAACTTTAATCGCCTTTTAAGAAGATATTTTATTGGAATTAATGAATGAACAACATTAGCAAATAGGGGGATCTCGGAGCTTCAGCGAACAAATCATTATTTTTTATGTGAGAAATAATACTTTAAGACCCTAACATGGACTTGTTTGGGCTTGCCTCGAGGGGCATGGTACAAAGGCGACTCATAGAATCAGGAATGCAATATGTTTTACATCACATTAGCCTACTTGAAGTAATGCAATTGAGGAGAAAAAGAGATTGTGGATTTTACATGGTTGAAAATGCTTTATATGTTTGATTTTATTTTTAAAATTTCATTTGAATACGCTTTACATGTTATGTTTATGTATTTTAATTTTAGATAATAGGTTTTTTAAAACACTTTTTTAATTTAAATTTATATTTTTTTTAACATTATGTTTAATATTTTTTTATTTATTTTTATTTTTTTTATTTTTTGAAATTTCTAACATTTTTTTTATATTTTTTTAGCATTTTTTTCTTTGTAATTTTGCTCCTTGCTTCAAAAACCTGCACGCCTCGCCTTGCGCATTGCGCCTTAGGCGCAAATTGACCCTTGTGCTTTTTTTGCACCTTGCACTTTTAAAACACCGCTATACACATACCTTGTTTTGGGGATGCTATACATGTAAACACGAGATGTTGTGTTTGTTGAGGAATCCCAGTCCTATAGGGAGACGGGTGTCAAGACCAACATGGGATTCTCGATAGCGCATCATTATTTGGTGGTGCTTTACGTATGGACAAGTTAGGTTGGTTGTTGGAAGTTGAGACCGTTCGGATTAAGGGGGAACTCTATGGTTCGTCCAGGACACACAACAAAACAAACTTGGGCCAAAAATATGGTCTTCATCATTTGCCCCCTACTTTCGAGATTGAGGTGGTTGCATAACCAACCCATGGGGGCTTGGCAGGCCTACTCTTCGATCGACACCCTCATCTCAAACTCCGAGAGTATATGATACTATTGCTAGATCCTAACTATGTCTTCCTACCTTAAACTCCTCGAGTATATGATACTATACGATGAGCCAAGCACCCTCCTCGGGGCTTAGTAGGCTCACTCCTAGGTTGGCGCCCTCATCTCAAACTCCTCAGGTATGTGATATTATCACTAGATCCTCGCCATGCCTCCTTGCCTCAAGGTACTCTTGATAAGCCATGCATCCTCCTTAGGTAGCTCCTCGATGACGTGAACGACCAAGCCCAAGGTTCCAACCTAGGGGCATCCTTGTCCTCATCCATGCCAACTATGTCCACCTCGACATCCCCTATACAACCACGATTTGCAAACTCCTCAGCCTTGATCTCTAGATTAGGCTCGCTCCTAGCACGGGAGCAACCAACCACAATATTGTTGTCTTCGGCCCCCACACCAGCTTCGAGATCCTCATCCCCCACTAAGTCTTTGAAGTACAGCCTCGGCCTCAACTTTGAAAGCAAACTCTTCCCGATTTGATAACTAAAGGCATCAATCTCCCTAACCTCGTCCATAACAGTCTCCTCAACCAAGTCAGTTTGGTCACTCGCTAGTTCTAACGTCGAGCTAAAACGCTTAAAGCCACTACTAGAATAACTATAACTAGAACTGGATGAGGACATAATAGCAAGAGCAAAAAGAACTTGCCCAACCAACCTTCCAAGTCGAGGATGTCAACTAGCACCGAGCCAAACTCCTAGACGCCCCATCTTTACAAGTACTTCTTAGAAGTACTTATTTTAACAATCACTTATGGCTGTTTGGTAACCCACTTTTCACTTTACTTATTATGTTTTTAAGCACTTATTGGGGTGGGGGTGTTTGGTAAGCTACTTTCCCCATAAGTGCTTATATTGACACAAATGACAATTTTAGCCCTCACTTCACCCATACATACATATATATATATATATATATATATATATATATATATACATATATATATGTATATCAGCACTGTTTTCTGCCGTCAATGGCCCGGTATCAAGCCTGGTACACTGGCCGCCATCCGATACACCAGTCGTCGACGTCATGCTGGCGGAGAGATAGAGACAAGGAAAGAGAGGGAGAGAAAAATGAGAGAATGAGTGGGGGTATTTTAGGCATTACAAGAAAATATTAGGGACTGGTTCGTCCCCTTTTTTTTGGAGTACTTCTTACCCTCTTTTTTACCAAACACCCATAAGTACTTAAAAACCACTTAATGTGTGGTCCCATTAGTACTTAAAAACCACTACCAAAGTCCCATTCACTTGAAACTGTGTAAAGGACCCTCAATGCTCAAATTGGCCTACCACCCATGGCCTAGATCTCACCCCGATTTGACAGATTCCATGTGTCCCTCAATCGAAGGGTCACATGCTGGGGATAGAGAGTTTCATCTTCACAAAACAGCGGCATGGCTCAGCCTTGGCTCTTCCCTCGAATAGCAGCATAACTTTCTTTGACCCAATCAACTCCTTACCGCTTTAGTGACAACCACCTCAGTCTCGAAAGTGGGGGCAAATGATGAGGCCCATATTCACGGCCCAAGTCCATGCTACTGCATGTCCTGGACGAACCAAAGAGCTCCTCACTGACCTGAATTGCCTCAATTGCTGAGTTGACCAGCTTGACTTGCCCACACGTAAAACACCACCAGATTAAGGACGTGCTATTGAGAATCCCAAGTCTTCACACCTCTCTGTAGGACTGGGATTCCTCGCCGAGCACATCTCCTATAATTATAGTACGACATCCCTAGAAAAACTTATGCATACTATTACACTCAATACAACTCTCTTGCCTCCTTGCCTTCCTACTTTCCTCGCCGACCAGCCTCCTTTTTCGGTTCGACAACTCATTGCCTACTTAACATGCTTGAACATCAAAGAGATTACCCCAGGGGCACTTCTTAGGACTCTTTGCTCTATTGCATTCTGATAAGGATCAAAGCCCATCACAGGCCCAGAAGCCCATGCCCCCAATCATTAACACTTACCAGAGGAAATGCCAGGGGAAGTGGGCCCAACCCCACGCATTTATGAGTAACACGTCAGCTGGTCCCTGTGTCTGAATCCGTTATACTAACAGAGTTCATTAAAGATATTTTGATTGTAATCCCAACTCTATATATATTCTGGCTGGCCAATAATGAAGCATGAATATTGAACCTACTCTCTCTCTCTCTCTCTCTCTCTCTCTCTCTCTCTCTCTCTTCCTCTCCCTCTCAGTTCTATTTCAGGAGGCTGAGTCTCCCCTCAAAGAGACTCCTGATGGTCAGCAGTAACTCATCTCATTCTTTGGAAGCACTGCTCTTTTCTCCTGCATGGTTTGTCCTCTCTTCACCTTTTTATCTATTTCCCGGATTTGGAATGCAATTATTTAGGAGTCATAGGTTTTATGTCTCACATAAGTTATATTCAAGACATTGTTTTCATGATATACAATTTTAAATCAATGTTAGTTCATTTTGTTCAATATCTATTAATATTATTAATGTATGATATGCTTAGATGGAAAAGTGGTAAAACTAGGAAGGACGATTAGAAATGAAGCCATACAATGGAACCTAAAGTAGCTCCAGTAGGTGATAAAATGAGAGAAAGTAGATTGAGATGGTTTGGTCATGTACGTAGAAGACTATCTAGACTATCTACAACACCTGTTAGGAAAAATTATTTGTTACAAGTTGAAGGGGCTAGAAGGGCAGACTTTGTTGGAAGTAATGAGAAATGATTTAAGCTCCCATAATTTAATGATGGATATGGCACTGAATGGAATGGAATGGCGAAACAGGAGCCAACTCCATATAGTTAGGACAAAGCTTACATGTGTAGTAGGTGTAAGATGTTAGTTGGAGAGGGGGGGGGGGGGGGGGGGGCTGAAGGGAGAATATTTATTTAGCCGACTCCATAACTGTGTTGTGGAATGCTTGTGGTGTATATGCATCAACCTGATATCCTTGGGGAGGACTGCCATGTATACTTTTGCAGTCTTGGCAAGTCTTGTACGTCTTTATTTCTTATGTTATTTCCAATTAACTGAGCTATCTATCAACTTGATATCTTATGGAGGACTGCAGCATTTATCTCTGCAATCTTGGAAGTCCTTGTTTATGTTTTGATTTCTTTTATCTTCAGAATTCTTATTTTTCCTTGCTGATCTGTCAGTGTGTCATGCAGAATTGCTTGTTGGGGAGCCAAACAGCGGACTCAAAAGACAGCCATTGACGAGAATAAAGTGCATTCACTATTGAACAGAATATATTTAAGATAAAATGGTAAAAATGGATAAAAATATTTGAGATTTTTGAGAACTGTTTGTTGCATGTGTGGTTCCCCCTAAGAGATCTTGTAGAAGGAGGATCCAGAATAATGGGTGAATAATTCGATGATTATTACAGAACCCGTCTTCCCTTCATCACTTGGTCAGGAATTGTGCACCGATTGATATGCTTTTGGATGTGATGGTTAGTAACGATATTTCATGGTATGTGAGTCGACCAAAAGAAACTGGGCTACATTTATATGGATTTGGATTACTTGAGTTATTTCAAGTCATGTGTAAAGACGATGTGAAAGTACACGTTTCCCCTGGTGTTTTAGAGTTGCAGCTCTGGATTATAGTGGTCTTATTCAATGTTTTGTACTTGATTTTGAGTTTAATGAACAAGGTTGAAATTCTTTTCCCAATAAAACGTTTGGGTAGCCTCACTGTGTGAAGTTTCCTCTACCCAATTGCAAGCGTGAATGAAACTTGTACAGGTGGAGATGGGGGTTATGTCATTGTCAGCTGCCCTCAAGCAAATGTTTTGGTAAATACATTTACCAGACGTGTATTGTATGCATATTTATGACTTCTTGCTAAAAGTATATTTTGATGCTGAATTGTTCAAAAGATACAAAAAATGAGAAGTTTTCATAAAAGATGTATAATAATGCACTTGTAATATGCTTTTTTTTTCGAAAATATAGAAAGTTATTGAATTTTTTTATTCCACATTTTTTTTAGATAATGAATTAAATACACATTTTTTTTGGACTGGTTCGATACTTTTCTAGACTGATTATCATATCATATTTTTCATTCTTTACGCTGTTAATGGATTTTCGTTATTCAACTTTTATTCTGCATTTGCTAACCATGCTTCCCGTGGCCTGGCACCACCCGACACAATTTTGGTTAGACCTGGCATGATGGCATGCGGGCCGTGCTAGGCATGGCGTGATCGTGAGCCATGCTAGGCCGAGGGTTTCAGGTCCATGAGATGGCACGACATGACATGACTGTGTGTGTGGTGCTGCCCGTGAGCTGCAATGTTTTGAGTATAATAAAACTTAAGCTTTTTAGGGGTTTTTTATAAAAATATCCCTCAATCAACAACTATAAGATTTGTCTATAAATAGTTATATAGGGGTATTTATGTATTTTGGCTTTGGAGGGAAGAAAAAGACAATATGCCTCTCTAATACTTATAACTTATAATATAACTAGTTTGGGACTTTGGGGCATTTGGGTAAAGTGATAAATGACTGAAATATTCCTTTTGACAATTAAAAAATGACATGTTTTTAGGGTATTTTGAGCAATTGAATTATTTTTCATTTCCTATAAATAGTTGTCTTCCACCATTCTTATCGTACAAATTCAACAATTCTCTTCTCAATTCTCATACTCTCAATCTCGTCCCATATTGTTATAGTATCATACACTTAGCAATTTAGGAGGCTTTGGTCTTTGAGGCTTTAACCATTTAAATCAATTTGAAATTCTGAACCGGTAATCTGCCCATTTGGGTAAGTGCAATTAATTTATTTTTTTAGAATTAAAAAAAAATGACCAACTCCTCTTCTGGAAACAAATTCACCAACAGTAAATTCAATAGCTTGATTTGGAAAGTACTTACAATAGAGGAGGTTAAGGGAAAGGGAAAAATAGTCATTTGCCAAAAAATGTAGGATTGACTTTAGTTTTAGTAGCAAGGGTGGTCCTGGCCCCTTGGGTAGGCATTTCCTCTTCCATAAGAAATAAGAAAAAAAAACTACTTTAAAGATTTGTTGGACGTTGAGGATAAATTGTAAGAAAGGAGGGCATGACACTACTACACCTAATGAAGATGACTGAAGTCAAGGAAATGAAGTAGTTTTTCAGTTTTATTTAAATTATTTGTTATTTTTTCAACAATATAATTTTTTATTTTCAATTTGTAATTTTTATATTTTAAATGAAATAAAATTCATATTTTTTCAAGTTGTCATCCATTTTGTATTTTATTAAGTATTTTAGTTTTATTTAACAAAAAACTAAAAAGTCAAAATGTCAAAAAAGGTCTTGTTCTTTCTGGCTCAGTTCGGCCTGGCCCAAGCCCACAACACAGCTTACAACTTGCCCCACCCAGACCCATAGCACGGCACGGGCCCACATGGGCTCAGGCCATGGGTCGTGTTGGGTCAATCCCCCAAATTTTCCCAAGGGAGGGAGGCATGGTCCGTCTTGGCCTACGTACCGACACGACACAACCCGTTCTTTATGCAGTGCATGTCGTGGCAACCCGGCATGACCTGATTTACACCTCTAGGAGAGCTAGTCAGATCATGGTTTTAAAATTGTCATTGATCCAGGCAGTTGAATCATTCAACCTATTAATCAGCCACCTATTCAGTTACGTTCAGTCATTCAGCACCTAGCCCTGATTTTACTAATCAGCAAACCGTTGAGTTGAACGGTTGAACTGTTAAACCGTTGAACCTGGACAATGATTTTTGTGGCGGGCTTGGGATTTATCAAATAAGCCCTCAAACAGAGTTTGGCCTCAAGATCTAGGCCCATGGACAAGCTGGGTTCGGTCTTGCACATTTTTTTTCTCTCCAAGCCCAATAAAGAACGGACCACGCTAGACCAGATCAGACCATCGGACTACCCACCCTATAAACAGGTCTAGTAATAAATAAAACTATGATTTGCCAGCCATGTTTCCATGTCAATGTGACTATGTCCAGGGCAGTCTCGTTTAAATAAGACTTTTAAACCGGACGGACAATATGTGAGACTAGAGTCACGGGTTGAATGGTCTGACCAGTTGGCAGAATTCTCAACCGACAAAATAAATAAAAGAAACAAACAAAAAAGGGCTTATATCTCTCTATACCTATTCCATGTCAATACAAAATTAAATAATAAGATCTTGTAGCATGGTTATTTATGAAAAACCGGTCAATACAAAGATCTCTGGTCCCTTCTGGGTCTGATAAACCGGTCCAAAGTCCAAACCATGCTACCGCCCATTCTGATTAATTATTAATAGTTCAACAACTTTTTTAATATTCATAGCATTCAAATTTAAGAACAATATTTTTTACGTTTAAAAATGGGAAAATTCCTGATCAGTACTCTGTATTTTGTCTCAAATTATAATTTGGTCCCTAAACTTTAAAATGCGACAATTTAATACCCAAATTTTTAAAATATGATAATCCAGTATCCGAATTTTCAAAATGTGACAATATAGTACCTGCCATTAACCAGTCCGTTAATCAGCTGTTAAGTGACATTTGAAAAGTCAAAAATTCTTAAGAATGTCAAATTCTAGATTCTTCCAAGCAGTCACCAAGTTTTTGAATAAAAGAGGCTAGGATTTGGGACTGTTCAGTTTTTGGTCAACGTTTAGATGGTTGATAAAGAGAATTAGATGGCATTCTTAGGGCATTTTTTACTTTTCAAATGCCACTTAACAGCTGATTAACGAACTGGTTAATTGCAAGTACTGGATTGTTGCATTTTAAAGTTCGGAGACCAAATTGTTACTCGAACCAAAATACAAGATACTGATCGAGAATTTTCCCTTTAAAAATCAACACCAAATGTACCTCTAAAACTAGTTATTACAGTTTCAGAAGCATTTAAATGTCGAATTTTAGTACAAATAATCTGTTTTATCTTAATTTAAAATAAAATAAGAAACAAAAAAGTTCTATTATAATAGAAGATTGTGTATTTTATATTTTACATACAATTATATAAATTTTATACATTAAATGTGTGTGTATATATATATATATATATAAAAAATAAAGAAACTCAAGCTTTAACAGGATTCGAAGTCAAGCCTAGTTTGGACTTTTGGAGTCCATTGACTATGCTAGGCTCAATCGCTTTGTCATATGAGGATCTCAATGTCACATGCTTGTTCATATCTTTTCCTCGATCTCTAAATTCTAGATTCATTTGTCAAAGGTCCAAAGTATACGCATTATAAATTTTTTCAAAATTTTAGAAGGTGGTGGTTTTAATGTTATTTAACTATTAAAATTAGTGTTTGCATAATATGCCTTAAAAAAGCTGTATTAGCCACATCTTGATATAATATGATTACTTGAATAACAAACCCATGCCCATGCCCATGCCCATAACTGGGCTGACTGGATGAGGTGAAGACAATATCATGTATACCGGGCTGTCTTGTACACATGGGATGTAAGACTCACACTGTATATCAGTATTCAGTATGTGCATCTATTTGTGATAACTGGTAACTAGTCCAGCCCTGTTTTATCTCCGACCAAATTAGACTGACCCATAAGCTTGGGATCTGGGCCCTATTTATCCCAATAAAAAGAGAGAATGAAGGTTCAGCCTAGGGTCAGAATTTATAGGCCTAAAGTATTATTAGGGTAGATATCAGCTCGGAATTGATTACAATTTAAATGTGGATTATTAACATTTTGAATGTTTATAACTCTATAGTAAAAATAAAAGATCTGCATTGAGTCTGTTCTACTTCATTTCTTTAAAAAACAACCCAAATATGACCTAGTCCACCACTCTGTTCTCTGTATTTCTCAACGTTGACATGATTTTCGTGCTTGGAACGCGCCTCCCCTAATTTAAGGGAAAAAAAAAAAGAAAATCCATCCACATTAAATAAATGTATTAATTTGATATGGACTTATATTGAAGCTTTCAATAATTAAAATCTGACTCAAAAAGTCAAATAATACTAAAGACTAGCTTCTTATGTATTCTGATTATAACAGCTATAAATTTACAAAATAAAATCAAATACATTAATTATTAATGAATTTGTTATAATTCTCAAAATAATAGTCGCTTGTTAAACTGTTCAACACTTGAAAGTATTTAATTGGTACTTCGCTTTCAAAGCCTCAAACCAAATAAAAGTCTTTCTCTTCAATCATTACATGGCATTTTCCCTTCTATTATATTTTACGACCCATTTTCAAAAAAAAAAAAACAATTAAGACCTTCTTTGTTATACTGGGTGCCATCTCTTCTGTGGGCCTTGAAGACTTGGTGCATTGATTTGGTTCCATTGCTTGGTCTAATGGTAAAATCTCGAGCGAGAAATATGAGAATGTGGGTTTAAGATTTTTTTTTTTTTTATTTGGTAAAAGTGGATATGAGATTTGATGGTGCATAGGTACTCCCTGTTGGCAAATAGCTCAGATGTTGGATTGGTGAGGTCATCTGGACGAGCCGTAAAGAGAGAAGTCAAAGTGTTCAGGTTGCTTTATCTGAGGTGGGCACTCAGATATTTAAGTTAGCAAGATGTATTTGGAGAGCTAGAAAATGAGAGAACTAGGTGCTTGAGAACTAAATTACATGTACCTTCTTTGATCACTAGGATGCCTTTATATATACGTAGGTTGTTGTGGGCTTCACGTTGCATGCCCGGAATCTCTGGGGTGACATGACTTATTGCCCGCCTCGCTCAGAGGCAGTTTCCATGTAAAGCGATAGAGATCATCTAGTTGCCTCAGAAGCGAGTGGGGCAGGAGTCAACTCCGTCGATGGGATGACGTGATCTCGGGGATTTAGAGACGATAGCCCACTCATAATGGGGGTTGGCCCCTCATGCACTTCAGCCAAGTTGACGGAGAGAGGTTGCCCCTCATGCCGAGGTCCCTAGCTAAATCATGCGATGGTCGACCTGGTATTGAGATTGCTGAGATGGTCTTGAGATGGATGACTTGGTCCTGCGATGGGCAATCTAGTCTTGTGATGGCCAACTTAGTGATAACTGGGCTGATCCTGAGATGGGCGACCTGGTCTTGTGATGGTCGACTGGTCCTGGGCCAAGGACCAATTCACCCCTCGTCAAGATTCAAGTCCGAGAGCAATCACTTTAAACAAAATGTATTCTTCTTTCTTTATTTGATAAAAGTGGGTTCGAGATTCAAATCCAAGAGCAACCACTTTGTACAAAAAAAAAAAAATGTTGAAGGAGACCCTAGATAGCTGATATTAGATCCAGATGTAACAGAAACCCAGAAAGCTAATTGGATCACAGTTTTACTGGTTTAATTGCTGACCATATCATTAACCCTATAAAAACTGCCAAATAACCGAGGCCTCGAATCTTGATGGTCACTGGTTCAATGATTCAACCATCCGGTCCAGCCAAATTTGATGACAATAAACTTGAAATTGTCAATATATGGGTTTGATGGCCAACCCCTCCCCCAAGTAGTACCTAAAAGCTAAAACAACCCCTCCAACAGTGAAAATAACCAATTGATTAGCACCAGAGACCAAGTCAGACCCTCCTCCTTTTTGCTCACTTGAGAAGCCAAAAGTCAAGTTTATGGCAACTACTATAATAGGTACATGTCCATTGAAATGGTCCTTTAAATTTGATAACCTAACTACCAAAGAAAAATTCCCAATAGGGTTGCATATGGTTTTGGTTTGCCTTGATTTGATTTGGTTAAGGGTGATCTCAACTTTGATTTATTTATAATTAGGATTTGACTATGATACCGAAAAGATATGACTTCTGACCAATCAACAGATATCATAAACGTGTTAATCAATCAAGTGGTATATATCAAAATTTACAGGCGAGGTATTTGATTGATCAAAACTCTTCCGATATCATATCTTCTTGACATCATAAATTTTCTCTTATAATTGAATCAAATAGGAATCCACCCTTATACGACCTGATATTATTGATTTGAATCTGTGTGCTTATACATGAAATTTATATTGTATTGTTGTTCAAATTTCATAAATATTATTTTCAATTAATTGTATTTTTTAGACTAATTTATTAATGCTATTTAATATCCAATTATAATCCAAATTCAATTTAAAGTTTAAACCTTATAAATCCCACGAATAAGAATTCGGGTCTGAGTATATTTGAATCCAATCTTGAAAGCTCGAATTTCCAAAATGAGGTTTGACTGTTTGACAGTTTGAGGAACACGCCTTGCCACTTCCACGTAGGGAACAGTTTCTTCATGGGCCTCGTGGCAACATGGTTAAAGCCAAAAAAGTCCAATTTGTCACTGTCTCCACCCTCTATTAAATTTCATCATTCGTCCAAAATGAATATCCTTGCAACCTTGCAAGTTTTAGGTAGAGGTGTAAAACGGGTCATACGGCATGGTCACAAAGTTCTGGTCGATCTGGGCCCTGTGGGCTGGCCCGTGTCAGGTTGGATTATGGGCCGAGCCTTGGGCTTGAACCGAACCAAGCTAGAAAGGCCCTTTGCCCACATTCGGAACAAATGGCATGGTCCGTGTGTGGCCCAAGCTACGTCGGCCCGCGAGCCGTCCTGGGACATGCCTTCCTCCCTTAAGATATTTTGGGGGGCCGGCCCAGCACAGCCCACAGCCCACAGCTCAAGCCCATATGGGTCCGTGCTAGGCCGGTTGGTCTGTGAACTAAGCCTTGGGCCAGGTCAGGCTGTGGATTGGACCAAAATTATTTATTTAAAAATTTGTAAAAGCTTAAAGTTTTAATTTTATATGATTTTTGTTCTATACAATTGTTTATATATATAATTATTAAATAAAATAGTATAATAAAATTGAAAAAAATATTTATTTTATTAATATATTATATACTATATATTAATATATAATTATAATTTATAATATATATATATATGGTTGTGCCACGGGCCAGGCCGAGTCGTGCTAGCCCGTAGGCCACGAGCGGCACGACACGATAATACGGGCTGTACTGGCCTGGCCCGCTGACCTGAAACAAGCCCGATATGGCCCATACAATCATGTTGGGATATGGCACGACCCATGGACCATTGGGCCGAGCCGCCTAAAAATCGTATCGGGCCATGTCGCTTGCAGCCCCACACAATTTTGAGCTGGCCCAGCCCAATGGTTTAGAGGCTGTGCCACAGCACGATACAATTGTATGGGTCGTATCGGACTTGGGGTTTCAAGTCCGCGAGCTAGGCCGGTATGGCCCGCATTGTTGTATCGTGTAGTTTCAACTTTTGGGGGGTATTTGTTCACACAGGGTGTAAACTCCTGGTGGGTAGGTCCAAGGATGTATTGTATCGGTTCCATCTGAGGGATGGGCTTTCCGTGATTGATGGGCCGATTTGAACTTTTGAGGTCGCGAGAGAGAGAGAGGCGGAACCCGCGTACGCTGATGAAGGCCGAGGGCGACCTGTAAACAGTCCACGCCTGCCGCCTCTCTTCAGTCTTCACAGCGATTGCTATAAATAATCGCGTAAACCTCCCGCAGTCTGCACTTCTGCAGAGAACAGAGATTCTTCTCCCGGCGACTACTCTTATCACACGACTCACTGACTCAGTACTCCTTCCTTCAACGATGGCGCAAGTGAGCCTCTCCAAGACAACCGTGCTCGTCTTCATAGTGGCGATACTCTCAGCGGCAGCCGCTACTGTGTCCGCCCAGGGTGATAGCGAGATGGCACCATCCCCGGCTCCTTCCATCGTCTCAGGATCTCCCTTTGCTCTACCCGTCTCCGGCGCCATCCTCTGCTCCTCCCTCCTCCTTTCTCTCCTCGCTCTCTTGAAGCATTAAATGAAGAGGAGGCATAGGAGAAGCTCTTTCTTTTTCTGCTTTTTTTCAATTTACAGAATTTTCTGCTGGGTTGATGCTTGTGGGATCAAGTAAATAAAATCTGTTTGTTATTGATTGCTTATTGTCAGATCAATAAAAATACGATGATATAATAAATTTCATTGCAAATGATATTTTTATTTCAAATTTTATCTTATTTTGTTTGATTGTAGTATAAATGAAGTGAAATAAAATTAAATCAAAATTTAAATTTAAATTCTTTTCATTTGCACTCGCATGCATATATATACTAGGACAAATAAAATTGCATTGCAATCAAATACAGCCAAATAAAATTATGACACTTATTTTTATTGTATTTCCTTGATGGGTTGAATCGATCTATATCCAATCCAATTATAAATTCCATGATTGTATCGGGTCCGATGGTGGATCTGTATTTGATTCAATTTGGAGCAAGTGATAACTGCTAACTTGGTCCTGCCAGCTCAAGTTAATTAGTATTAACTCCTTTACTAAATTGTATCAGTTAGGTCGCGTCCTGAGTTCTATCAATGAAAGCAAACAAAGAAACCATTCCTTACCATACCAGCATTCAGCAATTTGGATGATTGGAAAGAAATTCTAATTATTCGGTTTTAATAGAAAGTTTGAATTTCGGTTAAACTTTAACGTGAATATGGGTCCATCACACTATATTTAATCCTGGGATCGAAACAAAACCAGAATCAGAAAATTTAGTGGATGTTTGGGAAGTTTTTTAAAATGGATCTTTCGACAATCTAGTAACCAGTTGGCCAAAAGACAGAGTTTGTGGGGTTTCTTCTTGGTTTAGGGTCCATTTTGTTCATAGTCGGAATCAGAATTGAAATCTTTTGAAATCGGAATTAGAATTGGAATCAACAAGAATGGAATATCATTCCTTAGGGGCTGGGAATGGCCATTCCCTCAAATGGGAGAATGCCATTTGATGTGGGTTAGTTTGGCCCAACCCACTAACGCCTGCTAACATCAGCCATAGTAGGCGAGAGCCCTACGACCTTCGTACAAAGTCAATCACTTAACTATCTGGCGTACTACTAGGGCCTGCAGTTTGACCTTGTACGGATCTCATCCGAGGCGTTCATCTCTACCTACCACTAGCACACTCGAGTATAAGTAAGAGGTAACTGCCCCTAAAAAGGGGCTGGAACGGAGTAACTCCAACATTTACTTACTCATTTACTTCCTGCACATACATTATTTGCCTAGCATTAATTCTGGGAGATCTAGTGCATCCGAAGACTTTCTCCAGGAGCACTCTCGCATTCTCCCCAGATTCACACCTCGTACTAAGTTGAGCATTGGAGCCTCTACCTCGGGTATCCACCTTGAGGCCTCTGACACTCTCTGTCTTGCAATACCTCAGGCCACCGGGGACCATGCCTCAGCTAATAGTCCTCGGCTACCATAGTCCTTGCCTCGGATTGTTGTCCTCGACTTCGGTCAACCTCTTCTGAAGCCTCAGGGTCATCAGATAATGTTCGAAACTGGAAGAGTAAATTTACCTCGTTGCCCTCGGCCAAACCATGCGTTAACAATTGGCGTCGTCTGTGGGAACGTGGTTGCTAAGATGACCCCCACTTCAGGATAAACAATAATAACACTTTAAGATCCAAAATCCCTGCGAGCTCGGAAGCCATGGTGAGGAGAGCCAGGAACACCCCAAACCTGGTTACCTACGAACAGTTTCAGGTTGTTCTTGATCATTTGGACCGCCTCACCCAACGAATGCAAGAAGTCTACCCTCGAGCAGGATGTCCTTCTCAAGGCGACCGCCCCGCTGGGGTGTCAGAGGATCAGGGTTAGCGTGAGAACATCGAGATACCGGCCCTCGGCCACGGTAATCCGCTGGCCAAGCCATCAAAATCGGGCAATAACTGCTTCCCAGACATACCACGAAGGAATGTCTGTCCTCCGAACCGAAGGGAGAGTGCACCCACTAAATTCGAAGACAATCATCAATCTTTGGAGCAGCACCGCCGTTGTCGTAGGGAGGCCCCCCAAGATGATGGCAGGTAGTTCGGCCGCCCTAGAGTCCACTCCCGAGGTGAGAGCCGACGCCATCCCACTCCACCTCCCGTCTTAGACCTCAGGGACGTTCTGAATTACTATTGTGCCCGCAAAGGAGCACGCGTCCCTACCTCGGACTAATCGGGGGTCCGAGCCGACACCCATCGGGTCCGGGAAGACAAGAGTAGGGCCTATACCCGTGCCGACCCAGGGATCGTCGATTTGCGAGCCGAGATTGGGGCCATCAAGGACGAGCTCTGCTAGGTTAAGGAGAGCCGAGCCGTCGCCTCAAACAGTCACGGCAGCTCCACCGGTCGAATGGACGCATTCACCCAGGAAATCATCTCGGAGCCTCTCCCCCCACACTTCAAGGCTCCCACACTGGAGACATACGACGGAAGCACTGACCCCGATGACCACCTGGAGGGTTTCAAAGCGCTCATGATATTGTACAACTATTCTGACGCCTTGACGTGCTAGACCTTCCAGGCTACCTTCAACGGAGCCGCTCGCCGTTAGTTCTCCTGTCTTCCTCTTCAATTAATCAACTTGTGGGAGCAATTTACAACCCTGTTCCTCGCCCGCTTCATTAATAGCAGGTGATGCCAGAAGAGCGTGTTCTCTCTGGTGTCGCTCAAATAGGAGCCGGGTGAAGTCTTGCGGTCTTACATCGATCGCTTCAAGAAAGAAGAGCTCAAAGTTCAAGATTTCAACCCTATGCTCTCAATGCATGCGGCCATCAACGGACTCCGCTCTAGCTCGACTCTCAAGCGCTCGGTTGCCAAGACCCCGCCGAAGACCAAACTCGAATTCCTTAAAAAGGACAAAAAATGCATCACGACCAAAGAGGCTTCGGCTGGAGACAATAAAGCAAGGGCAGCCGAGAGCCACGACAGGCCCCCAGAGAAGAAAAGGAAAAGTGGAGACCAGCACCACCCTGGCAACAATGGTGACAAAGACAACAAGAAGACCGCCGCCTTGGCCTACAGGGAATACATGCCACTCAACTCCACCTGCACCCAGATTTTGATGTAGATAAGGGAAGAGAAGTTCGTAAAGTGGCCAACGAAGTTAAAGCGGAACCCCAAGAGGGGGAACCCTACGAAGTACTGCAAGTACCACTGTGGCACCGGACACGACACCGAGGACTGCCACGATTTAAAGAATGAAATAGAGTCCCTCATTCGTCGAGGACACCTCAAATAGTTCGTCAGAGGAGAGGTCGGTGCCTCGTCACCCCAGCAACAGCACCACCACCACCACCAGCAAGTGGCAGGCGTCATCAACGTCACCACCGGGGGTATGGCCTCGGGTGGAGCCTCGGCTTTGGCTTGAAAAGCCTACGCTAGACAGCTTAACATGTAGGAGCCTACCCCGAAGAAGTAGAAATACTCGGACACTTCGTAAAGGCCGAGAGGTTCACATGCCCTCATCTTCACTAACGAGGATCTAGAGGGGGTTACTGTCCCCCACGATGATGCCCTTGTGGTCGTAGCCATCATCTCCAATTTTATAGTGAAGAAAATTTTAGTGGATAGCGGCTCGTCAGCCGACATCATTTTCTATGACACCTATGAGAGAATGAAGCTCGCACCAGAAAGGCTCCAGTCAGCTGACGCTCCTCTCGTTGGCTTCTCCTACAGCGTCACTAGGTTGAAAGGAAAGATTACCCTACCCATCACGGGGGGGATAGTGCCACACCAGGTGACTTCGATGCATGAGTTCCTAGTGCTGAAGGTTGCCTCTCCCTACAACTATACCTGTTCATGGGCTGGGCTCAAGTCGGGCTTTCACTCTGTATTAACAAATTTTTATAAGGCCCGAGCCCGAGCCCGATCCCAGCCCGACCATCGGGCTTACGACTTGGACCCGAGCCAGGCCCTCATAAAAAGCCCAAAGCCTGGGCTTGGGCCCGAGCCCGAAATTTAGCCCATGTTGTTACTACTGCTGAAGCGGCTGAATAGAGAGAGAGAGTGAGTGAGAGAGAAATTATAAAGAAAAAAATTAAAAAAATGTATATATTAAATTATAAATATATATTTCAATAAATATTATATTATTTATATAATATATAAAATACATATTATATATTTTATAAAATATATAATGCTGAGTTGGGTCGGGCTGGGCTTTTTTGACAAATCCCAAGCCCGGCCCGTAACACAATCGGGCTTACTGCGTTAGGCCTGCATTCCTAATTACATGACCAAGCCCGACCGGGGTGTGGGCCAGGCCATCGGGCTACCCAGCCCACGAATAGGTCTACCTACAACGCAATAATGGGAAGACCAACCCTACATGCACTAGGGGCAGCCATGTCCTCTTATCACCTGGCTCTTAAGTTTCCCACTGAGCATGGTGTCAGAGTCGTTTGTGGGAACCAACAGGTCACCCGCCAATGCTACATCGCACCGCTAAAAGGAAAAAATAAGGAGGCCTTATCACTGGAGGGCCTCGACCCCCAGGAGGAACCAACAAGCCGAGATCCTCATCTCGGTTCCCCTAAGCCTCCCCCCTAAACGCCTATCTGAATTGGTGAGTTTCCTCAAAACTAACGTCGACATCTTTGCTTGGTCCACCGCTGACATGCCCAGAATTGACCATTTAGTCATTACTCACAGGCTGAGCGTGGACCTGAGATATAAACCAGTTCAGAAAAAGAAGAGAAACTTTGCACTGGAATGATGGAAGGTTATAGGAGAGGAAGTTGACAAGCTACTCGATGCCAATTTCATCCGTGAGGTACATTACCCTAACTGGCTGCCTAATGTGGTTTTGGTAAGTAAGCTAATGGAAATAGCGGATCTGTATTGACTTCACAGACCTTAAGCGAGCCTGCTTGAAAGACAATTTTCCTTTGTCGAGGATAGACGACCTCGTTGACGCCACTGTAGGGTATGAACTACTCAGCTTCACGGATGCCTTCTCCGGGTATAACCAGATCTAGATGCACCCCAAAGACGAGGAGAAGACATCTCTCATCACTGAGCACGACATATATTCCTACAAAGTGATGTCATTCGGCCTCAAGAATGCAGGGGCCACTTACCAGCGCCTTGTCAACAAGATTTTCAAGAATCAGATAGGGAGGAATGTCGAAGCCTACGTGGACAACATGGTGGTGAATAGCCTGAAGGCCGAAGCGCACACCTTAGACTTGGACGAGTCCTTTGACACTCTGCGTAAGTTCAACATGAAGTTCAATCCAAGCAAGTGCGCCTTCGGGGTTACCTCGGGGAAATTCTTAGGCTTTGTCGTCACTCAAAGGGGTATCAAGGCCAACCCATGCAAAGTATAGGCCATACTAGACATGGCACACCCTTGGTTAGTGAAGGAGACTTAGAGGCTTACTGGCAGAATAGACATGGCACCCCCTTGGTTAGGAAGGAGGGCGAGAACGTGCTCCAAGAAATTCACGAAGGCATCTGTGGCAATCACCTAGGCGGCCGGACCCTAGCCTAGGCAAGGTACTTCTGGGTAACACTTCACAAGGATGCGGCCGAGGTGGTGCGGAAATGTGATTAGTGTTAGAGACATGCCAACCTCTGCCATCAACCAGCGACCACCCTATCGGCCCTCAGCAGCCCCTGGCCTTTCCCTCAGGCTACAGGAGGCAGGAAGTACCTCGTTGTTGCTGAGGATTACTTCATTAAATGGGTGGAAGCTGAGCCGCTAGCCACCATTACTGCGTAGGCAATTCAAAGCTTCTTTTAGAAGAACAATGTTTGCTGCTTTGGCCTCCCCCACATGCTGATCACAGACAATGGAAAGCAGTTCGATGACATTAAATTCCGATAATGGTGCAAACAAGACCATCTTGGATGGGCCAAAGACCAGACTGGATAGAGCTAAAGGCCTATGGTCCAACGAACTCCCCAGCGTCCTCTAAGCGTACCGAACCACACTTCGGACAATGACGGGAGAAACTCCCTTTGGCCTAACCTACGGTATGGAAGCAGTGATCCCAACAGAGATTACGCAACCAACGCTTTGGGTCCAAGGGTATATCGAGGACGGGAATGACGAGGCACTCAAAACAAACTTAGACCTCCAGATGAAGCCCGAGAGCAAGAATAGATAAGGTTGACTGCCTATCAGCAGCAAGTGGCCCGCTACTACAACTTCAGAGTGAAAGAAAGACACTATAGAGAGGGAGACCTTGTCCTTAGGAAGGTCATGGTTTCCGAACCTGGAGTAGGGAAGTTGGGCCCCAACTGGGAAGGCCCCTACTGGATTAAGCAGGTTCTCAGCCCCATCACATTTCGATTGGAAAACTTAGATGGAAGACTCATCCCTCGAACATGGAACTCGGAGAACCTCTGAATGTACTATAGATGAATGTAACTTCTTGGTGAAAGTAATAATGAATGAAGCAAAGTTCCTCTTCACTTCACCTCATCACCTCTTCACCTCTGAACGTGGTGACTCCCTCAACTATCTACACTTAGCGTAGAGAAAACAACAAGGCAAAGCTCTCGACTTCGTTGGTGGGACACCTCGGCCTCCCCCGAGAGAACACTTGGTAAGAACGAGTCAAGGGAGCTGCACCCCGACGGCAATACTCCGCCATAGCTCTTCATCCACCCAAGTACCTCGGCGGCATACTTCAGCCTTGGACCTCAGCCAAAGTGCCAGGTCTCTTCGGCCTCGCCTGAGAAAGCATGGGATTTGGAGTCCAGGCGAGCTCTGGCTCGAGCGTATGACTCCGCCTCGGCTTCCAATATCTAGACAAGCCGAGACGAGCAAGCAAATAAACGAATGTTGCGGCTGAATCGTATGTGCCTTATGTGTCGTGGTTTCAATCTTTCGAAGGGGCAAAGACCTCTCATATACAAAAAAAAAAGAAAAGAAAAGAGAGAAGAAGGAAAGAAACAATACGCAAAAAATAGTGTACACAAAAAATGGCTTCATTTACTATTCAATTTTGACCTTGTACATCCTTTACAAAATTTTGTATTGTGCTAAAAAAAAAACAACAAAACTATTATAGCAACAGAACAAAATAAGAAGGAAGGAGCACCGCTTGAGTACCAACCATCGTTTACGGGTCCTGGTGCAAGGCTTGTTCCACGAGGACCTCCTGGTGAGTTCGGTGACAAGGGTGGAAGTCTACACCTGCGCCTCGTCTTGGGCCGAAGGAGGAACGGCATCTTCGGTAGGAGCATCGAGGATCACTTGTAGTTCCTCAACGTCAAAATCCGGCAACACCAATAGGAGTGCCTTCTTAGTGTCATCTATGCCATCAAGGTAAGATGATGAAGCGTACTCCGCCAACGTGTCCAAGTAGTCAAAAGACTTCTTATACATCTCCACTGCCTCAGTCGTTGCCTTCTTTGACTTCTCCACCGAAGCTAGGGCTTCAGCAGTTTTCGCCTCCGCCTCGGTAGCTCTCTTTAGGGCTTCGGCAGCCCACTTCTCGGCCTCGGCAGCTCGTCTCTCCGCCTCCGTGACGATACTCTCCAACCTTACCCTCTCCACTTGCTCTTTGGAGAGCCCTTTCCACGCCTCCTACAGCTGAACTTCGAGGCAGTCCCGAAGCGATTGTTCGTCTAGAAGCGCCTTGCACAACTTCTGGTGCTTCTCCTCGGTAGCAGTGGTTACCTTCTGGAGCTTCTCCTCCATGGTTTTTTTCTCCTTCTCGGCCTTGTCGACACGGCCCAAGGCCAGCCTTGTTTGGTCCCCCAAGCCGACGAAGTGTAGACAGGCCTGCCACTAAAATGATCAGCGAGAACAAAAAAACAAATAAAACGAACATACACACGGTGAAGCATTGAAGAACGTCTTACCTCGACCAAGTGGTATAGACCCTTGTCGTAAATAGCCTTGGTGTTGCGTTGCAGAAAGCGGTAGCAATCCCTCGGCAAAATGGACCCATTGACCAGCTCCTGGCTGACCCCCTCTTCATGGATGGAGTCCCCCCCTCAGATCTGCCATTGGGGTGGAAAGTTTTGGCAGCCCCTTCGGTCCTCTCGGAGGTGCCCTATACTGATGGGGGGGGGGGGGGGCTAACGAAGGCCCAAATGGGTGCTCCCCAGGCGCGGACCTCCGCACCACCTCCTCGGTCTGCCTATCAGTGTTGGCAAGCTTCCGCGGGGCCTCCTCCCTTGACACGTCTGTGGCAGGCCTCTTCTTTCCCGCCTCAGGCCCCTCCGCGGTCCTCTTCGATGCCTCTTCATGAGTGTTGGGCTTCTTAGGCGCTTCTCCCCTAGTGGTGGGCTTCTTTGGTGCCTCCACCATTCTCTTCGGTGCCACCACAGTCTACTTCCCCTTGGAGGGTACCTGCAAATCCCCCCTTTCCCGGGGTACGGGGGCAACCTCGTCGCCAGGCCTCTTCAGCGTCTGTCCACCGGCCTTCTTCCCAGCCTGCTTTGCCCGGACCTTTGCCAACAATCGCTCCTTGGCATCCATTAACACTTCTGTGAAACAGCAAAAGAAAGCAGTTAGCACATCAGCAAAAAGAAAGAGAAAACAACGTGGAAGTCGCACTAACTACAAAACCTCTCCTACCGAGGGGGGCTGGGCTAATCCCAACGAAAGCTAGGGGGACCTCCTCCTCCACCAACGGCTTCGCCTGGAATGTCCCCATCACAAGTAGATGAGCTGCTGCTACAGCCTCTTCGTCACAAAGCAATGGGGGACATCTCTCGACGACAACGCCGGCCTCCCCCCAATCGGACCTGAAGCGCCAGCCCCCGGGGCAGAAGACATAGAAAAACTTGTCCTTCCACCCGTGAACGGAAGAGGGGTTGTGCATTGGCTTCCCTCTCCTCGGGTGAAAGTAGTACATATTAACATCGGAAGCATACTTCCTCGGCACAAAAATGGCGCAGAATAGTTTCAACGTCAACTCCACGCCCCTAAGCCGAGCCCACACCATCATAGTCACGATGGTCCGGAGGGCGTTAGGTATGAGCTGGCTGATGGTAATGTTGTACAGCACTAACAGCTTGGAAATCAAGGTTGGGAAGGGAAACCTAAGAACAAACTCTAAAAAATGCTGGTAGATGCAAATTTCCCCCTCCTCTGGGGTCCACAGCCTATCGCGCACGTCGGGGACCCTCAGTCTATAGGACCAAGGTATATAGAACCACTTCGCTAGGGATTTAACCTGGCACACGTCCAAGGACTTGTCAAACACCGAACGTGGAATGCCAGCATCATCCACCCTTCGGGCAGCACACCCCCCTACTGGTTCGGCGACGAGTTCCATGGCATCACCCTCGGAGAGAGGAGATACCTTAGGCTCCCTTGGCAACGCCGAAGCGGCGTTGTCATGGGTAGAGTCGCGTCCCCGGCAACTGCCTTCGGTACCCCCCGAGGTTAGCCTCTCCCTCAAAACGACCACCTCCCATTGATGGGGGACTACAGCTAAGGAACCTAGAGAAGATAAGGAACGTCCCATTAATGGGGGACCACCTCCCATTGTTCGGGAGTTCATGGCACTCGGGACAAGAGTTTGAAAACGACATCGTGAGATTACCTAAAAATGATGGAGTGTCCCAAAGAAAGAAAGGGCAAAGGAGTTTTGGGGACTTGGGAGTTAGGGAACTGCATTCACTTGAGAGCAAGGGTGTCTAAGTCCAAATGGAGAAGAAAGGCACCGCCAGGGCCACTATTTAAAGGAAAATGAACGGCCAAGATTTTTCCAAATTTGATGACTAAAACTAATCCTCTCCCGCCATCCAACCGCGATGCGCCACCTAGCGTAGGCCCTTGGAAAACGAAGCAACACGCAAGGCAACGGTTCAGATCAACGCAGATCCAACGGACACGGGAGCCCCCTAGAACAGGCCCTTAGAAAACGAAACGATGCTCAAAGCAACAGTTCAGATCAACGCAGATCCAACGGATGTGGGAGTCCCACTCCTACGAACCAGTCTCATCATACCTCCTGGTGCATCCCCTCGGAAGGAAAAACGACGCTGGGTCAGTCGCAAAGACCACCTATAGCAACCCACCGAGCGAACCAAAATACCCGCTCGTAGTAGACCACCAGACAGACCATTCAACCCGACAAGCATAGGATTCCTAGGGTGGCCGTTCCCTACACAATAGCCCCGCTAGGGTGACCTGCCCATGCGAGATACGGACACTCCCTCCTAGGCCAAGGCATCCGCATCGCTCATGCTTCCAAACAAAAGAGTGACGGCGCAAACAGCGAAGACAACACCACTACAGGGTACCCCTCAGATAACGATATCGAAGGCATTATGACCATTACTCCCAATGACCGAAGCGGAAGCCTCACTTCGACGACCACCCTTATTACAGGCAGAAGCCAAGGCCTCACCTCGGTCTCGGGAGTGGGGGCAAGTGATGTGGGTTAGCTTGGCCCAACCCACATAGGGCTAAAGGGCCCAACCCACTAACACCTGCTAACGTCAGCCACAGTAGGCAAGAGCCCTACGGCCTTCGTACGGAGCCAATCTGGCGTACTGCCAGGGCCTGCAATCTGACCTCATACGGTTCTTATCCGAGGCATTCATTTCTACCTACCACCAACACGCTCGAGTATAAATAAGAGGTAATTGCCCCTAAAAAGGGGCTTGAATGGAGTAACTCCGACATTTACTCACTCATTTACTTCTTGCACATACATTATCTACCTAGCATTAATTCTGGGAGATCTAGTGCATCCGAGGACTTTCTCCAGGAGCACTCTCGCATTCTCCCTAGCTTCACACCTCATACTAACTTAAGCGTCGGAGCCTCCGCTTCAGGTATCTACACCAAGGCCTCTGACACTCTTTGTCTTGTAGTACCTCAGGCCACCAGGGACCTTGCCTCGGCCAGTAGTCCTCGGTTACCATAGTCCTCGCCTCAGATTGCTGTCCTTGACTTTGGTCAACCTCTTCTGAAGCCTCGGGGTCCTCGGATAACGTTCAAAACTTGAAGAGTAAATTTACCTTGTTGTCCTTGACCAAACTGCGCAACAACACCATTCCAGCAAAAATGGAAATGAGATTTTGATTCTTCCAACCAAACAATTCGAATTAAAATGGACCATTCTGGTTCTGATTCTAAACCCCTATTCCCATGAACCAAATGGGGCCTTACTTTGTTTTTCAAGAATTCATTTACCTAGATAAATCCACTTATCCAAGCAAGTATAATTACTAGAATTCTTTTGTTTATTAGACAAAGATTGAAGAATTACTGTTGTCTCATCATGTTTTATTAGTTTTCCTCACATATGAGAAAGTTGTATGTCCAAGTGAATAAGAAGTTATTACTTACCTAGGCAATCGGACCATCACAAGAATCACTTTTTCCCATTAAAAATGTACCAAATGCCCCCTTAATTTAATCCAACCAATTATTGCCTTATATAAAGAGAGAGGGAAAGTAGTACTCCAAATTCCAGATGGATTCATTTTAAAAGGTTTATACCCAAATCTGATCACATATATTTAAACAATTAAACTGGATTCCTTTGCATTTTCTTATATCCAATTGGAACATCAATAGCAAGAAATATATATTATAAACAGAAAACCAAGTGTATGTAAGTCTCAACTCTAAAGAATTTCAATACAAAAAGATTAAGGGCTCGTATAATGTATCTTTCCGTGTGGTTTTTTGGTTGTTTACAAGTTAGGCAAATCAATTTTGATATATTCCTATTTGATTCACAGATCTAGTCGTCAAAAGAGGGAGCATCAAAAAGATGCTAGAAGCCTATGATTTTGAGAAGTTTCAAATGAAGTTTTTCCCATCTTTCACGTTTTATTCTTGTGTGAAAATACACAAAAAGATGCAAAGAAAGGCGTATATCTGTCAAACTAGTTTCGGGCTGCTCAGATCTTCATGTAAAAACTCAATGCGTCTTTTGATTGTCAAAACTACCAAAAGATCTTCCCAAAAAGACTTACCATACAGGCCCTAACTTGGATCCATTTGACAAGTCTTTTTGAGAAGATCTTCTCATAGCTCTGAGAGTCAATAGACACATTGAGCTTTTGATATAAGATCTGGGCAGCCCAAAGACTGTTTGGCCACACACATCTTTCCGTGCGTCATTTCAGGTCTTTCCACATGAGATTAAAATGCAGAAGACGCGGGAAGCTTCATTTGGAGCTTCCCGAAATCAGCCCAAAATGAACTTCCGGCATCTTTTGATAGCAAGATCTTTTGCATGCCAAACAGAATAGACCGATTTTTGGTCTTCCCAACTTGTAAGCAGCCAAAAGACGCACCAAAGGGGACGTTAATACCCTATCCTAGCTTTTTCCCATGCAAGTTCTCCCCGCTCCAAAATCCATTTTTCAAATAAAAAAGCCTCCCAATTAAAGCGAATACGTACGGATAGGACAGAAATTACCGTCCCTAATTCTATCCAGTTAGTAAACAGATCATACTTTTAGATCCATTAAATCCGATTTTAGCTCAACAAACATCCAAACCCGATTAAAACTGAGCATATTAAACCCGACCCAAACTGCAAATTCCTTAACCCGAAGGAACAGTGCAGCACAATGGAACCTTCCGATTCTCCAATCATGAACAGACCAGAAAGGAAATCAAATCGTCAATGGCCGAAACTGTTGAGCAAGTCGCACTCTCAAATCTGAATTCACACTTTGTGAGTCTCAACTCAAGGAAGGTAGGTAACTCAAACCGTGTCTGCTTTATTAATAATTTAGCTGAATCACTAACCATACACGTGTCATGATCTAATGCCACCACGTGCAGTCGCCCCACCGACCCGAAACAACAGCTTACTTCTGTCTACACAGATGCCAGAACTACTTCGAGTTGGGTTCGCAGCAGCCCCCCACAGAATTGCCCCTCAAATATATCCCACGCGTTGTGGGCGTGCCACGTATTTGTCTACATGCAGATTAAAGAAACTCGTGCGGAGATAATGGGATGGCCATAGCACTGCCCCGTTAATTCCCTCTCGCCCAAAAGGGCATCATGGTATCCTCTTTCTTCCGAATAAAGCATTTATCAAGAAACCCTTTCTCTTCGACAAGGCGCAATTCTATGATACTAAGATAACCCATGACATTTTGATCAAATATAACGGAGAAGACGAAAGGTTGAAGTATCCGGTGCTATTAGTTTGTATTGATAAGAGGAAAGCAATTCAAGTGAAGAGGTTGCGCTGGAATTTCAGAGGGACCTAAACTATCTTTATGGATGGGTTGCTGGTTGATATGATGTGGGATGTTCATGACTGGTTCTTCAATCCAGACTCTAGATATGCTGTTTTCATATTTAAGACAAGAAGCGGATTGATCAGTTGGTTGTGGTCGGAGGAAAAGACAGTACAAAAGGACTAAGAAAGAGTTGAGTATTCTCTTTCTTGGGGAGAGTGAACGTAGTTATTCATTTGATGATGATTATAGGAAAGAAAAAAAAAATAGAAAATACTTGACAATGACATTCTGGTTTTTGAGTTGCAGAAATGTGTATTAATAGAACTTAAAATTAGTTGATTTTGATCATACTTGAAGTTATTTCTTTTCCTCACTTTCTTTCTTTTTCTTTCTGAACTCTAAGTTTCTAACTCACAAGCTTTTATCTTTTCCCGTTTTTCAAGAGAAGTGCACACATCAGTTTAGATTCTCAAAGAATTTTATTTAGTATAACTGTAACAATACTAGCAGCACTGATAGTGGCATCTGATATGATCGCCATGAAAAACAAACAACAAGAAAAATGATAAAAGGAGAAACCGCCCAAACCCCAAATTGAGCTTTTGGGAATAGATTCCAGTGGTTCATTTTAGGAGAAAAAAATGAACTAGTCTTTGGTGGTGGTGGTAAACCGGTAATGTCTGAAGGGGGTGTAAAGCGGCGTCAGGGGGCTCCTACTCTGGTAGGTTCAGATCTATGAATATTAGAAAATGAATGAAAAAAAAAAAAGAAATGAGAAAAACTTACATTACAGACTACTTACCTCCTGCCGGTATGGTCGTCGGCCAGCGGAAATCGACCGATGGGTAGATGGAGAAGAATGGAGCCGCCAAGGGTTTCAGGGTTAGAGTTCGAATTGAATGGAGAAGATCAAGAAACCCTCCCTTTAGGCGCGCACGTTTCATTAACGGAATGCTGGAAACGGCGTCAACCTCCCCTCGCACGCATCTCGCCTAGTGCTCGTGTTTTATGACACGCGTCGAGTTCCGATTGTGTGGGACGTATTTGAGGGGGCAAATCTGTGTGGGGGGGCAGATGCGAACCCCTTGGGGTTGGACTGACGTTTCTCCTTCTGTTCTTCACTGGGGCCCACGCGCAAATCCTCCTCTATTTAATACAAACATCTCCTTTTGTCTCGTCAATCACTCGTCACACCCCATCCCCTCTCTCTATCTCATTCAATCTCGATTTCGATCCAGAGTGAAGTTGGGTTCTGTTTCAACTTTCAACGTCTGAAGTTAGCATAATGAAGAAGGGCTACGACAATGCTCCTACTCCTGGTCGTCGGAGTCTTGTCTGCGGTGGCAACCGTGGCGGCACAGGAGATGGCACCATCGCCGGCGCCTTCCATGAAGACAGGATCAGCCTCTGCTTTCCCCATCTCCGGCCTCGTGATATGCTCGTCGCTCGTCGTTTCTCTTCTCGCTCTTATGAAGCAGTAGACACTACGCTAGGCAGTATTTACTGATTCAGAGATGACATTCTTTTCGGATTGAGTGATTTTATAGATTCTTTCATTTGGGAAGAAGTAATTTGGATATTCTTATTTGTCGTTGTCGAAAATCCAGAATTTTTATTTATTGCTTTTATACTTGATTTTTTTATAATAATAAATATATGCATTGTCATTAATTCTTTGTTATTCTGGCCTGGTAATCTTTTTCTTCTCTGTTGGCGCGCGACTCTCAGTGTGAGCGTGCTTTCCCTTTCCGCGTCACTGCGGAATTCTGATTAGCTGAACGCTTTACGGGATGATGTTTTACGCCAGTATTAATTCATAGGCCCACCGTCAGTAGATTCCGGATCTGTGGTTACCGACAGAGATGATACAATTCAGATCTCTCTAAAAAATAAGAAAATTGCTAAAACTCCACTAACGTTTCTGGTTATTGCTGTTCTTAAAATTTAGTAATTTGAACCACTTTCCCAAAAACTTTTTAATAGTTGTAAGTAGACCTTTAAAATATCTAAAATGTCCATGCAATTATTTTTTTAAAGCCCTCATACAATTACTCTTTACCAAAATATTTATTTTTCAAAATTTTTCTCGGTATGAATGGCTAGCCTAATTCATATCTTTTTCTAAAATTAGTTTATTTTTTAAATTTTCTCTTCAAATCAATAATTCGTAACTTTATATTCTCCTTCTTTTCTTTTATTGTTTATAAAGTTTATATTGTTTTTACTATAGAAACTAATTTCAATAATAATTATATGAATATTTTGGATATTTCAATGTTTTGATTATAACAGAAGGAATCTATTTATATTGTATCAAAAAGTTCAAGAAAAGTTTCAGCAATTTATCAAAAAAAAACTCATTAGGACCATTCATCCAGTTAAAGCAGATTCAGTCAAAGCAAAGTCCATTCGAACAGACATCATAATCTTGCATCGGAGATATTCCCGATGAAAGGTTATAAAGGCTGTTGGAACACTGTTCGAATGGGCCTTACTCTGACCGAAGCCGATCTCGGATGTTGGATCGGAAAAATTAAACCATAAAATGTGACTCGAGTCATTGTACATAAAATTCCTCGGTTAACTGAACAATCAGGAATCCAGATTTCCTACAATGGCAACGAGGTGGATATGTACCCTTTCAAAAGGTCCAAAACTCTAAATCCCAAATCCCTCGTCTCATTATCATCATCCATGTCTTATCTCAATTAATTGGATCCATTACGTGAATCATGAATAAATTTGTATCAAAAATTTTAATTATTGATTAAAATATATAAAAATTATCATTTTTTAAATCAAAATACTATTAAATTTAACACCAAATGCATAAACTCAAAAGCCTTTTATAATATGCAAATAGGAGGGAGTATTAGATTTAACCAATTACCATTTCCTATCTATGCCCATAATGGGTCGGGATCAGAGTCAAAGATAACAACGAGGAAACCCAACAACATTCGACACCACACATTTCATACATGACACATTCCACTTTTATAGTAGACCCCAATTTAGTAGTGTTGGAATCCCAACTCCCCATTTCTCGCCACATATGATAGAAATTACCATTGTACTACTTGTTATCTAAGCTGTACCCCGATCCGGATTTTGACAAACACAGAGATTTTCAGCCCAAACGCGTTCGACTCTCCTTGGCTATTTATCGGCCCCTAGAATTTTCAAACCAATGAATTATGAATGGTTTAGAGCGTACACGGTTTCAGCAGACAAAAGTCACAGACATAGCAACTGCAACTTTGAGTGGAGAACATGGATCAGAGTCGAGTCGAGCTTCGTAGTTAGAACTTAGAAACCATACAAGAAGAGAAACAACATCATGAGACGAAAATTATCACACACACTCAAGTCTCAACATGCTATTACATAATCGTATTCATGAATCTGAAATCCGATTCCGAAACAGAGAAGATACAAATAATGAAGTAATGAACAAGAATCACTTATTTACTAATAACATTAATAAGCAAATCTCAGGAACAAGCAACGATCCCAGCAGTCAATAAAACAACCAGAAGATGTCTAATGCAGCTTCAGGAGGGCCAGAAGAGAAAAGAACAGAGACGAGCAGAGGACCGCGCCGGAGATAGACAGAGCAAAGCCAGATCCAGGGACCATCGAAGGCTCCGATGCCGGAGCCGTCTCATTCTTCTGCGCCGATGCGGTAGCAGCTGCCGCTGAGAGTATCGCCATCACGAGGCAGGCCAGCACCGCTGCCTTGTAGATGCTAACTTGCGCCATTCCTCTCCTCAAGCAAAAACGTGAACAGAGAGAAACGTGTTACAGAGTGAACTGAGGAAAACTGTCCGAATGAGATATCCAGCTACGGCTGAGAGATTCAGGACTGAGGAGGAAATGGAATTTATAGGACTCAAAAGAGAGCGCCGTTGAACCCACGCAGAACGTTGACAGCTAGACTCGCTGCGAAAAAATCAAACGGAAGGTTTCGGTGTACTCCCGCTCGCTGATTCGCTACGCTCCAGCTTCCGGTTTTGGTTCTTCAGCGGCGGTCCGTGGAACCGTTAAAGTTCAACGTCACCTCCCGACACCTGGCCTATGTCTTTAGGATTCGACTGATGGAGTTGGCATCAGCTGAGACCTCCCAATGAAATACGGACACGTTAGCGACGCAGCGAAAAACCAGACCACCTAGGCACCTGGCGTTTTGATTTTGAAACAAACCGCTAACGTTTCGGTTGTCTCAGGATAGTGTTGAAACGGTGGTCGCAGCTGGTGCGAGCTGCGCCCATACTTGCAAGGTCGGTGTGCTGTGTCTATAATCATTTCCAGCTCGACCCGGAAGATAGGCCCAAAGACCGGCCCGGCCTGGCCCGGACTTATATTTCAGGTTCAAAATCTAAGGTAGTCTTAGACAAAAAACCCTAATCATAGGTGCTAACCCCAGCACGGGCACTGTAGGGGGTGTCAATTGGACCGGATTTGGTCCAATATGAATCCATTACAGATGGATCAAGTCCAATTCAATCTGATAAGTACTTCAGACCATTTTGCACCAGCCTAATTTAATGTTTGGACCATCCTATATGTTTAAATTGGTTTTTATTTAGATTAATTTTGATCCAAATCTGATCCGTTGACACTTTCACTCTTTTCTCAATGGACCAGATATTGGTCCATCCCATGAAATCCAATATAAATCCATTAAGGACTGATTAGGTCCAATCCAATTTAATAAATACTTTTGACCATTAAGTTTGAATTAATCCAATTCAATGTATTTTATGGTTTCGTCCAATCCATCTAAATTGATTTTGATTTGAACATGTTCAACCCAAAACTAGTGCATTGACGAAGTACCAACTTGGCCTGGCCATGATCATTATTAGCAGTATGTGATGGACCACACATGTTTCCTAGAGTCTTTTTTCAGTTAATTTTATCAACAATACATAAATGTACTAAAAAAATATAGTTGCGTTTTGGATTGGTCAATGCAAATTTGTGAGAAAGATTTTTGTATTAAACCTAAAATGTCAAATTTAATACAAATTGTTGAGTTGATTAATACAAATTTGTACCTAAAACGTCAAATTTAATACTTCTCAACATGCATTTCTCTAATTGAATTGACACTCTATGATATTCAACACTCAAATGCTATGCCAAATACATCTTAAGTAATTCAGACAGAGTATACCCATCAAAAAAATTAAATCAATAAAAATCAAATAGATATTATCTGAATCTAAAATTCTGAATAGTTATGAGTTTTGGACGTAGGTCGTAAATGGATCAGAATTAATTTAATTTTATTAGAATTCGAATCTTTCGTTTAAATTGGATTTAAATACCCATTCAATCATAATTGAATCGATTTGGATTTAAAAAAGCACGATCCATTTAATTGGACTGAATTCGGGTATTACTTGATCAGTTTGTGGTCCAGCAATCGAATCTGATTTGTTATTTCGATCCTATTACTTTTTAAATTCTTTTAAGGCAGTTTTTGGTTTGACAGACAATAAGAGAAACAGAAAATTCATTGGAAGTTCCTATTAGGCTCATTAGAAAGAGTATAAATATAAATATAAATATATAAATACAAAAATATACAGTACAAATCAAGTTTAAAAATATAAAATACAAGTACAGATTTGTATTTGTACTCCTTCCCAACTTAGCCTTTGAAAATAATATAAATACAAATAAATAGAATAAATACATGCAAATAGTACAAAATAAAAGGTTTTACACTATACATTTGTATTTGTATTTGTGCAAATATAAATATGTAGATGCTTATTTTGGGACAATTGCAAATACAAATATGTTCCGTGAAAACCTTGTATTTGCATTCTTTCCAAATCGAATAAAAAACTTCACCTCAATTTTTTGTCTCTTATTTTCTATCAAATCAAGCATAGTTAAAATTCAGTGGGATTTTACCAAAATTATAAAATCATGTGAATTTTTCATCAAAATTCATGGGATTGAAATTGGTCAAAGTCTTTATCTTTCCATCATGTCTTTCCAGTATTATAGGTTTTTTCAAGGGTTCGACTATGATATGGAAAAGATATGATATCTGAAAAACTTCTGACCAACTGGAATTAGGTATTATTTATCAAAATTCATGGCTAGGTTTTAATTGATCAAAAACTCTTCCCATACCATATCTTTTCCGCATCATAAATTTTCACTTTTTTCAATATTTAGATGTATAAATTTCTTGAATTCAAATCCATGTTTTACGATATATTGAGGTCACCTAGTGTAATGCCAAATTTGTTTTGGCATTTCATATTTGTTGCATTACAAGTTTTCAAAGGGTAGGGTCCCAAAACAATAGACAATTTTTTCTGTTCATATAAAACTATCCCCACCATTCTAAGCAAGATTACAAAATTGAATAACTTTAATGAGTTAAGGGTGAAAGAAGGAAAGGTAAACAGACCATTTCATAGCTAAAAATTGAAACCAGATTCTTTATCTTTGAGAGTTGGTAGGGCGATATGTTGTGACCCGTTAACTTCTAAGACAAAAAGCAAGGCAATTTTCTTCTATGGGAATTGTGTCCTTTGCCGTGATTTCAATAACATTAGTTTTCACTTTTCATTGACAGATGGCCTTAACCTCACAGAGCCACAGCCCCATTAACATCTTTCATAAATAATAATTTATAAGTATGGGAGATGTTTCCAATGCATGGTAGGATGTGCGTGTGAGACTGGTGTGAAGCACCCTATGTGAGGAGCAGATTCGGTCTCCATCTCCCCATAATAATAACACAAGGTACATAAGATGTTCCTCACATGGTGAGATAGGGCTGTGAGATCGATGTGAGTGCGCCGCGCCCTGTGGGGAACAGATCCGAATTCTCCTTAAATCGTTTTCTTTTTTTAAGAAAACATATAAAAACAAGTTTTTTGATGTTGTATGGCTTTTCAATTTTCATGAATAATTAAACCTGCATTCAAGAGATTTTACTTCAGTTTCTTTTTCATAAACTATTTTACTGTTTTGAATCACATAATATATATCTTTACTTTGTTATTTGATTCTAGAAACAAGAGTCTCTTATTATAAAATAAGAAAATAAAATAAATATAAGACATCAGTTGGATGCACTCTGACCATCCATCACCAATCACTATCAACTGCCATCACCTGCTCTCAATTACTCTTCGTTGCAGGCAATTTTGACTATATAAGGACACCGGAATTCAAACTCTAAATCTCCTCTCCTTCTTGATCCAACCCCTCAGAGCCCTATGCTAATTTTACCTAGGAACCTTCGTGCTGCGAGAACTCCCAGGGCCCTCTAATATCGGCCTAGGATGTTAGAAATCACGTTGATGCCTTCGGCTACATATTTGGCAGCAACAGATATCTTAATCCTTATTTGAAACTGGTTGGAAATCTCAACGGACCAAATAAGAAAAACAGATGAAATTTAGATAAAACGATACCAACAACAGACGAATATAGTTTTATTACTCATAATATCAAACCCAGAATCAAACACAGTATTAATCACATCAAACCCCAAAATAGGAGAAGCACTAACCAAAGATTAGGGCAGCCAAAAATGAATTCCCCACACCTACCACCACCATCACCACAATGATACACAGTAACTGCTCTGAAAGGATAAAAAGGAAAAGCAATTCCATTCAATCTACTGATTAAGAAGCGCAGCAAGTGACAACAGCAGGGAAGAGCATATAATAGCGCCCGAAACCGGCAACGCAAGTCCAGCCCCGGTAGCCATCGCCGGCGAAGGCGCCAGATCACCGTCCTGCGCGGTTACGGCGGCTGCAGAGAAGACAGCCACCACCAACACAACAACGAAAGCAGCAGCCCTGGAGATGCTAACCTGCGCCATTGGTGCCTAGAGACTGTGAGGAGGAAGAAGATGAATGAATTTACAGGTGTGAGGGGTCGAAGAGAGTAGAGAGACTAGAGAGGGTTGTGGTTTGTGTGTGTACGAGAGAGACTGAGAGGAAGAGGTTTGATTTTATAGAGGTGCGTTTGGGGGGTGGAGATAACGAGCTTCTTCGTAACGTTTAAATTAATGCCTTTTGGGGTACGCCAGGTGGGGTGCCAGACAAGGAAACCTGACGGCTTCTGAAGTGTCGTGGGTCCCCCAACTGCCTTTCTTCTTTCAGCTTCAGGTGGGATGGTCCATTCACTTAGGCCAGCTGTCGCTGTTAGATGAACGCGAAATCATCCCCGTCTCGACGTAGTACCGGTTACGTAATGGAAGGAAATCTTACACTCAATTGCCACGTGTCGTATTATGAAGGATCTAGATCTATCGATCAGGCGGTGTTGCGTAGATAATTATGGTGGTACGTCTACTTTTAAACCTGCCAATCTGCCATGCTGGGACCTTCACTTCTTTTTTCTTTTTTGTTTTTTGAAAATTTGAGTTCGATTTTGAAATTAGCCGTTGCTCAACGGCCAAAATGGAGAAGATCCAGACCCGTGGTGGGACCCCCTTTAGAGATGGGTCGCCGGGTCCCTTGATGACTCGGAAGCCATCCGATCCATGTGTACAGATTGGAATTTAGGGTGCTTTAGGAAAGTACAAGGGACGGCCCCAAAATGGCATGGTCCTGGGGACCTGGGGACCCGGGGACAGCCTGCCTTTGACCCAGAAGACCATATTTGAAGAATTGGATTTGGACTTGGGGGCAACCTTAGTCTTGTAGGGTCATGTTTGGATTGAACTACTTTACTCAGCGTTTTGAGACTCGGAGCGGAGCAACCGGATTGACAGAATGTTCTCCAGGTCCCGGTTTTACCACTTGACCGGGTGGTTTGCTCCAGCCCACCAAAATGTGATTTAACCGGGACCCGTAAAGGCCACCAGTTCCTGAATTTTGCGATCTGACCATTTGGTCCAGGCCATGTCTTAAAACATTGACTTCACCCACAATTGAGTCGAGGTCCGGTTTGGTTTCTAAAATTCAGAAAACTGAAGCAAAATGATGAACCAAAATCTGAAATTATCCCGAGTCCAAATCAAACCAGAACGTTTCTAAGTCATGCCAAACCGCTAATTTCAGTTTGATTTGATTTAGTTTGACCATGTGGATGGTATAATGAACACCCCTACTTGGTTCCTCTTACCTTTCACCAGACCACCTCTTGATTTTTTATTTTCATGTCTAAACCCTAAACCCCTGAATCCTAATCTTAAATCCTAAAATCTAAGCTCTAAATCCCAAAATTCTAAAATTAACATAAAAAGTAAATACCTCCGACCTTTATTATCTATTAGACCGGACCAATTGGCTGGTTATAAATGGCAACAAGGATTCCACGGAGGAGGAGAAAAGTTTCTCATTTAAATGGTGTTAGTTCAAAATTTTCATTGTATTCGGTAGCGTTGCAGTTCAATGTAGGGCCAAATAGGGGTATCAATTGAATCGAATTTGCTCCGATGCGATTTAATTATGAATCCATTACAAATGGATGAGGTTAAATGCAATTCTATGAATAATTTGAACATTTTGGACTGGTCCAATTTAATGTCTAAACTGTCCTATCTGTATAATTTATATTTCTTTCGATTCAACAGATTCATTGACACCTGTAGGGCCTAGCCAGTGGAATTATGGGGCCCATGCCTGTACTAGGGCCAGATCAGACCAGCCCAACACTTGTAATACCTAGGCTAGGCCTGCCCCACAGATTGCTCACACCCTGTTTGGATCATATGGCTTTGGGTTGAAGTTCTGCTGTCAAAGTTGATAGGATTGACAGATTTCTTTATCAATTTTCCTTTTTTTTCTAATACATCCAGGTCATAGAAGCATAGTTTCACCTCATAATTGCTAGTTAATTAGTAGTGTACTGTACTAATACACATAATTGCTTGCATCACATGAATGAGTTGTTTTTAATGTGACTGCCTAGCTGCCAAACCAAGGTACCCCTATCATTGGACTCACCGTGCCTTACATTGCATCCCTTTAATAAAGCCTTAGCTGTGTCTAAGGATGCCAATGGATCGGGTTCAACACGGGTTACCATCAACTTGAACCTGCCCTTTCCATGCTTTCACCCGAATCCAATCCAATCCGATTCAATAACATGTAATTTCTGAACCTGCCCCGGTCCTATATTGTTTGATCCGATATAAACCCAACCTAACCCATAGTATTTCAGTTATATTTTTTATAGGATTGACTATAATGTAAAAAAAGAAAATTTATCAAATCGACTTATGGGCATTATAAAAGGAATAATCAATCAGGTGGGTTTTCATCAAAATATGGAGAATTTTGATTGGTCAAAGCCTTATCATGTCTTTGTGGCATAGATTTTCTTTTTTTTTATATATAAAACAAGTAAAATTTGTGGTCAACTAACCAATATCACAAATGTGATAAATATCTAGTATTTATCAAAATTCATTGATGGGTTTTGATGGGTGAGAACTCTTCTGAGGTGAAAAGTTATAATAAATTATAAAAATACAATGACCCAATGGAATTAATTGGATAAACCCAACCTAAATCCAAATTCAATGATCAAAACCCTAACCCGAATTATTCCTAATAAGTATAGAGTCATGCCAAGTCGGATTTACCATTTAACCCGACCCAATGACATTCTAGATGTATCTCTGTCTCTCGGCCCATACTTAGCCCATTCTTGTGCTAGTTCAAACTCAAAAAGGTTGGCCGGATGGCCCAACCCCAAATTACTCAGACCACATCTCCGCCCCCATGTATTTGGAACATCCCTCGACGATGTATTAGAATGGATAATGTCATAATCGGGAGATGCTATCAATATACGGCGGGGATGTGTTGTGGGGTGGAGATGTGAACTCCAAATTACCTGTCCTTGAGTTTTGCTTTTCCGTTCTTGGTGAAAGACTTTGACCAAATCTTAACGCAAGACCTGGCGAGTGATTCGTAAATCGTCTTCCAGACTTCCACACGTCGAGCTATGACCATTTTCAGAAGCCAGAAAGTCACAGGTTGCGAATCCAATTCCACAAAAATCTCAGAAACGAAACGAAAATTCCAACCGCATTACACCCTAAACGACCCAAAATCCTCCCTAGCTATAAATACCCACCACCACCCACATTCCTCCTCAGGCCTGCAAAGAGAAAGGAATCAAGCAGCCAATAAATTCTACACCTCCAAGGCGGGTCTCGGTGATTTCAAATCTCGCTTTCGAGTTCTGTTTGTTTTCTTGCTTTCTGCCGATCAATACCCGTCATGGACATGAAGAAGAAAATCTCCTGCGCAGTCCTCGTCGCCGCTGCCTCCATAAGCGCAGCACTGGCCGCCGAACATGAGGTCTTGGCACCCGCCCCTGGACCTGCAGCTGGAGCTGGACACTCCAGTGGCTCCACCGCCACCGTGCCCGTTCTCGAGTCCCTGGTCGGGGCGTCGCTTCTGTCCTTCTTGGCTTATTACTTGCAGTAGCCTCACCCACCCAGAAAAGCAAATAAATGGACGAAGGCATCTTCCGCGAAACCAGTGGAAGAGGAATGGCGGAGGATTGAGTTTGATTTTAATTTGAAGCGCTTTTCTTTCCTTATTTTTATTCTTTATTGTTTCATTTTCTTCTCTTTGATTCATTTGTTATTTGTTTTATGTTATGTTTTGAAATGAATGAATAAATGGAGCCTTGTGTCTGTATCTCTCTCGCTCTGCTGTGGTATCAACTTTTTTTTTCTAGTATTTCTAGTATAACATATGGGTCCGTTTGGTTTTATAGTTGGAATCAGAATTGGAATGAAACCTTTGGAATTGAAATTTGAATGATCTATTTCCATATCAGTGGGAATGGAATTTGCATTCTATCAAATCAAACAGTTAGAATCCAAATGGCCAATTATACCTAGGGGTGATCATGGGCCGGGCTTTGCCCTTATGACAAGGGCTATAGTTTAGGCCCGTGCCCAATCTGGCCTGGGGTTCTGGGCCTGAAATGTAGTCTAGCCCAGGTCTATATGGGTCCGGGCTAGGTCGGGCCTGATTTCGGACCAATGCCACTCATATAAAATATTACATATCTATATATTAAATGACATAACTTGCATATAAACTTATTTTATACATTATATAATATAAAATATTACATATAATATAAATTATACATATCGTGTTATAATATTTATATATAAAATATAAATATAATATAATATAATATAACATGTATTCATATGTATACATTATACACAATATGTAAGTTTAAATATATGTGAACCGGGCTTGAAGTATTAGCTCAAGCCCGGCCCTAAAATTTATGGGCCTGATGTGGGTCTGGATCATAATTGAGCCTGAACACAAAACCCAGGTCCAAGCCCAGAATTTCTAAGCCGGACTTGTACAAGTTAGGTCGGGCTGGACTGAAATGATCACCCCTAATTATACCTAACAATTGGGTCAAAAAGCTTTGAATTAATTTCAGATCCAGTTGAATTTTGGGTCGTGAAAACAAATGTTACACCCAAATCCTAAATGTTAGGATTAGGATCGATTCACCCGATCCGATTCAACACCTAATTGAGACTATTTAAGTGTTGAATAGTTTCAATATATATATATAATTTCTAACAATATATAAATAGTCTCAATTAGGTGTTGAATCGGATCGGGTTATTCTCAAATTCAGGTAATTAAATATGAGACCCTAATTTGATTTTTTCGGGTTGAATTGGGTCAGTCTTTTAACAGGTTTAATTTAGACCCCTGTTCTAGAATCTCTCTTTTTGGTTGGCTATTATTTGATTTAATGATTACATTGGCAGCAATCGATAGATTAGAATCTTTTATTCCAAAACTCACAATGGTAAGGCTGCTCAATCCTTTTTTTCATTTCCTTTCCCAAATTTACACTTTCAGATAGCAAACGAACAGCCTTTAGTTAAAATTCAAAAAGACAAAAAACTCGGTAAAATGTCCGCAATTTATGCTAGAGACAGTTGGATAATTAGCCACGTGTTATGACCATGCTCTCTTGTAACAACTAGACGAGACCGGATCTGCTCCTCACACCTGACACCTCACACACACATCTTATCATACATTGGGAACATCTCCCGTACTTATATGTTTTTGAGAGACTCCCAATGCACGGTGAATGTGCATGTGAGGCACCCATTTGTGAGGAACAGATCCCATCACTTGGATAACTCGGGCCAGCCTGAATTGGGATCTGCTCCTCACACAGGGCGCATATTCGATCTCACGTATACATCTCATCATGTATTGGGAATATTTCTTTTGAATAATAATGTATAATAATGGGAAATGCTCCCAATGCATGATGCCATGTGTCTGTGAGATCAGTGTGAGGCGCCCTGTGTGAGGAATAAATCCGATCTGCCAGCACAAGGAGCAGCTTTCGTCAAAATCTGTCTGAGATGGCCCACCAGGTGGAGCCCATACTCATGGGTTTCTCTCTTCTGTTATACTTCATCGAGGTTGAGGTCGTTTATGCTGCGACGGCCAGGGTATTGGGTGTTTTCCGGCGTGGTTGTCATTTTCCCGGCCACCATTCTTTGTCCTTGCCTTTGTTTATTTTTTCTGAGTTAAACTAAGGTGGTGATTGGTGTGATGACTTCTCTGAGGGGAAAAATTATAAATAATGAATATAATATGGCTATCATTCTTTCGTTGTAAAGGTTCTTCGTAGTAAACAATTGGTGATGGTCGGATAGTTGTCAAATAGGGTCCATTTGATTTGCAATCAGAATAGGGAATCGAATGGGAATTGATATTTTTCGGAATTGGAATTGAAATGGTCTATTTTTATAGTCTGTTTCTTTTAAATACGAAAAGAAATGAAAATTGAAATAAGTGGAAATTAGACTTCATTGCTAAGGGAGGGGCAGGGAATGACCATTCCTTTAAATGAGAATGTGATTCTAATTCTGCACAACCAAACAGCTAGAATCACAATAACCCATTCCGATTCCAATTTCAGACCCTATTCCTATGAGTCAAACGGGGTCTTAGTCTTTGAGGCTCTATTTGTTTGCAGTTCAATTTCATTTGCACTAATATAGATTCATGCAAGGGAGTGCAAATGAGAAATTTGCAAATTTTGATTGATTTCTCCTTATTTTTTGCTTTGATTAAGGACTCATCTTCTATTTTACAGTCAAAATGCCAAATGCAGCCTTTGTTCTGCTAAATCTGCAATGCAAACAAAGTAAGTGAATTAGCGATTAAGATGTTCTGCACTCTACAAATATATCTTCTCCGGTTCAGGTCAGTGCAAAGTGGGTTCGGATTTCCATGCCCATTTTGCATTCATCTCGTCTGTTTTCACAAGTGCAAAGTTATAGGACATATGCTAATGTTTGGCCTTTCCAATCGTTACAAAAAAAATGTGCATTAAGCTCAGGGTTTTTTGACTGTTATGGAAGAGATATTCAACTTTCTAATTTATATTTTAAATCTTAATTGGTGAAACAATTTTTGGTGATGTATCAATATTTTGTGCTAAGTATCTCACCATTTGGTTTGAGCTGGGGGCAGATTAAGTGCCGAGTTAATTGGGCCGAGCTGGGCAGGTCAGGTGCCGAACTGACTAGGCCAAGCTAGGAAGGTTAGGTGACAAGCTGACTGGGCCGAGCTAGGTAGGTTAGGTGACGAGCTGACTAAAGTGTCGAGTTGCCTATTAGGTGCCGAGCTGACCAGAGTGTCGAGCTGCCTATTAGGTGTCGAGCTGACCAGAGTGTTGAGCTGCCTGGGAGGTGCCGAGCTGCCTGGTGACGAGCTAGATTGATGAGATTCATTACTCTTTAGAGACCTGCAAGGAACCAAATGTCAAAGGACCCAGGGTGGCTAACCCGGCGAGGTCGCTCCGATGCTTAAGTTAGTACTCTCATAGTAGACTACGAGCTAAAAATCATAAAGTATGAGAGATAGAATTTGCTTACTTGCTTACTTGCCCCCTATGCCATTGGGGTTGGTGCCTTTATATAGGCATTGTTTGGCGTGGGTTTCACGCACCGCATCCGAGATTTTCGAGAGGTCGCCTAAGTGGTCTAAGATTCCCTGAGGAAACTGCCATGCACGTTGACCACCCTCTGGATCGTTCGGCACGTAGGCCAACTTCCAAGGATCGTGGGAGTGTTGGGATATGCATGCCGAATTTGTCGGCGAGCACGTCTCGCAAGTTGCTAGATCGGCGCATGTGCCAAGTCGACGCCTGGGCCAGGTCGCGCTGGGCTAGGCCGCCAGTTTGGACACCATCAACTTGGCAAGTTGTTGCATGAGTGGTTCCAGGCGTCACCTAGTTGTTCTGAGGTGCCACGTGTCACAATGTCATTAGAGAGCCAAATCCACCCTCATCACTAACCATTGTGGAAGAGCTTTTAAAATTTAATCCAACTCTTGTAAGTTCAATCAAGGTTTTTAAAACTGAATCAGACAATAAATCGATTAGGGGTTTGGTTCTCGAGTTGAATAATCCAATTGCTCAAACTAAACAAATGGCCTGTTCTGACAAAAAAAATAAAAAAATGATTAAAATCATTGGACGATTCGAACGGTTTGATCATCCGGGTCAGCAATTTACTAACCAAATCAATGGTTTTCGCAATATAATGATTCTAGGGTAAAATGGCCGACTGATTCCCGGTTTTCAGTTTGACCGTCTGATCCAGTCTGGTTTTGAAAACCATGAGTTCAACTGGTGTAGTTGCAAAAGCCAACCAAGAGTATACACCTTGTGACCAAAATATCTAATAATATTTTGGGGTTTTTACTAAAACAAAGAAAAGTCGATGTTTTTTTTTTATAGAACCATGAAAATAGTAATTTGATCGAAAAAGAGAAAAACATAATAGCATTTGAAATGAACAAAAATTGAATCGCATTGATGATCAATCACAACGATTAACTAAAACTCTTAAGTAAGAAATGGACATATTCCAATTTGCATGGGGACTAGAAGCCCTAGAAAGGGAAAAATGGTGAGGAAGAGCCCTAGAAAAGGAAAATTGGTGAGGGAGAGAGGGAGCTTGCGATCTCTCCAATTGCAAACGCCTCATCTTGAAGGATGATGCATTTGGGCTTTTCTCTTTCGGGACTATCACCACTTTGAAATCAAAAAACTCTAACAAACCAACCTTTGGGACTTCTGCTTATTCCCTCGTTCTCTGAAATGCAGAGAGGGTTGTTATGTTGACGGGGGCGGAGCTAGGAAATTTTCATGAGGGGGATTAAAACCTATGGTGAATTGGGGGGAGAGGGGGAACAAATATGGATGGATGGTCATAGGGGGGGCCAATCTATTGGAGTGGGGAATGGGAGAGAGGGAAGTTTACATGAAATAGTGGGGATTTTTGGGCCATAGCGGGGGCCATGGCTCCCCTGGGTCCTCCCTGACTCTGCCCTTGTATGTTGGGGCCCAGAATGAGTTTTTGGGTGAGAGCATGCTTTTTTGGGCCCTCAAATATAGTTATTGGTTCCACAAAGAAACGGGTCTGACTCACTTTTCTGGGCCTCAAAGATAGGGATGGCAATTTTCCCCATTTCCCTAATTCCCATGGGGTTCTACCTTGAATGGGACAAAGATGGTAATGATTTTCCCCTGTGGGATCTCCACTAATATATATGTATATATATATGTATGCATGTATGTATGTATATGTTATATATGTATATATAATATTTATATATTAATATTTTTTAAAATATGGTTTAATATGTTTGAATCTTTTGTAATAGGATTGTCAATTTTAATTATTTTATTTTTATTTTTTTAAATAAAATAAAAAATAAAAACAAAATGATTAACATTATAAAAATCACGGAAAATAAAAATCCCATGGGGACGGGGATAACCTTGTTCCCATTATAGAGACAAGGACCGGGATGGGGATAACTTTATCCCCCGTGGGGACAGAGATGGGGATGGGAATTTTCGCAGGGACGGGCCCTGCTCCGTTCCCATTCCTACTCAAAGATAGCTTATCGGTTACACAAAGAAACGGGTCAGATCGGGAGATTAATACAGCCGATTGGATTTGAATGAATCGGGTCGCATCCGGGTGCAATATATCCGGTTCACTTTTGCATGAGCACCAGCTCTGAAAAGGAATACTACCCGATCCGGGTATTAGTTAGATTCTCCATTGGTTAATGGTTATGTATCTTTTCGAGTATCGAGGTCCGACATATTTGATATAGATCATATTAGGCTTTTGAATCATTTGCTCCATTTTAGGATTGGAGGATTTCTTTTCGGGTGCAACCGGATCCGAAAACATCCAGGCGATTCGACCGATTCCGGTGTTCGTTGACCAAGTTATGAAACGGTAGAAGTTCGGACTTCGGTGTCCGGCAACAACAAAGTTCATTTCTCTGGTGGACCGTGGACGACTCTTTTAGTTTTCAGCTCTTTCATCTTGCGAAGAAGAGTTTGCAGTCTACAGCAGAAGAGATACAAAAATGGCTTCCTTCATTTCTCGTAGATTTGCTTGTACACTCCTAAAACCCTCTTATTCTTCTTCTGTTTCTGTATTTTCCAGCCATATGACCTTCCAAAATCGTAGCCCAAGCTCCTTCATTCAGGTCTCTCACTCAGACTCCGGTTTCAGATTCTCAAGGTTCTCAGCACAGAAGCTCGGAAACCCTGGTTTCCATCCATCTAACTTGCTCACCTCTCTCTCAGGTTCGAGAAGCAATCTAGGTCCAATCGTTTTCCCAGAAGAAAAACCCACAAACCCCAATCCCCCTTTCATCAGGTTATATTCAATTTCTGCAACTAAACCCAGAACTCCTGCTCATCTAGTTGAAAGACCCTTGAATTCTAAATTTAATTGGTTATCAGAGAAAACACTCAGAAACCCAGAGCTTAGATTTTTCTCAACTTCTTCAGATGATTTCGATTCTGAGAAATCCAATTACCCCAGTCAAAACCCGAAATTTAAACATCAAGAGATCGAGGGACCTACGGTCGAACGCGATGTCTCTGCTCTGGCCAATGAAACCCGAGATGTGTTAGAAGGACTGATGAAGACCATCTTTGATCTAAGCAAAGCTCTTGCCTTTCTGGGTCTTGTCCAGCTCGGCTGCGGTGCTTGGATTTCTTACATTACTCGATCTGCTCCGATTACGGAGGTCTCAATCCAGAGCTTGATGGCATTTGCATTCCCCTTCTCATTGGCATTCCTGCTCCGGCGGTCGTTGAAGCCAATGATCTTCTTCAGAAAGATGGAGGAACGAGGTCGGTTGCAGATTCTAACTCTAACCCTTCAGATCGCTAAGAATTTGAATCTCCTCTTTGTTCGAGTGCGTGGGGTTTCTTTGTTGTGTGTCGTGGGGATGTCAGCCGGATTGTTGTTTACTGTGTTCACGAGATGAGTTCTCAATTCCGTTCTGAATAAAAAGTTCTCTCTCTTTTGGGGCTTCCAATAGGAAATCTTAGCACAAATTGACAGTACGATATTGTTTCATTCTGTATTGACTCAGTTACTACCAGGCAAATAAGACAGGAAGATTTACAGTAAACCAGGTAAGGATCGATGTGGAAACGTGTTATAATTCAGGTGCCCATTGACACGACCAAGGACCCTCTTTAAATGCTCGGGCATTGGGTTCTACTCCCGAATGTCTCTGCATTCATGAGGCTCTTTGTCAATCAAATTGCTGTTAACCCCGGAGGAGATAGCTTCTTCTCCAAATGGTCTGCCCTGTTGAAGTAACCATGCACATAGTTGATGCAGAGATTCTAAAGCTTCAGCTCTTTGCTGGATTTGATTATCCCTTTGGGTCCTGGTGTCATCACCATGTAGAGTAGTCAGTGTACTCATTAATGAAATGTCATTGGTAATCCTTTTTATGTCATGAATGTCATCTTTTCCTGTTTTCTCTGAATGATTAAGGTCTTTGCTGACTTTGATTATCCCATTAAATTCTATGGCTGCATTTTCGGATGTCATGCAATCTGGGAGCATGTATGGAGTACGCAATGGGATCAAGTTTCTGCATTTGCTGTAAGACGCAGCTTCGTACCACATCAACATGCCTAACAGTTGGTGTGGTAAATGATGTAATTTCATTGTTAGGTGGGACTGGTGGGCTTAGGCCTGGAATTGCATATTTCTATTTTTGTGGTTTTAGTAGAACCAGCACCTCCAACCTCTATTATCAGCTTCTCTAACATCATCTGGATACTTTGCTAAACACATCTTCTGTGATCACTCATTTGTCTTGATAAGAACGTCTTCCACTTTATGTGAATGTTCGGATGGTTGATCCTTTTTTTCGCCTTTGTAGTTACCCATTGTCATCATAACCAAGGTGATATCATGCTAATGTTTTCCATCTATTGCAAACTATTGGGATTGGTTTGCTTTTCTTCACCATTGGCAGTCATCTCACTATTGTCAGGCACTGTCATCTGTAGTGGATAAACCATCTTGGTGTCATGTTTATCTGTTTTTAGGACAGAGGCTGTTGATAGCTCCTTATTGTGCAAGTTCCTTGGCTGTAAATTAGTGATTTCTGCAATTTGGATCAAAATTTATTGCCATTTCAGTGAATCCAATCTTGGTTCTTTGCCTCTATTATGTTTGCCGGCAGTGAACTTGCTAGAAAATCAACTTAGCATTAGCTTATTTCTTGAGTTTGCTGCAGACTTAATAGCTCTGCAGCCTAAAATGTGGATAAATGGTGGCATCAGAAATCAGATTATAATTTTTAAAACACGAAGGCGTGATGCAAGGCATTCCACTACCTGCAGGTGTAAGGCATAGTTCAAAATACAACAAGAAGGTATAAGCCTCCTTAAGGAGGATCTCCTCAGCATTGTCTTGATCAATGCCTCTGGTGTGCACCTCCGGGTGTTTTGAGGCGCTTTGCCTGGAGGCATGCACTGTTGGTCTATTTTCTAGCTTCTTCCTCAGCATTGTCTTGATCAATTGTTTGCCGTAAATGAACAGAAAGTTCTTTTTTTCATTCAGTAATTGCAGTATGGCATAGAAGGGCATGAGAATGAAGTTAGGGTCCTGAAACTTGCAATATAGATGAATACACAGTTGGAACTTGGGTGTGGGGAAATGGAGGGATCGTTTATCTTGTTAATCAGTCCAAATGAACAAGACTACTAAATTGAAGTTAGGGTCAAGAAATCTAGATAAACTGAAAGACTTACTGGAGCTCTAGATGCACGTTGTTTGTTGTACAGCAATTTCACACATACAGCAACCTGATAAAGAGTTACTTACCAGCGGACTACAGATGGAGATATGTGAAATGAAACTACAGTGACCAAATATCTAATTTGTAGTTGTAAGGCATATCTGTAACTCTGCGAGGATTTGTGGGCACATACAGTAGGGAGTTCCCACAACCTGTATAGCATTTAAAGTGCATCTCTGACTCTGAGGTTGATGAAAGCGTCTAGCCAAGTATTGGGGAACATGAGTGCCCCAAAAGTTTAAAGAGAATTCATATATTAAAGAGAAGTTTTGGCTTTCTGATTCTTGACTCTTGAGCGTCGGCTTGGGAACTTCCTTTGGTTACAAGGTATAATTAGTCAGTATATGAATATCTCAAGTTTCCCAAAAACGACTCTTCCACATCTTCATTCTGGCATATCTTCAAGGCTATTGCGTTTGGAAGAAGGCACTGACTTTGAGATGAATTGGTAAGCCTTGAGAAATGCGATGTCTGTAATGGGAGAATCGGAGAAACTAATTTTCGGTGCAATGCCTTTTAGCGGCTAAATCTTCTGCAAATCAAACCAAAAAAAAGACCATACAGAGGTCTGTCAAGCTTCTAAATAACCGACAAACCGAGCGGAAAACACACGCCAAACGGGGCCGACAGTTTACACATTTGGTGCACCTCTATACAGACCACAAAAACATCACGAAATGGTACTATCTACAACTTTGCACCCGCAATGAACCGAGCATTACAACGGCCATTGTTAACATTGATAAAAAGAAGGGAAATGCCCGATTAGCTTAAGCACGTCAATTCTCAAGACTCTGAAGGCAATGCCTCCATAACCCCCTCTATAAGGAATTAAGGATCATATGTTTTTTTTTCTCTTGGTGGCCTATGCCCTATTGCCTGGTTCAATGCTCTTATCTCAAGTATGCCTAATAGCTGGTTGGCCGTTTGCAACCACCAATTTTCAGCACATTTAGCATTCCGTCTTTTGATTACGATATCAAGATGACAAAAATGGAGAAAATGAAAATGTGCAAATTTCAAGTGGATCATAGATGCCTTTTTTGAGCTTTCCATCTCTAAAACTTTGACACGTACGTACGATTAATAAGCCCTTATTCGTTTGCAGTGCCATTTCATTTGCACTGGCGAAAGCAAATGAATTGGATGCAAATCCTGGTTCATTTTTGTTTTAAATTTTACTTTATTCTGATTTTTTTGGCATTAGAAATGAAGTGAAATAAAACTTAAAAGCAGGTAATAATTGAAGCATAAGTGGATTGGGTTTTGTGCAAATGAAATTGCATTACAAAACAAATCAGAGCCTAGGCACAAGATTGCACTCACTGAATATGATCGATGCCGTGCTTTCACAACGCCAAATAAACAGATTTAAAGACATTGGAGAGTCATCCCTACAATAGCCACGATTTTACACATTCTTTCAGTAGCAAATTTTTTCTATAAGAAAGACGCTGAGACAAGCCGTTCACTTGTGCTTTGTCTTCTTGGATTGCTTACGGCTTTCAACCTTCTTCCTTGCTGCTTCAAATTCCTCTTCGGTGGGCTCTGGATGTGATGCACCGCCATTATATTTGGCCATCAGTGATGAGAACATGGAATCAAATTGTTCTTTCCTCTGGCTTCGTCGTTGAGAAATAACTGCGAGCAACTCTGATTCAGACTCTTTATTTGATCTGCAATAATTTAAAAAAAAAAGTGGGTTAGGTTGGAAATAATCGAGTTTTCATGAAGTGAAACAAATATTTTGAGTGGGAGGCCAACTTTTTTCTTCGTTTTAGAGGATCAGTAGGTGGCTCTGTTTCAGCTATTTGCTTTGCCCACTTCTGGTAGGCTTTGGTTGTTTTAAGCTCTCCTGTCGAGGAAAAGTCTTTAATGTTATCAATCATGATTCATTGGTAGCTAGAGCCTGAAATCCATAAATATCATCCCTTTCAAAAAAGAAAAATGCATAAATATCACCCAAGGAATAGCAAGCACCCCTGAACAGTCCAGCACATTAATATGCTAAAGAATCATAACAAGATAGGCACAAGAAACCCTACCTGCAGCTATAGCCTCATCAAGAATATCCTTGAACCTGTGTGAATCCAGTTTAGGATCTGAACAGAGCATCGAACAGAAAAGCCTGTTGTGAACATCTCAAATGTCAATAAGGGTGCTCATGATAAACTGAAGAACCAAAAAATCAACTGAAACCAAGAAACTAAACCAACCAGTATATATTTAGTATTTTAAAAAATATTATAATATTATATTTATATTACATTCATAATTATCCATTTATGATATAATATTATCTATATATTATGTATAAATATATATTAGACCCAGTCATGGGTCACAATACATGTATATGCAAACCTCTAGAGTCCATAACTTTGCACTTAGTTATCCAATTGGGGTGATCTTTATGCTGATTTTGGGTAACTTTTCCAAGATCTCTGTGTTCCACCTTGCCCCACTATTTTTGCCAAAGAAAAAACCCTTTTTTGACCTCAAATCTCAATTTTTAGCATTTTTATAAGTTAAAAATTAAAAACTGAAATAAAAAAATATAAATTAGACATGAAATAATGCAAATATTTCATGTAAAATGTAATTATACATTGCATTTGATTTTTAAAACACTGATTTATATTATATTTTTTCTGAGAAGCAAAAAAACACTAATATATATAGATAATATATAAATATAAAAAACCAAAGAACCAAACTGGTTAACTGGTTAAACAAGAGATTCAGTTTGGCACTTTAGAAAAACTGAAGGGACTGGTTTCAAAAATGTGCCCATGGTTCGGTACCCCTACCTGTGACCTTGTACCAGAGGAAAGACAGCATTACACAAAATTCTATACCTGTTCATTTTGCCCTTGTACTTCTGAAAAAGATCCTTCAAATCATTCTTCTCTGAATCAGACCCTCGGTAGTTTGCTTCAAACTCTTCAATATCAGCTTCTGTGACCTGCCATTAAAACAAACTAAGGAGTTTATCTCTATGCCTAAACAATGTTAACAAGAAACAGGAATCTGAAATTTTTATTATGCAAATACAATTGGTAGCACCTTTTTGTACATTGTTCTGAAATAGTCATGCAGATTTTGAGCAACTTCCCCTGCAAGGTCCTGCTCAAAATAACAATAGTCAGATGCAGAAAGTGGATAATTTTCTAGTAACAAATTAATCCAACAGAAAAGTCACAAAAAGGCAAGAGTGCTTTCAGGAGCTACTCACAGCATCATCAATACAACCAGTTTGATCATATAGTGCCCTTTTCTCTTCATCTCCAAGAATAGATATCACCTTCTGTAGTTGCTGAAATTTCTCTTTGGCTTCCTAGAAGCAGAAAAACGAAGCACACTAAAGACATGGACCAACCCACAATAATACAACAGAAAATGGTGATTGGCATTATTGAGTTGAAAAAGTAAGACTTTCACCTCATCTCCAGGGTTCTTATCTGGATGTAAGCGCAACGCCAATTTATAATATGCTTTTTTAATTTCCTGTTGTGATGCTGTTCTCTCCACACCAAGAATCTACAAGAGCATTACTTCATCAGAATTTTTGTGATCTTCAATTCACAGAAGTGGTGACGAAATAATGTACAGTACATTACAAAGTAAAAAAATATATATATATATGCTAAACAACAAGTAATAAAAAACATACTCCAAGAGCTACTTTTTGTGATTCATCATGAGAATCTAAGAATTCAATGATAGACAATACATTCATCATAAAAAAATGATAGACAATAGGAGGACACCATATAAACCAGATATAACATTGCGTTAGGGTGGGTGGATTAGAATTTAGAACTTAGAAGTCACTCTTTTTTATTTTTCACTTGCACGACATAACCTCCAGAGAGGAGTCAAGACGTCATAGTTCCAGTGAGTCGGAGGCAGAGGAGGAAGTCAGTAGTAGAGACTGAGAGACAGAGAGACAAAGCCTCTTCTATATATTTTTCTTTTATTTGAGTGAAGGACTTCACAGCTGGCCACCTAATATTGGTTTTGTTATTTTGTAAGCTGGACTGGACTGGACCAACTTGGTTTGGGTTTTAGTTGGGTTAAACAGGTTTGTTGCCTTTTATAAGCCTATGCTCTGCATTGATGTAGCTGCCACCATATAGCTGGGAATTGGGATAAGGTTTGAATGATGATGATGATTTGTGGGACACTTGTACTTACAGGTGAAGCTTTAATAGTGGGGTGAGTATTTCAAATTGGTTGTGTTTTCCTAGATTTCATCAAGGTTTTGAAAGGCTAAAGGCAAATGCAATGTGAGACAGATGGGACCAGAGAGTCGATGTATAACTGTATAAGCCTCGTTTATCAAAAAAGAAAAAACTGTATACGCCTCAAAAAAGTTCAAAAAGTAACGAATGTTCTGTAAAGCATATAATAGCATAAAAAGCAATCAGGTAAGTTACTATTGTAATCTCTCTCTAATATTATTAATTGAATTCATGACAACAACAACAATAAAACTAACACAATAAAACAGAAACCAGAACATTATCCTAAACTCTATTGCTATTTATCAGGTCCTGATTTAATACATTTAAAATCCAGCAGAGAAGAGTACCATTAGACAAAGGCTCAATTTTTCCTTTGATCAAAATAGGGTTTGGTTTTTCTGATGCATTTCTTAATTCATGACTAAACTATCAACTATGTCACCATCCAGTTCACCTAACATTAAAAAGATCTGACAAGCTAAGGTCAAGGAACTACAAGAAGTTAACACTATAGGACAACTAAGAGGCTAGGCCAACAACCACATTGAGCATATTTCAAACCTCAAAAATCGATTGGGCTCAGAAGCAACCCAGATTAAGAATAGCCATTTTTTAGGGTCATGCAATTGACAGTATCTCACAAACTACAGCATGTTGACTGCTCTTTAGCACAATTTTACGTAGTTACCACCTTGATCCGCAATTTAATAGGATTTAACTCTACTTATACCAGTTATTATTTTATTAAGAAAAGCCATGGCCCTTTTTTGGTTGAAATGCAAAATTTTAATTTTTTTTGGCTCATGGGACCAAAATACCCAAAATCTCAGTTTGTTATAACTTTAGCATGTATTATTATTAAATTATAGTTTGAGATCAAGTTAGAAAAGTTGTAGGAGCAATAAGAAAGAAAACTCAGTATTTGAAATTAAACACTAGTACAAGAATTACAACTGTTTAAACTCATCCGGAATCAAAATGACTTTATTGGAATTGTGTCACATCTAGAAGAGACCATGCATGCAGTTGCCACATCCTGAGTACTGCTTATACATGAATTTAAGATGTGGATATTATCAACGTCTGGAATGATTAACTCTAAATTAATGTTAAACCTTTTCTATCAGCAACAAAGATAATGTTTAAACAATGTAAAAGAAAGAAAATATGTCGAAATTTGCATATTCAAACATAAAGATATAAACGTACAAAGAAACGGCACTCCTTAACTGGTTCGATGGAAATTTTCAAAACCAAGAATGTGAGATAGAACTGAATTGCTTTCAGGTTACAAAAATGAAGCAAAACAAATCAATGGGCATACAAAATAGGAACACAATGAACGACAACAAAAATAAAGCCAACGAAATTAACTGATTTCTTAACCAATACAAAAAAAAAAGAAAAGAAATTTTCCACGTTAAGCAAATGAAAACCTAACTCCCAATCTAGGGCACAAGATCATGTGACACTAGCACCAAACGAAGCCCTCAAAATCACATCGGAGGAAATACCAAAGTTAGAGAAGTTCAGAGGGGAGACCCAGGAAGTGACGAATGAGAGAGGGAACTACCTCATACAAACTCTTCTCTTTCTTCGGAGATTGGCTGAGATCCTCCTGGTTTCCGTGGTGCTCCCCATCAGCGTCATCAGAAACCCTAGTTTTCTTCCTCTTCGCCATTCCAGGGGCAAAACCTAAGCTCCGTCTCTCGGAAGCGAAATGAAACCTTCTATAAGCAAAAGAAGAAGAGGGAGAATAGAGGAAGAAACCTAGCACAGTCCCTATTCGCCGAAACATTCCCGCCATTTCTCGCGTGCTGCATTTTATCTCGGTTCTCTTTTCCCGCCGAACGATCCAGTGTTATGGTTATACCAGCTTTTCTGTTACGTACAATTAATCAGACGGTTTCGATAATCACAAGAAAACCATCAGTATATTGTTCATAATCAACGGTGAGATTTAGTAATGAACACTGTAGGTGTAGCCTTTCTCGTACCTTTCTATCGTACTCATGTTACACACCATCCATCTCGCAACTCCTTTTATGCCCTTAACTCGGCCAACATGAGAAAGAAACTTGGGCCGGCAGGACCTGAATTCATGAGTCACCAGGACGGACATGGACCAGTTCACTGGCCGCACAATTGAACCTGCTGACGAGATCGGCTTCTATCGGTGCAAATCTGTGTCGACACCATTCTAACTGGTACGGGTGTCCATGAAAAACCGAAAAATCAAATCGAATCGAGAAAATCAAACCATAAAATGTGGTTAATTGAACCAATCTCTTTGGTTTCGGTTTAGGATTTTTGAAATATCGAGAGATTGGTTTGGTTTTCGATTAACCTACAAAAAAACCGATCATTAATCGAACAGACCAATATATATTTTTATGTATATTTTATATATATTTTTAATATATGTCAAATATTTTTTATGTATTATATATAAATATATTTATATTATATTTATAATGACCTATTTATAAATATATTATATATTTTTCAAATATTTACAATATATTATGTATCATTTATTATTTATAACATAACATTTTATATATATTTGTATAATATATATTATAAATATAAAAAATCGAAGAATCGAATTGGTCAAAAATCGAAACCGGCTGACCAGTTAACCAGTGGTACCAGTTTGGTTTCGATTTGGGTTGGAAAAAAGTGGTACCACTGGTTCGGTTTACAAAAAAAAAGTGTCATGGTTCGGTTAACCGAATCGTGGACACCCCTACTAACAGCCTTTTGTAACCTTGCATTGGGAATATCTCCCCATGAAATAAAGCACACAAATAGGGAGATATAATCTCAATGCAAGACAATAAAAGCTGTCCAAATGAGCTTTGCCCTGATTGAAGCCGAACTTAGGGGTGGATACGAGCCGAGCTAAGCCGAATAGTACTAGGCTCAAGATTATTCTACAATGCTCAAGCTCGAGCTCGAGCTCGGTTCGAGCCAAAACCTTGAGCTCGAGCTCGGTTCGAGTCAAAAGTTCATAAGCTAAAGCTCGATTTTGAGAAAATGTATATTATAAAAAAATAAATATTATATATATAATTTTTTATTTTAAATTTTAAAAATTAAGAATTATAATATTTTTATTATATATTATTTTCTATAATTTTATTATATATTAAATATATATATATATATATATATATATATATATATATATATATATATATATTTGAGCCGATCTCTAATAGGCTTGAGCTTGGCTTGTTTAATAATCAAGCTATTGAATTGGGCTCGAGCTCGGCTCAACTCAGTTGAACTCGAGCATCTCGTAAAAAGCTTAGCTCATTGCCACCCCTAGCCGAACTCCTACTAGGTCGGCCACTTTGCTCATGATTTCTAGATAAATGCTAGGTTAAATTGATCATCTTAGGGTTAAACTTTTGAATGTTCCATTTTAATACCTACAATTTCAAAAATATACATTTAAGTTCAATTCGATAAAGCTAATTATGACAATGCCTATATTTTGATTCCCTTGTTATTTAGGCTGCGCTTGTTTTTTGTGTAAATGAGAATTCGATGTAAAGCTTGACCATTAATTTACATTTGCATGTGTTTGTTTTGAATGTAAATATGGACTAGTGTAAAACTCTACACCCAATCTGCAGTTTTAGGCGTTTGTTTCCAATATAAAAATTTACATCAAAAACCAATATAAACCTCCTAATTAACTAATTTTTCCATCTATAATAAATGTAAATAATACATCAATTTATAGATATACATTTATATTGATTATCACATAAAAAAAGCTGCAACAGTCCATAAAAGTTTAAACCCACCAATTAACTTTTCCATCATTTTAATTTTATATTGATGATTGGGGGCAGTCTCACTTTTGAACACCTATTTTGTTGTCGCTTATTTGTGTATGAAGTAAAAAGTATAAGATAGATGAGCAGTGGAAAAAATATAATTAAAACATCGACATTTTCATAATTTTACCTTCTTTATAGTGTTAGTTTAATGAAATTAGACTTTAGCATGTTTGAAAGTTTAGGCCCTATCTCCAAAGTAGAAGGTGCCAACCTGCAATTTACGCTTATCAATTATACATGAACAATGGGATATTATTGTTAGGCTGAAACACACATCACGAAATGAAGCCATGTAGTTTTGATTAAAATAAAAGTATGTTTTTTAACCCCTTTAGTGGAAACCGAATTCAGTATAGAGATGTTCCCGGTGCAAAGCTGTTCAAACGGTGTTAGAATGGACCTTGCACTGGCTGAAGCCGATCTCCTCTAGTGGAAGGGTGGTCAACTTGAATTTTCTAACCCCATACAAATAGTTCTCTCTTTTAAATTAAACCCATCCCCTCGCAAAGAAGAAACAACAACAAGATTCATAAATAAGGGTGTTAGTGGACCAGTTTTGAGCTGGATTCCAAATCAATTTGGACGGATTAAACGTTCCAACAAGACATTGGATTGGGCATGGTTCGTCCATAATAAATTTATATTGAATTGGGTTAGATTAAGCCAATATCTAGTCCATTGGTATAAGATAATAATATAGGTGTCAATGGGCTAGGTTTGGATTGTAACCAATTTAATTTAAAACAAATTGGGCAATCCAGTCCAAACATTGAATTGGACCAGCCCAAAATTTGTTTAAATTTGTTTTAAATTAAATTGGTTACAATCCAAACCTAGCCCATTGACACCTATATTATTATCTTATACCAATGGACTAGATATTGGCTTAATTGGACCAGCCCAAAATGGTCTAAAATATTCATTGGATTGGATTGGACCTGATCCATTTGTAATAGACTCACATTGGACTGGATCTAATTGAACCAAATCCAGTCCAATTGACACCCCTATACACAAGTACTATACATCAACAAAATAAGGCAATCAAAACAATATAAAGCCATGACATTAACCAATACAAAGACAGGGAATATGAGCTTCAATTTCTTTCCTTGAAAAGAGAAACAAATAGTAGGGATGGAGATTCTTTCCTTGAAAATTATTAACCTCTCCTTTTTCCACTCAGATTTGCTAGAAAGTCAGCATGAACTTCACTTGCATGATCATAAGAATAATTGCTGTTTTTATCATGATATACGTTATGCTCCACAAAAGGTGAATATTCCCTATCGTAGTTTCAACAAGTAAGGAAGTATCATTTTCAATTTCAATCTCTCTAATTTCCTAGTTTAAGCAACAATTTTGACCATAATAGAAGGCTGTGAACTCAGTTTGGATAGAAGACACATGACCACATAATAGTTTGAGAAAGCAAATCAAGCACTACCATCATAAGTTAGAAATTTCCTATCCCACCTAAACCCGGGTTTTCATGGCTTGCACCATCTATATTCAACTTAAAATCACAAGTTCTTGAGTAGTTCCACAAAACCGTCTAATTTTTTGGTTTATAGGGGTTTTTAAAATTGACCAGGGGAACAAACTGGCCAAGGGGGCCAGTTCTCGAGTCAAAAAATAAAAAACAGTCAAAACCATTGAGCGGTTCGAACAGTTTGACTGCCGGGTCAGCGGTTTGCTGACCAAATCAACATTTTTTGGCCAAAATCTGTTTTGGTGAAAAACAGTAACCGGTTCCCAGTTATTCCAGTCCGACCATCCAGTACGGTCCAGTTTTAAAAACCATGGTTTTTATCGATATTCAAGACATAGAGTAGAAAATTATTCTATATATTTCTTGATGGGCGCTTGACTTGTAGGGTATAGGTTTAATAACTATTTACTGATTTTTTTTTTAATAAGAGTGTGGGTATAAAGGCCCTTCCCTTCAACAATTCAAATTTATTTTACAAGTTAAGCATCCTCTTGTTTAATATCACCTACCAAGAAAATCACTTGTTTTCCTCCATATACCAGCCTACAACTTAATCGAATGGAAAGAATTTCTTTCTTTTTCTGTTTTGTTTCTATGATGGGTTGGTATAAGTGGGTTGGGAGAAATGTTAATCCTAAGCCTCCACTCCATCTACCACTGTGTTTTCAAAGCCTAAACTCCAAGAAAAGAGTACCATCAGTTCATTACGAAACAATTTCACTTCTGCATCACCCAATATGAAAACATGTAAAAACATATAAATGGTGGGAGTATCATAGGTTGATTTGCAAGAATAAAATTAAAATCTTTCAATGGCATGTAAAAGAAAAAAAAAAGAACTCCATCTCGTAGAAGGATGAAATAGGGGAAATCATAATCTATTCTATGTAATTAAAACATAGTTGTCCAGGCCAACTTATTCTCCATAATCTATTCTATGTAATTAAAATCTTGCTCCATAATCCTTTTAAATTCTTTGTTTTCTTTTTTTTTTTATTTTGAAATTAAAGAGAAAAATGAACATGTGATTTTTCTTTTTGAATTTTGTGGGTTGTTCAAGGTTTGGCTATGATATTAGAAATCGAATGCTATATACAAAACTTAGAAGGGTTTTTTAATTTTTTATAGATTCCTCCACCTCATAAATTTGTATAAGTTTGTACAGTTGGGAACAAGGACAGGTGGGAGAATCTATCACAATAACATATATGGGGAGTTTGGAATAACATTCAGAGAACCAACAAAAATTTCTAAAGGAGAGCAAACCATAAATTTCCCAAACTTTAAAACCAAACAATTGGTATCATAAAAGTGGTAACCGATGAGTTGGTATTCATCAAAATTTATGGGAGGGGGGGTTTAATTAATCAAAGCTCCTAGAATCATATCCTTACACATGAAGGAATTGAATAAACCACTATTTCATAGAACATGGGCATCTCTTAACACCAACATCCCATTTCATGGGTCTCTTCTAATAATCCATAAATACATCCCTTGCTTACGAAGTTGGCACATAGGCCCAAATATCCCTCATGAGATTTTTTATTATTACCCCTTTTTCTTGCCAATGTATCTACCACACTACTTATCGACCTTGTTCCCTTGGTTTTCATTTGAACAAGAAGTTTAGGGTATGACGTAGAACTGGTAAAAGCTTTTGTTCATTTGCTAAATCATATGGGTACTTTAAGTATTTAACCCTAATTTTTTTTAAGTAAGATAATTGATTAAGCATAACCAAAAAGCGAAAATACAAAAAAAAAAAAAAAGATAAAAGATCCCTCCCCACAAATTACACCAAAGTCAACTTATGAGAGGTTCAATGGATAATAATGTTAATATGAGCTCTATTAACAATATAGTGAGCTCTCAAGTTTTTATATCTTTTTTACATATGATATATTGAACTTTACAAAAGTGGGAATGACTTGTTTGGCCTCTTCAATTATACCTTGAGCGCTACATATAGCCATAAGTTGGTTATGCCTAAGAAAGCTAACAACTGAGATAAATATCGGTAAACATTACCACAGTCTTTTGTTAATAAGTTTAATCTTCAAACTTTCTTCTAGTTGGCAGCTCTATCATGGAAGATGATGATGAAATTCCACCACTTGCAGTTGATACTGGCTGAATCTCCAAGCCAAACTACTAGAAAACCCAAAATCGAAAATGCCCTTTGATAGTTGGTAGCAGTCCAACACTACAAAGCATCATCAAGTTCCACCTCTAACATTGTTCTTCCATCCTCATATCAGACGCTTGAAGCTGACTAGACTGGACATAGGCTCTTCTCCTTCTCAATATTCGAACATCACCATAGCAAATAGGCTCATCTTGTATGTGTTGTTCAATTTTGTTGCACGGAACAAGGTACTTTATTATTAAGATCAAATGAAAACAGTGGGAATCATAAAAGATGCTTGTATTTCTTTGGTTCTTCCAATTCCCTTGAATTAGTTCATTCCATTTATTCTTAGTATTTTGTTAAGCATAAGCACAAAATTCCCTTGGTGGGTCTATGATTCATTAGGGGTGCTCCATTACTATAGTCATTTTAGGTAGAAGGAAGTGGAAATCAAACGTAGAAAATAGCAACACCAATAGTTGGAGCTCTACAGATTTTTTGTAAAACAGAAGAGCTCCATGGGTTTCTTTTTCCCTCTTCATATCTTCACTCTTTCTGGTTTGCAAGTTTCCTGACTCAATGGATATTTACTGTCTTTATAGTTTATTGCAGTTGTCATACAGAGATTGTTGGTTAAGTTTTGACTTTGGTTTGGTTTAATGTGAAAGCTTTAGGAAGAAAAAAATGTTGAGGGGAAATTGGTTGCTGATGAGAACTTAGAGAAGCTTGAGGCCTAAGCTAATGTCTTGGTCTTCAACCCATTGGGTTTAATTTTGAAAAACACTGAAGAAAAAAAAATGGTATTTCAGTCAAGGCCAAAAAGGTATTTTTGGACTACAAATGAATACTTTGGAAATTTAGAAAAATTATATAAGTCATGTGACACCACATGTAAGCAAGTTGTAATGGTAGTAACGATACGGGAGGATTTTTTTGTCAATTAAAAAAACTTAGGGGTACTTTAATGAATTTTTCAAACAATAGAGTGAGTTTTAGTCCATTTCCTAAAACTTAGAGGTAGTTTAAGTATTCTACCTAAAACAAGCAACAAGAAAATGATTCATGGTGGAGAATACCTCTATATCTTGTAGTAGGCCACTATAAAATTGTGGACTATGATTTTTCAAAGAGAACGTGTTAAAAGTTAAATTTGAATTATTAAAATTTAAATTATATCACTACAAGAAAATAGAGCTATAGCTACTGCACTTTAGCTACGGACATAAAAACCGTAGCCAAAAGTTTGGATATAGCTATGGACATCCTCCTATCCGTGGCAAAAGTTTGAACTTTAGCTATGGTCATCTTTCCTATGGTTAAGCTGCCCTATAGCTATGGTATATTGTTCGTGGCTAAAAAGTACTTTTTCTGTGGCTAAAATATATTTATAATTATAGCTATGGATTTTAGTTATCCATGGTTATAACTATGAAATTAATCTTTAACTACGACCACTTTATTCGTGGTTAAATAACACTTTGTCCGTGGCTAAAAGCGCTTTATAGCTATAGCCAGGGATTTTAGTTATGAGTAGCTATAAGGTCATACAAATACAATTCTAGAAATGCTTGACAATTTTACCCTTAAGGAGTAGAATATTTGGTAATTATTTAATAAATTGATTAGAAAATAATATAAAATAATTAAGAAATAATAAATATATTAAAGATCAATTAACTATTAAAAATTAATAAATTGATAAAAATTAGTAAACTGGTTAGTATTTACTAAAATGATTAAAAGTTAATGTAATGTATGGCACACTAATAAATAAAAATCATATATTATTAATTAATAATTTGAAATATTTTTTAATTACTATTAATAATCATTTATAATTAAGAAATTGTTAAAATAAATAAATATGATTAATAAATAATAAATTATTATTAACTAGTTACCAATGAATAAAATTAATAATTAATGATTACTATTTAAGAATAATTAAATTAGAAAATAAATACATAAATAAAAAGATAATAATTTCTAAAATATAAATACTTATTTTAATTATTATGTAATTTATTAAAACTAACCATTAAAAAATAATTTAATTATTTAAATAAATTAATGATTAGTATCAAATAATAATAAATAATTAGCTAATAAAGAAATTAAATATGATTAATAAATGAAAATTAAATAATTAATATTAGTTAATTATTAATGAAATATAATTATTAACTATTATTAGTTGATGACAATTAAACTAAATTACTAATAATTCATAAATAAAATATTAAAAATTAATAGTTATAAAATATAAATAAGTAAATATTAATTAACATTTATTTACTTAATTATTAAGCATTTGTTTAGTAAATTAATACTTAATGAATTAGTAATTAATATGGCCATGTGGAGGTCATATCAAGTGTACTTATAGAATTATAATGCCCAATCAAAACCATTGCAAAAAGCAATGTAGAACTAGGGGTGATACTTTTTTACTTGATTTTGGGTAATGTTTTGTGATCTATGCACTATATGCGCCGAAGGCACTTTGGCTTACCTATTTTGCCAAAAAAAAAAAAAAAACTCATTTGTTGCCATCAAATTTTAGTTACATTTTTATTTAGAAAAGATAAAAATTTTAAATAAAAATTATAAATTAGACCTAAAATGAAACACATACACACATACACACACATATCTATATATCTAATATATGTATACATCATTTATTCTATATAAATAAAACATATATACACTGTCAATGTTTGGAAAGCTATATCAAATTGGCCAATTTGATCATTACCCTAACCCTATTTTCTCCAAAAAAAAGATTAAAACCATTCACCTGCCCGTTCTAACCTGGGAACCAAAGAACCAGTCCTATTATGTGTAAATAGCCATTTTTTATCATTTTTAATTTACCTTGTATGTAAACTCTTAAAGACCATAACTCTCCACTTGGTTGTCCTATTAGGGGATCCTTTTTTCCTGATTTTGGGTAATTTTTTCTATCCATGTGTTCCAAAGTGCTAAAATTAGGGGTGGCAATTTTCCCGTCCTCGACGTTACCCGGTCTCCCCTACCCGATGGGGTTGGGGATGGGGGTACCTTGGCGGGGTCGGGGTCGGGGATGGGGACAGAACAGGGAATGCAATCCCCGCCCCGACTAGTCCCTGATTAATATATAATATATATTATATAAGTATAATAATTATTAATTTATTTATAAAACAGTAAAAACTAAAAGTCTAAAACATAATTCGAAGAAATCAATAAAACTTAAAAAGTTGGAAAATCCTTAACCCTCGACTAAACTAGTTACCAATCTTCATTCTTCTGTCTTTGATAGAGAAGACTCAAGAGAGGCGATTGAACCACAGAACCAGTAAACTCTAGCTTCATCTTTGTTGCTGATTCACCGACTGCCGTCGCTGACTGTTGCCACTACCCACTCGCCCGTCAGACATCGAATAGAGGAGAGGCCAGAGAATTGAGGAAGAGACTTCGTCTTCGTCACCGATTCGCAAACCGCCGACCTTCATCATTGTCGTCGACTATCATCATCATTGTTGCCGTCACTGTCACCCTTCAGACTCTCTCTCATTAGTCATCATCGACATAAACTCTCCCAAGTCCCAACGATCCTCTCTCTCTCTCTCTTAGTTTTGGGGATTCGGGTCTTCGATGGGGAATTCATCCCAATCGGAGTCAGGGATGGAGGGGGTTCCTTTCCCCATTGGGGATCAGGGATAGGGATGGGGGTGATTTGGGGGTCGGGGTCGGGGATGGGGAATGTACTCTTGCCCTGTTGCCATTCCTAGCTAAAATCACCTTATCTTGATATTTTTACTAAAAACACCTTTTTTTGGCCTTAAATCCTATTTTTTTTATATTAAAATTAAAAATGTAATAAAACTATATGTTATAATAGAATATTACTATGCAACCCGAGCCAACATTAGGGCCACAAAATTTAGGACTCTACCTAGGCCATTCTTTAAGCTTGCCTCAGAGTTGGCCCAACCCACATATATTTAAATATATGCATATTATAGATAATTCATATGTATGTACATATGTTATTTTATGTTATATCATCCAAGGTTTTAAAAACCAATCCAGAATCAAAACTGCTTTGGCCATCGATTTCTGGGTCAATGGTTTGGTCGTCCATACCGAATGGATCAAACCATCACAATTTAAAATAATAAAATAAAATAAAATGGACCAAAACCGTTGTCCAGGTCAAATCAGTCAATGATTTTGGGCGAAATTATAGGTTATAGTCAAAATGAAGCTAGCACCTCTGTTCTCGAGTCAAATGGTCCAACCATCTAGGTCAATAACGGTTTAAAAACTATGATATCACTATTATATATAAAAAATATAATATGATATTTATAATAATATGTAATAGTTTATATTATAAAATATATAAAATAAACTTATATATTATATTCCACTTAATATAAAATATTAAAATATTATATATTATATTTTATATATATAAAAGGCGTAGGCTTAAAATTCGGCCCACTCGGGCCAGGCCTAGTTTTATGTGCAAAGTAGCTCAAAAACCATGAACGCGCGAAAATTTTAAAATTCCCCCTTTTCTCCAATAGTCGAGTTTCATCTCTCTTCCTCTCTCTCACACTCTGTAAACAAACCCTAACAGTGCCGGAACATCTCCCCCATCTCCCCCCCTTTTGTCGTAAATGATTGAATCAAACAGAGGGTTGCGCACAACAAACCTCCCATCTTCCCAAGCTGGGAGTAATTTTCAGATTTCCATTCCAATGGAAGAAGTTCGGGTCAATCATTAGGGCTTTTTCATTTTTCAGGTTTCCAATCAAACAAGTAAACACGATATAGGTGAATTTATTCCCCATTTCTTTGTCTCCACTTGTACATTTAGGAAGGAAACGTCGATGGCAGAGAAATCATGGTTCAATTTGTGAAATACGGTCTAAATGCCAAACCCATGTAAGTTACCCTGTTCTCAGTTATACATTTTCAGTGCTTACTTAGCTACATGCTTTTTCTTGGAAATTTCCCACCTTTTCTCGCTTATTTTTTGTGCTTGGGGGGATGGGTAGTGGTGTTTTACCTGTAATTAATAAATTTGCAACGTTGCTTCTTGCATCTTGATTTGGATATATTGGATGATTTGCACAATGCTTTTCTCTTTTCTCAGTCACAAGGGAAGGATAGTTGAAGTATTTCCGAGGACAAAAGGTAGATCAAGAAGTCGCAGCCCTGCCCAAGGTATGAATCATAATTAAGTCTAATAGTATCCAGATCCCTGAGTTTCTTTGTAATGCAATCCGGGATTTCTGTACGAACATAAAACTCTTGAGACACAATTTATCTCAACTTGATCAACTCACTAAAGCTTTACTCCTAGGGATTTACACATTTCCTGCTATTTCTCTCTATGGACAATTTGTCTATTCCAATTACTACAATGTTCTACCAAGATGAATGCTTTAGGTGTAATTTCTAATTTGGGGATTTTAGAGTTAAAATGATAAAGTTGACTTGCCACAGTGTGTTACTTCAAGAAGATACTAATCAAAAGCCTATTGAATTGTCAATTGTGGCAATTGGTATAAATTATAAAAAGCTTCCTTCAGTGGAGCTTAAAATTTAACGAGTTTCTTTTTTTGTAATTCTATAGCTGCAACTCTATGCTTGGTAAAATATTGCTCTTTTCATTAGGCTAACTAAAGATGTTGGGAGGATATAAACCTGTGACCTTTATCAATTTAAAGCAGATCAAAGATGTTGATGCCAAATGACAAAATAGCATGCTCGGAACTTTTCTGAAGTGACACCATTATAAGCTTACTCTCATTTTTTATAGTCTAAACCTATTACCTTAAGTTGAGATCAAATTACTATTTTCAATCTTTATTCTTCTAGGAAAAACATTATCCTAATATTTTTATTTTCTTAACTCTTTTCTTCGTAGGGATTTTGCATAAGGAGCTATGGTAAACATGTTGTTACATCCATTGTGCAGTTAGGTCATTGGGACCTTAGTCACCTTTCTTATCAGTGGTATATCATGATTATAAGGATGGTTCTTACTTTTCTTCTCCAGGTACCTAATGAAACTAACTTTGCAAATGTTGATCTCTTTGGATTCATACTCACATGTAGTGATCTTGAAGGCCCAATCATTGAATGCTAATACTTATATGTTGTTTTGGACCTCTTCAAAAGCAGGTAATCTCTACATTTTCTTAATCTCTAGTTTCCCAGAATTTTTACTAAAATGAAAGCACATAAGATCCATGCAGGACTTTCTCTTTCTCATGCCTTTCATATGAATTCCATGACTAATTCTACCAGTTGGTAGTATTCTGATTCTACTAACCAATGTTCTGGTTTCAGTCAAAATGTTCCAGATCTAGCAATCTTTGATCTGAATTAGAAGAGTCTTAGAACACTGGTGAAGAACTAGATTTGCATCAAATTTTGTTGCAACCTACACGGAAACTATAGGGGATGTTTTTGTAGATGACCCTGGATTGAAACTATTGAATAATAACATATTATAATTTTCTTTAAGTCAGATTTGTTTTATGCATTAGTTTTTTAATGGTAGTATATCACCATCAAAGCTAGAGCTAGTGTGTTATCTATCTTCATTATCTCATACAAATTAGTTTAGGATAAGGGAAAAGAGACCAATCTTTCTCTTCTTTGCATTTATAATTTATTGTGTGGTTCCCTTCTATAGTCTTGATTTTTTCATCTTAATACTTGTTAATTGCATATAAAGGCCCCATATGGAACTTATCTATCGAAGAAGAAGATATTTTTCTAGGAGCCATGAAGCTATAGGAAATGAAATGAGATTTGGGTGATACAAGCCAAAAATTCAAAAGTATCCATTTTTGAAGGAGACACTTCCTCCAATTAGTATCCATTCTAGGAGCCATGTGTATATTAGTAGGAGTTAAAACTTAAAGTCTCAAACCTTAGAACGATGGTCTTAGAAAAATTTCTAATTATTTTGAGCTTGGAGTATCCATTTTCCTTCTGAGAATTTTTTGATGAAATGGGGATTTTCTGATCTATCAAATGTCTTTGAGCTTTAATCCTTCATTGAATATCTCTCAAAATTTTGAAGGATGAAGGGGAAACAGAAATTTTAGTAAATAAATACAATGTACTTATTCTTCAATATGATAGTCAGTTCCATTACTTAATGAGGCTCTAGGCCTATCTAAAACTTTGATACATGGGAGAGGAAGACTCTAATTTCTACAATCAAACCGATTCAAATATCTGAGTTGTAGGCAATCTCTTCCTTGAAATTCCTATAATTAACATTGTCTAATTTCAATAAGGGTATAAGTGACCTTAACTACCTATTTTAGAATTAAGGGGGCTGCTATTAGCCCTCATGAATTGCATTTTAAAATTGAATTTTTGAATCCTGCAATCAACCAGGCTATATGCGGTTTTTTTTTTTATCATCAATTTTGAAATGATTTCATTAATTAGAAAAATTATGGATACAACAAGTTGTGAAAGAAACCGGCTTTAGTAAGCTGACTAAAACCAACTTTTCTCTCTTTCATTATTTTATCTCTCAAATATGTAACGGACAACAACTAGTCAAGTTAACTTTAGCAAGGCTGTAGGCAATTTTCACTTGATTTTCTCCTTCCATATCTATCTTCTTCTATTTCTAAAAGACTACAACCATCCAAATCATTTGACAAGATTGTAGACAATGTTAATTTTCTACAACCAGCCAAATACCTCATTGAATTCTCATAATGTTAATTTTCTTCATTTCAGGTTACTGTTCTAGTGGCCCATAAGCTAGCACACCATTGGTTTTGAAAATCTTATAATAATAGAATGGCAGTCTCATTTATATGAGGGATTTGCCACATGGGTATGTTGACAAAATCCTTTACCTCTTACAATCTTGATTAGACACATGGAGGGATAAGCATAAAAAGTTTATTTGCCAAACTATATCAGCCTTATGACCAAGCATGTATTCACTCTTTGTTCCTACAAATGTTTGACGTTCTATCTTCTTCTATTTCTAAAAGACTACAACCATCCAAATCATTTGACAAGATTGTAGACAATGTTAATTTTCTACAACCAGCCAAATACCTCCTTGAATTCTCATAATGTTAATTTTCTTCATTTCAAATTACTGTTCTAGTGGCCCATAAGCTAGCACACCAGTGGTTTTGAAAATCTTATAATAATAGAATGGCCGACTCATTTATATGAGGGATTTGCCACATGGGTATGTTGACAAAATCCTTTACCTCTTACAATCTTGATTAGACACATGGAGGGATAAGCATAAAAAGTTTATTTGCTAAACTATATCAGCCCTATGACCAAGCATGTATTCACTCTTTGTTCCTACAAATGTTTGACGTTCAACTCTCTAATAAATTCTCCAATAAAAAAAGAATACCAAACTTGTTTCTTGGTTACGTGAGAGATATCAAACCATAACTTACTACATGAAGAGAGGCAAGTCTCTAAAAAACCAAAACAACCACCTAAGATGTGACTCGTTAGATTCCCATTAGCTCAAATTCATTCACAACCTAGAAATGTATAAGCCAATCCCTCTTTTCTTAATGGTAACCAGAATATATTTTTATGCATTCAATGGCTAATCCTTCAAAGGTGGGTTAGTCTAGGTTAATAACAATCTTTTGGCAAGTCTTTGGTTATCCCTATATAACTTTTCCTCTTTGGGTATCAATCCCCAATGTTTCTTATTCTTCAATGCTAGGGGTGGATTCGAGTCGCGCCGAGCCGAATAGTATCAAGCTTGAGCTCGGTTCGAGCTCGGCTCGAGTCAAGAGTTCATAAGCTCGAACTTGGCTCGGCTTGGCTTGTTTTATATTTTATAAATATTTTATTATAAAAATAAAAATTATATATAATTTTTTTTATTTTATATTTAAAAATTTAAGAATTATATATATATATATATATATATATATATATATATATTCGAGCTGGCTCTCGAGCTTGGCTCGTTTAATAATTGAGCCACTGAATTAGGCTCGAGCTTGGCTAAAATCGAGCCGAGCTCGAGAAAAGCTCAGCTCGTTGCCACCCCTATTCAATGCCCCCTATTTTCCAAACCCATGAAAAGTTCAAAACCTATAGGAGTTGAGTCAAATAAGAGCGTTGGAGCTTTGAATATTGAATTGTTAAAACCTAAAAAGAAGGGTTTTGAAGCCTTTAATCCTAGATGGGTTGTAAGAAAGGAACTTGGATATGCACATATAGTGTTAAAGGTTGATATCCCAAGGTAAATTCCTATTAAGATGCTATTGTTAATTCGAGGAATTTCAGAAGCTATAGCTAGCCAATTTGAAACAGCCTGAAGAACAATAAAAGCAATATGGCCAAATTTCTATAGCTAATTTTATCAAAATTAAGGGATTCATTGAAACCCTTGATCATATAACCTCTGATAACTATAAATCAATTACTAAAGAGTTTTTATAAGTTGCTATCACTTTTTGCTATGGATCTCTTGTTCTTGAATTGGGGTTTGCGGCTTTGAGCACCAACTTATGGGCCTTATCTTGGAGATCATCCACACTGAAAATAACCATATGTTGACCCCAACTATGTGTTGTCATTTTGCTTTTTTCTTAGAACAAATGGAAAAGAAAATACAGCAAAACTTGAAAACAGTTGCACACAAGGAGTTGAAAATTGCTGATTGAAATTGATAACAAGTCATGCTCAAACATGACCTAGATATAGGTGATACCCAGGGGCGTATACATCCATTGATGCAAAGGAAATGGAACAAAAACAAAGCTGAGATCCATGATTAAAAAGATTGGTTTTAAACCAAAAATTTTATTGAAGGTCAACCTTTTACTTATTTGTTGGAAAAATAGAAATTAATACACATTAACATGCCATTATATTGCTTAATACATAATTATTGTGATTGATATTTAGTCTTTGCACTTATGATTTGTTTAAACATTAGGCTTGGAATGAAGTAGATAAGTTTATATTGAATGATTAATAATTAGATTTTCATGCATGATTTTATATCTCTAAAAATGTGATTTCTAACTAGTTTTTTGTTATTTTCTTACAGGTTAAACACGCTAAAGGAGATACTTCACATGTGGATGAAGACAAATTTGATCAAAATTTACACGTCAAGTCTTTTTTGGGTTGAGTGTCATGTATTCAAGAACCTTGAATTTGTAATAGATTTTAAACATATAGATGTATTAAAGCACCTTGAGATGTAATTCGTTTTTTCATTATATAATCTTTTATTGAAATTTTGCATTCAAATTCCATATGTTGTGCTCAAGGTTCAAAATATCGATACGCCCGATACGCCGGTAGGGGTTTATATTGGCATATCGAGTGTTTCGATACTTGTTTTTTTACTTCTTTTTATTATTTTTTTCAAAACTGGTTTAGGGGAGCCGGTCTAGGACCCCTCCATCCCCTGAACCAGTTGGACCCCCGATACACCCACTGTAGGGGTGTATCAGAAGGGTCCCAAAACGATACATTTCGACCAATACGTAACGATATGTTGAACCTTGGTTGTGCTTGTATTCTATACAGGAAAAAAGGCTTAAAAAAAGTAATGAAAAAATTTTAGAATCTAGCCATCACCATATATTAACAATTTTAGGTATGGATAGTTCAAAAGCATAGTTATAGATTCATTTTTTTTGCTACTGTTTGTTTGAACTGTAACTTTAGGTTTGAACTGTAGCTATAGATTTATATTTTTTTAGTTACAAACAACCTAAATTGGCCGCTAAAGATATCTCAAAACCATAGCTGACACCTCAAAACCATAGCTAGAGTCAAATTTGTAACTACGGATAACTTAAAAACCGTATTATTGAATTAGGCTTTAGCCACAGACATAGATCGTAGCTATAGGTTAGTTTTAGCTATAGATTTTACCATCTGTAGCTATTACCTATAGCCACCGCAACTGCAGCTACTATTTTTTTTATCATAGCTATAGGTCTATAGCTACGGTTTTTTAGATTTATAGTTATGGTTTTGTTCGTAGCTATAGGTCTATTTTCTTGTAGTGTGTGTATATATAAATACATGCATAACATAACACAAAAAACGAACACTTTTGCCCAATTGGATTTTCATAGGGGTTATTTTATAATGTGGATGAAAAATTAGTATGTGTGGAGTGGTTAACATAACACCACTGTGCTAGAGACCAATCCACACCATATGATAGTCCACAATTGTTATGAATTGTGGACCCGCAATGTGGACTAATATAATTCACACCCATAATGGCATTTTGTTGGTGAGGTGTGGTATGGACACGCATTTTGATTCCATGCATCTCAAATAATTTCTGAAATGGTATATACAATTTATTATAAATGATTAATTTGTACACTATATCCAAAATAAATTAGAAAAGCATTGATAAATTAGTATTGATTAATAAATATTTATTTTAATAAAATGATAAGAAAAAAATAAAAAATACAATAAAAACAATTATTTTGTTGGTAATAACATTAAAAAAAATGAAATAAACAAGCGAAACGATAAAGTAGTTGTGAGTCCAAAACCGTGATAAAAGTAGCCTTTTCGTGTTGTGAATGCTAGTCAACCTTGTGCATCTTTGCCATGGCTAATCATGCTAATTGGGTCTAATGAATGAGCACAAATCTCCTATAAGCAAAAACTTTACACATGGCATCTAATTGCATGTTGAGAATATTTCTCTAACATGTATGTAAAATAAATAGAGCTCAATGTGAATTTGGATACCCTTACTTTGAGAGGATGCAGATTTTTTTTTTTTTATTTGCACGAGATCCCATCATGAATAAAACTCCATAGGGTCAAAGCAAAATCACAAATGCATACATAAAGAGGGATTCAAATCCTTATTTATGAAAGAAAAATGGGGTTATAACAGATTAGGGCAACTTTTGGGCCCTAATCTCAATAAAAGTAATACTTTAAAAAAAATTCAAAAAAAGTTAACTTTTTAAAATAATATCAATTAAGGGCAAAAATAATTTCCATCTTCTTCCTTTTGCAATCCATTTACTAGCGCCGCCGCCTCCAGCTACGCCTTAGCCTATCTCTGCCTGCCTCCACCTCCGCCTCCGGCAACGTTGCCGAAGGTGGGTGGAGGTAGAGGCGGTAACGGCACTAGTGGGTGGAGGTGGCGGCGTTAGGCAGAGGAATGACCACCAGTGCCGCCTCCGCCCACCTCTGACAACACTGCTAGAGGCGGAGGCGGAGGTGGGCGGAGGCGGGCGGAGGCATGGCCGGAGGCAGTGGTGGGCGGCAGCGAACGGTGGCGCTAGTGAATGGATTGCAAAAGGAAGAAGATGAACAATATTTTTGCCCTTAATTGATATTATTTTAAAAAAGTTAATTTTTTTTTTTTAAAGGTAATACTTTTATTGATATTAGGGCCCTAAAGTTGACTTTATCTGCTATAACCCCAAGAAAAATTAACCCAAACCCACGTTGAAGAGGTTCATAATTTAATAGGTAATGCTTATATAAAAACTTGGAGAGACAAAAACAATAATACAAGGTGGGATGTATTGCTGGCATTGAGTGTTATTGGTTGAATATGTGGCTATGCAGCGGGCCCTTATTTGATGAGAAATCTAGTTTGGCTAAAGATCTATCCACGTGGCATAACAGGTGGTTACCTATAGAGAAGTTTCACACTTTGCCATTCAAAAAACAATTTTCTTTTCTTTCGAAAAGATATGGATAAAACATACACAAAAGTTGTGTTATTATTTTTCTGGTGAAAATTTCTACGTGTAATTTAAAAAGATTATATCTTTACTTCGAAACATATTAAAACAAATTTGATCAAAGAAAAATGCATATTTGGCTGATCTTTTATGGTACTTTTCATTATGGCTATGTCTGGTTCCATTGATGTTTATAAAAAAAATGCCACTACATTAGTGCCACATAGGCATTGGTGTTTATTGTGCATGAAACCACTGCTTAGTCTCAACGCTTATCAAATAAACACTAAAAAACAAAAATGCTTGGATCAATGTGCATGACAGATTTGGGAAAGTGTCAAATCCTTGTTTCCCATAATGCCCAAACATCTTTTGAAATGAAATGCTTATGTGGTATATTTTATAAGGTGTTAATCTAGGGTAGAGAATAAAAAACGTTTAAAGTTATGCCAAACCAAACAACAAAAGCAAGAAACCTTTTAAGTAAAAAACGTTTAAGTAGAGTTTTTCAAATAAATGTTTGAAGCAAAAAAAAAAAAACACCACATCTATATATGCCTACGTAAATAAACACCAATTATATATTGGTTTCTTTAGTGATATTATTTTTCCTTAATTCGAAATTATATTTTAACATTTTTTATTCATATCTATGCTCACATGTAGGGCTGTCACCTGTTAATGGCTTGACTCTCAATCGAGATAGCCTCTACGAACCCCAAAATGTTTATTAATCGGAACAAAACCAGGATGGTTTTGAGTAATCGTGTTCTTTCCTGATTAATCTAACATAGGCTAAACACGGAAATGATTGTGCATGTTCTTGTGTTCCTATTCCGCTGAACTTCTTCGAAACCCATGAAAAGAAGAATCAAAGTGGTGTTTGGCATCAATGTCGTTACTCCAGAAAATGGTGATACATTAGCGCTATGGTGGAAAAATTGGTACTCCAAAAAACGGTAATATGTTTGGAACATTTTTTCCATAAAAATCGGTGCTCTAAACCATGCCTTGGAAATTGAGAATGCATAGTTTGGGGAAACAATGAATTTGACATTTTCTCAATTTGGAGCTTGTTGTTGCCAAATTCGAATCGATAAGGCAATATCCAAATTCGAATTCCATTCGATATTCGATGGATATTGAAAATTAATATCCAAATTCGAAACTGATTAAGTATTCGAATATTCGTTTCAATTCGAATTTGATTAATTAATTATTTTAGATGATTAATAAATATATAAAATAAATATTTTATTGATATAAAGTATATAAATATATAAATTATTTATATAACTTAATTATTATATATATAAATTATATAAAATATGTATATATTATATATAAGAATTAAATAATCGATCAAATTCAGGTATTTATCGAATCAAATAAGGTCATATCTAAATTCGATTTCAATTAACTATTCGATATGAATAGGATATCTGAATTTGATCGATTAATTATTCGAATTATCCGAATTTGATTCGATTATGTCGAATATCATATTCAAAATTGGATTTTCGAATATCATTGATAGCCCTGGATGTGGACTCCTAAAATGGATACCGATACTGAAAAATGATATGGAGCACTGGTACCAAACAGAAGGGATTGTTGTTGCCCCAGGAAACATCCTACCTAGTACTAACATTTCCAAACAAAAAAAAGACACCGTTTTCTCAAAAACCAGTGCTTCCAACCCACACATATACAACACCATTTTCAGCATCAATGCCAAACATATACCAAGTTTATTTCTGAAAGCAATTGGGTTGGTCATTTTTGTAAATTATTATTTGTAACTGGGCCGACCTATGGTTATTTAAGCAACCATATTGAAATTATATGGGGCTGAAACTTGATAAGATAGTTAAAATTTTATAAAACAATGAATAGGATAAGAAAAAAATTTGAAAAGTATGTAGGCTACTGAATTGTTTATTTTGAGCTACTTATCTTGTTTACTTGATAGCCGGTTATAATCAGTCTTTCGGTGAAGACCCTTAATTAGAGCATATCAATTGACTACAAGTCTAATTAAATATCTAAATTGCACCATTATTTGCAGTGTAATGACACATCAAATAAGAGAAATATATCAAAAGAAAATAAGCAAAAAAGTTGAAAAAAGACAGGAAAAAGATTAAGTAAACAAAAAAAAACTCTTTCTAGAGGTTACAAATGGGTATTCCAAATTAATTAAAAGAACGTATTAATCACATTTATCTTTACATTTTTTTACATATACCTAATTCTGTACATATACCACTAAAACCATATCTATCACCATCAACCAAATTTGAACAAATTAAAACATTGGGGTGTTTAGTCCTGAGTATTTTGCATTTGTAGAAACAACTTGTCATTGATAAAATGTTTTATACTTTTTCTGTACATGTTTATTCAAAAAACATGTTATTTTTACTTGTTTCAAGCTCTCTCAACTTGAAAGTTGTCATCATTAAAAAAATAAATCTTTAAGATAAAGCATAAAATAAAAATAACTGAAATAAACATAGAAAAGACCCACTGTCCCAGAAATCACACCAAGCCAGCATGTGAGTCACCCTATGGCAAAAACAAAGGATAGAACAAACTTGTTCGAGTCATGGCTAAGCTGGCCCTATGAGATATGCGGCTGCCCAACTATCGCCTTGCCATGTCACCTTAGCTCGGCCACGTTGGCATAGCTCGGTCGAGCTATGCTATTACTGTGGCCCCCCATCTTATCCTTCCAGCCACGTCAACTACAAATCATATGGATGAGCACAACTACAGATAAGGAGGAATAAGGGAAGACGACTTCATTGGGGAATGGAACTCTATCCCGAATACCTCGGTAGTTAACCTCACAACCCTGAAAGCCTAATCCGACCAGGACACAGATCTTCGGCTATAAAAAGGTACTCCATGCTCGAGGTAAGGGATCCCAATATCCGAGACCTACACTGCTACTTAGCTCGAACCAACACCCTTATAGCTCGGCTTAACCACCTACCACCTCCCACTGACTTGAGCATCGGAGTGCTTACCCGGGGATAACACCTCGGGCCTCTGACTTCTGTTTCCTTGATCACTGGTCTTGAAGTGCGGGCTCGTCCTTGTAGCTCGGCCCCGCCCTGTCAGCAAGGACTATCTGGTTGCTCTCCTCAGTTCGTGCACCACCTCGGATTGAACAACATCAGATTTGCACCGTCTGTGGGAACACACAAAAAACCTTTCCCAAAAATCCTTCCTCACCGCGCTATCAAGAAAGCGATCAAGATGCCCAAGAACTAGCCCGAACGATCAATAGGTCGACCCCCATCTTAGGAGTCTCGCCATCGCAGTCCTCCGCATCAAGATATTCCACAACCTCCAGCCAAGGTTGATCGTGAGCAATTTCGAGCAATGCAAGAAAAAGTCGACAAGATATTCGAAATGATGTAGGACCTAGGACCCGCAACACTGCTTAGGAAGACTGTCCCCCCTAACACACCGACGCACACGAAGGATGATCCTTGTCTCGAGGACCCCAAAGCGTGTCGAGTAGACAAGGGCATAGCGCGGTCCAACCAAGAAAAGTAGGATACAACAAGAAGGTTGGCCCCCTCTATCCACTCTCGTAGCAGGATGCACCAAACCATGCGGATCCCGACCAAGGAAAGGCTCGACAAACAAACGCCACCTCACGTGGTCTCCGTCGCCAAATCCAGCTCAGTGAAGGACTGCACAGTGCGCCCCAATAAGGAAAGGGCGATGCACACCGTGGCTTCGGACCAAAGGGATGACGAGATTCGAGAGCTCTGTCAGCACTTAGAGGAGTTAGAGCACAGCTAGAGAAGCACGGCGCCAGTTGTAGATCGGCCCATGCCACCGGCTGTGCCCATGGACAAGGAGCCACCCTTCACCTAGGAAATTGTGAACGAGGTACCTCTCACAGGATGGCGGGCACCTTAGCTTGACAAGTATGATGGAAACACTGATCCCACCGACCATATCGAAGCATTAAAGGCTCAGTTAATGTTGCACGGATCCTCTGTGGGCTTGATGTGCAAAACCTTAGTGGTCACTCTCGCAGGTTCAACCCAAACCTGGTATTCCTCCCTGCCTCCATGCTCAATAGCATCATGGGAGCAGCTGGAGACCCAGTTCCACACTTAGTTCACAGTGAGTCAAAAGCATTGGAAGACCTCAACTAGTCTCATGCAGGTGCGACAGAGAAAAAATGAGTCCCTTAGGGACTACTTGACCAGATTCAACAAGAAAGCACTATATGTCAGGAACCTGAACCCGTCTATGGCTATCACCGCTATCCAGCACGGCCTCCACCCATCCCCATTCAACTTTTCCATCTCCAAAAACACTCCGTAAACCCTGGCTGCGTTGATGAGCCATACACAGAAGTATATCAATGCAGAAGAATCGCAGACACAACTACGGGATGAGGAAGAGAGGCCCAACAAAAGGAGAAGAGATACTGAGGAGCGGAAGTTAGAAAGATCAGATCAGGACCATAAGAGGCAAGACCGCCAACCCGACCACAGACCATAGACACCCCCGCTGACCTATCGGAACTTCACGCTGCTCAATATGCTGCGGTCTGAGGTCTTGATGCAAATCTGCGGCCGCAACTACGTTCATTGGCCCGAGAAGATGAAAATGCAAAGTAACAAGAGGAATTGTGACAAATATTGTGAGTTGCATAGAATCATGGCCATGACACGAAAAACTGCTTCGACCTGTGCAACCACATTGAAGACCTAATCAGACGCAGATACCTCGGCGGGTTCATCAAGAGTGAGAAGCTAGCATAGGAAGAGTAGCGCACGGAGGATGCTCGACCGCCGCCCTGAGCTCCCTTGCTGGTGTGATCCACGTCATATCAGGTGGAATCACCGCAGGAGGGGAGAGTAGCTCGGGGCGCAAGAAGTATGCGCGACTATGCGAAATCAACAACCAGGGACTCAAGAAAAAGCGCGGCCAGACTATGACATTCACTGACGATGTCCTTTGGGGGGTTCAAACCCCGCATGGTGACGCCTTGGTAATCACATCCGAGGTGGCCAACTTTGAGGTAAGGCAGATCCTGGTTGACACAAGCAGCTCCACCAATGTACTCTTCAAGGACGCATTTGAGAAGCTCAGCATCGACAAAGAGCACCTCACCCCCGTCAACACTCCCCTAATGGGCTTCTCTGCGGAGTCCCTTCTGCCTATTTGAAGAATAAACCTCCCCCTACTGATTGGAGACAGTGACGTTACTGTGACGACCATGGTAGACTTCGTTGTGGTTCGTTGCCCCTCTTCATACAATGTCATCCTTGCTAGGCCAACCCTTAATGCTTTGCAGGCTACGGTCTCCACATTCCATGTCGCCATGAAATTCCCCATTGAGTATGGCATAGGAGTAGCACGTGGAGACCAAAGAACCGCACAACAGTGCTACCTGCTCTCCTGCCGAGGACCGCGCCCAACCACGGAAACATTGATGGCAGAAACTTATGACCTAAGGGACGAAGTGAGAGCGCAGTGTGGCCAACTTGTCAAAGACCTCATCCAGGTTTCGCTCAACGAAGAAGACCCCGATAGGACAGTCCAGGTCGGCTCTCTCTTAGATGACCGCCTACGGGAAGAGCTTGTACAACTACTGAAGGACCACACCGACGTGTTTGCCTGGTCGGTGGCAGATATGCTGGGGATTGACCTTGAAGTCATCACACACTGTTTGAATGCCGACCCCTGCTACCAACCTATCAAGCAAAGGAAGAGGAGCTTTGCAACAGAGCGGTGGCAAGTAATTGTAGACAAAGTAAAAAGTTACTCAATGTTGACTTCATTCAGGAGGTCAAGTACCTCGATTGGCTGGCCAACGTAGTAATGGTGAAAAAAAGCTAACTGGAAGTGGAGGATATGCATCAACTTCACCGACCTAAATAAGGCATGCTCCAAAGACAACTTTTCTCTACCAAGGATCGACCAACTTGTCGATGCAACGGCGGGTCATGAACTCCTAAGCTTTATGGATGCCTTCTTTGGGTACAATCAGATCCGAATGCATCCCGATGACCAGGAGAAAACAACCTTTATCACCGATCACGGCTTGTATTGCTACAAGGTCATGCCCTTTGGCCTCAAGAACGTCGGCACCACTTACCAACGGTTGGTGAATGGGGTGTTCAAAGATCAGCTCGGCCGAAACGTAGAGGCATACGTCGATGACATGCTAGTGAAGAGCAAGAAGGTCAAGCAACACCTTGCCGACCTAAGGGAAGTCTTCAATACCCTTAGGAAGTATAAGATGAAGCTGAACCCGACCAAATGTGCTTTTGGGGTCGGCTCGAGTAAATTTCTGGGGTTCATGGTGACATAAAGGGGGATTGAGGCAAATCCAGAGAAAATACAGGCCATCCTCGATATGCAATCCCCCCGAACCCACAAAGATGTACAACGACTCACCGGTAGAATAGTCGCCCTTAGCAGGTTCATGTCCAAATCCGTAGGCCGATGTCTACCCTTCTTTAAAGCCCTCAAACGACCGAAGAACTTCCAATGGACCAAGGAATGTGAATGGTCCTTTCAAGAATTGAAGCGGTACCTGATGTAACCGTTTCTGGTCACGTACCAATTTTTTGTGATGTATCAATTTTTTGGTTAAGTACCTCGTCATTTGCCCTGCTCCTAGGTGGCCTATGACTCAGAGGATGATGGAGCTCCCTGGCGGCGAACTGCCTGCTGATGAGCTACTTGGTGGCGAACTCCCTAGTAGTGAGCTACTTGGTGATGAGCTCCCTGGCGGCGAACTGCCTGCTGATGAGCTACTTGGTGGCGAACTCCCTAGTAGTGAGCTACTTGGTGCCGAGCTACTTGGTGACGAGCTCCCCGGTGGAGAGCTACCTGGTGACGAGCTCTCCGGTGGAGAGCTACCTGGTGACGAGCTCCCTGGTGGAGAGCTACTTGGTGACGAGCTCGTCGGTGGAGAGCTACCTGGTGACGAGCTCCCTGGTGGAGAGCTACTTGGTGACGAGCTCCCTGGTGGAGAGCTACTTGGTGATGAGCTCCCCGGTGGAGAGCTCCCTGGTGACGAGCTCCCCTGTGGAGAGCTACTTGGTGACGAGCTCCCTGGTGGACTCGTCATTTGACCTGCTCCTAGGCGGCCTGTAACTCAGAGGATGGTGGAGCTCCCTGGTGTAGTGCAACCCAACTACCCTCTGCATGAGGTGATCTCCTCTCCTTTGTAGGCAGCGGGAGCTGAGGGACCTGCGAGAACTCCATCTTTTCCTCCTCTTTGTAGGCAGCGAGAGCTGAGGAACCTGCGAGAACTGAACCAGGGGGCCCAGGGGTATTTACCCGGTGGGGACTCTCTGATGCTTAAGTTAGCACTCTGATTGTCGAGAGCTTGAAGATGATATTAGAGGAATGAGAGAGCTAGAGAGCAGGGATTACCTCCATTTTTTCATTCTCTCCCCCTTTGGCTTTGGGGGTCGGAGTCCTTATATAGTGTGCCCAGTCACATCAGGCGTAACCGCCACTGCCCAAGCCATTATTGCCAGGACTGAGGTGACAAGTGCAGGCTGCTACTGCAGGGTACGGATTCGTCAGGCGTGCCATTCTTTTCAGAGACGGCAGGCACGACGCTGCCTGGCAAGAGATGTGGGCGCTGCCACTAGATCTGTCAGGTACGGTTGTCAGGCAGAAGATCTTTCTGTGATACGCCAAACTACTCTTCTGTACCGAGCTACCCTACAAGTGGTGATCTGCCCGGGGGAGCTATGCTGAGCTCCTTGGGCTATGCCGAGCTGCTTGTGGCGAGCTCTGCCGAGCTGCCTGGCTCCTTGGTGAGCTACCGAGCTCCTTGGCGAGCTCCTTGGTGAGCTACTGAGCTCGTGGGGTATGCATACCGAGTTTATCGGTGGGCGTCTTATGGGCGGCTAGGTCGGCCAGGTCAGATCATGTGTCAGGCTGATCCAAGGTCGCATAGGCCGCATGCAGGCCGCGCGCAGGCCACGCTAGGCAGCGTGCAGGCCGTGTGTAGGCCGTGCGCCAGGCAGCACGTAGGTCGCGTGCAGGTCACGCTAGGCCACGCCACGCCAGGCCGGCTTGGTCGGTGCCCGGGTGGGACACCAACTTGGTAAGTTGTTGCCTGAGTGTCGCCTAGTTGTCACGAGGTGCCACGTGTCGCAATTTCAATGGAGGGCCAAATCTGCCATCATCAGTACCTAAGTTCGCCGCCTCTCCTCACCAAGCCGAACCCTGGGGATGAGCTATTTATTTACCTCTTAGTCAGGGATGGGGTCGTTAGCTCGGTACTAGTCAAGGAGGAAGACCGGGTATAGAGGCCAATTTATGATACGAGTAAAGTCCTTGTTGGTGTAGAAACCCAATACTCCAACTTGGAGAAAATGGCTCTGGCTCTGGTCACCTTGGCCAAAAAGCTCAGACTGCACTTTTAGGTCCACAATATTCGTGTGCTTACCAACCAACCATTTAGGCAAGTCCTCCAAAGGCCGGAAGCATCCAACCGCTTGATCAAATGGAGCATGGAGTTGAGTGAGTTCAACATTGAGTATGCACCCCGACCTGCGATCAAATCTTAGTCCCTAGTTGATTTCATTGTCGAATGCACGCTCACCACCGAGGATCCTGCCCCACCACCACAAATATGGACCCTGCACGTGAACGACTCATCCAATCAGCAAGGCAGCAGAGCTGGCCTTATTCTCCTCGGCCTGGATGACACGGTGTTAGAACATGCCCTTAGGTTCGAGTTTAAAGCGTCCAACAACGAGGTTGAGTATGAGGCTTTGATCGCCAGGCTACGCCCCGCCCTAGACCTGGGAGCTTGGAGAGTAGAAGCCTTTAGCGACTCTCAGCTGGTAGTCAACCAGATCCATGGACAATTTGAGATGAAAACCCCCATGATGGCAAGTTACCTACATAAGGTGCAGGAGCTCATCCACCGACTCGAATGCTTTAACATCTAGCAGATTCCTTGAGCCGAAAACATATGAGTCAACGCATTATCCAAGTTGGCCAGCTCCCTGAGAACCAACCTCAGCAAGACAGCACGGTTGGACACCCTGGCCCAACCGAGCATTACGCAGACAACTCTCCTCATCCTCCCAGTATAGCACAACCCATCCTAGATGGACCCCATAACATAGTACCTCCGCGAAGGCACACTTCTAGAAGATCGTGTAGAAGTAAAGAAACTCCAGCACAGATCAGCCCGGTATTGCCTTATCTAGGGTCAACTCTACCACCGCTCACATACTCTCCCCTACCTGAAATGCCTCTCTCCATCCGAGGCAGACTACGTCCTCAAGGAGATCCACGAAGGTATTTGTGGAGACCATCCTGGTGCACGCATGCTGGCACACAAGGCACTCCGGGAAGGTTATTTCTAGCCGGCGATGAAATAGGATGCAACCTAGTTCGAAGATGCGATAGTTGCTAGCGACACTCCAATCTCCACCACCAGCCTACAGTCCCCCTAAAGCCAATCACCAGCCCATGGCCGTTTGCACAATGGGGGATGGACATTCTCGGCCCCTTCCCCCTGTGGTTGCTCAAAAGTTCCTCCTGATAGCGGTGGATTACTTCACCAAATGGGGGATGGCAAAGTATTGTCTGTCGATTTGGTATTCTGTGCATCCTCATCACAGATAACAAAACATAGTTCACCGACCGAAAGTTCGAAGCCCTCTGCTCTGACTTGAAGATCGACCACTGGACCACGACTGTACACCAACCTCAGAGCAATGGGCAGACCGAGGTGACCAACCAAACCTTGTTGCACGGTCTGAAGACTCGGCTAGACCAGGCCAAGGGAAGGTGGGCCGAGGAACTGCCGAGCATACTTTGGGCATACAGGACTACTCCGCGGACAGCCACCGGTGAGACCCCCTTTAGCCTAACCTACGGAGCCGAGACTATGGTTCCTGTAGAGATTAGATCCCCAATCCTCCGGACCAAGCTCTTCGATGAGGACCAGAACGACGAGGACCTCCGCATAGAGTTAGACCTGATCGAGGAAGCCAACAGTAGAGGATGGTGAAGTACTACGACACTAAAGTCAAAAGACGCGAATTCAAGACTGGCGACCTCATCCTTTGCAATGTCATAGTGCCCGCGTCCGGAGAAGGAAAGCTCAGACCGAACTGGGAAGGGCTGTATAAAGTCACCAAGGTTCTTGGCCCAGGCACCTACAAGCTCGAAGACCTGGATGGCCGACCAATATTGAGGAGTTGGAACTCGGGAAATCTCAAGATGTACTACCAGTAGACCTACAAGCAATAAAAGTTTTCTTTCTTTCAAGCTACAAATTTGACTCCAAGGCACGCACACGCCCACTGCACACCCCACACACGCGCATGCTAAGCCGCACTTTCAACCGAGTTGACTCCGCTGATCCCCGAACGACTGAGCCCATTACGCCCAGCTCGACAGCGTATCACCGACCAAGCTACCCGACTCAGCTGACAACGAGTGAGCCTAAACGTGGAGGAAGAATGCCCCCGCCCACCAAGGCCTGAGGGCGGTCAAGGAACTCCGCATAACCGCCGCTTAACGATTGAGTTAGCCGAGAAACGGCTAGCCCTAGAAGGGCCCCAAAGGCTCCCGAGACCGGAAATTGACTATCCCATGGCTGAGAGCTCAGAACTGAAAGATCTCGGGTAACTACAGCTCAGTCGGCACAAGACTGGGGGTGCCGAGGCATAACCTGGACGACCATACCTTGGCCAACGAACTAAAATCTTATAAGTACGAAGAGGACGCCCAAGGCACAACCTGCCCCGGTCCACGTAGTAGCCCGGCCGGCCACACCCCAGCCAACGAAAGAAAATTGTACAAGTCATAAGATGTCGAGGCATAGCTCGCCCTGACACACACAATAGCTCGGTCAGACTTGCTTTGGCTGGAAAAAGAAAAAGGCACAAGTAAGGATAGTAACATACATATGGTCAACAAAGAAGCACTATTATTCAACTCAAAATCGTTTGTTACATTGCTTAAGGCTCGGCATACCGAACCCAAGACAAAAGAGAGAGAGAGAGAGAGAGAGAGAGAGAGAGAGAAGGCAACCGCTCAATCCTCGGTGGCACCATCAATGGCTTCGACCTCAACATCAGCTCCCTCGACGGATCCTTGCGGAGAATCCATATCAAAAGCACCCCGGCCTTGCGACTCATTGGCCAACTCCGAATGGCGGCGAAGGATCCTTCGATGAAAGAGGTTGAACCTAGCCGCAAAGGAAGCTTCGGCGTATTCGTCCATTTGTAGCTGCATCTCCTCCGACACCTTGTACTGGTTGACTGCCTCCTCGGCAGCCTCCTGCCTCAACCTCTCTTGCTTCGCCTTTAGCTCGGCGATCTCTCACTTTAGCTCCCGAACAAGGCTGGCCTGCTTGGCCAGCTGTACCTTTAGCTCAGCCACCTCCCTCTCAAGAGTGGTCGATCTCTCCCTAGTAGCTTGCAGCTCGGCCAACTAGGCCTTTTGCCGCAGATACTCAGAGTGTTCCCATTCGTACGATAACCAGAGATCTCGAAGATGATCAACTAGCGCGACCGCCGCACAAGCATTCTGGACACGAACATGATAAGTATACCAAGATAGAAAATGAAACACAAGTAATAAGAAGAGGGGACTTACCTGGGCCACGGAACATAGCAGTGCACACTCCAGGGCTCCATTGCCGACCCCGATCGATCCCCAAGCTATTGACATTGTCAAGATTCCTTACAATAATTGCTCGGGAACCTCGAGTGTCTCCAGATTGTCGTCCACACGAACTGACCACCTCGGCACGTGCAGACCCAAGCTACTGTCTGCCTCAGTTACCGGAGCACCTGCGGGACGACAAACCCCTTTAGGGTCAACCACGACAACGTCGTCCTCCTCAGCCTCCCGTTGCTGGACTCTCCTTTACCGACGAGCCACCCTGTTTGTGGAACGTGGCCGCTCTCCTGTCTCAGGACAAGCTTCTGGTTGCATACCGGTTTGCTCTTGCCTTTGTCGAAGCGCTTTCGTCCGACGAACAATCTCTTCCTCGCTGGCCATACTTATACCTGCAACACAGAATACCCAAGGTAAGTAAAAAGCGGACAAGATAAATTTAACTCGACGAACGAATAAGTAAAGGAAATAGACCAGCCACCCTCTCCATCAGCCTAGTGAGAATCAGCATCTCCGAGCATGTGTACGTGACAACGTTGATTTCATAGATCATGCTCAGGGCCGACCTCTCCTCTCAAGTGAGTGCCGACCACTGGGGCTGCGGCAGAGTCGTCCTCGGCAGGAAAAAGGGAACCCCCAGGAATGTGCAACGAAGAAGGACTCCTTCCAGTGCTTCATGGAGGAAGGGGCCCCGGCTAACGACTAAATATTCCACCGAGTGGAGAAGTAATAGTACCTCTACTGCTGGTGTTTCAGCTGGAGCATAAAGTTCACCATCCCAGGGTTAGCTCGACATCGCGAATGACACAGTAGGACATAAGCCCAAGCAGAACCTAAAGGAGTTCGGCATTAGCTGCATCGGCAACACCCTGTACTAGTTTAGCACCTCGGCAAACCCCTCGCTCAACGGGAACCTCAGCCCAGCCTCTAAGCTATGCTCATAAATGCATAGTTCACCGGGCTGATAATTAGTGGCCATCTCCCCGGGAAGCGGACACCTCATTTGGTATTATGCGGGAGTGGCGTATGTAGCTTGAATTTGAGCCATATCCCCGGGAGCCAAGACGTAGGGCATGGTGCCAAACCGGTGACCTTCTTGTAGAGGAAGCTCCACCTCCATCCCAGAGAGACCAAGCTTAGCCTCCTCAACTTTGGCAGCCACAAAATCTCTCAACTCAGGCTCATAGTTTGAGCCGTGAGAAGAGCTGGAACCGAAACTACTGAAGGACCCAGAAGAGGAAGAGGACTGACGAGATGAAAAGGACATACCGGGCAATTTACATGAACTAAGGAGCGAAGGCCACCGAGCTATCTGCCATGCTAGTTGCCGAGCTATCTTCCGAACAACCTTCTAAGCAGTGAGTGCCAAACACCTTCTTGCAAGCAATATTGAGGATAGGGGGTCCCCCCCTCTCGTCTTCCCATTTATAACCATAAGGTGCACAGACCGAGGAGAGATCAACGGTGCAGATGAAGCACCTCTAACAACGCCTCGAAAGACCAATCGGCGCGACCAATAACGTATAACGGGAAGCCTAAAAAACCGAAGCAACATCCTCTATAGGCAGTGGTTACGCTTATTAATTGTAGTGGTTCAACTACAGTACCAGTCCAACCTTTGACGCAATCCCTCGGCTAGGCCACTCAAGTCCTCGACTAGGCCGCTTAAGGCTACAAGGCCATGCAGTAGTCTGACCGAGCACCCCCCTCCTCGACAGCAGAACTGGGGGAGTGGTTCGGGAATCGAAACTTCGGTTCTCATTTAAGTTATGTAGCCGACGAGCAGAAGACTCCTTGGCAATGACTGACAAGGCGTGGACGAATTGCAACGACCTATTTCATAACTCGGCAACCCAAAAGGAACCCGTCTCCACAGCTTGGCGCCCCATGGCCGAGCTTCACAACCTCAATTCTGGAGCTCGGCCTCCGATCGGCAGCAAAAGGCCTTTCCTTGGCATACAGTCGAGCTAAGCCCCGACTTCGGAAGCTTGGCACATCATAGCCGAGCATTACACAAGCCCCAACTCCGAAATACAGACCCAACTCCAAAGCTCAACGCACCATGGCCGAGCATCACCACGACACAGAAGCTCGACTTCCACTTGGAATCAGAGCCGTTCCTCGGCTCCACCGGGACAGACTTGGAAGCTCAGTTTGACACCTCGGCTCTCTACCGAGCTACGCAGCCGCACAACAGTTCGGGCCAAGCACTCCCCATCTTCGGCTGCAGAACTGGGGGAGTGGTGTTCGGATTCCGAGGTCAGAGCGCTTAGAGTTCTACAGTCGACAATGGGAAGATTCCTCGGCTATTTTCCATATTGCCCAGTTCTCAAGATTGCGACAAGCATCGAGGAACACCAAAGGGGCCAGATGCCCATCTAGACATCAACTTGAAGTTCTTCAGTCGAAAAACGAATTGGACTACTCCATTCATCAACTTTAGAATTAGGGGAATGGTGTTCGGGTCATGGTTTATCTGGCCCTACGAGACATGTGGCCGCCCAGCTATCACCCTGCCACATCATCCTAGCTGGGCAACGTCGGCTGCCCAGTAAATTTACTTATTACAGTATCGAAACTAAAAGAGCAAATGTAAGATAATCAATACTCGTTCAAGAAGAGATGAGTTGCAATGGTTGTTGAGTTTTTTAAAAGGGAAGCATCGAATCTTGCATTCTCTATCCCTGCCTTCAATGGATTGAGTCATGGAGATCGGGCTTCATTTTTATTTTATTCTTCCTTCCTCTTAGTGGTTTTATCTCATGAATCGTTAAATGCATGTCTCAAATTCTAACTCTCTTCCAGTTGTAGATGTAGTATCAAAGTGTCCGTCCTTTAAATCGATACATTTGCCAGGTGGCGGTGGGAAGTGGCACTTTGCATCCTATATGGCAGATCCTGTGGCCGGAATTCTATCTACTGGGGTGAAAGTGGCGTGTACTAACATCAAGAAGCAGCAACAAGATCTGTATTTCCGATCAAGGATGTCATCAAAGCGGATGGGCTTCGATGAGGTGGTGGGGCTCAACCTACAACCGAGCAATCTCGATCTGTCTCTTATGTTGGGATTCTCGAAGAGAGTAGCAATCGGGGGACGAGGAGTGGGATAGGGAGGGACGATGGTGCAAATGGTAAAGAAGCATCGACCAGGGAAATACAAAATGATAAAAAGCACACATCACCTCCCACTCCATGCCTTCATTTGAGTAAAATTGGCATACTTCAAATAATTTCACGTCCAAATACCATTTCCTGCACGTAAAAGGGACCACGTCACCTAAACCCAACACTTCCATAGATCTATAATTATTTGTGCAAATAATAACTTAAAGCTTTATATAATACATTTATATATTAATATAATATATAATATATAATATATTTATATATTAATATATAATATTAATGAAATTTGAATTTATAATATATATTATAATAAATATTATATATTATATAGTATATATATTGCTGAAATCCAAATTTTGATTTCAGTTTGGTTGTCATTTTTTTAAATCCAATTTTTAAAAAATTTGATTTATTCAATTCGGTTTTTAATTGAATAAGCCAAATGTTCACCCCCTATGTGAAACCACTTTTTATAAGAAATGTGAAAATGATGTTTTGGTAAAATGTTTTCTCATTTTTTTTAATCTAATGTGGCATGTAGTGGTGTCTAGTTGTCATAAAGAAATAATAAAAAATGTTCACGGAGTTATAAAGAAATAATATAAAAATAGCATCCAACTGTCATAAAGAAGCCTTAAAAATCTGTCATAAATAAATAACAAAAACCAGCTATTGTCCTTTTTTTTTTGAAGACAAAATTCCATACAAATGGTGCTTTAGAAAATGGCAATAGTCCCAAATATATTCAAAAGTGTTTTTAACCAAAGTTATCTTATATCATCTATTAAGGCTATGTTTGGTTCACTGTACTGTGCCTCATTCTTTTAATTTAATTCTACCCATTTTAGGCAAGAACGAATGACATTAGAGTGTTTGGTTACAAAATTCTTGCCATGGGTTAAATTCTTTTTAGAATAAAAAATCAGCCCCATAGCACAAAAATTGAGTAGTCTACCGCATGAAAAATAATCATGCCCCATTTTGCTCATTTTCATTATTTGAGGAAACTCTACCTACAAAACTGTTGCCATATATATTTACTTTTGCGAAAACACTTTTATGAAAGCATTTTTTCAAAAGTATTTTTATGATAGCATTTTTATAAAAATACTTTTACACAAAAGAACTTTTATGAAATTACTTTACTAAAGCACTTTGCCTACAAAACTGTTGGCATAGGTGTTTACTTTTGCAAAGCACTTTTACAAAAACACTTTTGCAAAAGTACTTTTACGAAAACACTTTTATAAAAGTATTTTACAAAAGTACTTTTATAAAAACACTTATAAAAGCACTTTACGAAGGTACATTTATGAAAGTACTTTTATAAAATCACTTTTACAAAAGTACTTTTATAAAAGCACTTTATGAAAACACTTGTAAAAGTACTTTTATGGAAACACTTTTACTAAAGTACTTTTATAAAAACACTATGAAAACACTTATAAAAGTACTTTTGTAAAAACACTTTTATGGAAGTACTTTTACGAAAGCACTTTTATAAAAGCATTTTTACGAAATTACTTTTATAAACCACTTTTACAAAAGTACTTTGACAAAACATCTATGCCAATTGGTAAACATTGATTGTTACAGACTTAGGCTAGCAGTTTATGAACACAATGTTTTTTTGAAGAATGAAAATGAGAAACATAAAACACTTGTCAATATGAAAAGAATTCATTTTTAGAAAAAAAGTATTTGGTTCATAGCAATATTTTCTCATTTTACCTATTTTTACTCATTATTTTCCATTTTAGAATTTTATCTTAAATAAGAATGAGAAAAAAGAAAAATCGAAACAAGCATGGCCTAAATTTCCCCTTTTAAACATAAAATATATTAAAAATGCAAAAAAAAAATCTAATAAACCTTTATATATTATCAACAAAATAATCTCAAAATAAAAAAAAACACAAAATCTACCCAATTATTAATCGGGATAAAATCATATAACTAAAGCTGTTATACTTACTATCTATAATCTATGGCCAATACAAGATTTTTTTTACAAAATATCTACCTCTTCTGCTCATCATGTGCCATCTGTTTTTCTCTTTTTTCTCAGGATACATTGAGTTGTAATCCAACCGTTCACACCGAGATGCCATAAAATGCGCTTTTAAGTTTCAACCGTTAGATATGATGAGTTAATCCCAAAATAAAGCTGTTTATTAATGGGAAAAGGAATTAATAAAAGTTAAAAAAAACCGAAAAATGGTTGTTATATAAAAAGGGTAAAATAGTAAAAGCACGAAGGATAAAAATGGTAAAACGAAAATTCAAATCACAATACGCCACAACAAGGTAGGAATATAGACGTATAGGAAAGTGCAACAAGGACAGAATACCAATAAAGCCCCTGGATAAGTTCTATATTTCCATTGCCTCGAAAAATGGGAAGAGAATAAACGGTACAAAATAGAAATAGCAGAAGCATAAATGAGAGCAGCTTGAGCGGGGGCAAAATGGGCAATCCGGGTAATCCGGGCAGGCAAATTGGCTTCACCGACTGAGTGAAAGCCTTCGTTTGCAGAGAAAGATTAAATAGAGAAGGTGGAGAGAGAAAAGAGAGGTGAAATTAACACAAACCCATCGCCTTCATTCTGTCTCTCCTCCTCTTCCTTCTCTCTCTTCCTTTCCCTTCGCTTTTATACCTCTCGCTGATGTACTCTTAATTTTCTGATCGCGTCTTTGCTAGGGTTAGGGTTTCATCCATTTCTCTTTCTTTTTATTATTTGATTTTTTTCTTTCTTTTTTTTCTCATTACTTACTTTTATTTTATTTGTACTTGTTCTTGATTCTGTTTGAGCTACCGTTTCGTTCGATTAAATTCTGGTTATTATTCTTATGGCGACAGGAGCCATCTGGTGTGATTAAGATTCGCGATCGGCCAAAGGAATCGCGTCCAGAAGTCTTTTATCCTGGCGAACAGGTGAGGGCTTTTTTCCCTACGTGTTTGAAAATTTTGGGTAGGGTTTCAAATTCTTATTATTTGTCTCAGTAATAGGGTCAGGTTTTGTCTTCCCCATCGTTTTGTTGGGGGTTAGGGTTTATTCTTTACCATGGCGATTTTGATGCACACAATTCATATTTTGCGTGTACAATCCGATGACGTCGAGGTCTTTCTATGTTATTAGCAATTTACATTTTCTTGGGGGCGTGGTTTTGGGTTTTCCATTTTCAAACAAGAGGCTGGCTTAAGCTTTCTTGTCTCAAAGGAGAATTTGAATGGCTCCAGGCTTGTCTGGGTTCTGATAACATGAGGACATAATGCAAACATGGAGTTTGAATTCTTTTGTGTTTTACATTTTCATTTTCTTTTCTTTTGTTTTTCATGTAAAATTTACAATTATGATACGTGTGGTTAGTGGTTGGCCAAGGCGGAGCTTTTGGGGAAAATTTTCTTCTTTCTACGCGGATTGGTCTGTATTTATTTTCTATTCTGTAGCTTGGATATTTTGTTTGGCCGGTGAGTGCTGTTTCTGCTTTCAGGTTATAGTATATGTTTACGTTCAGTTGCCTTATTGTTCTTTGTTGTTTCTAGCCTTGTCTAAATGTATTTTGTTTGTTTAGGACCATGGTTTATGAGTTACTTACATCTGTTATCAATCTGTCTATTTTGTGTACGTGTGGATTAGGTTGCTGGTGGATTTCTACTGAGTTTTGTTTTGAGATTTTGAGTGGTTTTCTTTTTCCCAGGAGAGTTGATAAAATGGAGCACGACGAGACTGGATGCGAAGCTCCTGAAGGTCCTATTCTCTGTGTTAACAACTGCGGCTTCTTTGGAAGCGCGGCTACCATGAACATGTGCTCAAAGTGCCATAAGGATTTGGTGTTGAAGCAGGAGCAGGCAAAACTTGCGGCGTCATCCATAGAGAATATCGTAAATGGTAGCAGCAGCAGCAGTAATGGAAAGGAGCCTGTTGTTGCCGGCTCTGTGGATGTTTCTATTGGTTCAGTAGAGCCCAAGGTCATCTCAACACAAGTATCTTGTGCCCCAGCGTCAAGTGAGGGGGTAGAGGCGAAGGTGAAAGAGGGTCCGAATAGGTGCAACTCTTGCAGGAAGCGTGTTGGCTTAACAGGGTTCAATTGTCGGTGTGGAAACGTTTTCTGTGCGGTTCATCGTTACTCCGACAAGCATGACTGCCCCATTGATTATCGGACTGCTGCCCGGGATGCAATAGCTAAAGCCAACCCTGTTGTCAAGGCAGAAAAGCTCGACAAGATCTAAGAATCTTGAAGTGAATGTTCATGTGCTGTGCTGCAATGCTTTTTGTTTCATTGATGCATCTTCTTTTATGTTGGGTGTTCTTCTTGTTAGGTGTCCTTTATTGGTATAAATGATTGGAAGCATTTTAGTTAGGGCATCTTTGCATCTGAAGAACTCTATCTTCCTTGTTGGTTCGCAAGGATTTCTTTGTTGGCTCCAGTGTGTAAGTCTGTCTGTGCTGGTTTTATGGACATTATTTGGCTTATAATTTGGTTACCTTTGTAATTTATAATTCCTGGTTCACATAGTATTCTCGGGTGGTGCATTTCCTAATGGCACATTCTATGCTGCAACTATATGAAACCTATCTGTGCACCATTGTGGTTTCAATTTTTTGGCTTCAGTCTGCTTTATCTTTGATTTAATTTTTTAATGATTGTCCATTCAGTAGTTGTCACCTTCTTCCTCAGGCTACATTTTAGTTCTCTTTTTAAAGATCTATTTGCTGGTTGTCGACTTGTTTTGTAAGGGATTCTAACTAGAACTTGGAACAATCTTTTTTTCACTTTCTTCCGTTCTGAAGTTGGCATTCCTGATCTTTCTCAGTCTGTAGAGTTTCTGCCTGTACAAATCACTAGAATTCCAGTACTGCAGTTTCTTGTATGAATTCTGGCTGTTGGATTCCTAGTGAAACACAAGGGCTTCATGCTTATTAGGTGATCTACTACTTTACAGTGTTATCATAATTTATTGTTTGGTGAAACCTAGATGGTATCTTTATCTGTTAAAATTGTGATGGTTCTGGACATACGTGTTGATATGCCACTTTGTCAATGACTCTGAAATTTGGACATTTATTTTTGTAAATAGTGCGGAGGTCTGTATGCTAACATATTGGAGTTATACCAATTATGGCCATTATGATCTAGGTGTGCAACTTGGGTTGGGTTGGGTTGAATATGGACCGGGCCTGAACATGAGCCTGTTGTAGTTGAAATTCTTCATATTGGTCAACCTGGTTCGCATTCTGATTAATCTGTTTGGACATTTATTTTTGTAAATAGTGCGGAGGTCTGTATGCTAACATATTGGAGTTATACCAATTATGGCCATTATGATCTAGGTGTGCAACTTGGGTTGGGTTGGGTTGAATATGGACTGGGCCTTAACATGAGCCTGTTGTAGTTGAAATTCTTCATATTGGTCAACCTGGTTCACATTCTGATTAATCTATTTAACATGGTTATGGCGTTTGATGCAACTCAGCTCAACAAGGCCTTTCTCCAACTTACTCTTTTGATCGGTTTAAGATTAGCATATTGGAATGCTGCATGCTCTTAAGGGTTCTATATGGTAAGTTAAATGCAGTGATTTGTGATAGTTATTAGTTGAGTGGAAGCTAAATTTGCATTACTTCTATGATATGCTTAGAATTTAAATCAGAACTATAGATTAAATTTTTAGGTTAGAATGTAAAGGTTTCCTTACCTTTCCCTTCCTTTCCCTACTTTTTCCTTCAAACCAAACAGAGTTTAAGTGACCATGGGTTCAGTATGCGAGATTTAAATGTCTGAAGTGGCTCCATTTCATATGCTTGTGCATATTCACATATTTTATGCATGGACATGTTATAATGTAATGATATTCTTTTTATTAATTACAGGATTATAGATTCCTTAAAAATTTACACTGAAGTTTCATGAATAACTTGTATGTGCAATTATGCATATTAGAGTTGTGTGTGTAGGGAAATGGTGTTGATATAGTCCTTGTATGTTGGAATGCATGTACTAGAGAGAACAAAGATATCCTTGTGTGTTGGTGGAAGATGGAAGAATGGATATGTAATGGATCATGCGTTTGCAATTTCACCATGGGATCAATAATGAATATGTAATGGATCATGCGTTTGCAATTTCACCATGATCTGTAGAAGGCCTATTAATGAGAGAATGTTGATGGGCTTGAATGGGAGGTATTGAGAGAAAATCAAGTGGAGGTACTTAAAAGACAATTTGTGAGGTTGAAATTAAGGATGCTGTATTCTCTATGGAGAGATCCAAAACTCTGGGGCCTTGTGGTTTTACAATGGCGTTTTATCAAGTCTATTGGGACATAATTAAAGCTGATTTGGTGACAGTATCTAAGGAAATCCATAGAAGGGGGGTAACGAGCCTGTGTATGAAAACTTTTCTAGGCTTGGTTCCAAAGAAAATTGGTGCTAATCATCCTGGGGAGTTCAGACCTATTTGCTTAGTCATCAGCCTCTACAAAATCATTGCTAAGGTCCTCTCCTTGAGAATCAAAAAGGTACTCCGCTGACTTATCTCCCAATATCAAGGGGCCTTCATTCAAGATAGACAAATAGTTGACCAAATCCTAATTTCTTCCAAATGTGTGTGGCCCAAAAGAGGCTAAGGAAAAATGGAATATCAATTAAATTGGATTTGGAAAAAGCCTATGATTTGGTGGATTTGGAGTTATTGATTAATACTATGAGAAGGTGTGGATTTGGGGATAAGTGATGCAAATGGATCAGAGGATGGTTGCAAACAAGTCATTGTTCAGTAATTGTAAATGGCTCGGTGGATGACTTTTTTGAATGCTTTTGAGGTCTAAGACAAGGGGTCCTCTACTCTCCTTTTCTTTTTTACTTTGGTTGCGGAGATCCTTGTAAGGGAGTGATGGAGTTTTGATTACTCATTTGTAGTTTGCAGATGATATCCTAGTCTTTTGTGATGGGGATTGGATAACAAAGATGGGGTGGAAAACTTGAGGTTGGTAGTAAAGCTCTTTGAAAGGATGTCCAATTTGAGAATAAATTGGTCCATAAGTGTAGTGGCTGGCATTAATGTAGAAGAGGGTGAGTTGAGGGCTTGAGAAGAATCTTTAGGTTATGAGAGAGGGGATTGGCCTTTGAGGTATCTTGGTTTACCTGTTGGGGGCAACCCTAGAACCGCTAGATTTTGGATTCCAGTGGTGGAAAGGCTTGAGAAGAGATTAGTGGGGTGGAAAAGGCCCATGGAGTGGTGAGAAAAATTGAAAAAATCATGAGGGATTTTTTTTTTTTGGATCAATAACAACAATTCATTACTTAATCATAAAAGTAATTACAGAGAGGAAGATAAACTTTCTTATCTTCCAAATGGAGCTAAACACTCCCAAGAACAAAAAGGAAAAAAGTTACACTTGTGCCCTAAACAAAGTCTCCCTATTGACTCCTTGCTTAGCTAACCCATCCGCAAAAGAGTTAGCTGATCTTTTCACCCAGCTCATCTTAACTTCCATCTCTTGAACCGGCCACCTAAACTTCCTCCTCTTGTTACTGTTCTTCCATAAGCTGTTGTTTTCTTTACTTAGCCACCTTACCACCACCTCCGAATCCCCTTCAATGATGAGTTTTCTTATATTCAGTTCCTTGGCTCTTTGAACTCCTTCCATAACTGCATAGATTTCAGCCCTGAGAGAGTCACCCACCCCAATTGGGCCGGAGAACATGGCTCTTTGAAAATCATGAGGGATTTTCTGTGGAAGCCTGGAGAAGGTATGAATGATCACTTGGTAAGATGGGAAAAGGTGGTCAAGTTGAAGGTTGAAGGAGGTTTTGGAATTGGAAATGTTAGATTGAAAAGTATGGCCTTGTTAAGCAAATGGCTTTGGAGGTTTCCTAAGGAAAACGAAAGATTGTGGCACAAAGTTATTGCAAGTATCCACAGGCTGTCAAACAATGGATGGGATGCTGGTTGCCTGCACAGAGCGACTTTGACTGCTCCTTGGAAAGCTATCCATGATATCCTTCCTGCCTTTGTCAACCATGCAAGGTATGATCTGGCTTCGGGTCAGAATATCAGATTCTGGGAAGATGTTTGGGTTGGGGAGCGTCCTCTGTCTGAGATTTTTCCTTTCCTTTTTGCTCTTTCCAGCCTTAAGGGTAGACCAATGTCCGATTTCATTTCCCAGCATTCTTCCCACTCAGGGCTTAATTGGAACCTTGGGTTCACTAGGAATCTTAGAGTCTTAATATCCAGTGTGTCAAGTTTGCTAAGCTTGTTAAATTCAGTGGTTCTGGGGAAGATGGGTTGGATGCTAGAGTGTGGGCTCCTAATGCTGCAAGGCTTTTTTATTGTAAGTCTTTCTTCAACTCCCTTGTGATCAATTCCCCATCCCCTTCATTCCCTATTAAGGAAATTTGGGATCCCCCCATTCCACCAAAAGTTGGTGTCTTCTGTTGGGATGTGCTTCACTGTTTCATGGTTGTATTAATACATGTGACATAATCCAAAGAAAAAGACCAAACTGGTACTTGTCCCCCAACAGGTGTTTTTTGTGCAAGTTGAATGGTGATACTGCTCTTCATCTCTTCAACTCATGTCCTTTTGTTGGCTGCATATGGGATTGGTTTTCTTCTCTTTTTGGGTGCAGGTGGACCCTTTCTTCAGCTTGGAAGGGTTATTTAGCCCTGCTTTTAGTTGCTCTAAGAGCAGGGGTTGAACCTTGTGGAGAGCGTGGTCGGTCTGGGAAGAAAGAAATTTAAGGATCTTTGAAAGCAAAGAGAGAAGCAAGGAAGCTTTGATAGAGGTATAATCTCAAAAGTGGCACACTGGGCTAGAACATTGAATCACTTCTCTGTATTCAAGGTTGAAGATTTCTTTAGATCTTGGGGTGCAATAGTCAACTCTTCCTCTAGAAGACAAAAAGTCTGTGTGTGCAGTGGTCACCGCTAAGTTGCGGATGGAAGAAGCTAAATTTTTATGGTAGTTGTGTGGGCAATCCAGGTCTATCAGGCATTGGCAGTGTAATTAGGGATGAGGGAGTTATACTCTTATTGTACTTTGGTCCAATTGGGCAAGGTGATTACTCAGATCAGAATTTTTGGCAGCAGTTCATGGGGTGGAGAAAGCAAAAAGAATTGGGTATTGAAAGGATGATTATTGGAGGGGACTTGAGAACAATTGTGAGCTGGCTGAAAAAGGGAGAAGGTGTAATCTGGAATTTAAGGAATGATTATAGAAGGTTGTAATGGCTATCTAAAGAAATGATGGTTCAAGTCAATTGGGTGAGAAGATCCGCAAACCATTTGGCGGATGGGCTGGCTAAACGAGGGGTTCAGAGACGGTCTATGTATTCGTCTCACTTGTAATTTTCTGAGCCTAATATGTACACTTGAGTCTGTTTCTTTCCGCAACTTCTTGTTGTACCTTTTTATCTAAATTTAATGAATTCTTTTCCGTGTTTCTGATAAAAAAATGGTTCATGTTTTTATCTCTTTCAAGAAATTAAGGCTTCATTTCCCTGCAGTGAAATTTCATTTACATTAGTACAAATGACAAGCATGGTGAACTCTATTACTAAAATGGTCACAGTTATCCCATAACACATTGGATTCGCTATATCTTTGCTCATGTTGGATATGCAATTGAAAAACCTATTTAATTCCACTGATGAGAAGTCAGACTGACAGTTTAGTTTGTAGTTGGTGAAATTCTGGCAGAGATGTCTACTTGGTGCAAATAGATTCTTTATTACTTTCTATTAGTCAACTCTTAGGGGGTGTTCTTTTTTTGGATTTTGAGAGGGGGAGTTTATTTTTCTGGCTATCACTTACCTAGGAAAGTGATATCCATCTCTTAGATGGGTAAATAACTTTCCCACATAGTGGGAAGTTGCCAAGAATTGAATGGGACAAAAATGCCTCTTTTAATAATGAATATCTATGGCTAAAATGATCATTGCCTTGTTTACCTGGGAAATAAAATAACATGGGTAAATGCACTTACCCAGGTAAGTGTTTCTCAGGAAAAACTTTTCCAGGTAATTGCATTTACCTGGGTAAGTAACTTACCGAAAAGTGAACGGGGCCTTAGTGTTGGTGACATTGTTCTACTAAGCTAGAGTTCTGAAGCTATATATTCAAGTTGAGGTCAGTTCAGGGTATGCCGGGTTTCCTTGTCTATCTAGCTAGCTTATCAATGGTGGTGCAAATAGATTCTTTATTACTTTCTATAGTCAACTCTTAGTGTTGGAGACATTGTTCTACTAAGCTGCCTAGAATTTTGAAGTTGAGGTCTCAGATCAGTGTTTTTTGGTTTCCTTGTGTATCTAGGTTATCAATGCGGGTCCAAATGAATCTAATTTATGCCCAAATGTTTGTTGATGCTTTGTTTTTGATTTACTTCTATTTTTAGGGTAAAAGCTGATGACTTGTATTGTTGCAATTCTCAAAATATTGAAGGACTAGAGCCCAGACTCAAAAGTAGAAAGTCTGTCTCAGAAAGACTTGAGTGATCTGGATTTGTCAATCATTTGACCACTTGTCCTTATTCCATACATCTGAATTATCCAAATTTGCATGTGTTTGCTGGCATGAGCACCATGAAAGTGTAAAAGATAAAATTTCATTTTTCTCATAAAGACCTGAGCTGGCAATACCAGTTAACTTAGATTGTTTTGAGTGAAATCTGACTTGGAGAAATATTTTATGGATGCTTTTAGAAGCTTTTGATGATTGTTGAACAAGATATGAGAAGGATCTTCCGAGTATCTATCAAAAAAAAAAAAAAATCTTCCTAGTATGATGAGCCCGTGACCTTTGTAAGCGTGAAGGACACTGCATATGCATGGCTGAAGGCCATGTATTCTCTTGAATGTCTACTGTGAATTTTGTGAAGAACATTGCATATATTTCTGATGCCTTTGTGTTCAATGAAAAAACTATTCTAGATCAGAAGGCTTTGTCTAATGGAATCTTGGGCGATAGCAGAGGCGTGGTTGCGGTCGGTAACTCTACCAAGATACTTGTAGCAATCCCAAAGAAACTGCGCCGAGCAACAGGACCATAGCATGTAAACAGGAAAAAGGAAATGGATTAATAATTATGGGTTTTCAATTCTATGTTATAGCTAGATATTAGAACAGACACGCAGAAGCTCAAAGGTCAGGAAGAGGAACTTTTAGACTCGACTGGGCTTGGGCCTGAGACTGAATACCTCGATGAGGGTGAAACGTCTTAGGTGGTCTCTCGAGGAAATTTTAAAATGGGTAAATTTTTTAAATTGCCCTTAAGGTTTAGTTAATTGATTAAGTGTACCCTTATTGTTTAAGAATTGACTAACTCTATCTCTACTGTTTCTGATAATTGTCTAATTCTACCCATACTGCTAACTTCTGTCAAAACTTGTGCAAAATGTCTAAACTATCTTTTTTGACAATTATCTATATTGTTTCTGACAATTGTACCCTTATTGTTTAAAAATTGACTAACTCTATCTTTACTGTTTCTGACAATTGCCTATTTCTACTCATACCGTTGACTTCCGTCAAAACCTGTGCAAAATGTCTAAACTACCTTTTTATAATCCAAAATATTTAATTTTGCATTGGTCTAAGAGCCTTTAGCTTAAAAATGCAGAATTTGCAGAGCAGAAGAAAGGAAGAATTTTCTTTGAAATCTAGCTGTTCGGGTATCTCTTCCTTTGTGTCTTTCTTTGATTAACATCAAGTGCGTCTTTCTTCCAAACCCATTTCTAGCCCATGTCGAACGGATAAGTTTCAACCTCCATTAACGAGGTTTCTAAGAAGCCATGGAGGGAACATAAGAAGAGGAAGGTCTTGAGCCAATAAGAAGAAAGAGAAGGGGGAGTTTAGAGGGGTTGTCGTCGTCGCCTAGAGAGAGAGAGAGAGTGAGAGTGAGAGTGAGAGAGAGAGAGTGAGAGAGAGAGAGAGAGATTAGACAGAGGGGTTGTTGTCGCTGCCATTGCCCAGAGGAAGAGAGATCGGAGTTTAAAGGGGTTGCTGTCATCGTCGACTAGAAGAAAAAGAGAGAGAAAGATTGGACTTCATCAGAGGGGGTTGTTGTTGCCATCGCCCAGAGGAAGAAGAGAGAAAAAGAAAGATCAGACGTCATTAGAGGGGGTTATTGCCGTCGCCGCCCAGAGGAAGAAGAGAGAGAGATAGGAAGAAGAAGAAGAAGAGAGAGAGAGAGAGATGGGAGTTGGGTTGCCGCTGTCTCCCAGAGGAAGGAGAGAGTGAGAGAGAAAAATTGGACTTCTTTTTGTTTCCCTCTCATCAAGACCCGCAAGTAAACCTTAAAAATCTATGTTCATCTTCTCTTTTTTTTGGATAATTCCCTTTGTCCTCTCTGTTCTGTTTCCCTTTGTCCTCTCGGGATTTTGCAAAGAGAAAGAATTGTATTTTCTTTTAGGCTCTTGATTGTGAAAAGATCGACAATTATTTTTTTTGTGTTTTTTTTTTTTTTTTTTTTTTTGTTCTGTTATACAATGTAGATACAGTGCGGTTCTCTCTAGTGACTGTAAGAGGAAAATAAAGGAAAGAGGGAGATGTTGGAGGAGGAAGGGTGTGCCGAGTCGGGAGGAAGGGGATAAGGCCAAGGGTAGCATTGGGTTTTAAAAAAATTTAAACGTCATGTGATGTCACGTGTGTACAAGTTTTGACGGAATATTAATAGATGTTAACGGTAAGGGTAGAGTTAGTCAATTGTTAGAAATAGTAGGGGTAGAGTTAGTCAATCTTCAAACAGTAAGGGTACACTTAGTCAATTAGATAAACCATAAGGGTAGTTTAAGATACAGTACAATTCTCTCCGTTTGCAAGGAACCTAAGACGTTCCAACTTTTCTCTCAAAAATTTGTGATGAGCCACCATAACAGCCATGGATTTTAAAAATTAAGTTTAAATTAAAAAAATTACAATGCCATTATTAAAAATGTAAATTTAAAATTAAATTTATTACATAAAATATTTTAGCCTAGGAAATAATTTAATTTTCTCATTTTAATGTATTAAAAAATATATTTAAAATATAAAATATTAATATATATTTATGATTGAATCATTCGATTTTAGTCAGTTTACAAATGGCCAAAGCGAAACTAATCCAACGCGTTTGAGTTAGGAAATTGTTGAACCAAAGACGACTAGAAATACTAGAAATCGGATTGGTCAGTTTCATTAGTTTGATTGGGAATGAAAATGGGGCGGGGTGGGGACAAGGAACCTTTCTCTATCTCGTCTTCATGTGGATCCCCACTCCTCGTGATCCTTTACAATGTCAACCATTATGTTTTTGTTTTTTATTTTATTAAAAAATAAATAAAAAATAATTAAAATGTACAATCCAATTATAAAAGATTCAAAAAGATTCAACCATATCTTTAAAAATATTAATATATAGACGTATGTGCATATATACATATATTTGTGGGGATCCCATGGGATAGGGATTGGGGTCCCCACAGGCTTGGTAATGCTTTCCCCATCCCTGTGCCATCCCCACCAACGGGGATGAAAATTTCTCCATCTTTATCCCCGTGGGGGAAAAATCATCATCATCCCCGCCTCATTTGGGGCAAATCACCATAGGGGTTGGGGAAATGGGGAAAATTGCCATCCCAAAGTTTGATAAACAACCCTATCTAAATCTAATTGTTGTTTTTGTATTGTAAAAAAATTATTAAGAATAGTATGTAAAATATAAATAATTATTAATTATTATATAAAACAATTGTATATTCTTACATGTTTTATTATTTTACATAACAAATCCCGTGCATCGAATGGGTTTCCGCTAGTATTTAGCTTAAAATAAAGTTTTGGTGAACAATTTAGAATTAACATATACAATATTATTCTTTTAATAAAATTGAAAGTATCACATATAATAATCAAGGAACTAAAAAATATGAAAGGAATGTGAAACTTAAATTTGAAATTAAAATATGAACCACTAAAAAATTAAATGTAATGATACAACTATTAAATATGAATAGGAATTGCAATGGTGGGGAACAAGGTGAGGGCAGGGTGCCACTCTCCATCAGTCCCTGTTACCTTGAAAATTCCCATCCTCATCCCTGTCTTTGTCATTTCTTTCCATCCCTATCTCCATGGGGTTCCCTACTAGTCATTTTGTTAGGTTGTTAAATTCATTCTATTTTTTATTTCTATTTCATTCCAATTTTTTAAATAAAATAATTATATCTTACAAATCTATCGAGGCAAGGGGATGGTTTCCCTGCCCCGTTCCACCCCCATGACAGGGATAAAAGTTTTTCTATTTGTTGTTACTAAAGATGGGGCCGAAGGCAACAAGGTAACTTCTCTTCTGGCTGAGGGCAACGAATCCAACTTGAGAGCAAGAGGAAAGCACACATCAGATGCCATGGGTGTTATCCCAGGGATGGAGATTCCGATGGTCAAATTAGTCAATTACTTGAGAGGGTTTGGACCAGGCTTGAGATGAGGTTGCTCAAGAACAAAAAAGCTAGAGAGCAAGAAGGAGCAAAATGCCTTACCTTGAAGCTGAGCATCCCCCTTTTGTACTTGACCTTCCCATGAAGTGGTTGGAGGTAGTTGGAAGTGAACAGCTAGGATCTCATCCGACCTGGCATGTGGCACAATCCGGGGCCTTGCCATATGCGCCTATATCACTATCTCTGTCTCTGTGGGGGAAAAATCATCCCTATCCCAATCTCATTCGAGGCAGGTCCTCATGAAGATCAACTATATGGGAAAAATTGCCTATCCCTAAATATGAAGAACTCTACGCTAAAGGAAGGATTTGAGAATATGAATAGCTGAGAGAAAACAGAGGAAGATAAACCATGTAGAGAAAAGCCAAACGGTCAAAATTGGTTAGCTTTGCTGTGCAAGCAATGCCCCTTTTATAAAGACAGAGGAAATATAAGGTTTTCAATTTAATTTGGTTAATGATATCGCTCCATGAATCCGCCCTAGTCAATCAGAATTGGAGAGCAGCCAGACTAGAATGTTGCACAGCCTCTGTGCCAACACGTATCCATCCTCAAGTTTTGTGTCTATCAAAGCCACCACAAACACCCCTTCTGCCCACGGCTCACGTCTACACAATACACTACCCCCTTGGGAGCATATCCCCCTGCATAGTATGCAGGAGGAGAGATGTTCTCCATGTATGACTGCGATGTTATATGGGTAAACATAGGCAGAGTTTGTGTGGACAGGAGATCCGGACTCTCCTTCTAGTTCTGGTGAGAACAGAAAGCGAAAGGGTTTTAGGATCCAGACTATTACTGACCCACAAACCAAACACGGTAAGTAGTTGCAAGGAAAATGCAACACTGTTCCCCATTTGACATGCCAAAGACTTTTTTTTTTTTTTCTCAAAGTCTTGTGGCAATTAATTAATGGCTTAAGTAGTAAGGGGTCAAGCTCGTGGCCATTGGCCAGGCTTCTGTTGTTAGTCAAAAGGTCACGACATCAAGTGCACGAATCCATCCCAGCCGGGACGGCTGCCTTCTTTTTCTTGTCTGCATTGAAGAGCATTTGCTCTGGATCAACTCGATCGACTTCGGACCCTCTGGAAAGAGATTTCTGTTATTCAAGATCATCAATTAATAAGAAACTAAGAACTTTTATTCTAACATTATTACAATTGAACTATAAGATTAGAAATTTAAAACATCAACTCGATCATGACAAATTAATCTATATAATTGTTAATTGAAATTGAGTTGGTACGTACTTAGGCTGTTTATCCCGGCCGCTGCCTCTCGTTTTCTACTCCATCCTTGGCATTTTCATCCAACATTGCAAACATGTAAGTCTCAATGGACCAACTGGGTCTTCTCGGAGTTCCCGATCCTTTCACATGTTTGATCAACCCATTCAAATAATCCTGTGCATTTTCATCCACATTCCGCACAGAGAGGACCGCCAATCTTCTCAACAGCAGCAGCATAATAAGAACTGAGAATTCACCAAGGAACCAAAAAGGTTCTGGTATCTGAGATCACCATCTTGTCCCACAAAAAGGATGGGACAGTTAACAAGGCATAATCTAGCCAAACATTTTGTGGTTGACAAATAGATTATTGAAGACTGTGAATCCTTCGGAAGTCCCACCAAGTTTAGCAAAATGATCAATTAACAACCCTTTTTTGTTCTTTGATGGACGGGTCAGCTGGTTTATTGACCCATGTGAGGTTTTTTTTTTTTTTTTTTAATGGTTATTTGGTTGGAATTCACAGATAACATGGAATTTGAGTACATAAGAAAATTGAATCTTTTAGTGGTTTGAAAGTTGGTTGAATTAGGGATGCCATTTCTATCAATACCAGAATTGATTTTGAAAAAAAGTAGACTGTAAACAGATTGAATTTAATTCGGGTTGCAATTTGATATTGAATATTTATTAATAACAAGTTAAACTACTAAAAATGGCCAAATATGACTCTGAGAACTTTGATATTGTATTTCATGAAAACCTATGGAAATTAGTAAAAACAGTAGAGAATCCAAACCAGGTTTACTAAATAGAGGATACAGCATAAAAAATAGAAAGGAGCGAATAAAATCTTTTGGATTGAATATATAGGGATGCATGGATTCATACTTGGTACCATAATAAAGGGGTCAAATTCAGATTTCTAGCTACAAATAATACCACTTGTAGCCCTAATTGGCATTCTCTTTTTATTATTAATTAGAAGCAAGTAAATCTTCTAAGTAGTCAACAAATTTAATCTGATATGATATAGGCTTGTAGCAAGTATAAGCAATCATCATCAATTAAAAAGCTCTTTTGATTGTTCAAACACTAATGCAATTTAACTATAACATTACGGTTTTATTGCTGTAGTAAATACTTGGTTACAGTGACAATAAGCTTTAAAGTGGGCTTCACAGAGAGAGCAGCCACTGATGATTACAATACCACATTATATATGTCACTACCTCTGCAACCTTTATTTGTATATATTATATGAGAAGCGCTCTTAAGTGTTGATTTGGCACTTGGCCAATGGCCCAAAGTGTCCCTGGGTCTCTGCTCCAGGCTTGGTGTTCTCATCCAACTTTATGTAGGTCTCAATAGGACCATTGGGGTTTCTGGTACAACAATCCTCGGCCACAGGGTCGCCAGCACTTGGCCAGCCAGTTTCTGATACAACAATCCTTACAGAAGAACCACCCACCTTCTCAACAGCAGCATAGAAAGAATCCAACAGGGCATCAAAAAGGTTGTGGTATCTGAACCGTCCATCATTTACTACAGTTCTTGGTGCAGTAAATAAGGCATAATCAAGCCTCATACTGTTTTGGTTGTCATGATAACTCAAGTAAGGATAAATATTAGCGCAGAGTGGTGACCCATTTTCTGCTAAGAAGCCAATGATAGGCCTCATGTATTTCAGATACTCAGCTCTGAAGACGGAATTGGAAGGAAGCTAAGATGGGTATTATTCAGGACTAGTCCAGAGTAAGTTGCAGTTGTCACCTTCACTTGGTTTTGTAACCCAGCTGCTTCAACTGCTCTCTGGATTTTTCTCATGGCAGGGAGGACATATTGGAATTCTTGGAGGCTGACTTCATTACCAACCACAATATACTTGAACTTAATTGATAGTAGCTCTGTTGTCTACCACATTGCCATTGACAAAGTCATACGCCGGAGTGAGGTCGAGGTCATCGCCGGCAATGCGCTGAAGGTCTCTGTTTGGGACGCCAAGCATTACTTCAATGTTGGAGCCTTTAAGAGCCTGAAGAGTGGCTCCATCAGGTTCATAAAGCCTCATCTTGTTAATATTATTGGCCTTACAGAGGGCCACAACTTCGTTTGGTGCCGGTAAATTGTTGCCTTAATTTCCTTCGGATACACTACCTGTACGTAAAACATAGAGTACTTAGAGAGCATGCATGCATATGCATGGTTAATTCCTTAATTAATTAGTTGAGATTGGAGTACTGTTTGCCTCTTTAGGTCCAGAGAAGTCGAGTCAATGGGTTTGCTCTTCCCCATTTAGTGTCTACTCTCTACTCTCCACTTTGCTTGTGACCAGTCATCGGGTTTTACTTGTAGGAACTAGGGATCAAGCGCTTGACCTGGACGGTTGGACCGTTTGGGCCGGGAACCATCCAGGCAATCAGTTCTGTTTTATCTCAAATTTGGTTTTTGGCCAAAATCCCTTAAATAAGTCAACAACCTGTTGATCCAGGCAGTCGAACCATGGACCCGTCATTCCCTTCAATGGTTTTGACTATTTATTTATATATATATTTTTAAATTTTTTTGACAGAACAGATCATTGATTCGAAACAGACGATTAAACTGTTGACTAAAAAACCAGTGGCTAGAACAATTCCGTTGCTTTTGAGTAACTAAGTTCTATCAAATGTATATCTTTGATGTTAATTTATTTTCAGTAAAATCACGGTTAATGCCCATTGGAAAATGATAACCAATAACCCATGGGTTTAAGAGTTAATCAGGTAAAAACACTGATACTACATGGAGAGAGAGAGAGAGACGTGTGAAGGTTGCAATAACCAATATTAGGAGCCCAAGAAGTAGCATTGCAGTAGCCCTAGTAGGACTGTTTCTACATGCTAAGTAGCAAATAGCCATGAAAGCAGAAGAGAGCTAGAAAGCAAGCAAATAAAAAGACCAAACCAAAATTGGTTATCTTTGCCGTGCAATCGATACCCCTTTTATATAGACACCAGGTCGAAGTTAGTGGTCCACGAATGACGAATCCACTTAGTCAATAATAATTACAATCTGTACTGAAATGTTCGCTCTTTTTGAAAATAAACTAAAATGTATTACACACGATGGGTAATATGTCTCTAAAAGTCAGTAGAACAAATAAGAAAAAGAAAAGGAGAGAAATAAGATGCTAAAATCTAGAGACAAAGAAAGAAGAAATATCTTTCTAAACCAGCCAATCAGGAATCTATTGTTGGATGGCGTTCAATGCTGCGTCAACAGGAATCTTAATTATATTGACAATCTCTTAATTAACATCTTACAAGAATTAATGTTGTTTTCTCTCCTGCTTACAGGGAAGCTAATAATAGAGTCGCTGATGCTTTCAATTTGTCAATGGTGGCCTCTCCATTTGTCATGATTTCACTGCTTTTAGTCATATCAATCCACTAAAGTTTTACTTTTACACCATCTTTAATTAACGTTAAAATTCGAAATGTTTAATCATTCTGTATTCGTTTTGTATTGATTTTGTTTGTTGGGGTGTTGGAACGTGAAAGGGATCGAGTGGTTTGTATCTTTGGGTTTGGAGCAAGGTAGGCTAAATCCTTTCAGTATTCATTTACTTAGTTACCTATAATTACCTTTGATAATGGTTAATAAAATTCTAGGTTGTGTTTGATTAATTTGAAGGAAGAAGTAGAGAAAAGGAGAAGGGTGTATGAACCTTCCTTGAAACTGAATTCAGCATTAATATGACTATCAGCTTTCCACCTAGGCTGTGTTTGGTTTCTTGGGTGTTTATTGAAAAAACACTATCACATCAGTGTCACATAGGCGTTGGTATTTATTGCACATGAAGCAAAATGAAACAATTGTTTAGTTTCACCGTTTATCAAATAAGTGGTAGAAAACTGAAATGCTTTGATTTTTGTGCATTGAACATTTGAGGAAACGTTAAGTTCTTATTTCTCTCAATGCCCTAGCATTTTTTGAAACCAAATGCTGATGTGATACATTTTAATGGGTATTAATCTGAGGTAGAGAGTAAAAAATGTTTAAAGTGAAACCCAACCAAATAACAAAAATAGGAAACCTTTGAAGTAAAAATATATAAATAAACATTTAAAATGAAAAGCTACAAATAAACAGCCTATCTATAAATGCCCAGGGAACCAAACACATACCTAGTGTTACAAAAAAGAAAAAAAAATGCAGAAGTTCAAAGGTCAGGAAGAGGAAGGAACTTTTAGACTAAATTGGGCTTGGGCCCGAGACTGAATACCTTGATGAGGGTGAAACGTCTAAGGCGGCCTGTTGAGGAAATTTTAAAAAGAGGTCCCATTTGTAGGGAACCCAAGACATTCCAACTATCCTCTCAAAAATTAGTGAAGAGGTTGAGGTGCCACCACAACAGCCATGGAAATGCCAAGGTGGAGGGAGTGCCTTAGTAGTTCGAGACATCTAGGAAAGCTCCTCAGAGAACAAATCTGAGGTGGTTTTTGTTTTTGAAAATCAGTGTAGTTTTGCTAAATCCAATCTTGTCCTAAAGGGGTTTAAGAACTATCACACATAACAGGAGCTTCCTGATATGTGAAAGAACACTGATGACGTTTTACATTGAACCGTATGATAGGTGACTGTTACACTTTGAAAACTGTGATAAAAAGTGTAAACTTTTACATCAATAGCCGATGTAAAACTTTATGCTTGATGAGGTTTTACATCAATTCATGATGTAAAACTCTACTCCATTCAAATGCCAACAAATCTAAACCGGAGTAGAATTTTATATTGATCTTCATTTACACTCCTTCCAAACGCCAATAAAACTGAACCGGTGTAAACTTTTACATCATTCTTGATTTATGCCAATTCTAAATGCAGCCTAAAAAAATAGAGAAAGGCTGAATCGTGTTATTTGCATGATGGGCTGGATAAATTTTTTTCAAATCTGCTTGGGTCCATCATCTCCTACCAATTCGAAGTGACCATGGGCCTATTAGAAGTTGGTAAAAGATGGTATAATTCAATGGGCTACTCAGAGAAATGCCGTAGCTACAATGCCCATCTTGTTGAATGGGCTCAAAGATCATAGGGTGACTTCCAAGCCAAATCCAAAATGCTCACCAAGAAAATAGAGGCCATTCAAATTGGTGTGCAAAACTGGGCTACCCTGTAGGAAGAGTGAAGGCTCAAATAAGACTTGGAGAAGTACATTACAAAAAAGATGATGTGGAGACTCTTGCGGATTTCAGACCAATAGGTTGCTGCAACGTGCCTTTCAAGGTAATTGCAAAGACAAAGATTATTTCACGCCTTCTTCCTTAGTTCATCTCGCCCTTACAAAATGCCTTCGTGCCTGGACGTCTAATTCTGGATAATAGGATTATTGCAGCCGAAATGAACTAACATTGATTATCAATGGACGTTCTCTCTCGAATGTTACAACTTAACATGCATGAGAACAAGTTGCATGGATTCAACTTTAGTGGGTAAAAGCAATCATCAAGAGGAGGTAGAAAAACTCAAAGATATTCTTGAAATATTTGGGATGTGGTTCGACCAACAGGTTAATTATGAACAAATGATTTTGGACAAGTTGAGGTCTAGATTGCAAAGTTGGAAGGAAGGTTCACTTGCTATCTCATGCAGGAAAGTCTATTCTACTAAAAAGTATAGTTGCGGCAATCCCCTCCTTCCATATAAAATACAAAAATTAGAGAGAGACTTCTGGTGGGGAGACAGATAACAAAAAGTCGGTTCACTTGAGGAGTTTGGATCTTATGCAACGTCCTAAGGCCAGGGGTGGATTGGGAATCTGCAATCCTTACCAGAAAAACAGGGCCCATGTTATGAGAATGGGTTGGAGATTTTGGGCCCATTTGATGCACCTTTCCGTGCAATTTTTCAGCTATTTATAAATTGGGCAGATTAATTTTCGGTCTATTCTTGTTCGGTTCATAAAAAAGTTAGTCCCTAAAAGTCAGAATGCTGAAAAGACATGAAAAGTCCATTTTGAACTGATTTCAAGAAGCTTTAAATGAAGTTTTTTGCTCTTTCACATTTTATTCTCGCACTAAAAGACATGGAAAGATGCATGGAAAGACATTTATCTGTAAAACTAGCTTCGGGCTGCTCAGATCTTCATGCAAAAGCTCAATAAGTCTTTTGACTATTAAAACTATCTGAGGAACTTCCAAAAAGACTTGCCAAATGGGCCCTTCTTTATGTCTATGGGGAGCTTTGGGCCCAAATTTTAAAAGCCAAATATCTAGGGAACAAATCCCCATTCTGAAACCAAAATCCAGGATAGATTAGCTTGATCACATGGAAGAGTATGTTGAGTTACAGGGAGGAGCTTCATTTGGGTGCTTTTGTGGACTGTTGGCAATGGTTGGAGCATCTCAGCGCTTGATGATCCTTGGATATTCGGGATTATGTCTCCAGATGAGTTTGTGAGATATGGGAAGAAATTGTCAAGTGGCCTTGCTTATTGACCATGAAAAAAATGGTTGGAATGTGAAGTATTGTGGGTATTTTTGGGGAAATCTTGTGTAATAAAATCCTTCATATTTGGATTCCCTGAAAATGTTATTTCTTGTGAAGATAAGTTGGTAAGGAAATTTTCTTCTCATGGTCACCTTTCTATTGTGAATGCTTATGGTTTTCTGCATCAGCTCGAAGGTTAATCCTCTACATCTCAGGGTTCATTTGGTTTGCAGGAATAGGAGTTTGGAATCAGAATCAGGAATGACCTTCCTTCATTTAAGGGAATGGCCATTCCCTGTCCCTTCCTTGGGAATGAAATCCCTTTCCTGTTGATTTTAATTCCCATTCCTATTCCTGTCTAAATCAAACAAACTATGGGAATGGACCATTACCATTCCCAAACGGACCCTCAGATTGGTTTTGTAGCTTCAACTATTAGCTTGAGAAATTGGCTAGGCAAGATAACATCTCCTATCCACCTTCTGTTCCTACTTTGGCGAAAAGGACAAATTTTCTTCAGCACATGTGAAAAGTTTGATGTAAGGCTTCTCTGGACAATACTCATATGGAGATCACTAAAGTGGTCATAAATGCCAAAGTTCAATTTGAAGAGATTTGTAGTAGGATGCTAAAACTCAAAATGGGTCGGATCAGGGTTCAAAATATCGATATATTCCAATATGTCTCTACTGTATCGGTTGTCAGTCCCCCTTTGTTTTATTTTTTTTTCCAATCTGGTTCGGAGGGTCAATTTAAGGCCCATTTACCCCTTGGAGAAATGCATCAGGAAGCTCCCGATACAATATGTATTGGATGATACGACTCAATACGTTTCAAAATTTCGAATCGTGAGTCAGACCCTATCAGTTAATAGCTATAGCCCATCATTGCATTGGACCAGGCCCCCGAATGGTCTCCTAAAGCTTAATTTTAATGGTGCAGCAAATTTTTAGGCATCTGGTGTAGGACTAATTATCTTGGACTGGTGTGGCAGTTTTTGTTATTCTCGAACTATTGGCTTTCCTCGATGTCTTCAGCGAAATCGGAAGCTAGGAGTCTGTTCGAAGGCTTGAAGTTAAGCTTAGAGTTTGATATGACTTGTTATTATTGAGGGTGACATTAAGAATGTAATTCAGTCTCTGTTGGAGAATATCATATCTCTTCCGTGGCAAATCCAACAATTAATTGCTGGCTACAAAGTCATCTTTTACCCCTTACTTAGCGGCTGTTTGGGATCGTCGCCGTTTTTTGGAGTAATGGCATCACATCAGCGCCATATAGGAAAAAACAATGTTTTAGAAATAAACATTTATTTAGTACTATTTTTCCATAAAAAACGATGCTCCTATTTTTGTTTGGAATTGTTGCTCCTAGGTAGGATGTTTCTTGAAGGAACAACTTTTTCTGTTTGGTACCAATGCTCTAGGAAATGTTTTCAGCATTGGTACCCATTATCCAGTGCCACATCAGTGCCACATCATTATCCTATTGGCAGCAATGAGCTGCAACTCCAAGAAATGCCAAATTTGGCGTTGCTCCAAGCCATGGCTTTCTGATTTCTGAGGCGTGGCTTTGAGCACCGTTTTTTATGGAAAAATGGTTCCAAACAAATGTTCATCTCCTGGAGCATTGTTTTTTTTTGATGTGGCGCTGATGTGGTGCCGTTTCTCCAAGAAACAACAATGATGCCAAACAACTGGCAAATTTGGCGTTTCCTGGAGCTGCAGCTTGTTGCTACCAATAGGACAGTGATGTTGCATTGGATAATGGGTAAAAGTGTAGAAAACATTTCTTGGAGCATTGGTATCAAACAAAAAAAGTTGTTGTTGCTCCAAGAAACATCCTACCTGACAGCAACGATTCCAAAAACGGTGCTTCCAACATATACTTAGTGTTTTACCTTCCAAGGAATGCTAATAACACTGGCCATCTCCTTGCTTAGTTTGGTTTGAAAGCTCTTATGGTGCACACATGGTCTGTGTGCCCCGACTTTCTTTCTGATTGTATCTCTATCTGGCTTTTGGACCTGGTTCATCGGATCCTCTATTCATGGGAGAGATGAGAGAGAAAGAAGAGAGAGTGAGAGAGCGAGAAGCATGGATGGAATCGAAAGTTCATTGGATCCTCAAAGGTAGCTCGGTCATTGAATGATTCAGAAGTTCTTTCCACATTCAGAGAGGCAATTTGGAGGTCAATTCAGCTGTACCAAACGCTATCTATGTTTAATTGCTGATGTGGTGTAAATGATAAATCAGAGACCACATCAGCAAAAGCAAAATGCTCTGGTGCCAAATACCTACTTAGGTGCCAGCTGTCAGGCAAAGATTTGTCTTAAGTTCTTGGCATGGTAGTGACGGAGATGCGTTTTGAGAGTGGATTGAATTTATATAGGATTTATGGATTGTCTTTCTAATACACATTTTATTAGATTCCTGTGCGCAGGTACCAAAAACACGTTATCAACATGATCTCACATTGCAATTCTCACCATGAAATTGGGTGTCAAAAATGAAAAAAAAAAGAGAAAAACACTGAGGGTGTGTTTGGATGCAATGCAAATAAATTTGTATTGATGCAAAATTATGACAATGCAAATGTTTAGTGTAAATTCTGACTTATTTTTGCTTAAAATCTTAGCTTCTTTTGTTTAATTGCATTATAAATGAAGTAAATTAAGACATGAAGAAGAATAAAATAAAATCTAAAACAAAATTAGATAAGAATTTATATTTTTTTGTTATTTGCATTTTCATACATTTGTACTAGTACAAATAAAATTGCACTGCAACACAGCTTGACTAATTCTTCGAATGTCTTGATGTACAAAGTGATTGATATCTTCTCCTTTCCACCATCATTATCTATTTCTTTTCCTCTTTCTTTCATTATTGTTCCTAACTAGATGAGTTGTTTTCCATTTGATTGGAGATCTGATCTTCTCAAACTCCGGTTATCTCTGAAACTTTTCATTATAGGCCTAAGTAGGGGTGTTCACGATTGGGCATTTTTTGAAACCGAACTAATATTGTAAAACCGGTAATCAGAATCGAACCGAAGCCAATCGGTTAACCGGTTGATCGGTTAGATTCATCGGTTTTTTAGTTTTTTCAATATATATTATAAATATATATAGTAAAAATTATAAGTATATATAAAAAAATATTATATTTTAAAGAATAAATAATAAATAATATATTATAAATATATATTTATATATAATGCATATTTATTAATTTCTAATATATAAAAAATATATAATATACATAAATATATAGAAATATATGTATACCGATCGGTTCGATTTATTGTCGGTTTTCTATATTGGTTAACCAAAACCGAACCAATACCTTTAGTATTTTAAAAACATCGAACCAAAACCGAACTGACCAATTTGATTAATCAATTTTTCAATTCAGTTTCGGTGGGTTTTTTTTTGATCCATTCAGTTTTTCGGTTTTTTTCTCACCCCTAGGCCTAAGAGGCTGAATCAAATGGGTTTCCAATTTGAATGAACCCATTCGATCGAGTTGATATGTCAATAAAACAACAAAAGCTTAGAGCAATCAACTAATACAACATGACCGGTTCTCATCAATCCCAAAAACAACATATCTGATAATCAATGAGCCACAAAGATAGTTGAGCATAAGAGAAAAACATGAATATCAGAATCGCGACGGAAACATGAAATAAACAAAAGAACAATGATGACTATATAGAAGGGATTGGCGATCCTGTTGCTGCATCTGCCGTGGACCAAAATTTTAGAGAGAACGGCAACGACTCGACATAGATTAGTGGTGAGATGAGAACTTACTTGAGCTGTATGTTGGCTATACTCGATTAATGGAACAAGGGAACCTCAGTCCGTTTACTTGTTTTCGAATGGATATAGCTTTTGGAGATCATGATCAAGAAGTTGATAGGAAGATGTGCTTAGGACGTGAACTCCGCTAGAGCTAAAGAGAGAAAGTCCCCGAATGCGTCGATTGCTATTGATTTCGACCATACGACGAAGAAAGCTAGGGTAGGGGGTTGGTAAATGGTTGGGAAGAAAACAATGATGAGAAATTGGAAAACGACAATGAGAGGTTAAGGACTGAGTAAAAACTTCAATGATATGCTCGTTGGGGATGCGGGTGGAGAATGCTAAAGGAAAACCGCTACTGTCAGCTCTCTGTTCTCATCAAGAAGATGATGAATAGTGCGGAAAATGCCAAAGATGGAAGCAAAAAGAAGACGATGAGAGAGAGAGAGAGAGAGGAGAAAAAAAATGATCGGGGAAGGGGAATGCCGGCCGTACTTCATTGCTATTGGTGAAGGAGGAAGACGATGAACAATACCTATCCCTTGTTTGAATTGGCTTCCATTGAAAACATTAGTTTAAATTTATATGGAGGGAGTAAGGGCATTTTCGTAATTCTTAGAAAGTTTAGAGGCATTTTCGTAATTTTGTAAAATTCAGGGTAATTTGGTCGGTTTGTCTAAGGGAGTCAACTAGGATTCTAATCTAGTAGTGGGGGTTCTAAGTGAAAGATTGGAGGGTTGAGATGGGTCTAATGGTTTTGTGTGCGGGCCAATGAGATTGGTTAAAATGAAATCCTTTTAGATGAGTGACAAATCAATGGGTATTTTTGGTTGAAATTTGGCATGGTGAGGCTTTTGGGCATTTTGGATAGATTGGTGGTGTTAGATTGGCCCAATGAGCCTGGATCAATTAGATTTGGTGGGGTAGTGATTCGGTTAAGTTAGAGCTTTGAAATGGAATTTTGATGTGATGGATTAGCAAACAAGGGTAGTTTTGGTTGACGTTTTGTAACTAGAGGCTTTAGGATGTTTGGGATTTGATGGTAATGTTTGATTGGTACAAGAGGGTCATGATCATGGAAGTTTAGGTAAATGAGATGATTTGAAATGGAATCTTGGTTTTATTAAGGGATAAAATAGGGGAATTTTGGGTTAAAATTCTATGGATAGATGTTTTTGCTGTGTTAGGAGTTCAATGGTGTGGTATGATTGGTAGAGAAGTTAGGATAAGGGGATTTAGGTTGTAGGTGTTTAGGCTAACGAGAGGATTTGAAATGGAATCTCGGTTTTATAGAGGGGTAAATGGAGGAATTTAAGGTTGATATTTTATAAGTATGTATTTTAGGATGTTTGGGGGTTTGATGGGAGTGTTTGATCTAATGGTTGAGGTGTACATTAGGGTTAACCGGGCCATTGTATTGGTATTTGATAGATTTAATGGTGAATCCAAGGGCTTTTGGGGTTAAAATTTGGGTTATTTAAGTTTTTTGGTGTTTTAGAGGGACCAAAATAGTCTAATTGGGCGTTTAGGGTGAATTAGGGGTTTAGCCAGCAGACTAAGCCAAAATTGGGTATTGACACATAGTTTGCACCATCTATATTCAACTTAAAATAAAAAATTCTTGAATAGTTCCACATAAACCATCTAAATTTTTTATTTATAACGCTTTTTGTTATGATATTCAAGACATGTAGGAAAAAAAATGATTCTCTATGTTTCTTGATAGGTGCTTTAATTATATAGTATAGGTTAGATAATCATTTACTAATTTTCTTAATAAGAGTGTGAGTATAAAGGCCCTTACCTTCTACAATTCAAATTTATATTCCAAGTTAAACTAAACACCAAGATATTTGAAAATGTGATTCATTATCTTATTTATTTATTTATTTTTGTTTAGAATCCTCTTGGTCAATATCACCGACCAAGAAAATCACTTGTTTTCCTCCAAACCAGCCTACAACTTAATTGGGTGGATGGGTAGGTAGGTGGGTTGGAAGAGTTGTTAATCCTAAAGTCTCCAGTCCATCTACTTGTTTTTTTTCCTAAGCCTAAGCTCCAAGAAAAGAGTGCCATTAGTTCATTACCAAACAATTTCACTTCATGAAAATATGTAAAAACAAATCAATGATGGGAATCTCTTAGTTGACTTGCAAGAATAAAATTAAAATCTTTTATTGAAAGGTTAAAGAAGAAGAAAAAAAGAACTTTCGCTTTAGTGAAGATGAATTAGAGAAGAAAATACAATAGTCTAATGCTTACAAATCATAATCTATTTTATGTAATTAAAACACAGTTGTCCATGACAACTTATTCTGTCATCTTGCTTCAGAATCCTTTTATTTTTTTGTTTTCTTTTTTATTTTGAAATTTAAAAGGAAAATACACTTGTGATTTTTCCTTTTGAAGTTTGTGGTTGTTTAAGGTTCAACTATGACATCAGAAAGGCATGCTATCAACAAAACTTAAAAGGTTTTTATAGATTCCTCCACCTCATAAATTTGTAAAAGTTTGTACAACTAGGAATAGGGATAGGTGGGGGAATCTATTACAATATAGGGGGTACTATGACATAAGTGGGGGTTTGGGACAACATTCTGAAAACCAACAAAAATTTCTAAGGGGGAGAAAACATAAATTTCCCAAACTTAAAAACCAATCAAATATCTTAAAAGTGATAACCAATGAGGTGGTATTCATCAAAGTTTATGGGAGAAGGGGAATTGAAAAGAACCACTCTTTCATTTAACATGGGCATTTCTTAACGCTAACATTGCATTTCATGGGTCTTTGATAATAATGCATAAATACATCCATTGTTTACAAAGTTGGCACCTAGGCCCAAATATCCCTCATGAGAGATTTTTCATTGTTATCCCTTTTTCCTCCAATGCATCTACCACATCGCTTATTTACCATGGTTTTCACTTGAAAGAGAAGTTCAAGGTATAACATAGGAAGTAAAGGTACAACTTCTGTCTTGCCAATGCATCTACCATATTGATGCTGTCTGATCCAAGGTGTAGCTGAGTGGAACACCCAACAGATAGTCCTGCCAACTGATCCAAGGGAGAAGGACAATGTGGTGCATCGAACAGATATGTAGATAGAAGAAAATAAAGAGTCTAGAGGATGTGGTTCCTAGAAAGGCATTTTGATGCTCAAGTTAGTAGGTGGTGGTGAAGTCGGCGAGGCCGAGTTGGTTTGAGTCGAGGAGGGGAGTATGAGAGCAAGAGAGTGAGAGAGCTAACATATACCTAATCATGGGGAGAGATGCCTTTAAATAACCATATGCCTTAGCCTAATAGAGTAAGCTCTGTGTCTTGCGGATTGTTTCCTTAGAGGGGCTGAGGTCCATAATCTTTAGAGGTCTTGTGTGCTATCTCATGGGGTGTCTTGGAGCTTATCCGCTTGGGGTCTTAGTGGGACAGCCTATTTGCCTATTTGGTGCTGACTTAGAGCTGCTGATATGGCTGGGCCTATCAAATGAATTTGGTCGCCTTGACGCATGTGGCAAGTACCGACTTTTGAGATACAACTCCAACACCAATCCCCAGTTTTGAACTCGAGGAGGAGGTGCTTGGCTAAAGTCTGGAGGCTTAGCTCTTTTAGTGCTTAGTTGTGGGACTTTTGTTAGAAATTTTGTGCCGATCAAGCCATGTGCCCATGGTCAGACCATTGTGTGGTGCCCGTGTGGACGTGTCATTTCAACTTCTCGAGCTCATGCACATATACGGCCTTGGGATTTGATCTAGACCATTGATTCATCTTGATTTAACCATTGGTTGCTTCTATAAAAGGTGATGAAGGAGCAAACCGTTTCACTTTACCACTTAAGTGGGAACGATTTGGAGAGCTCGACTAAGGTCTTCACCTTTGGTAGTCTTTGTCTTATAGTTCTCGTCCTTTGGGTGAGGTATGCCTTCATCTTTGCCTCTTTCTTCAGAGTACTCTTCTAGGTATACTAGGACCATAGAGTTTGACTCAAGTAGCAAGCAGAGTAGGGGGTCAGCCTCTTAAGGAGAGGTCATCGAAGTGAGGGCTCCCAAGACGGATGCCAACAAGGCCGAGGGTGAGGTGGACATCATTGGTGTAGACCTTGAAGAGGAGGTTCATGAGGTGGGGTATTTTCTAGAAGGGGACCCTAGGGTCTAGGATGAGGGTGAGGACCATGTTGAGGCCGAGACAGATGTGGTGTCTAACAAGGTGGAAGGGGTAGGTAGGACACTAGCTATGGCTTGCTCGATCTTGGTGATGTGCCATGTTGCTTGATCAAGTTTGATATAGACCGAATCCAGAACACATACTTAATCCTGAATGAGTACTAGCTGAAGTGCCTGAGAAAGGGGGAGGGGAAGGAACATGTAGGCATTCTTAGGGAGGGCGAGTTGTGCATGTATGAACATAGTTTGGAGGCCGAGCATAGGTTTCTACTAGATGAGGGGTTGGTGCACATACTGTGTTACTAGCTAAGCACTAGGTGTTACCCGTCCAACTTGTGCTAAACTCTTTTAGGTACTTGATCAGTCTATTGTGTTTTTGCACGTTGCATGACCCACCAATGACTTTTAAACTTTTCCACACCCTTTTATACTTAAAAAATCTCAACCATCCATGATTTTACTACTCGGATCAATAGAGCTGGAAGATCTTGGCCGATGCTGCTTCGTTTGTACAGGTAGAAGGTCATGTTCTTTTTTGTGAGTCAAGAGGGTGAATGGCCCCTGCGCCTGAGACTGAGCACTCCTATGACCAAGGTGAAGGCACCCCTATTGGGTATCTGGCAGTCGAGGAGAGCAAGGCCTTGGGAAAAATGGTTAGTCTTCAAATCAATGTGATGGTGCACACGTCCAAGGCTCATCTGATCAGTGTCGAGCTATGCCCGCCTCAGCTTGGTAATGGCATTGCATTATTGCTATGCTCTTCCTTCTTCATTTGTTGTGTAATGCTGCCCACCTATTTTCTTTAATAGATTTTGAGATGTCACCCGTGAGTGATCATTAGAATTTGGCTAAAGAGTTAAAGAAGGAGAAGGCAGATAGGCTATGTCGACTATAGAGTGCTCAGAATTTAGAGAAGATGGTGCCTTGGTTGAGGAGTGTTCCTCTGTCAACTAGGGAGGTTAGGAGATCGGGTCAAGTGCTTGCTTGACCTTTGAAATGCCCTTGCAAGGAGATGGTAGTTAAGGTTGAGTTAGATGCCAAGCGGTAGCTTGTTCCCCCTCATCTAGCATACGCCGAGGCCACAAACATAGGAGGATGGTCCTTAATACCGACCGAATTGGAAGGTTTTGTGGACTGACACCCTTGAGGAGGGTGTTTGTGAGGAGATCAGCCAGGGTATCTTGCTTCTGGAGGTGGCAAGGGATATGTGGGAGCAAACCAACAGTTTGGTTGGTAACACAACCATCAAGCTCACCGTCTAGGTAACATTCTATTTTCCTTTCTTTTTCAATTTGGTCTAACACCTTGTTCTACTAAGGTGCTTGCTCAGTGGTCCACCTTATCAACTGAATGCATGCTATGTCCTAGTTTTTTGAGATCATGGAGGGGAAGATGAAAGCTACTAGGGCCACTCTAGGTGAGGAGAGGGTGAAGCTAAAGGTAGAGGAAAAGGTCCAGACCCTAAAGAAGGACTTGGCCAAAGCGAGGGCCATGACGGATTTGGATGAGAAGAAGGCATTAGTAGTCAAGGAGTCTCAGGTCCATATTGATGAGTCTTTGGATTGTCCCATCAAGGAGGCCTAGTGCTGGGTATTCAAGGATTTTTCCATCAACTCGTATCTCCTCAAGTTTGAGTAGTATTAGAAGAGAGTGGTGGATATGACTCTCGACGTGGCTAAGGTCATCATCAACCTTCAGCCCTTGGATCAACAACCTCCACATGTAGATTAAGCCGATGGAGAGAAGCGACATGGGTTGGGTCCTTCTGCGTACTAGTGATTGTCCTTCAGCTTTTTCTTCTTCCAGACTTGTGGGGCTCGGCATAGCAAACCTAGATGATGTTTTGTAATTGATTTTTCTTTAGTATTTTTGTACAACCTAGGAAGCTGAGTTTATATCCTTAAAAGAATTTTTTGATGATTAAATAATATTATGGTCATCCTTTTTCCCATTTCTAATTTGTTGATTGTGACTGGAGTGTGTCCTTAGTCTACAACTAGCCAAGGCCTCATATATTGACTTCTTAATGAATGTGCTTGCTTCTCAAACTTGACTTAATTGCTTAACTTTGTGCCTAGGATGGTCCTCGGTTCGTGGTTGGGCTTGTTAACTATCCTATTAGGTGGACGAGGTCCTGGAGATCAATAGGTTGTGGAAGGCTTGACATGGTGCTCTGTACTTTATTCGGCAAAAGTTGGCCAAGGTACTTCAGAGTTCTCAGAAAGGCTTAACATGGTGCTCTATACCGTACCTGAGCAAAGTTAGTTAATGCTCTTTAGAGCTCTCAAAGGTCCCTTTGGGGAGCTTAGTGACACCTGGTCACGTGGAGCTGGAGGCTCCTTGGTGGGATGGTTGTAATCTTCGGTCATCTTTTTCTCAATGGCAAGCTGAGAGGATTGCTAAGTGACTTCGACCTGATGGGACCATGGCAGACATTGGGAGGTGATCTACGGATGCCACCCTCTGGCCATGGGTGGTAGGGGCATCATGCCCACCATGCCCAATCCGAGTTGGGTTTCATGCTTAGCCTTAACTCTACATATTCAATCGGGCTTGGGTGTGTTCTGTGATCATGTGTGTAGTGTGGTAATTGTCCTTTTCAATGCAAAGAAATCCTTTATTGCTCATTTTGAAGGGTTACAAAGGGTTTAACTACTATTTTTCTTGGCATCGTTCACTATTAGCACATCTTTTGATTTATGGAGTTCCAACTCCTCAGTACTGACTTGCCATCTAGGTTTTTTAATTTGTAGGAGCTCAGCCCCAATACTTTGCCAACTTTGTATGGCTCCATCCAGTTGGGGCTGAACGTTCCTATGCTGGGTTCTAGAGCAATGACCTTTTGTAGGATGAAGTCTTCCGCCTTGAACCGCCTTCTGTAGACTCGAGCATCATAATAATTGTTCATCCTCTGCTAGCATCATTGTAATTTGTGCTTGGTCTCTGGCTTCTTCTAGGAGGTCTAGTTCAATGTGGAGGTCCTCGTTTGTTTCTTCATTGTAGAGCTCGGTCTAGAGTATGGGGGATCCGATCTTTGCTGGTATCACTTCTTCTACTTCAAATGCTAGAATGAACAGGATATCTCTGATCATTGTTCTCGACATGGTTCGTTAGGTGCAGAGGATACTTGGAATCTCTTCCATCCATCTGTCATTAGCTTTATCCAACCATGTCTTCAGGTCATGTAGTAGGGTATATGGTTCATGAATTCAGTTTGGTTGTTGCTCTAGGGTCAGTGCACTATAGTGTTTTGTGAACTGTGAGTCATTACCAGTGATCAACACCCAAGGAATCCCAAAGCAGTAGATGAGGGTCCTCCATAGGAAACCTTAGGTGTTTTGTTTTATGTTGCGTGCTAAGGGCTTGACATCAACCCACTTGGTGAAGTAGTCCATGGCCACTAGGAGGAACTTCTTTTGCCCTACCGCGGTAGGGAAGGCACTAAAGATGTCCATACCCCATTGAGCAAAGGGCCAAGGATTGGTGATCAACATTAAGGGGACCGTTGGCTAATGGAGTAGGTTGGAGTGTCTCTGGTAGTGATTATACTTTTGTACGAGCTGTGTTGCATCCTACTACATAGTTGGCCAAAAGTAGCCTTGTTAAAAAGCTTTGTGAGCCAAGGTCTGAGCACTAAGATGGTCAATGTAGAGGCCCTTATGTATCTTCCTAAGAATGTAATCAACCTCATCTAGGGAGAGGCACTTTAGGTATGACAATGTATGAGATTTGTAGTATAGCTGCCTTGTGAGCTACCTTCTTGGCCTCTGTTTGGTCTACTAGAAGAGTGCTATCTTGTAGGTATTGGAAGATGGGTCAATCTAGGATGGTTGCTGTTGCACCGAGAATGCTGCTAAGGTTACTTTGATGATGCTCAGGTGAGCTAGAGTATCTACTTGAACTATGCCTCCAAGGTTGGTCTGAGATGAATTGGCAAGTTCAAACAAGGCTTCAACTCTAAGATTTTTGGCTTGTGGTATTTGTTGTATGTGGAAGTGGTCGAATTGGGAAACAAGCTCTTGGACCTTCCTTAGGTAGGTAGACATGTTGGGCTCCCAAGCTTCGAATTAGCTACTAACTTGGATTTCCACCAATAGTGAATCGCTGAAGGCTTCAATCCACTTTGCTTTGACCACTTGTGCAAGCTGAAGTCTAAATATAAGGGATTCATATCATTGTTGGATGCCTTGCAATTGAATCTAAGGGTGTATCCAAAATTTCATTTTCAATTTAATCGATTCGTTCTAATCAGTTTTTCGGTTGGGTTTGGTTTTATTATTTGGTTATTTTGTATTTTGGTTTTTGGTTATCATAGTTGATAAATCAGTTAATCGAAAAAACCAATTTAATTTTATAACTTTATATTTTTAATATTAGTTATATTATAATTTATAATTATATATTAATATTTAATATATTATGCAATATACATCATTACTTCATTTAATGCCAAGTTTCCAAAAAAGTTAAACTCAAAAGGGTGAAAGACAAGTAAAAGAAAATAAAACTCAAAAGAGTGAAAGGAAAGTAAACTATTGGTTGGCGTGGGAGTCTAAGCGTCTTCCTTCCTCAATTGTTTCTCTCTAACTCCGTCTCTCTGACTCTCTCTAGTTTCTCATTGAATAGGCTGGCTGTTGGCCTGCTATAGTGTTGTGCTATTGCTACCTGCTGGGCGAGGGGTTGACCAATTGAGGGCATCTTCCCTGTTCTATTGAGAATCAACCACCAACCGAGTGCTGGGGCATCTTCTTCTTCTTCTTCTTATCTATTTTTGATAGAACATAGAAGGCTTGACTTAATTTCAGTTTTAACCAAAATATATGAAATAACTGAAAAAAATTCAGTTCTATTTAATCGGATTTTACATATTTTGGTTACGGTTCGGTTTGCCATCTTGTTAAACCGGTTTTGAAAATTTCTAATTTTTCAGTTCGGTTTTGAACCGAAAAACCGAATGCTCACCCCTATTTGAGAACAATGTTACTTGATTCAAGGAGTAGGAAACCGACACTGATACCTTGTTGGTTTGACTAGCCCTCGACATGGAGTGTCCATGCTGGGTGTTCTTCAACTTGATTAGGGGCCGAGATTGTGCACTCAGCTATAAAGTCGACTAAGGCTTGAGCTTTGATGGTAGGCTGTGGAGCATAGTTGAGGTCTCTCTATGGTCTATATTCCACCTTACCAATCATCCTCACATCTTTGAGTTCTACAATACTTGTTTGAGGGGCTGTTTTGTAACAGTGTGGATGCTATGAGCTTGGAAGTACGGTTGAAGCTTACGTGTTGAGGTTACAAGGTCTAGAAATACCTTCTCCAGGTTCGTGTATCTGGTTTTTGTGTTGGCGAGAATTTTGTTGGTGTAGTAGATGTGCCTCTGGACTCTGTCTTCTTCTTTTACCAAAACCAAGTTGACCACTTTGCCACTAGCCTAGAGTATATCAATAACTGGTTTTGGGGCTCAATTTTGTCAATGTGGACTTTGACATGAATCTATTGAGCACAATGATTCCTCTTGTAAGGCGATGCACTTCCTTGTGTGTTCGTGGGGTCTACATGTCTAGGATCGCCTGGATTTTCTCTAGATTGGCCTTAATCTCTCTTTATGTCTCCATTAACCCTAGGAACTTTCCTAAGTTGATGCTGAAGGTGCATTTGGTTAGGTTCAGCTTCATCTTGTATTGTTTGAGGAGGTTAAAAACTTCTTTGAGATTGACTTGGTGCTCCTCTACTTTCTTGCTCTTCACCAGCATGTCATCGACCTAATCTTCCACTTTCCAACTAGGCAAATCTCTGGAGATATTGTTCACCAGCCTTTGATAGTTTGTGCTGACATTTTTGAAGCTGAAAGGCATGACTTTATAGCAATGGAGTCCTCGGTTGATGATGAAAGTTGTTTTCTCCAAGTCACACAGGTGCATCTTTATTTGATTATAGCATGGAAAAGCATCCATGAGATTGAGGAGCTCATGCCCTGATATTGTGTCGATGAGTTAATGTATACTCAATAGGGAAAAATTATCTTTAGAGTAGGCTTGGTTAGGATCAATGAAGTCAATGCATATTCTCCACTTTCTTTTGGCCTTCTTCATCATTCCGATGTTCATGAGCCTGTTCGGTTAAGTGACTCTTTGGTGAAGCCTGTGTCCAAGTTTTCTTAACCTCTTCCTTTATCATCTGCCATTGTTCAAGAACAAAGCTCCTTTTCTTCTGTCACATAGATTGGTAGTGGAGTTAGTGTTGAGTTAATGTTTTATGACTTGTGGGTTAATCCCTGGCATATCTTTAGAAAACTACAGTGAAACATCTATGTTAGCTCTTAGAAATTGGATGATGTTGTCCTAGAGCATCCTCAAATAGGGAACCTAGTTGCATGGTTTTCTTCAAGTCACCATTGAAGAGTGGCACCTAAGCCAACCGATTTTTATGGGCTGACCACGCTGTGTGTAGAGCTTGTTTCGAATGTCTAGGCCGTCAGTGGCAAGATCCTCTCGAGCAGTGGCTTTCCTTTGCAAGTGACCAGGTAGCATTACCTTGTAGTGCACTTATTTCCTCTAGCAATGCCAATGTTGTGCTTGGTTGGAAACTTACTATTATATGGTATGTGAATACGGAAGTGTGCAGTGAGTTCAATGTAAGTCGACTAAAGATAACTTTGTATGAGGATTGAACCTTTATGACCAGGAAGTTCACCATAAGCGTGCTCTTTTGTGGACCATCTCCTATTGTTATCGATAGGGCGATTTTCTCCTTTGGTACCAATGAATCTCTGGAAAATCTAACTAGAGGGGTGTTTATGGGGTGCAACCGATCTTTTTTGATTTTCATATTATGGAAGGCCTCCTCAAAAATTATGTCGACCGAACTCCCTATGTCTATGAGCACTCGATGTACCTCAAAGTTGGTGATGTTTGCCATTATTTTCAGAGCATTGTCATGTAGTGTATGGACTCCCTTGAAGTCGTCCTTGATAAACATGATAGGTGTATCGACCTTGGGCTTTTTTGACATTTGGTCCTTTACTTGATTGAGTGGTGCATAGGCCTTCCAGGCCGAGGAGCTCTTTCCCCTTGATGCCTCCCCATTTGAGATGATGATGACAACTCCAGCTGAAGGAGGATCTCGGTTGTTGGGCACTTCAATACAGCTAAGGTTGTCTCTATAGTGAGCTCATTGGTCGTTCATGAGCCCACTGAGTTATCCTTGTCAAAAGAGGTCTTCGATATGATTTTGGAGGTCCCTATAGCTCTTCGTGTAATGGCCGTGGTCTCTAAGGAACTCATAGTTCTTGTCCCGACTCTTGTTGCCTTGGGATCTCATCTTCTTCAACCATTGAATGAGGTGATGGTTATAGATTTGCATTAGTACCTTAGTCTGTGTAGCATTAAGTGGAGTAAAATTCCAAAATGTTGGTAGTGGGGTTCTCGATGTATGGTCTCTGTAGTGATCCAATCTTTTTCATTTATGGTTGACTCATCCGTCATCTCTATCTTTATGCTTCCTATCATGTTGGCCTTCCTTGTCTTGTTGACGTTGTGCTCATGCTTCCTCAGTGTTCATGTACTTTTGCATTCATGACAAGAGCCTAGTCAGTCTAATAGAGGGCTTCTGTTGGAGTGAGAAGCTGAATCAGGATGACCATAGACCGTTCATTAGGGCCTTCACTACTATGGAGCGGTTCAAGCTTTGGACTTGGATGGACATGGCATTAAATCAATTACTCCCATAGAAACTTTCCATCCTACTTGATCTGCATGAGGTTGGCCAATGTCTTCCAGTGTTGTTGATTGCTAGTAAATTGCGCTTGGAACTTCTCTTTGAATTGATCTTATTGATTAGGATGGTAGGGCGACATACCATTATCGGGATGCACCCAGGAGAGTGGAGGCCACCACCTTGTGGGTGGCTGCTCGTCCTTGATTTCTTTCTTGAAGACAGGATCCTTTGTGGGATGAGCTCCCATGGCAAGTACACTTCAATCGAGGTTATTTCACTTGAGTTCATTTAATCATTCCTGCATATATTTGATTTCAGTGTCAAGGTCGACATGCTTCACTGGCTTTAGCAGTGCGTGATGATCTCTAATGGAGATCAACTCGGCCGTGAAAGCCTATGGCTGTTAGTGTGTTTAGGGTCCAAGTCACTCCTTAACAAGGGCATGGGTGCCCTAGTGCTAGGATTAAGAGTAAGCATCATGGGCTTGGATCCAGGCCTAGGAGTCAGATTTCCAAGATGGCTAGAGTCACTTACGATTGACTTTAGGCTTCGTAAGGTCTCCTAGGTACCCTTTGGAGTCCTCTACTAGAAGATTGGCCACAGTGGACACTTGTCAAGTTGGTGGTGTAGTCGCTGAACAAATACTTCCATGATCACTACGAGACAATCAAGAATTTTTTTTCAAGGCATTGAACTCCTCAGGGGTCACCTGCTTTGGTTACTGAACCTCACAGGAAGGGGAGGTACATTGAGAGAGGGACTCCTACAATGGGGATTGAGTGCCAGAGTGCTCGGAAGTATTTTTTGGAGGCATAACTGTTAGTGCAAGAGGAGAGAAAGAAACTATAGTCTTTTTTTGTGTCGGTTTCCCATAGGCCATAGATGGTACTTACCTGAGGTATAGTTAAGGCGAACATACAATGAATGACACTTACCTGTGGTGTATTGAATAGATCTACACACAAAAGAAAGTTAAGAGTCCTAAGGATGGTGTCTTGAGGAAGGCACTCTGATGCTCAAGTTAGTAGATGGTGTCGGTCAGGTCAAGCTGGTTCGAACTGAGAGGGGAGTATGAAAGAAAGGGAGTGAGAGAGCTAGAGATATGCGTATCCTTAAGGGGAGATGCCTTTAAATAATTGCTTGTTGTAGCCTATTGGTGTACGCTTCGTGTCTTGGAGCTTATCCACTTGGGGTCTTTGTGGGATGGCTTGATAACCTACTCAATGCTAACTCACACCTACTGACATGGCTATGCCTGTCAAACGAATTTGATGACCATGGCATCAATGTAGTGAGTACCGATAGTTGAGATACAGCCCCAACACACACCCCATACTGACCTTCGATTCCTTGGTTTTCTCTTGAACAAGAAGTCAGGGTATAACATAGAAGCCAATGGTACAACTTCTCTCTTGCCAATGCATCTACCACACTACATATTGACCTTGGTTTCCTTTGTTTCTACCTAAAGAAAAAGTTCATAAATTCAAGAATACTTTTTTTTTTTGTTTTAGTTTGGAAATTGACACACACATACACATAACTTATAGTATGTTTTTGTTAGAGCTTCTGTTTATTAACTAAATGTTTGTACTTGATTTGTCTTCAAAACCAAGAAAAGTAATGATGTCAACTATTTATGACAAGTAGGCACCACATTAGCAGAATAGTGAATAAACACCTAACCATTGGGGGAAGCATTAAAATGAAGCTTCCCCCAATGGTAGGCACACACAAAAATCAAGGCCAACTTTTGTGAGTATTTATACATACGGATCACCATGATGGTTTAAATGCTGATTTGGTAATGAAATGGCAGTGTTTTGATAAATTCTTATTACAAAATGCCTACAGAACAATACACGCGCATAATATACTTTCTATGTTTTTTGTTTTAATAACAAATTTGTTTTACTGGTTTTGTTTTGTTTTTTAAAAGATAATATACCTAGACTACCACTAAGTTTTAGGAAGTGGAGTAAAACTTAGCCTATTGTTTGAAAAATCCCTTAAAGTACCATCAAGTTTTCTAATAATTGACATTGTTGGTAAATGCTAATGGAAATGTTGAAGTGTTGATTTTTCCTTTCTATTAAGTGAATTGCAAAATTTTGTGTTTTGGTTCTGTCATATTCTTCCCTCTCGAAATCTCCAATGTGGATGATCGTCTTGCTATCAATGATAATGGCAATGTAGAACCCATATTGGGGTTTAGAGATGGAGGCAACAAACTTCAAAACTCATTGGCAGCCTTGCATGTTTGGTTTCAATTATCTTGTTTCTCACTAATTTTGTTGCCAAATCAAAAAGTATATTTGATGCGATCTTCTTTGGCTGTCAAAGGTATTTGAATTTCGAGTAGAATAGGACTTATCTTCATTTCCTTCTAGCATCCATGTTTCTTTCATTGAATAAGATCCAAGTTCAATGAAGGATCTTTTATTTGTATACGTTAGACCTAATGTTAATTGTAAAGAAATCTTCCTTATAATGATTTTCATCCTTCTCCAAAATTATTCCCATTCTTATTTCCAATCATGTTATTTTCACTAGTTTTTTATTTAACTTCGATTTCCATTGGAAAATGTTTCAATTTCTTCCCTTGTTTTTATCTTTGGGGAAATTAGCAACATTTGAAGGTCTTAATGGGTGTTCTTTTTTTTGGATTTTGAGAGGGGGAAAGTTGGTCAATAGGATATTGGTTCCCATTGACCAAAAGTCCCATGTTCTTTTTTTAGATTTATGTGGGGACTGTGGGACAGAAGATACCTCCCAACAAATTACCCCAAAGTCAACTTATGGGAGCTTCAATGGATAATAATGATTATACGGGCCCCATTACCAATATAGTGAGCTCTCAAGTTTTTAGATCCTTTTATATATATGATATATTGAACTTTGCAAAAGAGGAAATGATTTGTTTGACCTCTTCGATTATAAAAAATGACAACTTGAGATGAACCATTAAACACTATCACATTCTTTCATTAATAAGTTTAATCTTCAAACTTCTGCTTTATTATGGAAGAGAATGATGAAATTCCACTACTTGTAGTTGACATTGACATTATCTCTAAATCAAGCCACTAAAAAACCCAAAATTGATGAAATTCCACTACTTGGTTGCAATCCAACACTATGAACCATCATCAAATATCACCTCTAACACTATTGTTCCATCCTCATGTCAGACACTTTAACTTGACCAGACCAAAAATAGGTTCTTGTCCTTTTCAATCATCGAGCATCACCATAATGAACAACCCTGCATATACTACTTGGAAAGAGCAGGAACAATTCATCTTAAATTGGATGCTTTGATCCCTTATTGAACTAGTATTAGCCCAAGTTGTGGGCTGCAATTCTTCCAAATCTGTTTGGACGACTCTTGTAAGAATTTTCTCATCCTTTGACAAATCCTGTATACATGATCTCAAGTTAGAACTGGCTCACATAAAAAAGGGGTCTCTCTCCATAATAAATTATATACATAAGGTGAAAGGGCTTTTTGATGATTTAGCTACCGCAAGTTACACAGTAGATGAGATTGTTCTAGTCCATTATCTTCTAAGAGGACTTGGTCAAGAATATGACCCATTTGTGGTAGCCATTACTGCTCGACTTGATGATCTCTCGATTATAGAGGTACAAAGCATGCTTCTCACATTTGAGAAGTGACTTGAACGTCAAACCCAATCCACCATTTCTACCAATGTAGTTGACAGATCCTACAAGAAGTCACAAGGTAATAGCTCCGGTTATAGCAATAATAATCAACATTCTAACAACAAAGGTAAGCATTCTCAATTATTTAATCCTCCTAACTACAAAGGACGCTTCAAAAGTCAACTTGAACATTACAATAGTAAAAAATACAACAATTCTCCTCGTCAAGATAAATAAGCTATTTGTCACATCTGCAACATTCCAGGTCACTCTGCTCGAAGTTGCAGAAAATTGCTTGCTCTATTGGGGTCTCCTCGTAGTAATATAGAAGGATCTGCACTCATGGTTGCAAACTCCTTGTCTCCCTCTGATCCAAATTGGTACCTAAACTCTAGAGCCACCAATAACATTACTTTAGATTTGAACAAGCTTCATATCTATGATATTTATGTTTGATAGTATATGCCCTTAGTCTAATCAGATTGATGTACATAAACATTTATTTGTAAATGAATAAAGTACATTGTTGTTTCATGTTGATATTGGTATGCTTCTATGTATTACCCCTTAAATTCGACACTTAAGAAACTCGTGTTATTTTAAAATGTTCTCAGCCATTGAATAGATTTGAGGAGTTTATCCTGACAAGGCTGACACTAGTGTGTTGCTAAGGATTTGGAGCAATTTGTTTTAGTTGCTAGGGTTAGACCTCAAGCACAACTAGTGGGTGTTTATTAGAGGCACTGAACTCGGACCAATTTTTAGTTATTCCTTGGACCTTGGAGATAAATAGGCAAAACTATAAAGTTACACATAACTCCAAACTTTAATTACGATACTGCACTTGGTGTTGTATTGGGCTATCTTTGATATGCCAATCAGTGAGATCCATTAAGGGTCAAATGTCTGTATATGTTGGGATAGTCTAAGAATTCACCTGTGTGGGTGATCGTAGTGATAGGATCGACCCATTTGTTGGACAAAGTGAATATTAGGGTTTACACTCTTTAATGGAAACCTAAATTGCCGATAGTGGATTTCACCTATGTTTGAAATATGGTTTTGAAAAATGTATTTTTATGTTATGTACTACTATTTTATGAAAAATGATTACAAAAGGTTTTAATCCCATGATCCATCCGAGTAGAGAGTGTAAAATTACACCTTATAGCCAGGGGAAAGGTCATTCCCTATCAGCTAGTGTTTAATCATTATAGGCCGAGAGGTTGAGTGTAAGAGACCATTACAGGGTTGATTACTTGATGGGCTTTATCTCACTTAAGTCTATTATCTTTGGGTCTTCATAGGGTGGCTAAACCCAATGATAATTTAGGTGTAAATGTTAGGCCCAGATTGAGCCCATGCTAATTTGCTTAGGGGTTCATTGTTCAAAATAGTGAATTCGGCTTGACCTCTTTCAGAGGTGGGACTAGACTCTTATGGATTGAGTGAGACCTTTGTAGGTCTCACACCATACAATATGAAGCTTAAAGTGGTCATGCAACACCTAGGGTCGTGGACCTTTAAAGAAAATGGGCCAAAGGCCCAATATTAATAAGATTAATTAAACTGTCACATGACTACCTCTAGGTCAAATATGGGTTTTTCTATTGCGTATGGAGCACTCATCCTCTTAAGAGGATAAACTTTATCTCTTTATATAATTCAAATCCAAATCAAATTTGGATAATCTCCTAATTAGATTAGGAGAATGCTTCATAAACAGATAAAAGATGAAGAGGGTGAACCAAACTTAAACACCTCTCTCTCTTGTTCTCTTTTGTCTCCCAAGAAACCTTTGAATGACCTAGGCTTTCAAGAATTGATTTAGATCAATTTTCTTCTTTGTCTTTTCAAGAAAAACTCAGAAAAATTTCAGTCTTAATTACTCATCGACCCAAACAAGTTGGATAGCAGATTTGTTGAAAAACAAGTGGTTCTGAATCGGTTCTCTGTACATTACACCATCTTCAGTTAGAGAACGATTTTGGGTTTGATATTGGGCGTGAACTACCCACCTTGAGAGATGCAATTTGTGGTCTCTGTTTCAGGTGTAATCTCCCTTATTTTTTGTTTCAAATCTGATCCAATTCAATACTAGAACAATATTGAAATTTCAGATTTTGATTTACTAGAAATCAGGTCCCAACAAGGTTACCAAATTTTTGAAATTTTGGCCAACCATCTTGCATGGTTTGACCATCCATTTGATGAATTCTAAACCTATTTTAACAAATTACACAGTAGCAGATCAAATCACTATTGGCAGGAGCAAGTTTGCTCATTTCCCATATTGGTTCATTGTTTCTTCCTTCTCACGGTTTATATTCTCTTCATAACGTTCTTCATGTTCCATATATCACTCAAAATCTTTTATTTGTTTCTCAATTTTGCCAGAATCATAATGCTATATTTGAATTTGATTGTCATGAATTCTCTATGAAGAATAAGACCTCGAAAACCATACTCTTTTAGGGTCCAATTAAGAACGGTCTTTATCAACTTCAAGTTCCTCATAACAGCTGCAGTCAAATTAAGGAATCCTTGGCTCTTTTTGGTGAACAAGTACACCCATCTTTGTGGCATGGGCCATCCCAGTCAACGCATCACCAAACATGTGTTGGATCGATTCTCGCTGCCAACTATGTCTAAGCAGCTAGACCTTTTCTCCTCTTGTTAGTATGGGAAGAATTGTCATCTGTCATTTGTTCCTACATTGTTTCTCAACCATTAGAACTAATTTTCTTTGATGCTTGAGGACCTGCCCCCTATATTTCTCTTGATGGTTATCAATATTATATTCACTTTATTGATGCGTACAATCATTACACTTAGATCTTTGCAATGCAAAATGAATTTCAAATTACTTTAGTTTTCGTTCATTTTAAGAATCTTGTAGAAAATCCATTGAATTGCAAGATCAAATGCCTTTAGACTACAATGGTTCTAAATACAAGCCCTTGGCCTCTATTTTATTAGTTGTTGGAATTCTTCATAGATCTTTGTGCCCTCACATCTATTTGAACGCAAACATCGTCATATTATTGAAACAGGGCTGATACTTTTGGCCTGATGCCTTATCTACAGCAATATATCTAATTAATCGGCTTCCCTTGCCAATTCTTGACATGGTTTCATCAGTTGAGAAATTATTTAACATTGCACCTGATCGTAAGGCTTTCCAGGTTTTTGGTTGTGCTTGCTACCCATACACTCGACCATGGAACTCTAACAAGCTAGATTTCAGGTCAATTCGTTGTGTTTTTATGGGTCATTCCTCTGCTCGCAAAGGCAATAAATGCCTTCATCTCCCCTCGGGTTGCACCTACATCTCCCAAAATGTCATACTTAATGAACATGACTTCCCCTTTTGTGATCCTCTCAATCCTCCATCTTCTAATAACATTCAGCCATCGATACTTGGCCCTCCACCCATTGTTTATCACCCACTTGACCCCCAACCCACCATGACTCTCCCGTACAGAATCGGCATGTGCCTTAGAGCCGACTCAACCCCACCAACTTGATCTCGCGTCTGCACCTGATCCTTCCTCCATATCTTCTCCCTCTCCTATTCAGCCACATCATCCTATGGTTAACCATATCTATGTTGGCATCCATAAACCCAATTCTTGCTATGCTCTTTTTACTACCCCACTACTTGAAACTGAACCCACCTCTTACACTCAAGCCAATTGAGACCCGAGGTGGAGGCTGCTATGTTGGAAGAATATCAAGCACTTGTTAAGAACACCACCTGGACTTCAGTAGCTGCTCCATTTGATCACAATATCATTAGCAACAAATGGGTATTTTGCATTAAGAGTAAACTCGATAGCAGAATTAATTGCTTCAAGGCTCGTCTCATATCCAAAGGATTCACTCAAGAGGTTGGAATCAACTGAGACGTTTAGTCCTGCCATTAAGCCTCCTACAATTTGGTTGGTGCTTACACTTGCTATTACCTATCGTTGGTGTATTCGCCAACTTGATGTTAGCAACATGTTTCTTCTTGGTTCGCTACAAGAAGATATTTATATGCACCAACCTATTGGCTTCTCTGATCCTCAATTCCTAAATCATGTTTGCAAGTTGAATCGATCTTTATATGGCTTAAAACAAGCTCTCCAGGGGCCTGGTTTCATTGTCTTAGTGATTATTTGCTCCAGCTCAGTTTTTGCGATTCTAAGTTTGATGTCTCCCTTTTCTATAGACATAGCAATGGTGCCACTATCTTTTTGCTCATTTATGTTGATGATATCATCATCCCGGTTCTGATCCAACTACCATTAATTCTATTGTCACTGATTTGGGGTCTCAATTTTCTCTGTGATTTAGGCCCTCTTAGCTATGTTCTTGGTGTTTTGAAGCACACCAATCTTGCATCTGTCATAGCAAAAATATCTGTATGACTTGCTGTTGTGCACACAAATGCATGATGCCAAGCCGAACTCGTCACCTATGTCTGCCAGCACCAAGTTATCTGTTTCATCTATAGCTCTTCTTGTTGATGCTACTTTACACCGTAATGTAATGGGAGCTCTGCAATATTTGACTCTCACGCGCCCAGAACTTTCTTTGGTTGTTTCTAATGTTTGTCAATATATGTAAACCCCCATTGAAGATCATTGGTCAGTGGTGAAGCATATTCTCCGTTATTTGAAATCAACTCCTACAAGTTTCTTGGCTCAAGGGATATTTCTCGTGTTTATAGTTGATTGCAATTGTTATAGTAGAGGTTCTCGGTTAAGTTTTGACTTTTGTTAGGTTCGTAGGAATGTTTTAGGAAGAAAAAAAGTTGAGTAGAAATTGGTTGTTGATGGGAACTTCAAGAAGCTTGAGGTCTAAGCCTAATGTCTTGATCTTCAATGATTATGGTAAGAGTACTATAAATGTCAAGGTATAAGTAGTGGAGTTGTTGAGCTTTTCAATTTGTTGGGTTTTATGTTGAAAATTTGAAAAACAATGAAGAGAAAAAAGTGATATTTCAGTCATGGCCAAAAAGGCATTTTCAACTAGAAGAGAGTAGTTTTGAAATTTAGAAAAATTATATAAGTCATGTGACATCACATGTAAGTAAATTGTATTAGTGTACTAACTATCAAGGAGGATTTTGTTAATTTTCAAAATCTTATGGGTACCTTAATGAAGTTTTCAAACAATAGCCTAAGTTCTAGTCCATTTCCAAAAACTTAGGGATGGTTTATGTATTCTACCTAAAAACAAGCAACAAGAAAATGATTCACATGCAGTGGAGAATACCCCTATATCTTGGGGTGGGCCAATTTGATGATATTCCAAAGAGAACATGCTGAAATTTAAATTTGAATTATTGAAAAAAGGGTTAATTACTTAGATGTACCTTGTACATTTGAGGAACTACTTATATATATCTTATACATGCCTTGTTCTCATTTCAAACGTTATCTTCAAGAGAAAAAATTGAAAGACTGAGTTACCCTTAACTATTCATTAAATTTTCAAAACATGCCATTCTCCCCTTTATTTTTCTTTTTCCTTCTTTTCCTTCTTCCTCTCTATCTTTTTCTTCTTCTCCGCCTACAAAAGTTGGGATGTCTTCTCTCGATGTAACAAATTAGTAGCATAGCTCTTTTTCTCTCCCGATAGAAGAAACCAGTAGCATAGGCTGCATAGATACCCGTTCTTTCTGAACTTTAGGCTACAAGTTGAAATTTGAAGCCACTTTGAATTCTTATTAGATTATATTTTATTTCCCTCACAATCCTGATCTTTATTCGATTTTGTTCCTCATCAATGTCATTGTCTCTCTTGTCAATGGCATAGCACTAAAACCCTCACTTTCCCTCACTCTTTCTTTTCCATCTTACTCTTTGTGATCTAATTTAAGTTGGGGTCTTTGATTGAAATGTGGAGATTAGAAAGAGATGGGTGAAAGTAGTAGATTAACAAAAAAAAAAAAAAAATAGTTTTACTTGTGACTCCTTTCTTGACTAAGCACTACTTGAAATCACAAAATGAAGGTCTATTTTCTTGTAGCATGTTGCTACTCCTGGATTTTGGTTCAAGACTTAAGGTGTCAACAAGATTCCTATGGTTTCTATGCAATATGAATTCCTTAGAGTATTCAAGACCCACTTCAAATACGAGATGAATCCTAAGATTAAGGAAGCACTCAGAAATTCGCTAAATACTTGAGGCAGGTTGAGGGTATCTGTGTTTTTCCTCTTCTGATGAAATTTTAGACTATCCTCTTCTTATTGTTTTATTTAGCATTTAGGCAGCAGTATTGATTGTTGGCTTTCTGTGTTGTGAATGCCACTCAACCTTGTGCATCCTTTCCAATGGCTAATCCTACTAACTAGGTCTGATGAATGGACCTAGATCTCCTACAAGGAGAAACTCTACACATGGCATCTAGCTGTACATTGACAATATCTCTCCTAAAATGTATTTAAAATTGATAGGGCCCAATGTACAATTGGATACCATTACTCAAGTCCATGTAGAACAAGTTCACTTTCATAAGCAATGCTTTATATAAAACCATGGAGAGACAAAAACATTAATACAAGGAGGGATGTATGGCTGACATTGAGTGTTGGTTGAATATGTGGCTTTGCAATGGGCCCTTATTTGATGAGCAGTCTAGTTTGGCAAAAGATCCATCCATGTGGCAAAACAAATGGTTTCATATATAGAAATTTCATACTTGACCAATTAGAAAACAATTTCTTTTTCTTTTGAAAAGATAATGGATAAATAATACAAGAAATTGTATTCTTATAATTTTTCTGGTGAAATTTTCTACATATAATTTAAAATATTATATTTTCACTTCGAAACATATTAAAACAGAACTGGTTTCCAAATTGAGCCTTAATTCCAAATTATATTTTAATACCTTTTTATTCCATATCTATGCTCATATGTATGATTGCCAGTGGGCTGATTCTCATTTAGGATAGCCTTTACAAACCCCAAACTAATTATTAATCGGGAAAAAATCATAAACCTAAAACCATCTTGGTTATTGAGCAGGATAATTGGGTTTGATCCCCATTTAGCTAACATCTATAATTATGTGTAAATAAAAACTTAAAACTTGATTTTTGATCATAATATAATCATAAAAAAGTGACAGTAATGTAGTAAATAATTTATATGTTAATAAATCAAGTAGTACCAGTGCCATTTAGTCATTTGCAAGGAATATCTTGCAATGGACACTTTTTGTTTGGTTTAACTATTTTGGGTGAAGTGACTGTGCTTTTAACTTTTTCTTGGGTTATCTGAAACCAACTTTTATAATAAATGTGAAAATGATGTTTTGGGAAATGTTTTCTCATTTTTTTAATGAGTTTCTTGCAGATAAGGGCAATTTTTTGCCTTGAGTATCAATAAAAGATAATATTTTTATAAAATAATAAAAATAGGGTAGCTTTTTTTTAAGAATATCAAGGAAGAGTAATGTTACTGTTCATTGTCTTCCTCTGCGTCTATTCATCCTGAAGCTCACAACTGAATTGGAGTCCAAAACAATGTAATCACATGTGTTCCTCATTAATGCACAGCACCCTCGACCAATTAAACGATCTTACCCGTTTGAGCTTCAAACCCTTGCTAAACCCTGGAGCAGCGGAACCGCTGTATTCATCCTGAACCTCGTCAGCAGCAAGGACCTTGAAACCGCTGTATTCATCATGAACCGCTCCAGTAAGGGTTTCAAGGCGGAGACAACTGCTGTATTTGTCTTTCAGTTTTCATCTTTGTGTTCATGTTCATGACACAATGGAGACAATCGTGTTCATGTTTCGGTTTTCCTTCACCGGTACAGAAGGGAATTCTGGCCTCCATCACCAGAGGAAGGGTAGAGGAAGACAAGGAACAATATCACTGCCCTTTTTTGATATTTTTTTTTTTTTAAAAATTACCCTATGTTTATTATTTTATAAAAATATTATCTTTTATTGATATTCAAGACAAAAAATTGCCGTTATCTTATGTGACTTGTAATGGTGTCTAGCTGTCATAAAGAAATAATAAAAAATAATGTTCACCACGTTTTAAAGAAATAATAGAAAATAGGGTCCAATAACTGTGATAGATAAATAATAAAAACCAACCATTTTCCTATTTTTTCCAGACAAAATTCCATACAAATGGTGTTATAGAAAACGATAATGGTCCCAAATATACTTAGAAGTGTTTTTAACCATAGCTATCTTATATCATCTATTAAATTTATCCTTTAGACATAAAATTTACAAAAAAAATACAAAAAAGATTAATAAAACCTTTATATATTATCAACAAAATAATCATTCAGATAGACTCAAAATAACCAAAACACATAATCCATCCAATTATTAATCGGGATGAAATCGTAGAAGTAAAGGCAATATAATCGATTTCGTTCGGTTCAATCGATCGAATAGAACCGACCCATTGAAAGCCCTATCTTCACGTAATCTATATCTATATATTGAATTGCAATGTGCTGAGCTAGCACCTTCTAGCAATGTAGTTGATTTGGAAGTGCACATTGCTGCACTCTAGTTGTTTTGAGAATGCACTTAGCTATGTTCTGGAATTTTTGAGGTTTTTCCATTACTTGTGGGTTCACAAAACAACTTCTCCTTTCAAATGTATGCTTTAGATTCTAACAGAACTAGGGGGAGCCAGGAAATTGTTATAAGGGGGGCCAAAACATAAATGAAGTATGAATGGGCCCATAGGGGGGTCAACCATTGAGATGGAGAGAGAGGGGGAGGGAAAAATTTACATGAAAAGCCATATTAAAGGGGGGATTTTCTGAACCATAGGGGGGGCCATGGTTCCCCTGGGTCCCCCCTTGGTTCCACCCTTGCACAGAACCAAATCACTCTTTCTCTCTTTCATCTCAAACCCAACTCTCACACCCTCTCAGGCTCTCACACCATTAGGAGATCAAGGACACCATTGCAGCTTTCAAACATATTAACCATTGTAGGTTCTAAACGTTTTTAACCATTTTAGATTTATGCAACTTGCTTTCATTCTCTTCTCATCTCATTTTCTTTCAAGTCCTAATCTATTCAAAAGTTGCAAGTTTTCAGCCATTTTGGTTGAGCAGATTCAGACTCTTAAGAGTTTCAAATCGTTATAGCTTTTAAACTCATCCAGGTTCAAACGTTTCATCGATACTAACTGTAGCTGAAGTTGCAAACGTTTCAGCAGATCAAATTTTCATCCAACTTTTTAAACACTTCCAAACATCAAATAGGAGGTCAAACCTCTTTTTTTTTTTTGTGAATAGGTGCATAAACTATCGGAAAACGAAAACTTGTAAAAAATAACTAAAAAACATAAAAAAATAGCTAAGAAAATAAGATGGGTCAATGTAGGAACCATTTTATCGTTCGAACTATGAAGACGATCAAAACAGGTCTGCTATATGACCCATTCTCAATAAGCAGACATATGAAAAGACGGGTCACTGGACTTGGACCGTGTACGATATGGTTCTATTATGAACCGTTTAAACCTGTGTATTGCATAGGCATGCTATAAATAATAATAAAATAAAAAATAAATATTTTTATGATAATATTATAATCATAAGTAAAAACTAATAATAAAAATGATAATTTAGTATAATAATAATAAGTGTAATTTTCTTAAAGTATCCCTAAGGTTTTTAACAATTGTCTAACACCTCCTTGCTGTTAACTCTCTATCATAGACCGTCCACACGTGATACTACGTGATCGGTATACTTTTGAAGATACCTAAACTACCATTTTTATGATTGAAAATGCCTTCTTTGGTTTAGGATGTATACGTAGAAATAGATGAAGGCTAAGGCCGGTTATGTTGGTTTTGCCATTGTTATGCCAGTTATGCCGGTTCGGCTAGAGATGATGAAATGCAGGTTTGGCTAGAGCATAAGTTCTGATGTAGCTATAACAAGCTAGACGAAGGAAAGAGATAGGTGAGTTGTGTGAAATGACGGTTTGTGAACTGACCATTCAATTGAGGTTACCGACCATTCAAATAAGGAAGGAGGAAAGAGACTAGAGAACCAACACTTTTAGTTCAACGAGAACAAGTGGAAAGGTAGAAATTTTTCCAGATGAATAGACAACAAGGATAATAATCGTCGACCTATCCATCGATTTTAGGTGAATGAGAGTTTACACATCTCAACTAGAAGTTGCAGATGTGCCCCATCATCTGTTCGAAGAAACGCTTGCCCACCTCCTGTACACCCATACCACCTAGCCCTAGTGCGGCATGCCCATCCCACCCATCTACGTCACATGCCCCGCCTATCCAGAGCATTAGCCTGCCTAGCCACTCCCACCTCCCATGCGGCATGCCCATCTTCTTGTGGTAGGATGAGGCAGCATCCTATCCATGTGGAATTGGGGTTTACATGGTCTTTACATCTAAATGACCTTGTACACAAGGGAGATGGTTTAGGTTTGCCTAAAGCCACAAATAAGATAAATTTGTTAGTTGTTTTGGTTTAATATTTAAACACTGAAATCCACATTATTTTTCGTAGGATGTAGGTGGTGTAAATTCTTTGTGTGGATACCATTGATAGAAAATTTCCACCATACCTTGGGGAGCGTAACCATCAAAGGAGATGGGGTGAGGGCTTCTGGAAGCATGGAAAGGTCAGCTAACATCCCTCTAGATGAAGTCGAAATAGTCATTTAATCAGAGAAGGATAATTTAGATAGTGTCCGAATTTTGCGATAAATTATTTAATCGTATAAAGAATTTACAAATCAAAGATGTATACTTTATTGTACAAGCAAGTAATGTTGGAACTCAGATGGTGCAATGATCAAATTGATTTTTGAAGAGTTCAGTCACCTAAAACCCCCAATTCATCCGAAACACCCGATCAGAATATTCTGATCTTTCTAAAATACTAAAAAACCCAAATTTTAGCCCAAAAGCCCTTAGATCCACCATTAAATCTACCCAATACCAATTCGATGGCCTTGATCAACCCACATTCACACCTTGACCCTTAGATCAAATACCACCATAAAACCCCAAACATAGTAAACCACCTACCCATGAAATTTGAACCCAAGATTTTATCTTTCTATTAAACCAAGATTTCCTTTTGAGCCCTTTCATTAGCCTAAACACCTTTAACTCAAATCCCCTTAATTCAAAGACATCTTGATCAATCAAACCACATCATTAAAATCTAGACACGCCAAAACATTTACCTACAAAGTTTCAACCTAAAATTCCCCTATTTACCCCTCTATCGAACTAAAATTCCATTTCAGATCCTCTCATTGGCCCAAATTCCCTTGATCTTGATCTTCCTGAACCAATTAGACATTACCATCCGATCTCAAATACCCTAAAACCCCTACCTGCAAAATTTCAACTAAAAAAACCCTTATTTGCCCTTCAATCACACTAAAATTCCATTTTAAAGATCTAGATTGACTGAGACACTACCCTTCCAGATCTGTTCGATCCGAGCCTAGTTGGGTCAATCTGACCCCACCATTTAATCTAAAATGCTAAGAAACCCACCCTACCAAATTTCAACAAAAATAACCTATTTATCCACTCATAAAAAAATATTTTGTTTTGGCCAATCTCAACCATCCAATCTTTGACCCAAAATCCCCATTGTCATATTAGACTCAAGATTTGACCTTTTGAATCCTAAATTACTAAAGTACCCCTGAGATTGTTGAAATCACCAAATTACTCATAAACTTCCCCAACATTATGAAAATGTCGCTTTTCTCTATATAAATTTAAGGGCAAATTTCTTAAACTACCTTTATAGTTTAGATAATTAATTAATTCTATCCTTATTGTTTACATATTGTTTTATTGTTTTAGAGTACTCCTAAGTTTTTTGATAATTGTCTAAAATTTCCTTGTTATTAACGTCCGTTAGTGGAGAGATTAAAAAGACTATTTTACCCATTTTCTCCTTCAAATTTTCAAAATGAAATAAGAAAAAGGGGAAGAGAGAATAAGAGAGAGTACAGGTCAGTCAACAAGGAGAGTAGAGGGAAAGAGACCAGAATGCAATTCTGTTCTTAGATTTATAGTGGTTCAGATTTACGCGCAACCGTCGTTGGTGGATGATTCAACCTTCTTACTTGCAGTGCTTCAAGTTTTATGTTTCGTGCACCCAGGACAAAAGGCAACCCATAGAAGTATAGAACTGATCTAACGTGTATTGGTAGGATTCTTCGTTTACCTTGAAGTCTTTCAAGCAACAAAGCGCTTCCTCTTTCTGTGTCTTTTACATTGGGAACCCTAGTTCTTCAAGTTTAAGATTAGAATATTTCAGGACATTTGCAAAAGGCATTAATTGTTTTAGTTCTTAGTATGTTTGCGAAAATAAGCGAGTTTCATATTATTTTTCATTGTTCACAGATAAAATTAGGGTTAGGGTTTCGTTGTTGGTCGTCTGAGTTTCACATTGTTTTTCATTGTTTACGGATAAAATTAGGCTTCGGTTTTGCAGGGCTTATTTCGCATTAGAGGAGAATTGTGTTGCAATTGTGCCCTTCTGATCTAACATGCACACTAAATTGCTGATGAATAATATTAAGTGAGGTGTGTTTCGAAAGTGACTAATGAATGAGTTGATGATAGAACCCAGAAGGCCTGATCTACACTCAACCATACAACAAGTTTTTGACCTCGTTTTTTTTTAAAGGTTGGATTCTGGAGAAGCTTCTTCCTTATTGATGATAGAACCCAGAAGGCCAGGCCAGAATAAAATGGCCCATTAGCATTACAACATTTTAAGACGTTAGGTCCGTATATAAAGATTTGAGATATATCTTTGGATGGCATGGATTTTGGTGGGGGAGGCAGAGATGAAGATAGAGATGGAGCAGACTTAGACGAGAGGTATTTTAGAAATATTTGAAAAATATATGAATCATGTGATGCCACATGTGACAGAAAGCTAATGGTAAGGGTGTTCTTAGATAATTGTTAAAAAATTTAAGGGTACTTTAAATAGTAAAGATAGAGTTAGTCAATTAGTTAAACGATAAGGATATTTTAAGAAATTTGTCCAACTTAAACATACATTTTCCCAATCCCTAATTGCCAAAATTCACCCAAATCGATCGAAGAGACACTGCTCATCTTCTCCTTTCAATGAAAGCAGAGCAGCGGCCATTGGAACTCTCTCCCCTTTGTTTTCCCTCCATTTTGTCATCTTCCCTGCCGTTCTTTCTCTTCCATTTACCATCTGTTCATCTTTCTCCCTCTGTTCAACCACCGTTCATCATCTTCTTGACAAGAACAGTGAACCCACAAGAGCAGAACTCTCCCATAGTTCCCAACCATCTCACCATTGATTTTAGTTCCCCCATCATTCTCCTTTTACTCCTCATCACCTTCACTTCCTCAATCATTCAACGACCCCCATGTCCTTTCTTTCTTTGTTGCTTGAACCGAACCAACTGTAGCCAACATCATCGAAAATATTCACCCCATAATTCAGGCGGAACCAGGGGACCAAGGGAGCCATGTCATTAGTGAGAATTAGGTGATAACCTTTTCTTGAGTTTATTATTGTCAATGGTATATGATTTCTCTGCTATATTTCTAGTATGAACTAGTCGATTATCGGCGATGATAGAGGTTAGAGACAATGCGGTGAAGCTCCTCGTGGGACTATTCTCTGCGAGATTGTTGAAAGGCAGTAGCTTCATTGTCGTTTATATTGTTCCAGCATATAATTGAAGTGGTTATTTGTTGTTTCTCAAAGAATGGATGGAGTTCTAGTTGATTCACGACTGTTAATGTCTGAATTGTACATTTTATTCTTCTTTTTTATCTTGATTATTTTGAACAGTTGTATTGTCCGGAGCTCTGATTCTAATTTGCTTTCGTTGTCCAGGCTATTGTTGTAAATGGTAAAGAAAATATATAATGAAGATAATGGAAATATAATTAGAATGATGGGAGGGGAGATTTCTATAAAGAGAATGTGAAGGAGCCTGGTGTTTCCCCTGCGTGCTGGTTTGGCATGGGAAAAGTGACAATCCGGGGAAAACAAATTAACCCATAAAATAAAATAAAAAAATGTAAAAGACAAAAAAGGTTAAAAGATAAAATATAAAAACGAAGAAAGACAAATGAAATGATAATCAAATTGGACACTATTGATGAAGTGAGATGGTTAGTTTAGATTCGGTTGTGTAGGAGGGAGAATAGCCCACTAATAATAAAAAAACTAAAATTTTATAAATATAATATAGAATAAATAGATGACCAATCCAATAAATTAAATATACAAATAGGGTTCTATATATGAGGAAATTAACAAAAAATAAATAGTTGATAAAAATAATATGCAAATAGATAAATAGAAAATGAAATATTTAATAATAAAAAATAATAATAATAGTAAAATAAATAAACAAATAAATAAATGTTTAGGGAAGATTATCTTTTGTCTTCTTGTTCTTGATTGTTTATTTTCTCTATTATTAGCTTGCTCTTGTTTGATTAATTAATTGTACATTTTGTTTATTTTTGCTTTGTTTGGAAACTTTTGTGGGCCCACCTATTGGACCTAGGAGAGAGGTGCCTAACCCCTTCCCTCTTCTACTTGAGTCTTACTCGAATTGGTTAGTTGGTGCTTTGGGCTTTGAAGTTACTATTAAAGCAAAAATGCTTTTGAAAACCATTCTTGGAGGTCATATTACTTCCATTTCACTTGATTGATGGGTGGCAATTTCAAATCAGCTCAAGTGAACCATTTTCCGATTCTCACAATCTAACAATTCCACTAAGGAGTTCTTGGACCATAGGTGGGGCCCACATGGGGTTCATTTGGCTTAGGTTGTTCTTGTTGTCTATAGATATGCTTTATGTTAATTCTTTGCTTTATGATATTAATTGCTTGTTTTATGATTTTTATAATTTCTAGTTGCTTTGCTTTTGTCATTGCTTATTTGATTCACTCACCCTTTGCACACACCATTTGCATTAGTGCTAAAATCCTATGTCCCATTAGAAGAGGGGTTAGTAGGTGGTCAAGACAGGATGGACCTTACTCCTTGTGGTCACACCTAAAGCCCCCGAACCAGTCACCAACTAGAAAAGCCCGCTTGTCCAACAGGTGAAGGTTTGAAGGCTAGTTACCTTGTTGAAAACCTTGTGTCTAGAAATGAACCATGTCAACCCATGCATCTTCAATTAGAACCTCAAATTTGAGATCTAGAAAAGAGTGGAAACACCCTAGTTTTAGGATAGGACACATGTGTTGAGCACCTCTGAATAAAAAACAAAAAGAAAAAATGAAAATAAAAATAAAAAGGAGAGAAAAAGTAAAAGACAAAAAGTATATGATAATAGAAAGGTAAAATAGTAAAAAAAGAAAAAGAAAAAAATAAACAATTTTAAAAAATATAATGATAAAAAGGGGTAAAAAATATAATAAACAGGAATTTTAGAATAAAAGTCGAAGGATAAAAACTAAAAATGAAAAATATAAGAAAAGACAATGTAATATATAAATAAATAAAATATAAAACTGAAAAATTCAAAAAAAGCAACCAAAATCAAAATAAAAAATATATAAAATGGTTAATAAAAAGAGAAATTTTCAAATATAAAAGGAAAAAGAAAAAAGAAAAAAGTGAAAAAAAAGAGAAAAGAAAAGCTTAGAAAAACAGAAAAAGAGTGAGAAAAGAAAACATAAAATAAATAAACTAATAAAAAGGTAAAAAAGTAAAAATGATGATGACTAATAAATAAGCAACAAAATGATGATAAAAATAAATTAAAACATGAAAAAATAAAAAGAGAAAAGAAAAGAGGCAGTGGAGGAAAAAGATTATAGATGACATAGGACAAGAAGAAGCCTGGTTTAAGCAAGGTGGACGAAATAAACTCGAGGAGGAATGATTTAAAACATATTCAACAATGCAAAAAACTATTGAAATGTGGCGATGTGTATTGACATTTCTATTTAGAACTTGGTTGAACAATCAGAAGTTCTCTAATCAAGGAGGAATGATAGAGGAGAAAAACCTTGCCATCCTACAAATTTGACTCATTGTGCTCATTCATAAGTCAAATTGCTTTTAGTTGGATTCTTATGCCTCTACTTGTGTGAATATCTCATTCAAGGATATGAATCAAAATACCCATAGGAGAGTGACATCTTATCTTTACATTATATGATGTAGGTTCCCAAAATTTTATAATGTCAATTAATTCATTTTTCAGTTATCCAATGAAACTAGTAGAACAAAAACCGGGTGTAGCCTACTGTTTTGAAGTGTCAGATTGTTCAAGAAAAAATTGAAGTGTCGGATTGCTCTGTTCAGTTATAATATGATACTTGGTGGGGAGAAATAGCTTTGTATGTTCAGCTCTCTAGATTCTGTTATATCTCAATGAACAAATTCAAACATATAGCTGATATTATGTCCCTAATCCTAATCAAGTGTCATCTAAGATTCTTATAAGAGGTCTTAGAGGTTGTGAGAGTGATGAGGATGTGGATTGTTATATATCATCTTGTATCGGCTGATACATATCGTATTGGGACCTTCCTGATATGCTCCTACATAATTGTATCGGGTCAGGTCATGATTCAAAGGATAGTCGGGATTTAAACCGATCCCTCTGAATTGGTTAAAAAAATAAAACATACAAGCATATTGGCCTTATCGATATTTAGAACCTTGATTCAAATATGAAATTGGATGTATAAACCTAACATAATCAAAGAACTACGAATACTCTCCCTTGACTGAACTAAAGAAATAGGCAAGTGAGAAAAAGATGCACATAAATCTCTATACATACCTCATTGTTGGACTGTCTTCTATTGATCCTACTACAAAAGAAAACTACCGTCTTCTATCGATCAACTGTGAAAGAAATAAAAAATTGTATGTAAGATAAACAAACAAGACAAAGTCGTCCTAAGGTTTAGTGTTTAACGCCATTACAATTAATTCCATTTAAAAAAAATGTGTAACAGGGTTGAACAACATTTTTTTCCCAAACGAATCTTTCTCACCGCCGATTGGAAGTTGCAACGTTAGGCGATGATGTTTCTCTACTCGGGCAATGACACATGTGAAATCCCTTACTGTAGACCACGGGTCATAAACGTAATTTACGATATAAGGACAAAAACATCATTTCATCTTCTTTGCTATGATTTAACACGATAGAAACTTTAGAATTAGTGGTACTTTAAGATAATAGTTTAAGAAATTTGTCTTAATAATAAAAAATAATTAAGTAAAATGTAATAATAAAATAAAAATATTAAAAATATAAGATAATATTATAATAATATTATAGTAATATAATATAATAAGAGAGAATGACGTTTCAACCCAGGATTAGAATTTTTAGATCCAATATACTGTTGGGATAGGTGTTAGCTTGGAATTGATATCAATTCATAGGCGAGCATTCATGCATAGAGTGTGAATATTTGATAATTTGAATGTTTATAGATTTACAGTGAAATTCAGAAATCTGCATTAAGCCTATCCGTATTTTTCCAATATAATAATGGTATTAATTATTATTATGACAATAATATAATAATAAGCAAAAACTAATAATAAAAATCATAATTTAATATATTAATTATAATATAATAATTAATAATAATAATAATAATACAAATAATAATTACTATCTATAACGTATGATCAGTACAAGATATTTTACAAAATATCTACCTCTTTTTTTATACAAAATATCTACATCTTATACTCTTCATGTGCTATCTGTTTTATTCTGCATACGTTGAGTTATAATCCAACCGTTCACGCCCAGATGTCCCACAAAATGCGCTTTTAAGTTTCAACTGTAAGATATGGATGAGTGGTTAATTCTAAAATAAACCTGTGAAAAGAAATTAATAAAAGTTTTAATCGAAAAATGGTTGTTATGAAAAAGGGTAAAATAGTAAAGGCACGAAGGATGAAAATGGCAAAACGAAAATTTAAATCACAATACACTACAACGAAGTAGGATTATGGCCGTATGACAGCGCAACAATGTCGGAATACCAATAAGGCCCCTTGATAAGCTCTGTATTTCCAATGCCTCGAAAATTGGAAAGAAAATAAACGGTACAAAATATAAATAGCAGAAGCATAGATGAAAGCAGCCTGGGCGACGCAAAATGGGCAATCCGGGTAATCCGGGCGGGCAAATTGGCATCACCGAGTGGGTGAAAGCCTTCGTTGGCGGAGAAAGACTTAAATACTGAAGGTGGAGAGAGAGAGGGAGAGAGAAAAGAGAGGTGAAATTAACACAAACACATCGCCTTCATTCTGTCTCTCCTCCTCTTCCTTTCCCTTCGCTTTTATACCTCTCTCTGGTGTTCTCTTGATTCTCCGATCGCGTCTTTGCTTGGGTTAGGGTTTCATCCCTTTTTCTTTCTTTTTATTATTTGATTGTTTTTCTTTCTTTTTTTTTTTCTGATTACTTACTTTTATTTCATTTGTTATTGTTCTTGATTTTGTTTGAGCTACCGTTTCTTTCGATTAAATTCTGGGTATTATTTTTATGGTGACAGGAGCCATCTGGGGTGTGATTAAGATTCGTGATCGGCCAAAGGAATCGCGTCCAAAAGTCTTTTATCCTGGCGAACAGGTGAGGGTTTTTTTTCCTCTTTCTTTCTTTCCCCATATGTTTGAAGATTTTAGGTAGGGTTTCAAATTCTTCCTTATTTGTCTCAGTATTGGGGTCAGGTTTTGTCTTCCCGTCGTTTTGTTGGGGTTAGGGTTTGTTCTCTACTTTGGCGATTTTGGTGCACACAATTCACATTTTGCGTGTACAATTCGATGACGTCGAGTTCTTTCTATGTTATTGGCAATTTACATTTTTCTGGGGCGTGGTTTTGGGGTTTCCATTTTCAAACAAGACGCTGTCTTAAGCTTGCTACTTTCAAAGGAGAATTTGAATGACTCCAGGCTTGGCTGGGTTCTGAGAGAGTGTTGAGGACATAATGCAAACATAGAGATTGAATTCTTTTGTGTTTTACATTTTCATTTTCTTTTCATTTGTTTTTTCATGTAAAATTTACAATTATGATATATGGATAGTGGTTGACCAAGGCGGAACTTTTGGGGAAAATTTTCTTCTTTCTACGTGGATTGGTCTGTATTTATTCTCTATTCTGTACCTTAGATATTTTGTTTGGCCGGAGAGTACTGTTTCTGCATTCACGTTATAGTATATGTTTACGTTCAGTTGCCTTATTGTTCTTTGTTGTTCCTATCCTTGTCTAAATGTATTTTGTTTGTTTAGGACCATGGTTTATGATTACTTACATCTGTTATCAATCTGTCTATTTTGTGTACGTGTGGATTAGGTTGCTGGTGGATTTTTTCTACTGAGTTTTGTTTTGAGATTTTGAGTGGTTTTCTTTTTCCCAGGAGAGTTGATAAAATGGAGCACGATGAGACTGGATGCGAAGCTCCTGAAGGTCCTATTCTCTGTGTTAACAACTGTGGCTTCTTTGGAAGCGCGGCTACCATGAACATGTGCTCAAAGTGCCATAAGGATTTGGTGTTGAAGCAGGAGCAGGCAAAACTTGCGGCGTCATCCATAGAGAATATCGTAAATGGTAGCAGCAGCAGCAGTAATGGAAAGGAGCCTGTTGTTGCCGGCTCTGTGGATGTTTCTATTGGTTCAGTAGAGCCCAAGCTCATCTCAACACAAGTATCTTCTGCTTCAGCATCAAGCGAGGGGGTAGAGGTGAAGGTGAAAGAGGGTCCGAATAGGTGCAGCTCTTGCAGGAAGCGTGTTGGCTTAACAGGGTTCAATTGTCGGTGTGGAAACATTTTCTGTGCGGTTCATCGTTACTCTGACAAGCATGACTGCCCCTTTGATTACCGGACTGCTGCCCGGGATGCAATAGCTAAAGCCAACCCTGTTGTCAAGGCAGAAAAGCTGGACAAAATCTAAGAAACATGAAGTGAAGGTTCATGTGCTGTGTTGCAAACTTGCAATGCTTCTTGTTTCATCGATACATCTTCTTTTAAGTTGGTTGTTCTTCTTGTTAGGTGTCCTTTATTGATATAAATGGTTGGAAGCATGATAGTTAGGGCATCCTTGCATCTGAAGAACTCTATATTCCTTGTTGGTTGGCAAGGATTTCTTTGTTGGCTCCAGTGTGTAAGTCTGTCTGTGCTGGTTTTATGGACATTTTGGCTTATAATTTGGTTACCTTTGTAATTTACTGTTTCTAGTTCATATAGTATCTCTCCGGTGGTGCATTTGTAATGCAAATTCTATGCTGCAACTATATGAAACCTATCTGTGCACCATTGTGGTTTCAATTTTTTGGGCTTCAGTCTGCTTTATCCTTGATTTCATTTTTAATGATTGTCCATTTAGTTGTTGTCACCTCCTTTCTCAGGCTACATTTTAGTTCTCATTTTGAAGATCTCTTTGCTGATTGTAGACTTGTTTGGTAGTAGGGGATTCTAACTAGAACCTGGAACAATCTTTTTTCAGTTTCTTCTGTTGTGAAGTTGGCATGCTGTTCTTTCTCAGAGTCTGTAGAGTTTCTGCATGTACAAATCACTATAGTTCCAGTACCACAGTTTCTTGTATGAAAGCTGGCTGTTGGATTCTTAGTGAAACATGAGGGTTTCATGCTTATTAGGTGATGCACTACTTTACAGTTATCATAATTTATTGATTGGTGAAACCTAGATGGTATCTTTATCTTTGTGATGGTTCTAGACATATGAGTTGATATACCACTTTGACAATGACTCTGAAATTTGCACATTTATTTTTGTAAATATTGCAGAGGTCTGTATGCTAGCTTATTGGAGATAGGCCAATTATGGCCATTATTATGATCTAGGTGTGCAACTTGGGTTGGGTTGGGTTGAATATGGATTGAGCCTGAACATGAGCTTGATGTAGTTGAAATTCTTCAAATTGAGCAACCTGGTTTTCGTTTTGATTAATCCATTTAACATGGTTATGTGCAACTCAACTCAACAAAGCCTTTCTCCAACTTACTCTTTTGATTGGTTAAGATTAGCAATCGTAGCTTTTTAAGGTGTCAAGGCAAGGTTAGGCGACAGCTGACAGGGGGGGTGCCTTGTTGCCTAGTCGCTTAGGTGGTGGATTTTTTTAAGTAAAACTATATATCCTAGGGTAGTTCCCTAGGTTCCATTACCATCTTTCCTTAATAATTATCCATAATTTTCATAAGAGAAGTATAAATTTCATGTTTTAAGTATAGAAAATCAACATTTTATAGGGGCTGAGTTCCTACTTTTGTTATAGGAAAAGAAGAAAAGAAAAGGTGGAAGAAGAAGATCTGTAAGAACAAAATATGATGTGCCCCATATTTGTATTGTATCGTATCTTTGGCGCCCCAATACACATGTTTACAGGTGTTTTTGGGAACCCATTTTTTAAAATAATAATATATATTTATATATTTATAAATGAAATTAAAACCCAAAGGAATAAAAAATGGGGGGAGTATCGTTATAAGTGCTGATACACCTTTGCCGATACACAGAGGTGTATCGATACTTTGAACCATGGGTTCAATACAGCAGTTAGCAATGCTTGTGTTGATTAAACCCTAACAAATAAGAAAATAATAAAAAGAAATTAGTACATAAACACATAAAATGAGTATTCTAGTTTAATAATGCCTATTTTATAATTATAATGTCAAAAATTAAAAATATAAAAGTATTTTATAACATAGTGCACAAAACTACTTGGTGACTGGGTGAGGTGAGCCTCCAAGGGCGCTTTGTTGCCTAGGCATCGCCTTGTCAATTATGTTATATTGAAATGCTGCACACTCTTAAGGGTTCTATATAGTAGGTTAGATACAGTGATTTGTGATGGTTATTAGTAGAGTGGAAGCTAAATTTGCATTACTTCTATGATATGTTTAGAATTTAAATCAGAACTATAAATTAAGTGACCATGGATTCAGTATGCCAGATTTAAATGTCTTGAGTGGCTCTATTTCATATGTTTGTGCATATGCACATATTTTATGCATGGACATGTTATAATGTAATGATATTCTTTTTAGTAATTACATGATTATAGATTCCTTAAAAATTTATACTGAAGTTTGATGGTAACTTGTATATGCAATTATGCTTGTTAGAGTTGTGTGTGTAGGGGAAGTGGTTCATATAGTCCTTGTATGTTGGAATACATGTACTAGAGAACAAAAATATTCTTGTGTGTTGGAGGAATATGAAAGAATGATCAATAATGGATATGTATTAGTAATAACTAATAAATGGCTCATGCATTGATATCTCTTTCAAGAAATTGAGGCTCTATTTCCTTTCTGTGAAATTTCATTTGCATAAGTACAAATGACAAGCATAGTGAACTCTATTACTAAAATGATAACAATTTTCCCAAAACACATTGAATTCACTATATCTTTGGTCATGGTGGATATGTAATTGAAAAACCTATGTAGTGGCACTAATGCCAAGTGAAATTAACAACTTTTGACCCCTTAAACTGGACTACATGAAACATGTCATGGTTACAATAATACGTTTAAAAATTCAAATGTTGTAAAGGAAAAATAACTCTTAGGCCCCATTCGCTTTTCGGTAAGTTACTTACCCAGGTAAGTGTTTCCTAGGAAAGACTTAGCCGGGTAAGTGCATTTACCCATGTTCATTTATTTCCCATGTAAATAAGGCAATGGCCATTTAAGTCATAAAAATCCATTATTAAAATGGGCATTTTTGTTCCATTCAAGTATTGCCAACTTTTCCCCAGGTGGGATGTTATTTACCCACCCAGGAAAATAAACTTTCCCTGGTCCCCGCATAAATCTGAAAAAAGAACATGGGTTTCTTGGTCAATGGAAATCAAAATCCAAAAAAGAACACCCCTTAGAAGATTAGAATTCTTCTAATGACAAAATTCAGATAACCCAAAAAACTCTAAATCTGCCCTTTGTGCAGGAACCTATGAAGATTATAATTCTTCTTCCATGATTTATTTCCATTGTTCATTGTTGCATCAACAGTGTTGCTTGTCATTTTTTTTTTCAGAGTGGTGTCAATAACTGAGCTTTCTGCTATTAGAGCTTGGATTGTGGCAGAGGTTGGATCTGTAAAACCCTAATATTAAGGAAACTTACCAGAGCATTGGATTGGGATACATAAATTTGTTAAGGGTGTCCTTACCTTTTTGTTGTTGGTCTCATGGTGCCTCCTTGTCAATGCCTCCTGCACCACGAACCAATCTGTCTTTTGAAGTATATTCTAGTATCTGTTAATGAATTTGAGATGATATGTAATTAACTGGGATTCAACAAGGTCCCTTGAGATCCATTTTCTTTTCTACATGAAATCGGCCTCAGAGGCTGTTCTAAAGGAGGTGTTTTAGTTCTTCTTTCCATCATCCTTCACATAGTTGTACTTTACGTCTAGTTAAAAAGTTGTTGGCAAACCTACTCGGCTAGTAGATTGAAACTAGGCATGGGGAATAATGGGTTATCAATTTACTAGGCACTATCTACTGTATCACTTTCTACTTGGGACCCTCTCGTTTATGGCAACGCGACAATGAACAATGAAACTCATACAACAGAAGGCAATTATTTTAATTGGATTGTGTTATGCATTTGATAATTTATTTTGGATATATTAGATAGCGCTGGCATATCGTTGTATTTGATGCGTCTTTCTTGAATGGCGTTAGGGGGATACACTGATAATGTCCATATGCAGTGTAGAAGAATACCATATGTGGTGAGTTGGTGTTCATTTATTTATTTTAGCTTGATCACTTGAGTTTGTATGTTTTGCTACTTCTTGTATGAGATAGAGGGGTTTACTGGATTTCCTTGTCTATTATCTAGGTTATCAATGAGGTCCAAGTGAATCTAACCTCTTTATTTGGCAAGTGTATACAAACTCGTGCTGACTTTTTTTTTGTGAAAAATATTAGTTGAATAAAAATTCTGGTCAGAAAATGTGGCCAGTGGATGATTCAAGTTAACACATTCTGTGGGAAGCTAATGATTGGAATAGGTGTTTGCCAATTGCCCTATCACCCTTCTGCTGCGTTGGTTTGTGTAATTTGTGTGTGTTGATGCTTTGTTTTTGTTTATTTCTATTTTTAGGGTAAAAGCTGATGACTTGTATTGTTGCAAATCTCGAAATATTGAAGGACTAGAACTTAGACTCAAAAGTAGGTCTGTCTCAGAAAGACTTGAGTTGTCTGGATTTGTTGATGCATTTAATCATTTATCCTTGCCTCTGGAAGTTTTTGGAAAAAATCCTGTCTCATTTTCCTATAAAGACCTGAGTTGGCAATATCAATTAACTTTGACTGTTTTGAATAAAAACTGACTAGGAGAAATATTTTTGAATGAAAAGGATCTGGAGTTGTAGGTTGTAGCATTATTCTTGGAGGGAAGTCAGTGTCCAAGTTCTTCCCAGTATGGATGAGCCCGTGACCTGCACATGCTTAGTAAGGTCATGTATTCTCTTCAATGTTTGCTGTAAATTTTGTGAAGAACAGAGCATGTATTTCTGGTGCCTCTGTGTGTTTAATTAAAACACTACTATAGAAAATAGGGGACTGAACTGGTATTTATATAACCTGATGCCTTTATGTGAATTTTGTGCTTTTTATTTATTTTTCACATTCCTCCGAATTTTTAGGTGTCAGATGTCAGGTGCAGATGTTTCTCGTCATGAGTTCTTTGGCATGGTAGTGATGGTATGGCTACAGCAGTTACTTGGCTTTATGTAGATGCGTTTTGAAAGTGGACTGATTTGTTTGGTAAACGAATGGGGATTGAATTTAGGGCAATCTAAGGTTTAGGAAATTGACTTGATCCATCTCTTTACATATTTTCTTAAAAGTATTTTTAAGTCCTTTGAGTTTTTGACAATTGATCAAATCCTCCCTTTGTCAGAAGCTATTTTCACATGTGAAGTCATGTGACCAATAGAATTTTTTTTTAAATTCGGTATTATCCTTTTGACTGATGCTCTGCATTTTCAAGGTTTTTACCCTTCTGGTGGTTTCCTTTGCCTTTGTAACCACAATTATGATTACTCTACCTTGATCGTTTGTAATCCTGTCACTAGCTTCCATAAGGTCTTTCTGGATATGCTTCAAATTCAATACATTGATATCGTGGGCAACTTGGCATGCTCACTGATGGGATCACCATTTTGTACAAGATTTTGGTCACTGATTCAAATGAGAGAATTGTCGAAGTCTACAATTCTAAAACACAACGATGGGAACGCCATTCCCAACTGGAATTCTTGCAGTTCTGTTAGGCAGTTAATGTGATTTGGCACGACGGTTTCTTTTAATGCCTTTGGACTGTTCAATATTTTGCAAGGTTATTGTTTGATAGGTTGTGATATGGGGAACAGGGAGTGGACTGATTTGAATGAAAAAAATGCCAGTAAGTGACCTGAAAATCCTCCCAGTTGGTGGTTAAAAAGGTTCATATAAATTGCAAAGTTGGGTTAGTTTTGCATGACAAATAAAGCATATGTTTTTTAATGGGAAAGTATCCGATCAGTGCTTTCTACTTTGGCTTGAGTGACAATTTGGTCCTCAACTTTAAAATGCGACAATTCAGTACCCGAATTTTAAAAATGTGACAATCTAATACCCGAATTTTCAATGTGACAATCTAGTACCTGTTATTTATAAGTCCGTTAAGTGACAATCTAATACTTGAATTGTTGCATTTTAATGTTTAGGGACCAAATTGTCACTCAAGCCAAAGTACAGAGTATTGATTAGGAATTTTCTTTTTTTATCAAAAGTCCACTTGAATGCAAATTTAATTCTATTTTATTGGTATACTTTTACATCTTATTATCAATGTAAATATACATTTGTGTCATTTGTCAATGCAAAAATGTAATGTTGCCAAACATTAGAAAAAGTGAATCAAAGTACAAATTTACCTTGAATCGGGATTTACACTCCATTTGCATTATTTCTAAACCATAGCCTTAATGAAGAGTGAAGACAGAGGAATATGTTAGTCTCTACATGGGGGACCGACTTGGATGTTATATTTTTGGATTGTATCGTTGCCCTCACCAAATGACAATGAGGATTCCTTACACGACAAGGTTCAAAATATCGATATGCCCGATACGTTGGTATGGGCGTATCGAGCGAATTGATACTCCTTTTGGTGTTTTTTTTTTTTTTTTTTTTTACTTTCTTTTTTTTCAACTGGTCTAGGGGAGTCGATTTAGGTCTTCACCACACCTTGAACCGATCAGACCACAGACACATCCACTGTAGGGACGTATCAATGGGGTGCTAGAACGATACGTATGACTGATACGAGCCGATACGTGTCGATACTTTGAACCTTGCTACACAATGAAAACAATGGGTCTATTGTTTTTTCTTAACTCTTTCTCTTATGAGGAATTTTACAATTTTACGAGAATAACAAGTGTTCTCTCTCTTCTTTGTTATCTCTTAAAGAGGAATTTTATATATATTTTTTTGTTTTTCAATGATACTCTTAAAACACAAATAGTGATCCTCTCTGACTTGTATATTGAATATATTAAAATACCCCCATAAAAAAATAATTAAAATATCCTTAATGCTCATGTGTTGAATTTAATAATGATTTGAATCTTATGAGAAGGATAATTGATAGCTTGTATTTTCAACATGTTTCAATAAAATAATTGATTTTTGTTTTTATGTTTGTTCATGTTCTTTCACTTGTTTAATGCTTGTATACAAGGTTTTAAAATGACTTAAACGTACCCTAAGTTTTTGAAAAATACTTAAAGACATATTTTACTCATATTTGCAAGTTTTTCTGTTACTTCTTTATCTTCTATTTTGCTCTGGAAATAGCCTAATTTCCTTCTTCCACCTCACTCCTCTTCCTTCTCTTTTAGTGTGGTCAAGTGTGGTCAGCCCACAAAGTATGCAAGTTTATTTAAAAAACTCGGGATATGCTTAGGTCTTTTACAATATATAATAGAAAATAACATGAAATTAGATGCAAATTCCGGACCCAACCCCCAACTACAACTAGCCCTACCTTCCAATGTGAAGAGGGTAAGGTCGGGTTTGGAATTTTAATGTGCAGGGAGGGTTGGATTTTCACACAATGGGTTTTGGGAAGGATGCAGGTTGAGTGGTTTGGGAAGGGAGGGAGGGGTCTAGGATTTACAGAACACAATTGGCCGTTTTTTATTTTTTAAAATTTTTTATTTTTTTGTCAAAACGGGCCGACCGTTGACCGTTTGACCTGGTAATCGGACCTCTAACCGGTTCGGTCTCTGGGTCATTTTTAAAAACCATGCTTACAACCCGCTGATCTTTGTTCAGAAAATAAGAAATTTTATAGAGCTTTGTCTTTTTTTTTTATAGATTAAATTTGCTAGAGCTTTCAGTATGTTAGGAAGATCACGAGTTCAGAAAAAAATTTAGATGGATTGTTGTCCCTTCAGCCACGAGTTTATGCATGTTGAATGAAGTAGTATTCATTAAATTCCGAGTAGTTCGACTTTCTTGGTCTTATCATTTGACTATTTGAGGAAATTCACACTTCACAGTGACCCTTCTCACTTTAAAGACATCACTATTTCATGTTTGGTTATTTGGAAACTTGACTTCCACCTTGCAAATCTTCATGTTTTAGTGCATGCAGTAAAAGGTGCAATTTTACTAAAACAAAATGTTAAGCAATTATATAACCTATGTAAGCTGTGATTCAAACAAAAAGTTTATACTTCAACGAACAAGAAAAATTACATGAATGTAGCAATGTAGCAAAAGGTGCAATTTTACCAAATTGTAATTTTGCATATAGTTGCTTTGATCAATAACAAAATCAAGAATTTATTGAAAATGACAAGAAAGTGAAAGTGCACCTCATTTCCACAAAATCACAGGATAAGAAGAAAACATCTATATAGGTTGGGGCGGATTGAGGGGACTCCAACCCCCTCCCCCAATAGAGGATGCCCTCTCATTTTTAAGAAACATTAGTCACCCAACTGGCCACTGGAAATTTAAAGGAATTGCTTACATTTTGTTACCAAATGAAAAACTTACCTACCACAAGATTATTCGGGCAAACTCTACTTGATAAACATAAACTACAAAGCAACATAGAAAAGAAAAAAGATGACTACTCTGTTGTGTATTTGTGTGCCACGAGCATGTATACATTACTAAAACAAAGAAAAAACTGCACAATATGTTAAAGAGACCCGCCTCTATCCCTTCTGATTACTACTGAAAAAGGAAGAAAAATGGTAATAAAACTTATTCTTTTTATTGACTGAAACCATTCCACCCCTCTTCATCTATCTTAGAAAAGGAAGGGAAACTACCCTTAACAGCTAAGCACCCAGGCCTGACTTTAGTTCTCCATCCAAGATGTATAACTCTTGCTAATGAATATGACATTTTATCCACGATCCTTTTCTTCCAATGCTCATCTACAATATCCTCAATTCTTTAGGTCTTAGAATTTAAAATATATTATTTATAGTTTCGGTCCTTGGAGTGCTTTGTCAATTCTATATTTTTCTCTGTTCCCTTTTCCTCCATAACAATCTTGAAATTAGCCATAATAGTTTTATAGAAGTTTCATCATCATCATCATCATCATCATCATCATCCAACCCTTACCAAATTCCAACTCTATGGGGTTGGCTACATGAATCCTGTTTTGCCCAATCCATTCCGTTTAATGCCATATTTATTATTTTTTATCAGCAACACATTTAATGCCATATTTATTGTTAAATTATTGGCATTAAATCATTTCTTAATACTTTCTACCCATGCCCTTCTGCGTCTACCTTAGCCCTTCTAGCCCCTTCACCTTGCAACAGATCATTTCTTCTTGTGGGAGCTGTTGATGGTCTTCTATGAATGTGGTGTGACCAAACCATCCTAACTTTCTCTTATTTTATTGCCTATTGGAGCTACTCCTAGGTTTTTTAGAATGACTTCAATTCTAATCCTATTATTTCTAGTTTTTCCACTCATCCAATTCAGCATGCACATTTCTGCCACACTTAGTTTTTTTGACATATTGTTTTTGACTTCCCAACACTGTGCTCCATGCAGCATAGCTGGCCTTACAACCATTTTATAGAATTTCCCTTTTAATCTGAGTGCTATTTGCCTATCACATAAACTCTACTCCATAGTTTTTCAGCAGTCTAAAATTTTGCATTGTATTTGGGTATAAAAAAGAGGAAAAGTTGAGTTATAGATTAATGGAGTTTTGGTGAACATAGATGCTAAATTGAATTAGGTGTAATGGAGATGCGAAATCTAAAACCATATGGCAGGTAATGGCAAAGTGTAATGCTAACATCAATGGAGTGATAGAGTGTAATGCTAAATTGAATCAGGCATCCATTTTCAATTAAAGGTTCAATTGGCAGACCTTATACAGTCCATCCATCCCAAGAATCCGGTATTGGGCAATGACATTTTTATTTTCTTGTTGGGATACCTTAAAAGAGGATTCATGTAGCCAACCCCATAGACTTTGGACAAGGTTTAGATGATAATTTTCTTTTTGATAGATAGGTTTAAAAGAGGATTCATGTTGCACTTCACTTTGTTGTTATTTTAATTCCCCAATCACCTTTAATTTGCTTGCTATTCATTTTACAGTCATTTTAGAATAGATCGCTTCTCTTCCACTTGAAATCATCTCTAACTTCTTACTTCCCAAGGATTTTCTTCCAGCCTGCCTTATTACTTGAAACCATTCTACTTCCCACAAATAAGGTTCATCGAAATCATAAACTTCATAACAATCAACAAAACAAATTAAAAAGAAAAAGAGTGGTTAGATTAGTCGGTTAATGTACAATGAAGGCACGATTTATTACATCAAAATTGCAACAAAGTGAAGGGGGAAGATCATTAGATCCTATCGTCCAAACTTCACAACACTTTGTGTGTTTTTTTTTCTTTGTTTTCTAATATTTTCCGCCATTGTTCGGGGACTATGAGATCAGATTAAGAATTGGAAAATCAAAGTCAAGGCCAGAGACCCTCTCCTTAAATAACCCAATTAGAAATAAGAAATCTCAGAATTAGATGGAAATCCCACTAGATTCAGCTTCAAGATACTTACAGATCCTCTCCATGACCTCTCTCCCCTTAACACTGTTCTGCAGGAACTTCTCGGCGCAACGCTGCTCCACCTTCTCGGCCATCGATGCCAACGCGGACAAGGGCTTGATCCGGATGCTGGTTTCTTGCCGGAAAGCCGTCCAACCCTCGGGATTATCCGGGTGTGGTTCATACCAGCTCTTCTCCTCGACTTCTATGAACTTCTGGAGGCTGACGTTGCGGGTGGTGAGCTGCATGGAGCGGGATCGGGAGTCGACGACCGAGGATTCGACGCAGTGGCAGATGTCCTGGCCGATAATCTTGCGGATGAACCAGGGACCGGGGGCGTGGATGGTGATGGCGCGAGTGGTGTAGAGCTTGCCGGTGAGAGGGTCGAGCTTCCGATTCAGGGTGTCGACCTCAAGGATGTGGGATAACGTGCGCTTGTTCTCGGGGTCGGTAAACTTGCGCCAGGATGCGGATGTTACCCTCTCCCATGGATGCCTGTATACGTGCTCCTGAGTGTACGCTCTTACCATCTCTTCCAGAGAGAAGAGAGATTGCTTTCTGCCCTCTGCAACGGTTCGAAGTGGCGAGACAGAAAACCGGAAACGCAGGCAGAAAGAGAAGACCAGTTAGGGCTCTTTAATTGGGGTGTTTTCGAGGTTAAAATGACGTAAATACCCTTGGGATGGATTTTAAGTCCATCCTAGGCCGAAAAATATTAACAAAAATGTTATACGAATTTTGCATAATAATAAGAAAGCCCCTAATACTGTTAAGTTTTATGGTATTACTCCCAACAGAAGAGCGAATGATGCTTCCCTTGCGCACAACAGCCGCAGTGTTTCAGTTTCAGCCTGTGGGCGGTGCAAGGACCGAAATAACCTTGGTGTGTTTTTCTGGTTTTGGTTCTAAGTACGAAATTGGCGAATGGGAAGGCAAGGCGAATATGGGGAACTTGAGATTAATCATTTCAGATTTCTTAGCGCAATCACTTACGTCAGTGGAGGTTCACTGCCAATGAATTTGCAAAGGATTTTAGTTACTTGGCATCCAAGGTACATGACATCTTATATCTGTACAAGTTAATTGACTTGTTGACTTCTTGTTGTAGGGGTGATCATGGGTCGACCCGGGCTCAAAACTTTAAAAGTGCCCGTTTGGAAGGGTTGAAGAGTGTGGCAGCTTTGCTTTCTAAATTGGGCTCCACAGACAACATTTGTTTAAGATTCAGAGACCCAAAATTCGGCCTGCCAATGGGTCGGGTTTAGGTAAAAAACTAGTTAAGCAGAAGTAAACAAAAGCTGTAACAGCAATTTACAGCTTACTAATGCTATTGCATGGATTACCATACCGGGGATCGAGCAAAAATGAGTGAGCGGTTAGGAAGACCAAGGTTTTGGATTTGATACTCACAAAGAAACACAGAAAACCAAAAACAAAAGAACACAAAAAAAGTTCATCCCCTATGACTAGATTTTGATTTTGGATTTGATACTCACAAAAATATTATCCAGCATCTACCCATGAATGACACAACATATAAGTATGGAATATATCATGTGCAACTATAATGTATTGTGGGAAGCATATTCGAGCTCTTATGAGCAAGTGGTATGTGTAAAGGGAGATGAGTACAGTGGAGAGAGGTAAACAAATGCCAAAGGTTGGGATTGTATCCCGTTCATCTCTCTAACACCACATATAGTTGGACCCAACATTGGGTAATTGCATTTTGTCAAGCTGAAGTGAAGATCAGATTTTGTCCTCGCAGCGGTGCATTGGGAACATTTCGGTATTTGTATATTTTCTTCTATAGTAAGATGTTTCTAATTAGAAAAATTACTAGGGTTGTTCTTTGTTCATCATTGCATCATGGTCATTTCTAAGATGTTGAAATACTCTCTAGCTACCAATCAAATCAAGGGCATCCAATAGAATAGGTTCAACAATTAACCATGTTATATTTGTAGATGATGGTTTATTCATTTTCCGATAGGCCAAGTGATGAGGGGTAAATTGTTCCTCCCAAATAAATGGTGACACACGGCCTCCGTCGACACCTCAGCACAGAGTCAACAAACCAACTCGGAAGGTTAGTGATGGGGTATGTACATCTATTCAGTTGACAGTTTGGATGATATGGGACTCTTTAAACTAAAGCATCTCTTTTGCTGGTCAGGTGACTATAGACGAGAACAGAGAAGCTGATATAACTACTGGTCGAGCCGCACATAGGGTTTCGAGGGGACTTCATGATAAGGTATCATTTGGAGGTTCTCTAACTCAACATCTTGATTTGTTTACTCACCGTTGGTTGAACCACTAGAGTTCTCATTATGCCTAGGAGGCCTATAAATTGGAAATTAAGTAATATTGCATGGATGCAAACATAGGAATCATAATCTAATGCATGTTGCATTGTCACGTTGCAAGATGAAAAAAGGGAAGAATCAATTGCCTATGGTAGAGTATAAACTGATAAATACTCCATATTCCTTGTTCTACCTCTATGAATTGTTTGCATGAATTATCATAACTGTATTAAGTTTTTTACCTGATGCCTATCAGATATCTACCTTGATGCGCACTTCTATATAACATCTTTCCACAATGAATTGGACAGTCCATTGTTTTTCATTTAATTATGCTATGGTTGCATCTTGCACCTTTTTTAGTGAAGACTGTTTGTATTATCCTTTGATATTTTAGTATTTAATTCTTTTATCCACCAAAAGACAAAGCGTCTGAATTCACCTGAAAAGGTATGCATACTAATTCTCTCAAGCTCTATTACACTCTTAGAGTAATCTCCATTCACTTATTGTCTTAAGCATCAGAGTGCCTTCCCTGGATAAAAGATATGCGTGCACTCTCACTTTCCTTCTCTTGCATCACATCAGCTTGGATGTCAGACATCAACTCAGTCACTACAACTCAGCCTAGCCAGATTGACATCTAGTCAGAGTCTGAGTCACAGTACACGAGGGAGTGTGTAGATTACGCGACATCAAGGCTAAGGTTTCAAAGATCATTAAAACAAAGGAAACTATTAGGCTCTATTGTGATTGGTAGGGACATGCTATAAACTATAAAAGATCTCTAATTCTTCTCAATGAGATTGTCCATTAAAGGCTCTTTGCTTGAGGTTAGGTTGATAATGAAAGATGACACATATCTAGGAAGCTCTTTGTTTGTTAGTAGGAAGAAAATTGTCAATCGAAGGCTCCGGTGTATGCTCACTGGTCAGTTTAGTGCATATATACCAAGAATTAGAATAGGAAATGTACGGGATGATCTATTCCCCTTACCTATTTGGTTTAGAAAGGATTCAGAATTGGAATTAGAGCCAGCTGGAATGAGATTCTCATTCCCAAGGGAGGGGGAGGGAATGCTCATTTCCTCATATGGGGGAGTGCCATTTCACTAGGAATGGAAATGGGATTTCGATTTCCACCCAACCGAATGGTTAGAATGGGAGTTGGAATGATCGGGCCTTATTCCCATTAATCAAATGGCCTCTTGATTGGATGAAAATCGAATATTCTCTTTCACACAAGCAAATTCATCCTTACAAAGCATATTCTTTTCGCTATACTTGTTGATCATAGGATCACAACTATCACCACACCCTTGATTAAGGGGAATGGACCGGTTCTGGATTGGACCCCGTCCAGTCCAAAATCAATTTGGATGGATTGGATGAACTGACAAGATATATTAGATTGGACTGATTTGGTCCAAAATATTTACCAGATTGGATTGGACCTGGTCCATCCATAACAAATTTATATTGGATTGGGTTCATTGATATAAGATAAGAATATATGTGTCAATGGACCAGGTTTGGGATGAAACCAATCTAAATCAAAATGAATTTGAATAGATTGGACGTTCTAGACATTGAATTGGACCGGCCCAAATTGGTCTAAAACATTCATTAGAATGGATTGGACCTGATCCATTTATAATGGACTCACATTGGACTGGATTGGATTGGACCAATTCCAATCCAATTGACACCCCTACCCTTGATATATGCTAAAGTTGGAGTTATATGGAATTTCTAGTGGAGATTCAAAGAAAACACTCACTACATCTTCTCAAGGCTTGGATGGATTTCACTGAACCTAAAGATGAGACTATTATTTAATGCCTTAGAGCTTTGGTGTCATATTCTAAGAGAAATGCTTTAAAAACGAATATATCCTTTTGGATTGCAAACTTTATGGAGTGTCCATGTCATGTATTTGAAAAAATACAAAAGTTATTTATGCTTTGAGAGATATACTAGAAAAGGGAGCCCATTGGGTAGTTGGTGGTGGGTTGAATATTGACATAAGAAGGAGCCATCGGTCCCCAACCCTTTTGGCTTCAAATTGGATGTTAATGGTACTAGATTTGATGTTGTATTGATTACACATCTTATATAGATGATCACTCATCAAGCAATCAAGAGGATTTATTTACTTTTTCCCCATCATGGTTTAAACTGTTTAGTGTGGACCAAATCTTCTCCTGGGTACTTCAATACTAAGTTTATTTATTGTGAATTCACTTCTTCACTTGCTTCCAGTTTTGGATTAACAAGTGCCATCTTTTGGTGAAAACTATGGGCTTTAAAGAGAAGTCTGCCTTGGGCTTGGGTGTTTGGATGGAGGTCTATGACTAGCTCTCGTCCCCTTCAAGCTAGCTTGGCGAAGAGATCCTCAATATTGGACCTGAGTTGTCTGATTTATGGTTAAAGAAGATATGTTTCATTTGTTTCTTAAAGGTAATCTTTCTAAGTTGGTTTGGTTTGCTTCAAATTTCATGATCAAATCTAAAGAGTTGAGTTACTCATTTGGCGTCTGTTTGGCTTAGATGTCGTTGCTCCAGAAAACAGTGATACATCAACATCACGTCAAAAAAAACAGTGCTCCAGTAAATGCCTAGTTGTTTGGAATCGTTTTTCCATAAAAAAATGGTGCTCTAAACCATACCTTGGAAACCGGAAACTCGTTGCTGCCAACAGGAACATGAGGTGATAGTGACAGGGACATGATGTGGCACTGAATAATAGGTACTGGTGCTGAAAAGTTTTCTAGAGCATTGGTACCAAACAGAAAGCGTTGCTGCTGCTCCAAGAAGCGTTCTACATGGCAGCAACGTTTCCAAACAAAAAAGAGACACCGTTTTCTCAGAAAACGATGCTTCCAACCCACACATCAGCAGCACCATTTTTAGAAAACAGTGCCATATCTACAACATCGATGCCAAACATATACTTGCTGAATTGATTTCTTAGTTATCAAAAATTGGCCACTTGGCCACGAGTACACAAGTTAGTTGCGATTTTGTCTATAAATTAGCTATCTATCTTTCTTGCATTTTCGTCTGTTTGCTATCATTTACATGGCGTTAGAGCGTGTTCTGAAACCTGTTTTCTCCCGTCCATGAAATATTTATCCTTAGGTTGCGTTTGTAATCGTTTGGAAAGAGTTCAAAAATATGCCTATTTTCGATGCAAAAATGTGTATAAACCAAGGTTTGCATCGAAAATATGTAAAAATATTGCTTTACAAAAAATGAAGGAAATTTTGCCACGATTTTGATCGAAGTAAATAAGCATAGGTATCGATTGTTTTCTCTTCGAGCATGCTATAGAGAAGAGAAAGGTTCTGTGATAGAGGTAAGAGAGATCTGAATTCCAAATCCATTCATCTGTCAAGGTAATGAGAGATCTGAACTCTCATTTTGATTTTCTTTTCATATTTAGGTCACTACCCTCGTCGGAAGAGAGATCTGAACTCCAAATCCATCTATTTGCCTTTTCCTAAGAGTTGCGTATGATATTTCTTCGTCCTATGGGTTTTCTTGAATCTTCCTTCATTTTCCTCTTGAATCTTGAATCTATTCGTTTCATTAAATCTTCCTTCATTTTTGGTTCCTTGGGATGTTATATTATTATCGGTTTTCTCAGGGAATAAGTGCATAGAAAAAAATGCAGAGAGGTAGAGGTGATTTCTTCAATTTTGGTGATCCTTTTGCTGAATTTGGTGGTTTTGGTGGCTTTGGCAGCCACAGGAGTCTAATCTCTACCCTTTTTGGGGGAAGGGACTCTTTCGATGATCCTTTCTTCACTAGTCCATTCCAAAGCATGTTTGAATCTAGTATGATGGGACCAAACATGTTTGGGTCAAGTTCAAGGTTTTTTGGAGACTCAGATATGCATCCACTTGGATTCCTGGAGCATCAAGCTGCACAATATAGTAAATCAAAGGGGCCGATTATCAAAGAGATAACATCTGAAGATGAGGCCAAAGAAGAGCAAGGAGCCAAAGCCAAAGAGAAGACTGAAAACCCTTGGAAGCATTCTAGGTCAAAGGAACCGTATGTTGAGAATCCAGATGATGAATCTCAAGGTTAAATCTTTGATGTAATTGCATACTAAAACTATATATATACTCTTGTAGTTTCTATTATATTCATATTCTTGTAGTTGCTATTATATATACTGTTGAAGTAGAGATTCATTGTATTTTATCTTTCAAAAAGGAAGAGCAAGCATATTTAGTACAGATAGAGCATGTCCCCAGACTCATAGTTATAGCTTTTAGAGTTCCACTGTTACTAATGGAGGTGCCAATGGGGCATATTATACTTTGTCTACAGCCAGAAGGACTGGCAGCGATGGGGTATATACATTTATTCGGTTGACAGTTTGGGTGATATGAGATTCTTTAAACTAAAGCCTCTCTTTTGTTGGTCAGGTGACTATAGACGACAACAGAGAAGCTGATACAACTACTGGTCGAGCCACACACAAGGTTTCGAGGGGACTTCATGATAAGTTATCACTAGAGGTTCTCTAACTCAACATCTTGATTTGTTTGCTCACTGTTGGTTGGACCACTAGAGTTCTCATTATGCCTAGGAGGCCTATAGATTGGAAATTAAGTAATACTACATGGATGCCAACATAGGAATCAGAATCTAATGCATGTTGAATTGTGACGTGGCAAGATTAAAAAAGGGAAGAATCAATTGTCCATTGTAGAATCCATGCAAACAATTCATAGAGGAAGAGCAAGGAATATGGAGTATGAATCCATGCAAACAATTCATAGAGGTAGAACAAGGAATATGGAGTATGAATCCATGCAAACAATTCATAGAGGAAGAACAAGGAATATGGAGTATTTATCCATGCAAACAATTCATAGAGGAAGAACAAGGAATATGGAGTATTTATCAGCTTATACTCTACTATAGACAATTGAATCTTCTCTTTTTATCTTGCCACGTCACAATGCAACATGCATCAGATTCTGATTCATATGTTTGCATCCATGCAGTATTACTTAATTTCCAATTTATAGGCCTCCTAGGCATAATGAGAACTCCAGTGGTCCAACCAAGGGTGTGCAAACAAATCAAGATGTTGAGTTAGAGAACCTCTAATGATACGTTATCATGAAGTCCCCTTGAAACCCTGTGTGTGGCTCGACTAGTAGTTGTATCAGCTTCTCTGTTGTTGTCTATAGTCACCTGACCAACAAAAGAGAGGTTTAAGTTTAAAGAGTCCCATATCACCCAAACTGTCAACCGAATAGATGTATATACCCCATCACTGCCAGTCCTTCTGGTTGTAGACAAAGTATAATATGCCCCATTGGCACCTCCATTTGTAACAATGGAACTCTGAAAGCTATAACTACGAGCCTGGGGATGTGCTCTATCTGTACTAAACATGCTTGCTCTTCCTCTTTGAAAGATAAAACACAAAATGAATCTCTACTTCAACAGTATATATAATAGCTACTACAAGAATATGAATATAATAGAAACTACAAGAGTATATATATAGTTTTAGTATGCAATTACAACAAAGACTTAACCCTGAGATTCATCATCTGGATCCTCAACGTACGGTTCCTTTGACCTAGAATGCTTCCAAGGGTTTTCAGTCTTCTCTTTGGCTTTGGCTCCTTGTTCTTCTTTGGCCTCATCTCCAGATGTTACCTCTTTGATAATCGGCCCCTTTGGTTGACTAGACTATGCAGCTTGATGCTCCAGGAATTCAAGTGGATGCATATCTGAGTCTCCAAAAAACCTTGAACTTGACCCAAACATGTTTGGTCCCATCATACTAGATTCAAACATGCTTTGGAATGGACTAGTGAAGAAAGGATCATTGAAAGGGTCCCTTCCCCCCAAAAGGCTAGAGATTAGACTCCTGTGGCTACCAAAGCCACCAAAACCACCAAATTCAGCAAAAGGATCACCAAAATTGAAGAAATCACCTCTACCTCTCTGCATTTTTTTCTATGCACTTATTCCCTGAGAAAACCGATAATAATATAACATCCCAAGGAACCAAAAATGAAGGAAGATTTAATGAAGCGAATAGATTAATGATTCAAGAGGAAAATGAAGGAAGATTCAAGAAAACCCATAGGACAAAGAAATATCATACGTAACTGTTAGGAAAAGGAAAATAGATGGATTTGGAGTTCAGATCTCTCTTCCAACGTGGGTAGTTACCTAAAAATGAAAAGAAAATCAAAATGAGAGTTCAGATCTCTCATTACCTTGACAGATGAATGACTTTGGAGTTCAGATCTCTCTTACCTCTATCACAGAACCTTTCTCCTCTCTATCGGACACTCGAAGAGAAAACAGTCGAAACTTATGCTTATTACTTCGATCAAAATTGTGGCAAAATTTCCTTCGTTTTTTGTAAAGCAATATTTTCACATATTTTCGGTGCAAACCTTGGTTTATACACATTTTTGCATCGAAAATAGGCATATTTTTGAACTCTTTCCAAACGATTACAAACGCAACCTAAGGATAAATATATCATGGACGGGAGAAAACAGGTTTCAGAACACGCTCTAATGCCATGTAAATGATAGCAAACAGACGAAAATGCAAGAAAGATAGATAGCTAATTTATAGACAAAGTCGCAACTAACTTGTGTACTCGTGGCCAAGTGGCTAATTTTTGATAACTAAGAAATCCATTCAGCAAGTATATGTTTGGCATCGATGTTGTAGATATGGAACTGTTTTCTAAAAATGGTGCTGCTGATGTGTGGGTTGGAAGCACCATTTTCTCAGAAAACGGTGTCTCTTTTTGTTTGGAAACGTTGCTGCCATGTAGAACGCTTCTTGGAGCAGCAGCAACGCTTTCTGTTTGGTACCAATGCTCTAGAAACCTTTTCAGCACCAGTACCAATTATTCAGTGCCACATCATGTCCCTGTCACTATCACCTCATGTTCCTGTTGGCAGCAACGAGTTTCCGGTTTCCAAGGTATGGTTTAGAGCATCGTTTTTTTATGGAAAAACGATTTCAAACAAATAGGCATTTACTGGAGCACTGTTTTTTTTGACGTGATGTTGATGTATCACTGTTTTCTGGAGCAACGACATCTAAGCCAAACAGACGCCAAATGAGTAGCTCAACTCTTTAGATTTGATCATGAAATTTGAACCAGCAAACCAAACCAACTTAGAAAGATTTCCTTTAAGAAACAAATGAAAAATATCTTCTTTAACCATAAATCAGACAACTCAGGTCCAATATTGAGGATCTCTTCGCCAAGCTAGCTTGAAGGGGAAGAGAGCTAGTCATAGACCTCCATCCAAACACCCAAGCCCAAGGAAGACTTCTCTTTAATGCCCATAGTTTTCACCAAAAGATGGCACTTGTTAATCCAGAACTGGAAGCAAGTGAAGAAGTGAATTCACAATAAATAAACTTAGTATTGAAGTACCCAGGAGAAGATTTGGTCCACACTAAACAGTTTAAACCATGACGGGGGAAAAGTAAATAAATCCTCTTGATTGCTTGATGAGTGATCATCTATATAAGATGTGTAATCAATACAACGTCAAATCTAGTACCATTAACATCCAATTTGTAGCCAAAAGGGTTGGGGACCGATGGCTCCTTCTTATGTCAATATTCAACCCACCACCAACTACCCAATGGGCTCCCTTTTCTAGTATATCTCTCAAAGCATAAATAAGCTTTTGTATTTTTTCAAATACATGACAAGGACACTCTATTAAGTTCGCAATCCAATTCGTTTTTAAAGTATTTCTCTTAGAATATGACACCAAAGCTCTAAGGCATTAAATAATAGTCTCATCTTTAGGTTTAGTGAAATCCATCTAAGCCTTCAAAAGATACAGTGAGTGTTTTCTTTGAATCCCCACTAGAAATTTCATATAACTCCAACTTTATCATATATCAAGGGTAGATGTGTCAATTGGTCTGGATTTGGTCCAATTTGATCCAATCCAATGTGAGTCCATTATAAATGGATCAGGTCCAATTCAATCCAATGAATTCTTTAGATCAATTTGGACCGGTCCAATTCAATGTCTAGACCATTAAATCTGTTCCAACTCATTTTGATTTAGATTGGTTTCAACCCAAACCTGGTCGATTGACACATATATTCTTATCTTATATCAATGGACCTGATATTGGCTTAATCCTAGCCAATCCAATCTAATAAACATTTTGGATCCAATCCGTCCAAATTGATTTTGGACTAGATGGGGTCCAATCCAGAACCAGTCCATTGACACCGTTAATCAAGGGTGTGGTGATAGTTGTGCTCCTATTGACAATTGATCTGCTTATACTCTACTATAGACAATTGATTCTTCCCTTTTTTCACCTTGCCACATCACAATGCAACATGCATCAGATTGTGATTCCTATGTTTGCATGCATGCAATATTACTTAAATTCCAATTTATAGGCCTCCTAGGCATAATGAGAACTCTAGTGGTTCAACCAACGGTGAATAAACAAATCAAGATGTTAAGTTAGGGAACCTGCTTTGGAATGATACCTTATCAACCTGCAAATGATAAGGTATCAATGGTCCAATCTAATGCATGTTGAATTGTGACATAGCAAGATTAAACAAGGGAAGAATCAATTGTCCATTGTAGAATCCATGCAAACAATTCATAGAGGTAGAACAAGGAATATGGAGTATGAATCCATGCAAACAATTCATAGAGGAAGAACAAGGAATATGGAGTATTTATCCATGCAAACAATTCATAGAGGAAGAACAAGGAATATGGAGTATTTATCAGCTTATACTCTACTATAGACAATTGAATCTTCTCTTTTTTTCATCTTGCCACGTCACAATGCAACATGCATCAGATTCTGATTCCTATGTTTGCATCCATGCAGTATTACTTAATTTCCAATTTATAGGCCTCCTAGGCATAATGAGAACTCCAGTGGTCCAACCAAGGGTGTGCAAACAAATCAAGATGTTGAGTTAGAGAACCTCTAATGATACGTTATCATTAAGTCCCCTTGAAACCCTGTGTGTGGCTCGACTAGTAGTTGTATCAGCTTCTCTGTTGTTGTCTATAGTCACCTGACAAGCAAAATCGAGGCTTTAGTTTAAAGAGTCCCATATCATCCAAACTATCAACCGAATAGATATACATACCCCATCACTGCCAGTCCTTCTAATTGTAGAGAAAGTATAATATGCCCCATTGGCACCTCGGTAAGTAACAGTGGAAGTCTGAAAGCTATGACTACGAGCCTGGGGACGTGTTCTATCTGTCCTGTTATAGTCATTCCAAATTTCCAATACTAAACATGCTTGCTTTTCCTCTCATAAAACACATTGAATATCTACTTCAACAATATATGTATAATAGAAACTACAAGAGTATATATATATATATATATATATATATATAGATTCCGTATGCAATTACAGAAAAGACTTAACCTTGAGATTCATCATCTGGATCCTCAACATACGGTTCCTTTTACCTAGAATGCTTCCTAGGGTTTTCAGTCTTCTCTTTGGCTTTGGCTCCTTGTTATTCTTCGGCTTCATCTTCAGATGTTATCTCTTTGATAATAGGCCTCTTTTATTTACTAGATTGTGCAGCTTGATGCTCTAGGAATCTAGCTGGATGCATATCTAAGTCTCCAAAAGACCTTGAACTTGACCCAAACATCTTTGGTCCCATCATACTAGATTCAAACATGCTTTGGAATGGACTAGTGAAGAAAGGATCATTGAAAGGGTCTCTTCCCCCAAATAAACTAGAGATCAGACTCCTGTGGCTACCAAAGCCACCAAAACCACCAAATTCAGCGAAAGATTGCCAAAATCGAAAAAAATCACCTCGAACTCTCTGCATTTTTTCTATGTACTTATTTCCTGAGAAAACCCATAATAAGATAATATCCCAAGGAACCAAAAATGAAGGAAGATTCAATGAAACGAATAGATTAAAGATTCAAGAGGAAAATGAAGGAAGATTTAAGAAAACCCATAGGACAAAGAAATATAATACATAACTCTCAGAAAAAGGCAAATGGATGGATTTGGAGTTCAGATCTCTCTTCCGATGAGGGAAGTGACCTAAAAACGAAAAGAAAATCTACATGAGAGTTCAGATCTCTCATTACCACGGCAAATGAATGGATTTGAAGTTCAGATCTCTCTTACCTCTATCATGGAACCTTTCTCTTCTCTATCGAATGCTCGAAGGGAAAACAGTCAAAACCTATGCTTATTTACTTCGACCAAAATTGTGGCAAAATTTTCTTCGTTTTTTATAAAGCAATATTTTCACATATTTTTGATGCAAACCTTGGCTTATACACATTTTTGCATCGAAAATAGGTGTATTTTTTAACTCTTACCAAATGAATACAAATCTGAACGGGAATGCAAATTTGTAAAGGTTCAAATTCACACTCCGACCAAACGCAGCCTTAAGAGCAAACAACAAATACTATTTCGTCGACGATTCTCTCCCTCAACTTGAAAGATCCACACCAAAATTGGATTCTTGGAAAAAAATTAATTCTATGGTCGCTTCTTGGTTGATAAGTTCTTTGACCAAGGATCTTTAGGAATTGGCGTCTGATATTTGGAGTTTGATGAGAGATACTTGCGAGGTAATGAATCCATTAGCTTAAACATGATCTAGCCCTTCTCCAGCAAGGAGATCTTATATTTTAAAAAGCTTAAAAGATTGTGGGATGAAAATGGAATTCTCACACCTTTACGTGACTGTTTCTATGGTTCCGCCATGAAGTATTTCATGGCTGCATGAGAAAAAAAAGAAGAAATTCACTAGTTTCTTATGGGTCTAGGTGATTCTTTCAGTGCAATCCGATCATCTATTCTTGGGTCCGAGCATTTACTGAGCATCAACAAAGTTTTGCATTACTTACACAAGAGGAATGTCATCTACCTCAAAGCCAGTCACTCACAACACCACCAATCATCGTAGCTTAATTCTTTTGTGATCAATGTAAAAAGAATGGGCATACCAAGGATATATAGATGCTATGGTCATTTTGTCTATTGTGCAAATGTAAGTACATCTGAGTTGGGGGTTGCTTCCCCTGTTAACCTTAAACCACAGCAATATTCTCAATTGATCACACTCCTTAATAAAGAAACGCAAGAACCGGCTTTCGTGAATCCTTTTGGTGAGACACCTAGTGGATCATAGACAGTGGTTCTTCAGACCACATGGTGTTTTTATTAAATCTTCCCCTTTAGGCTGTGTTTGGTTTGAAGGAAAAAGTAGGGAAATGAAGGAAAATGTAGGAAAACCTATAGATACGCCCTAGAAAAATGGCGTAGTGGAATGTAAACACTGCTATTTGCTAGAGGTAGCACAAACACTTCGATTTCAGGCATCTCTATTAGTTTCTTTTAGGGCAGGTTATTTACTTGCAGCAATATACATCATAAATTGATTCCCAACACCTTTATTGGATATAAATCTCCCTGCGAGGTGCTTCTTCAACAACCACAAAACTATTCACATATGTGTGTCTTCGACTACCTATTTTATGTGCAGGCATGCCCTCTGTCACATGATAAGCTAGCTAGTAAGGCTACTCATAGTGTGTTTATTGGCTACCCTTGTGGCCAAAAAGGGTATAAATTGTATGACTTGGACATAGAGATGTATTTTTGTGCCTCGTGATGTGGTCTTTTGTGAAGGGGAAAATCTATGATGAGGAAAAGATATGGTATGGAAAGAGTTTTGACCAATCAAAAGCCACCCATGAATTTTGATAAATAACACCTTATTTGCTACCACGTCTATGATTCCTGTTAATTTATTGGTCATTTATTCTTTGGATATCATATATTTTACATATCATAGTTGAACAGACCAATTCCCTTTTGAGCATATTATTTAGAACATATTACAAACCACTATAATTCTATTTCCTACACTTGATAGTGGCACTAAAATCTCTCCAACTGAATCATTGTTTTAGCTACCCACTCCATTTACTGAACCCCCATCTCCTATAGACAACATCATTCAACCTATACAAGTCATAACTGAACTCAAACCACACTTTGAGCACTGCCATTCATGCAACTGAACCTTCTTACCCTCGTCACTTACGCCAACACCCATTGGTTTTCATGAATATGACTATCAATTTCCATTCTTTTCTGGATCACCCCACCACTACACCACAATCCTACCTTAATGCTGCTTCTACCCATGTTGAGCTTACCTCATTCAGAAGTGGTTCATGACCCTAATTGGAAGCGTGCTATGGTTGGTGAAATAGATACATTGAGTGAAATAAAAGCACAGACCATTGTTGATCTACCTCTTGACAGATGAGCCATTGACTCGAAATGGGTGTATAAGATAAAACTCAATGTTGATATCTCAATCTAATGGCATAAAGCCTGTTTAATTGCTAATTAGGACTATACACAAGTTAAATGTTTAGAAGGTACCTTAATACCTTTGCACTGGTGGCTAAAGTAGTCACTATGAAATGTCTCTTGGCTATAGCTATGACAAAACATTATGATTTGTATTATCTTGATGTAAACAACGCTTTCCTTCACGGAGATCTCCATGAAGAAGTTTACATGCATATTTCTCTTGATTTTTTCCAGGGAGGATGGTCGTCACATTTGCAAATTACTTCAATCCTTGTATTCCTTAAACAAGCCTTTCGCACGTGGTTTGAAAATTTTACTACTACACTTGCCACCTTTCGCTTCAAATAATTAGTGGTCAATTATTCCATGTTTACTGCTGCCCAAGTGACTCATTTATCTCTGTACTTGTTTATGTTGATGACCTTATCATTAGAGGAAATGGCTCTGCCAAAGTTGCTTCTTTTAAGCATTATCCTAATGGCTGTTTTTACATCAAAGATTTGGGTCCATTCTCTTTCTACGAGTTGATGAAGTAGTGTGTTCCTCCTTTGACATTTTTCTAAGTCAGAATAAATACATCATGGCTATTTTGGTGGAAACAAGGATAACTGGTTCCAAGCCAATCACTTCTCCAAAGATGCGAGAATGGCATTTTGTGGACACTTTTAGTCCGCCCGTTTTTGACCCAGCATGTTACAAGAGGTTGGTAGGATGTCTTGTTTATCTCACTATAACAAGGCCTAATCTCAGATTTGGTGTCCATCATCTTAGTCAGTTCATGCATGAACTAAACTAAGAATGCTACCCTCTGTTTTGTCCAGTTCTTAAAAGTAATGCCACATCATGGAATCTTCTTGCCAGCTCCAAATGACCTTGTTCTTGCTCCTTACTAGAGTGTATCCAGTAGTTACACTCCTATTCATCTAGGACTCCATCCATAGGATAACAATAATCCTTAGGAGTTAGGATAATTGTTATCCCAATGAGATGAGATCTGTTTTGTGTGTTATCTCTTGGTATTATCTAGGACTCTATCTAAGATAGAGTTCTTTCTTTGTAAAACTCCTTCACTATAAATACAATGCAAGGCCAATGGCCAATTCATTGCACCCAATTATTCTTGGCATTCTCTATTCTAACTTGGTATCAGAGCTTTGTCGATCCCATGGCTTCCAGTGGCTTCAGTTCTACTTCTCAACAATTGCTAGGTGCATCAGCCTCCAACAACATGGCAGGTTCGAATTTAACTCCCCATAGTGGGATTCATTATCTTCCTATCAAGCACACAAACAACAACTACTTGATTTGGAAGGTGCAGTTGCTACTAATCCTCTACACCAACCAATTAATGGGGTATATAGATGGTCCTATTGTTGCACCTCCTCAATATATACCAGATCTGATAGATGGAGGTTAGATGATTCTCAATCCAACACATGTAGAATGGTTTGAGAAGGATCAACTGGTGCTATCCTGGATCATTGCATCACTCATGGATAACGTGTTCGCCTAAGTTGTAGGACATTGATCATCCCGTGACGTCTGGAATGCTCTAGCTATGTCTTCTGCAAAATACTCACGATCTAGGCTGATGCAGTATAGAAGACAGCTTCAGAGTCTCAAAAAGGGGAGGTATGTCTATTTTCGAATATGTCAGAAAAGCTAAATCCATAGTAGATAGCCTTGCAGCTGTCGCAGAACCAGTAAAGATGAGTGGTTTAATTCTATATATCTTAGCCAGATTAGGATCCGAATATGAATCTGTTGTTACTGCCATCACTAATAGGTCTGACATAGAGGACCTCGATATTGATGATATTTTAGGTATTCTTCTTGGCCATGAAGGCTGGTTAGAACAGAATGCTACCACAGTTGATTCACCCCTTATGGCCAATATGGCTAATTTTAAAAATAAAAATTAGAATAATAATTAGTACTCCCCTTCCAGGAACACCCACGGAAGAAGTAGGGGGCATGGTTCTTAAGAAAACTGTGCAAATAATGGTGATAGAGGGTGTGGAAACACAATTGTCTGCAACTATGTAATAAGCCGGGATATGGCATGATTAGATGTCGTCGGCAATATATTCTCAATTACAAGAACGAAGAAACAGAACCAGTGGCCTACAACAACAATATTGCTCCTCCCTCTCAATCTTCCTTTGATCCGACCTTGTACCCGGACAATGGTGCAACACATCACATGATGCCAGATGTTGACAATCTGCAAAATCGATCTAAATATGGTGGGTCAGATCAAGTCAAAGTTGGTAACAGTTCAGGTTTGGAATAAAGAATATTGGTTCTTCAATTTCACACACTACTACTAGCCAATTTTCTTTAAATAATATTTTTCATGTGCCAAAGCTCTCCAAAAATCTGCTTTTTGTTCAGAAGTTTGCTCGAGATAACAAATTATTTTTTGAATCTCATGGTGATTATTTTCTTGTGAAGGATTATATGGGGAACATCCTACTATGAGGAACCGGTAGAGATGGGTTATATCAGTTTCTGGGTGTGGTGGTCAATACAAATCAATTTTCTGCATAGATTAGTGAGAATGCTTCTGTTGATGATTGGCACAAACGTCTTGGGCATCCAACAATGTGAGTTGTCAAGCAAGTTGTCACCCAGTTCGGTCTCCCTTATGAAGGTCATTTTAATTTCAGCTCTAATTTATCTTGTGAGTCATGTAAAGTCAGTAAGAGTCATAGGTTACCTCTCCCCTCATCCTCTTTAGTTGTTTCTCATCCACTAGATTTATTTTTTTCAGATGTATGGGGACCAACCCCAATTTTATCAGATATAGGGTTTTGATATTATGTAATTTTCGTTGATGCTTTTAGTAGATTTTCTTGGTTATTTCCGTTGCACTTGAAATCAGATGTGTTTGATGTACTTTCCTGGTTATCAAAAATTTATTTGATACCAAAATCAAGGCTCTACAATCGGATTGGGGTGGAGAATATTGCAAACTGTCTTCTTACTTGGACTCTGTTGGCATTGCACATCGACTTGACTGCCCTCACACACATGAACAAAATGGTTGTGTTGAACGGAAACATCGTCATGTCATTGAATCAACCCAATTGCTTCTAGCTTCCTTGTCGCTCCCTTTCTCCTTTTGGGCAAATGCTGCCCTTACACCAGTTTATTTGATTAATCGGCTTCCTACTACTACTCTCCAACACAAGTCTCCATATGAGGTTCTCTTCGGCTATCCTCTGGATTACAGGTTCCTTAAAATTTTCAGATGTGCTTGCTATCCCCTGCTTCAGCCGTACAATCACCATAAGTTTGACTTTTGTTCCCAGCAATGCATTTTCCTTGGCTATAGTAACAAATGTAAATGGTATCATTGTCTACACCCTGCGATTGGGAAAGAATACGTCTCCAAACTTGTTATTTTTTATGAACAAAAGTTCCTAGGATTCTACGAGTTCTCCCAAGGCTCTGTTCACCCCACTAGGGTTTATTTGCACACGCTACCACCTCCAATTGCACCTCTGGGTTCTCCTCCAGACTCACCAGCTTCTGACTCACTACTACAGGGAGGTTCAGATCCTCCATCGTTGACTGACAGCATTCCCTAATCGGCATCATGTTCCGTAGGTATGTCCTCTTCTGAGATCGAATCCCATGGGACCCATCCTATGCAGGACATTCTTGCTGCCTCAGTACCAGTTGCTTCTCAGCCTTCTCGTCAGCATCCTATGGTGATTCATTCGATGGATGGGTCTCTTCCACCTCTTTCTCATCTTGCAAATAGGTATCCCTTACCATAGTCTCTATTAGTTCAGTCTCGACATGATACTTCGGAACCCTCTGGGTATTCACAAGCAGTTAAATCTGCTCATTGGCATGATGCCATGCCTTAAGAATTTAATGCCTTGGTTTCTAATGGCACTTGGAGTCTTGTTCCCTACTCGTCTGACATGAATGTGGTCGGGAGCAAGTGGGTCTACGAGATCAAACGGAAGGCCGATGGTACCATTGACAAATACAAGGCACGTTTGGTAGCACAGGGTTTTGCTCAGATTCCTGGGGTTGATTTTGCAGCTACTTTCAGCCCAATTGTCAAACCTCTAACCATTCGTACCATTCTCTCTCTTTCTGTGATGAATCAATGGTGCATACATTAGATTGATTTTGATAATGCTTTCTTGAATGGGGTACTTCATGAAATTTACATTAAACAACCTAAGAGTTTTGAAGATCCTACCAAATCGGGCCATGTGTACAAGTTGCACAAAGCCCTTTATGGACTTCGTTAGGCTCCACGAGCTTGGTATGCTCGTCTCACTCATCAATTAGCATAGATGGGTTTTCGAGCTTCCATAGCTGATACTTTTCTATTTGTGTTCTGTTCCAAGCATGTTACCCTGTATCTACTTATCTATGTGGATGATGTCTTGCTTATTGGGAACTCCCAAAGTGCTATTCATAACTACATTCAGGAACTCTCTCGCCATTTCTCTCTTAAGGATTTGGGCCCTGTTGCTTTCTTTCTTGGTATTCAGCTTCTATTGCATTCTAATAGGATACTTCTCAATCAACACTAGTACATTACTAATCTGCTACAACAGTCTCACATGGGTGCTGCCAAACCTATTTCCTCTCCCATGGTTGTTCATCCCAAACTTAATCGTCATGATGACTCTCCTCTTACTGATCCTACTGAGTATTGTGGTGTTGTTGGTGCCCTTCAGTATGTTGCTATCACCCATCCAGACATCTCATTTGCCATCAGCAAAGTCTCTCAGTTCCTATAGGCCCCTATTGATGCTCATTGGGTAGCTGTTAAATGTATCTTGCGTTACCTAAACATACCATTAAGCATGGTTTGCACATCTCACGGATGTCGTCTACCTCTCTTACTCTTCATGCATTTTTAGATGCTGACTGGGCAGGGTGTTCAGATGACCGTCGATCCTCCGACGGTTTTGCTATCTATGTAGGGCCTAATCTCATTGCCTAGAGCTCCCACAAACAGGCAACAATTGCATGCTCCAGCATTGAGTCTGAGTTTTGTGCTTGTGCTACATCTGCAACGAAGGTACTTTGGATTTCATCTCTTCTTCGAGACCTTGGCATCACTCTCTCTGAGATACCTACTATTTAGTGTGACAACATTGGTGCCACCTACCTTGCTGCCAACCCTGTGTTTCATGCTCGAACTTAGCATGTTGAGGTTGACTTTCACTTTCTCTGGGATCTCGTTCTTGCACGATGACTTATTGTGCAGTTCATCTCTTCCAAAGATCAGGTTGCTGACATTCTCACAAAGCCTCTTGCCGGCGATCAGTTTCACTTTTGAGGGACAAACTCCATGTTCATGATGAGCATGGATTTTGAGGGGGCGTATTAGAGTATATCCAGTAATTACACTCCTATACGTGAGATTTGTTTTGTGTGTTATCTCTTGAGATGAGATCTGTTCTGTGTGTTATCTCTTGTTGTTATCTAGGATTCTATCTAAGATAGAGTTCTCTCTTTGTAAAATTCCTTCACTATAAATACAATGCAAGGCCAATGGCCAATTAACTGCACCCAATTATTCTTGTCATTCTCTATTCTAACTCTCCTTAACTCAAAAGTTCACAACTGGTTACATTACAATGTTGGATAGTTCTTCCATCTCATGAAAAACAAAGAAACAACCCATAGTTTCTACTTCCCTTATCGAGTAGAATACTGCACCATGGCTAGAACAGTTAAAATGGGTCATTGCTGATCTTTCTATTTCTCTAACATCTCCAATGTAATTGCATTGTGAGAGTAAATCTGCGTTACATATAGCTATTGTTCCACTTTTTCATGAAAGGACGAAATACATCGACATCGACTGTCATTTTGTTCGTAAACACATACAATGGTGAGAGATTGAGACCTTTCATGTTCTAAGTGCTTGTCAGCCTACAAATCTCCTAACAAAGTTTCTTAGTATTGACAAGTTCATCGATCTATCATCCAAGTTGGGCATCATATCTTCTGATGCTCCAACTTGAGGAGAGGGTATTAAAAATATAATAGAAAAAGATTCCGGCTATAACAAATTGACCACTTGGTCAGGACTGCACGTGTTAGTTGCGACATTGTCTATAAATTAGCCATTTATCTAAGTGAATACCACATTCTTTTTCTCTTGCGGCATTTTCCATTTGTATCTGGTACCATTTACATTGGTGGTTAAATCAAAACACAATGCTAGTTGTGGTTGAAATCTTGATTACTCTGTGATTCATTTGGAAGCTAGAAATAGCTTAGTCTTGAAAAATAGGCAAATCTGATGACATCAAAGGGACAATGCCATCATATAAGAGTCCAAGATTCATGAAGAATTGAAGATGGTCCATGCCATCACATTAGAGTCCAAGATTCAAGATGGTTCATGCCATCATATCAAAGGGGCAATGCTATCAGGTTACGCTACATCGTATTGTTGTTAAAGGAGACTCTTGGAATGTGGTTTAGTGCTTGTTGAAGGGGCCTCCTTTTCATTGGAGAACTTATCCAATTTTAGCCAATTGTAGGGAACTCCTTCAATCCTTTAGGTTGTGTTTGGTTTGAAGGAAAATGTAGGGAAAGAAAGGGAAAGGCAGGGGACCCTATACAAAACTTGTATAGATTTCTCCACCTTTCTCTTCCTTTCCCTACCTTTTCCTTCAAACCAAACACAACCTTAATTAAAGCTTTTGATTGCAGGTTTATCAACATTATAGGAAAGAGAGCTGCTCATAATCCTTTTCAATTGGCTTTAAATGTTTCGTCCTCATCATGGCAAAGAGACCCTCATAAGTGTATTGAAAAATATTTTTGAGGAAGATAGGCTTCCTTTGTAATCTCTTACTGATTTGAATGAAACAATTCAACTTAGGGACATTCTTTATAAAAGCATTGATGTGCAATTTGCTGTAACTTTTTTTTTTTTTTATTGTATGTTAGTCGTTTATTTTTGTTCATCGAGATATTCAGTGAGGGGTGGTCCATCCTCCATACCCATAACCCCTAACCTTGGTGGCAATAAGATTTGATTTTGAGTCTCTTTTACAACCAACGGAAGATCCAAATGATTTAGCCACCACTAATTGGTTTTGTTAGTCACAATAAGCTTTGCCAATTCTAGAGATGGCAATTTTGCGGGAATTTTTGGGTATCCAATTTGTCCTGATCCTAATAGGACCCGTTTATCAAAATCCTATAGGGCTTGGAATGAATTTGAGATTTTAGATTAAAATCCTATAGGATTTGGGTTTTGACTTTAGGGTATCCCATACTCGATACCCGATTTTATTTGATGTGGGTACATACCCGTTCCTGATACCTGATTATAAACACTACTATTTATAAGAAAATAAAATATGTGGTAAATAAATTTTTATTTTTTTATAAATGATAAGTGTAATGTTATTTAATATAAATTCAAATATTAACTAATGATTATACAATTATATAAAAATTGTAAGATATATATCATGCACAAATTTATAAATTTTAAGTACTAAGATAATTATTCTATTATTAATATTTTATTTGTATAAATTTCTTGGGATTAAAATCATCTTTTTATGTAGATTTGGATTTAATAGAATATTTATTCCATTTATTTATAAAATTTTAATTTTAAATATTATTTCTTTTAATTTTTAGTTAGAATTATTAACCATAAATATAAAATATGTATTGTTACAAAAGTTAATAAAAATTATTTTATTTCATCATATTACACAAAAGGTGAGATGGTTTAGTGGTTTGAAGTGGTATTAAGTGTTTTGGCGCTATAACCGAGTGATGTAAGTTCAATTCACGCTTTAAGTGTTAATTAACTTTTCAAATCTGGAATGTCTCGAGGAGATCAGCATGAAGAGAACATTGTTCAACCCAAGAGTGCATGTTCAAAAAACCGAAGGTCTTCTTGAATAACTTGACCTGAATCTGAGATCTCTGAGTTGTCCACCAACGTGATTTTGGACAGTGTGGTAGTACATCTATTAGCTCATTACGACTATCAGAAATGTTCAGCCAAGCATGAGCTGAGCCACTTCTTTGCGAAGGACCTCATCGTCTGCAATCTAAATTGCTAGAACAAATTTTCAAAAGTTTCCTTATTCCAAACTCAGAGACAGCCTTGGAGGTGTTTTAATTTAAAAACTAACCTCTAAAGTAGCGTTCCAAGAGCCAGGAGACACCAATTCTATCTCATTTGCTGGAATCTGAACATAGAAGGCTGATCTCTTTTATTATCCACTAACTTACAAAATATTGGCATGTGATCAGGGTAGAGGTTGTAGAGATGAAGAACTAGGGCTGAATTGAAAGATGTAAGCCAAGAAGTATCGACCAGCCCTCTATCAAGTCTGGCCCAAACACAAGAACTTTCATCCCTTCCGTTGCACTAACTTAGCTAAATACCCCTAATTTTCTCTTCCATATTAAGAATGATGTTGAAGCCCCCTAGCAGGATACAAGAGAGAGTGATAGAATTTAAGGCTTCAGAAAGCAAATCCTAAAGATGTCTTCTCACTAGAGAGGGAATAAGACTGAAAGGGGGAGTTTTAGATAGTGGTTGGTAATGGAAGTGGGCCTTACCTAGTGAGACATGGGATGGGATCCTAAATCAGAGATGAGTTCTTTATACATTTTTTTTTTTTTTTGTAAAAAGTGATTCTTTTTAAACCTCTTTGATTCATGGGGCTGAACAAACCCATCCCCCCATCCTTGTTGAATGCCAGATTCAATCCCAAGTCTCCCTAATACAATCAATAGTGACGCAGCGTGGAAGCAATGGAAAACCGGAGCTGGCTATGCAAGTACTGGGCGAACACTAGTTGCTAGCGAAACTACACGATTTCTCTAAGAGAGAGAAAAGGTGGCAAAAATTGAAGAGGAAATCTGAAGAAATTCTGAAGTATGAATTGATTAATAAATCTGGGCAATAACAGTATTTATAATACATTGAGAAATTGTAAAAGAACTAGGAAAAGAACATGAATCTTGATCTTGATCTTGATCTTGATCCTCTTGAGCTGTCTTGATAAGGTCGAACCCTCTTGGAATTCTTGGGCTTGATCTTCCACCGTCCGATCTCCTTGGTAGTCCTCTATGCTTAAATCTAGGAAGTCTTTGGAAATCTTGATGATGCTTGGAGTCTTGCTAATCTTGATAGTCTTGGAAGTCTTGAGTTGTTCTTGCTTATCTTTCTTGGACTAATCTTGGTAATCCTGGGTTCTTGGCTTCCTTCTCTATCTTGACTTCATGCCTTATCCTTATCCTAGAACTGCCGCCCCTAGGGGTGAGATGGGCTTTCTTGTGATGGGCCTCCATCAAATAGAATTAGAGACCTTATCAACTAAGCGAGTAGGGCACCCTGATTTTTTCTAAACTTAAGAGGGACAAAAGAGCAAACATGTGTCGCCCTTATAGTAACTTGCAATAGCATTTGAAAAGTTTAGACAATTATCGTCCAATATCATAACATCCAAACTTGGCTCAAGAATCACAGTTGGAGCTAAAGATGTATCCTTGGTCTAGTTCACAACCTATGTTTAGAAATGAAAAGAAATTGCACAACATTTTCCACTTCTCAGGCCCTGAAAACAAATCACATTCAAGTTCCAACCCATTCACCCCACACCATATTCACAAATCTCTAGATAGCAAGTCAAATATACCAAGTGTTTCAAAGGGATAAATTGAGAAGAGAGGATGAGGTTGCCCTTTAATTCATGAAGCCATCCTTATTTATCCATTGTTGAGAAAAAAAAACCTTATTTATCCATTCAAGAGGAACCCCAGGAATGAGGCAGTTATGGCTTAGGTAAAAACAATAGAACTGAATCGAATCGACTATGTAGGGCCTATGTTTGCATTGTTAGAGAGACGTCTCTACAATCCAGATAATCATGTCATCGCTGTACCCATACAACTATTACTCCCACCTGTCTATAACATATACAAACTACACGTAACTTCTTTTATTCAATTGTATACAGATGTCTCATACTGATGTATTTGTATAGATATAAGGAGTCTAATCAATGGAAATTTGATCTTTTTAATGATCAAACTTGTTTATGAAGTTAATTTAGTATTAGAGCAATGACACAAGGATATAAGATTTCTGGCCTGAGAACTTCAACGTCTATTGAAGAGCCCACTCCAATCCCTATTCTATCCAGTAATGTTTCTCATTTCTTCCCAATTAAATTGACTAGTCCACACTATATGGTTTGGAGAGCCCAATTTCTACTCATTTTCTGAGCACATGGTCTGATGGGTTTTGTTGAAGGTACCAAAAAGATCCCACCAATGTTTGTTGTTGCACAAAACCTAGAAATGCACGTTTTAATGACACCAAAAATGAAAGGGAAAACAGAGATAAAAAGAAGCAAGCAAAGAGGACACATACAAATTTATGTGATTTGGCTTATAGCCTATGTCCATGGGCAAAGGAGAAGAAATCTACTACGTAATCTATAATGGAAAGGAGTACAAAGCTGTGCACTCACAACCTCACTCATAAAAAATCTTAAACCCTAAATACACTCAAAGTCTTACTCTTCTCACAAAAAACAAAGGCTAAATATACAAGAAAGAAAACCCTCGAAATACATAACTCTTTATATTCGGTTAGTCGAATATGGATCTGGTCCATAACACCATGGGGGCTTCACCCCCACACCCCAAAGGTGATTTGTAGTGGGCTACCAACTTGAGCCTAGTGGTCCAAGCCATACACTTCCACCACAATAAACCACTATGAAATTTTGCCATTGGGTTTTTCTCTGATTAATTTAGAATGGATTCATGAGATGGGTTGCCACAAAGAATTCAAAGTCCAACCATAACAAACCTCCCCATTGGCTTAAATTCTCTTAGGCATCACAGAATATAAATCTTCCTCTGCTTTATCCAACAAAAGCTCCAGCAAATTCAAATGCTGCAAATGCCAAACAATGCTTGGACTTAACCATAGGAAGAGGCTTTGTTAACATATCGATTGGGTTACCTTTTGTACTATTTTTTTTTACAATGATATCTCCTTCTACAACATCATGGACAAAGTGGTGCTTCACATCAGTGCGCTTTGTCCTCTCATGGTACATTTGATCTTTGGTCAGATGAATAAAGCTCTAACTGTCACAATAGACAACAATCACCTTTGGACTTAAACTGAGTTCACCAAACAAACCTCTCAGCCAAATAGCTTTTTTAATTGCCTCTCAGTCACTACCGTATACTTAGCCTTAGTAATGGATAAAGCAACTATAAATTGCAAAGTAGCTATCCAACTAACAACACAACCACCAATAAAAAATGCATAACCTATGAGTGACTTTCTCCTGTCATGATCACTTGCATAATTTAAACTAACATAGTCCATCAAACTATCACTATTCCTCATAAACTCCAAACAACATCTAATGTTCCTTTCAAGTATCTGAGAATCTACTTCACTGCCTGTCAAGTATCTGAGAATCTACTTCACTGCCTGAGAATCTACTTCACTAGCGTAGAAATAGAAATCCACTATGTAGTAGGTAATGGAGAAGAAATATAGAGTTGTGCTCTCACAGAAAACCCTAAGCCCCAAAATACACCAAATATCACTCAAGACTCCGCCTTCTATATACAAGAGAGAAAACCGCCGAAAAATACATGACTCTTTGTATTCGGTTCAGACCTATAAGATGAATATGGGTTAGGTCCATACCACTGCGGGTGATTTGTGGTGGGCTACGGGCTTATGCATCCACCACAAACCACTATGAAATTTTTCCTTCGGGTTTTTTTCAAATTAATTCGGAGCTGATTCATGAAACGGGTCGCCACAAAGAATTCAAGGCACAAACATAACATATCATATACATGCATTTTAAATGTATATGGTTACTTTTGGTGCTAGTTTAGTTAATGAAAATCGCTTAAAGAATTTCTATTATTTGATTGTAGAACACGGACACAATAAGAAAACAACTGAACAAATTGATGTCTACAGCTTTGGCCTCATGTTATTAGAGCTTATTACTGGTAGACAAACTAAGCTACTAGAGTCTATAGACTTGGTTAATGTTGTAAGTGAAGTGGAAGTAATAAAGTGTTCTATGTGTTTGATATCAAGATCTCCGGTTCATCCCAATAGGAGATGTTTGATGCTCTTGCAGTTTCCCTTCATTGCACTTTTATCATGTTAGAGAAACAACCAACAATGTTTGAACCTTGAAGTTATTCAATCACTTCAGTCCTTGGACTCTAAGACCTACATTCTAAGTTCATTTTTCAGTGATAGCAAATTCTACACCTTAGACAAGCATTTAGACCCAACCAGAACTCGAATAAATACTAAAGTAATCCTTTCAGGCTATGTTTGGTTTGAAGGAAAAAGTAGGAAAAATAAAGGAAAGGTAGGGAAACCTATACACGATTTGTGAAGGTTTCCCTAACTGTCCTTTCCTTTCCCTACTTTTTCCTTCAAACCAAACATAGCTTTAAGGTTTCCCCTCTGCCTTTGTAAATTTAACTCTAGTTTGCACTATTTGTTTTCAAATTTTTTGTTTTTGGACATTGTTTCTTTTGTAATTAATACCAGAATTTCCTTTTGGATTTTGATGAATATAGTTATATTCACCATATTGATGCTAATCATCAAGCACCACTTCTGAACTACTTCTTGTTATCAATTATAATATGGATGCAGGATCTTCTTGAAGAAAAAGCAATAAAGAGTCATTTAAAGAAATAGTTAAATGGGGTCAATACCGCAGTTCCTTTATGGATCATAGTTAATTGCAATACAATCTTTACATTAGTAATGCAAGACATGAAATCGATTTCAAAATTGCCATTTGTTAATCAATTTTTAAACAGAGAAGTACGGATACATCTGATGCAGAATTCTGAATTCCAGCCCCCCCTCCCCCTACTACTAGCCCTCTCCCCCCTATAAACTACATCCTGCCCGTGAATTTGGCATCAATTCACGGTCAGGATGCATTCCCCCTGTACTTTGGAGCTATAAAATTCTGTTCTATATTTGAGAAAACACTACATTTACTATTTTTGTTCTAATCATCATTAATTTGCTCTAATTTCACAATTTCTATTTGTTATTAATTAAGATGAAAAAAATTTAATTCATGTGTTCTTGTGTCAAGATCCTTCATTGTAACTTGCATGTTTTAAAGTGTATTCTATTTAAACACATCCTACGCATTCATGTTTCAAATTTGGCCACAATACAACACATGAACAATCTTAAAACTTGAATGATTCTTACATTCACTTATCTACTAAAACTATTATCATGAAAAGCCCTAAAGCATGCAGGGTCACCAACATTCTACAACCACTTGTCACTATTCAATCAACATCAATCCACTGTTGAACTATAAAATAAAAAATTCCTGTAATTTGTCAGGGTTAAGAGGAGCCATGGAAATCTGCTCCAAATCCAATGGAATTTGTCATTCCATCATTAACCAAAAAAAGGCATGAAACATTTGGCCATGAGTAAAAATTGACTATATTTCTATCTCATTGAATGTTTGAAAAAAATAAATCACTAGAGAGGGAATATGAAATTTTAGATGGTGATTGGCAATGGAACTGGACCTTTCCTGGTGAAACATGGGATGGAATCCTAAATCATAGATGAATTCTTTAAAATCATTTTGCTATTTTTTTGAAAGTGATTCCTTTTAAACTTTTTTATTCATAAGGCTAAACAACAAGAGGTAGCCCATTGCCCATCCCTGATTTAATCCCAAATCTCTCCAATACAACCAATCAGAGACCTTATCAAATAGGGCACCTTGATTCTTTCTAAACTTGAGAAGGATAAACAGAATGTGATTTTTTGGAAAGGAATCTTCTATAAGCTACTGCTTACCTTTACCATAACTCACACAATTATGGTCTAATATCTTCACATCTAACCTTCAGGAATCATAGTTGGAGTTAAAGATGTAGCCTTGGTCCAATTCACAACCCAAATTTAAAAATGAAAAGAAATTGCACAAAGTAAAAGAAATCATACAACATTTTGAAAGAATATAAAAACAAATGATAAATCAAATTGGAAGCACATTTCGTGAGGGAGTTGATACAAGGAAGAGAAGAATACTCTTATGAATTAGGATTTAAACAAATACCGTCAGTGGAAAAGTATTTAGGAGCCAAACTAAAATTTTGGAAAAGCAAACAAGTTAAAGCAACAGGAAGCTATCCAAAAAGTTGAAAATAGATTGACATCTAGGAGAGCAAAACTTTTATCACAAGAGGAAGAACTACTATGGTAAAAGTAGTGATACAAGCTCTACCAATGTAAACCATGGGTGCTACAATTATACCATCACGTGTTGTACAAAAAATGGAAAAAATCCAAAAGGATTTCTAGTGGAATGGCAACCCAACAAAGAAGAGTACACACGCTATATCCTAGGAAGTGTTCTATAGACGATAAAAAGAAGGTGGATTGTGTTTTTGTAGTATGCATGAAGGAACTTAACAAAGCACTATTCGCCAAACAAGCATGGAGATTATTTTCTTTCTCAGACTCTCACTGGTCAAAAGTGATTAAGCAAAAATATGTAAAGGATACCTCCTTGTTCTCGTCAAGGAAAAAAAATTGCGTATTCAGTGGCACACGAATGGAGTCTTGGTAGCACCTCTTCATCTCATGCCACCACGCAAGGGTTGGCGAAATAGTTGGGCATTTACTTTGAAGACACATAGAGGTGGCAATTGGGCGGGTTGGGTTGGGTTCGGTTTGGGTTGAGTGTTAATCCAAACCATCTAACCCGTCAACCCATTAATGACCCAATTAGATAGAATTAAATGGGTTGGGTTCAACCCAAGCCAACCTGAAACCAACCCAACTCATTTAGATAAAATAATGAAAATTACACAAACATAATAAAAATTGCAGGAAATAAAATAGAAATTAAACAAAAACACAAAAATGCATAAAATTAATATAAATTACATAAAAATTGAAAAAACAAAAAATTACAAAAAAAACTTTAATTGCATAACTATATAATAAAAATTATAGAAAAACATAGAGAATGAAGAAAAATAACATAACTTATGAAAACAAAGAAAACCTAGAAATTGCAAAAAAAAAGAACAAAAACTCGAGAATGATATAAACATCATAGGAAAACATAGAGTGAAGAAATATAATAGAAATTACCGATAATATAAATAGCTACCGGAAAAATTACAAAAATTTGTAGAAAAACTGGTGTCGGGCAAATGCCTCTCAGCTCATATAAGAATACTTGTCGTTTAGATATCTAGCAACAATAATAGTAGCCCCATTACACACACACCTTATTACTATTGATTCCAGATTCTAATGATCTTCTTCCCCACCCCCCTCACAAAAAAAACCCTAACTCAAATGATGGTTTCTCTTCCTCTAATAATCGATCTTCTTTCGAATTGATACTACTACCATTAGAGGTGTAAAATGGGTCATGTTAGCCGTGACTCGGCATGGCCTAACATGAATTTGAACTGGCCCGACATGGCGGTCCGTAGGCCATGCTAGGCCTGGCATAATCGTGTGGGTCGTGCTGGGCCTGGGATTTTAGGTCCATGGGCCAAGCTGACATGGCATGACCGAGCGGGCCGTGCCGCCAGCGGCCCTCATGCCAGCACAGCGCAACCCGTAGCCCATCACAGCACGGCCCGACATAACCCATATATATTATTTTTATATATTATATATATATATATATATATATAACATTATATAAATTATAACTATATAATAACATATAGTATATAATATTGTAAAATAAATATTTTTTAATTTTATTATACTAATTTATTTAATTATTGTATATATAAGAAATTTTATACATCAAAATTCATATAAAATTAAAATTTGAAGTTTTTAGTCAATTTTTTAAATAAATAGCTTTGGCCTGATGCACAACCCAACATGGCCCAAGGCTCGGCCCATGGGCCAGGCCAGCCCACGACATGACATGGGCCTAGGCCGTGGGACTTGTTGGGTCAACCCCCCAAGTTATCCCTAGGGGGGCATAACCTGGGACAGCTCGTGGGTCAGCAAGGCAAGACCCGCACTTTGTGTGGGCCCATGACCTGTTTTACAGCTTTAACTGCCATTAGATTAGGATTCTGGTCCAAAGAGAGAGATTAGTAGAGGATGAGGCTTTTCGCCCTCATAAGTCAAATATGTAGAGAAGGAGACTTATCACCCCTAGATCTGAAAGTTGTAGAGGAGGAGGAGACTTGTCGCCCTCAGATTTCAAAGTTTTAGAGGAGGAGACTTACCGTTCGTAAAGGAAGAAAATTTGTCGAGATTTCTCTCCGAGATATAAACAAATGATGAAAAACTAGAATCCTTAATTGATGGATATCTGTTGGGACATCCATGACCCAACCTTCCCAAAGCATTTAAAATTTTGTTATTGGGTTCACCCACCCACTAAGAATCCAATATTAAAAATTACAACCCAACCTACTAATAAATGGGTGGGTTGGGCGGGTTGGGTTAAAAATTGCCGCCCCTAGTTACAAACAAGTTGTTTGGCTTGTCAAAAGAGATAAAAAACTATTATATAGTTTGCAGCAAATAAAAGATTATAACTAACTAGAGAAAAAAACTATTATGTATAAATACCACAAGAGATCTAACTAGAGAAAAAAGCAAAGCAATGACCAAGCACAAAGATTATAGCTAAATATCTATTATATGTGGATGGGTCGAAACAAACCAAGTAGTAACAGGTTTTATCATCCTAACAAGACCAAATGTTACTATGTTTGCAGCAAGTAGAGGAATTAAAATCTTTGGAAATGTTCACACAGAATGGTGCACACTGCTCGATGGTTTGAGGAGGGCAATTTTGCTAGATATCTAGTCACTTTTTGGTTTTTTTGACTCAAAAGGCATTGTAAATACCATAAATATTAACTGGACTACCGAGTGGAGCATGAGCGCGGTATATACAAGAGAAGGTCAAAAGCCTTAAGAGCGTTTTTTATGTTATTTTAGTAAATCATATTAGTACAACCTCAAATTGTGCTACCAACAATCTAGTATACATTGCTATGTAAGTATAATCACTTAGTCGATCATGAGGCTGCATAAAGTCTTCCAGTAACGATATTGATATATGAATGAAGTCATTTCCTTTTGGAAAAAAGAAAATGTTTGGGTTATATTATGTGTCCCTTCCGTGGCTGCCATATCATTTTCGGCCACATCGGCACCACATAAGATGGATAAACGCGACCAAGGAACCCCGTACGGATAAGGAGGACGGCTCCAGCGGGATCAAGACATATCCTGAATACCTCGGTGGACGACCTCATCCCGACAACCCTAGAAGGCTCATCCGAATAGGACACAGATCCTCGATTATAAATAGATAATCCCAACCCAAGGTAAGGGACTTTTGACTCTTCAGCATCCATAATGTTATTATGCCTTTGCTCGGACCAGCACGTTGCCCGACCACCCACTATCCTTGACTAACTTGAGTGTTGGAGTACCTACCCGGGGAACAACTCCTCGGGCCTCTAACCATATTCTTGTTTCAGCCCTTGGTGCGCAGTTTCATCCTTCCACCTCGGCTTCGCCAGTTGGCAGGATTATCTGACTATGATCTTGGTTTGGAACACCTCGAATCAGACAACATCAGATTGGTGTCGTTTGTGAGAAATCCACAAAAAGTCATTCCCAATTTTCTTTCTACGGAATCAAGAAACATGCAAGAAACGCATTCGACCGCTCCATAGGCCGATCTACATCTCAGGGACATGAAATTAAACTTAATGATATACTCTTTTTTTTTGTAGTAAGGTAAAACTAAAAGGCCTATCGATAGCAAAGTTGCAGCAGAGAACATGAAAATAAATCGATGGGAGTTTAGAGTGTCGAATGTGTGTACCTTTGGAGTTGAAGAAAACATGAATGAATTGGAATTGGATGGAAATTCGGAACTATCGCATGTGTGTACCTTTGGAGTCGAAGATTATTTTGGTCCCCTATGAAAATTCAAGACTACCTTCTTAACTCCTCGATTTGAAGCACCGCGTCTATTCATGATGAACTGGAAATCGCTCCAACGGCATCGGTCAAGAACAAAGAATCCTGCAAACAAAATAAACAATATATACAAAAAGAAAAATAACAGATCTGATTAAGATACCACCAAATTTGGGAGGGTTCCACATATATCAACTACGACTTGGGAAGGCATTGGACTAGGTTGACCTCAAATTGTTTTCGAATGAGAACGATGTTGCAAGAATGTGATATCTCGAATCCAAACAAAAGCACGATAGGAATAGGCTTCGGCAACGCCAACTTCCGTGAAAGAAGAAAAAAGAGGCCGCAAGATTCGAGGGCAGGGAAAAGGCCCCCCCTCCCCCCTTAAAGCACTGTGACGGATCTAAATTCAAGAGATTGAAGATAAAAAGAAAACATGGCAATGATACTCGGATCAAAATGTTGATCACAAAGCGATCCAACAACTTCTAGAGGTAGACTTAAAAACGAAGAAAAACAAAGAAGTGGATCCAAGATACCGGCAATACAATTTAGCTACAAATACCACGGAAGGCAAGACAGGTGCGCCATAAAAGAGATTCTCAAAAGAAGAGAAAAAAATGGCATAAAAAAAACGGTCACCAGACAATCTAGCAGCTTCCTGAGACAAAAATCAAAACATAGAAAAATAGAGAAGTAGATTTATGATTAAAAATAAATGAAGAGAAGAAAATAGATAGAGGATGCATGATAATCGTATAGACAAGAAAAAGGTGAAATTCATTCAGCAACAAACCAAGCATCAATATCGGACTTCTAATGTTCCCTTCCGTGACGACATCGCAATGCTTCTCCATTTGTTGAGGCAGGCAGCAGGTAAAGGAATGCTCGAAGAAGAAGAAGAAAGGGAAAAAAGGATAGAGAGAGAGATTGCAATGAGAGTGGGAAGGGTTCTAGTAGTGAGACGGTGCTCTGTATTCAGATGGGACCAAAGAGACGAATCTGGTAGTGGCAGTGGTGGTGAGGAAAGAACAAACCAGGGGAAGGGAAAAGTGCTCAGGAAGACTCCCACTACCGTGAACTTTTGTTGCCACTGTCAATGAATTTTGGGGAACTCCTACTAGACCAGGTTTCCATACCGGCATGAGGTCGGAGGCTCCTGCTTGTTGAGTTGGGGTATGATGGCGACAATCCTGTGATCGTTGTCTAATGATGCCCAAGGAAGATGAAGGTAGACGGATGCCTTGTCATGACTGAAGTCGATCGTGGGAAGTGGTGATAGAAGACCACACTAGCTTGTCGTCTTGATTACAACGGAAAATAGGAGGTTGGAACAAGGTCCCTGTAAATCTCTGTAAATCCTTTCCTTCAACCACCATCCTTAGCTCTCACCCAATGAAATTCTCGGAGATCAGAGATAGTAAGCAGAGATTCTAATGTAAGCACCATGGTAAGGCAGTGATGATTCCTGAAATTTAAATTTGATTTTTCTTTTAATTTTTATCATTTTTCTATTTTTTTCTTTTCAATTTTTTTAAATTCAAAAATGTAAAATTTAAATTTCGAAATTTGAAATTCAAATTCAGATTCGAATTAAAATTTAAACTCAGATTTCAAATTTAAACTCAAATTTGAAAATTTCAACAATTTCCTATTTAGCAATTAATTGTTCAATTTAACAACTAAAAGAAAAGAAATTAAATAAACCAACAAATAATAATTGCAAACAGAAAATAAAACAACAATTAATTGTGATAAATAGAATTAACAACTACCAATAAAATTCTAACAAACTAATTGCTAATCTAAAAATTAAACTAAAAATAAAATGATCAAAAAGAAAATTATGCAAGAAATAGAAAAAATAAAAGAAAAAAATTAAACTGAAAATAAAATAAACAAAAGAAATAATATGCAGAAATTTTTTTATTTGTATTTTTTTGTTTTGCTTTTTTTAATAAAAGGAAAACACAAATCTAAAAATTAATATGATAATAAAATTAATGAAAGAAAAATATGCTACAAAAATAAATAAAATAAACGAAAATTTCTTTATTTCTTTTTTTTTGTTTTTTTGTTTTTTTTTTATCTAAAATAAAAGAAAAAAACGAATCTAAAATTTAAACCGAAAATAAAATAGAATAAAATAAACAAAAGAAAATTATGCTGCAAGAAATACAATAAAATAAAATAAACGATTATTTTTGTTTTTTTAATCTGAAATAAAAGAAAAAACAAACCTAATAAAGCAAAAAAACCGAACAAGAAATGAAAATAAAGAAAGAAGAATAGATCTAGAAACAAAATGGAAGCAAAATAATACTAAAAAAATAAATCAGATCTAGAAAAAACTTAATTAAAAATTCAAAAATAACTATTCTATAAAAAAAAGAGTTTGAAAATAAAAATAAGAAAATTAAAAATAAAATGAAATGACTACACCTGAAACGCAATCCAATTTCTCTTCTCTTCTCTTCTGTCCCACAGTCCCACAACGCTCCAGTACCCCACCTTTCGCTATTCGGTCCTGCAGAGTCATAGAGAAACAAGAACTAAACGGAAATAATGGATCAAGTAATGAAACAAAAAAGAAAAAATAGTGAAACAGATTCGGAAAATGTAAATAAAAATTTTTCTCCGTGCTTCCCCAGTAACGACGCCAAAAACTTGGTGTCTCCGAAAGCGTCTCATTAACTACTTCGGAACATCATTTTTATTATTTATAATTTTATTCTGATTCTCAAGCAACTACTAACGCAGTAAAGTATGAGAACGGGTCGTATCCACAGGGAGGCAAGGGTAAAATAATTATGTACTTAGATTCGGGAGAGGGAACACAAAGGGGAGTTATAGAAATATAAAATTAATTAATTAAAAAGAAAAAAATGGAATTCATTAAAACCAAATTCAAACAGTACTGAGAATAACAAGTGCATAAAAATAAATAATAGAAACAAATAAATAAAAGGAACGAAATAAAAATGTCTGAGAATCTGATTAGAGGTAGTAGTCTCCGGATCTCTCCTATGACCCTTGAACTTCTCGAGCTAGGCCTTCCATCTTACCTGATCGAATTTCAGATCTGCATAAAAGAAATAAAACACAAATTAAATCTAATAAAAATAAATTTGCTAGAAGGAAAAATTAAACTGAAAATTAAAGAATAGAAAGTAATTCTAAAACTGAAGAAAATATGGTTGGGATTCAAATCAAGAGGTGGCAGTAGTGGTGTTGGAAAACTGCAAGTAGGAACCCCTCCTCTTGCTTGGGCATTCTCCTCTTCCTCTACCCTTAAACTTCTCAAGATCAGCTTTCCTTCTTACCTAGGTGAATTGACCAACCCCTTCTATAGGGCCCCTGGGAACCTTTTTATAGAGAATGGTGGACATAACTAGAAATAGGGAGAAAGATGGGGGCGGCAGCTAGGTTTTAGCAAAGTTAGGGATGCCCTAGGGTTTCTTATGGATGGCTAAGATGGTTTTGGGGTGATCCTATGACTGAAAATAAAAAGGAGAGGGCACCCAATATTATGTAGGGCTGAGATTTGGCGCCTAGAAATGGAGGGTATAGATTAGAACATCAAGGGTTGAAGGAATAAGATTAAAAGAATAGATGGTGCCCTAAATTGAATGGTTGGGATATAAGATGGAGAGAGTGGCTAAGATTTAATGGTGGGGAGCTGAATGGTGAGGATTAGCAGAATAGGTGGCACCCTAGGGTTTAAAAGCTTTAAAGGAGAGCTCTAAAATGAGTGGTTGAGACTAAAATAGGTGGAGGGTGGAGATTAAACACCTAGGTGTGGGTAGGGTTTGCTAAGAGTGAAAAAATTAGGTTAAAAAGGCTCCCTAGGGTTTGCTAAGGAGAGGGGAGCATGGTAATACAATAGGATGGGCGCCAATTAGGTCGAGCAGATAAGAGGCGCCCGCCTATTCTTAGTTCTTTACAAAACCCCCCCTTTCTCAGCTGAACTTCACACCATCTTCCCAAAAACTGTTTTTCAGCCATGAAAACTTCCCAATTTTCTACCTAATTTGCACGGAGACCCTCAGAGGTCACATAATTGATTTTAATTAGGGAAATGACACATTTTGACTTTTTAAGGCCGGAAATACCTCTGAATTGATGCACATAAGGCAAATAAATGCAGGGTTATCATTTAGCTAATTACATATTGTTTTAAAGTACCCTTACTATTTCTGACAATTATCTAAAACCTTTCCAACCATTAATTCTCCATCATAAACTCACATGTGACATCATGTGACTTATATTTTTTAAAACAAATCCTAAAAAACCCTTTTATTGGACAAATACACAACCTTAACTTTACCACTGAATCAATTATCATGAACCCCCACCAAATGAGAGGCAACTTGTTTTGGTGCCTTAGCTGCCAACTCTGAGGAGTTGTTCAGAGGTTGCCGACTACCCCGTCTTCAATTCTGGCAGCTTCTGTCTCTCTGATACTATAGGATTTTTTGATGACTTCTCTATCGATAGATTAGTGGAATAGGAGGCAAACAAGACAAATTTTAAATAATGGTGGGTCGATGATCTCCACTCTTCTCTCGTAGTCAAGTTCCTACTGATGGTAGAGTGGCCATAGGCCCTCATTTGATCCTCAACATGTTGGTATATCCAATGGCCATGTGACAAGCCACATGCTGATGGAAGTTGATCCAATCTTGTATGAGGATTTTCATGAATTGCTCTTAAGTCAAAGAAACCTGCTTGACTAAAGCGATTCCTATTTCAAAACTATAGGCACCTATGGTCAATGTTGCCTCTTAGCGTAACTTCTCCTAGTCCAAAGTTCCATCTCAACCAAAAGCCCACTTACTACAACTATAAAATCTATAATAACAATCAAAGGGGAGGATGTTGTAACAGAAGCAGGGGATGTAGTTGTGGTTGGTTCATCACATTGTTCAACATAATGATCTACCTACTTCCACTACACGATTGTCTATCTCTGTTTGTGATTCGTGTTAGTAAGGAAGATGCACTGCTTTTCATTACCTTCATCTACTTCTTTAAGTGATGGTCCACCTGATCTTCTTTACACAAATATTTGGGCTCCAGCCCCCACTTTAGGGATGACAATTTTCCCCATCCCCGATTGGTACCCAACTTCCCTAATCCGATGAGGTCGGGGATGGGGATTTTTTGGCGAGGTGGGGGCGGAGACGAGGATTAATTGGGATCCTCGATCGGGTTAGGGTCGGGGATGAGGAATGAGGTTCTCGCCTAGCCCTAACCCCGGTTATATATATTAAATATTATTCATATTAAATATATTTTATTATATAATATTTTTAGATTATTGATAATAATATTATTTATATTGTAAATTTTTTATTTATTTTAAGTAAATTTATTTTTCAAAAAATATTGTGAACTAAAAAATTCGAGGATTCGGGTCCCCACAGGGAACCTGTCCCCATTGGGGATCGAGGATGGAGGACAACTTTTATCCCCGATGAGGAACGAAGTTGGAGACTGAGCTTTATTTTATAATTGGAGATGGGGGTGAGGAATATGATCCCTACCCACTTCTTCTCTTGAAGTATTTTGCTATTATGTACTTTTTATTGATGTTCATAATATATATAAGGCAAATTTCCTAAACTAACTTTATGGTTTAGCTAATTACATAATGTCTTAAAGCATCCCTACTATTTCTGATAATTATCTAAAACCTTCCCTATTTTATAATTGAAAAGAAAGCAGAATGTATGCAGATTTCATAAATTTCATAGCGTGAAGTATCCATACATCAATTTCCCCATGGGAGAAAATAGAAATTAATGAATAATTAATAAATGATTAATATGCTTTCCTATATATTTTATTAGAAATTTCAAAGTATGGACCGAGTGAATGAATAGAGATAATAGTTTATTACCATTAAGTACATCAAGGAATAAACTTTCAACTGCTACACAATGCTCTTGAACCCTAATAAGTAACAAGTGTTGTCCACAATCAGAGGTTTCAAATTTAAATCAAGTGATTCTCGAGTTGTTATAAGAAGTGGTGCTCCTCGCCTATACCTGTCACAGTTGAACATTAAAATTAAAAGAAAGGCTATAACATCAACTATTAACTAAAAGTAAAAATAAGCCCAATAAATTGGTTCTGAGGATAATATAAAGTGACTTACGAACCAGAGGAGGAGGAAGAGGAAGAGGAAGAACCTAATTGATATAAAAATCAACGATCTCGTGGTTGTGATATTTGTAAATCTGGGACATGGGATATCTTAGGCCAATCTTCACCCATATTGCTTGAGCATCTGCCCTGTAAGTTAGAGAACATTCTTGAATACGTAGAAGCTGTAGTTCTGTTAGATGCTGCATAACTTCAGGTAGATATGGCAGATTGGGGCAATGAAAAATAGAAATGTCTGGAAGGGATTTGAGTTCTCCCAGCTCCTCTGGTAGCTCAACCAATTTTGGCATATATCTTATCACCAAAACTTTTAGGGCAGAAAGACCTCCGATGCCCTTCAACGAATGAAAGTTTGGACAATACTCAATTTTCAACTCTTCAAGATCGGCGAGGTATTGCTTCACTGCTTGAGGATGCAATGATTTCAAATCCCAACAATGTGAAATTAGCTGGGCTACGGGCTTACGAATTTTTCATGGAATAACAACCAACAAGAAGCACCCATGGAATTTCAACAACAGCCGCCCCCACAAGAAAAGAAGGGAAATTTAGAGGACATGATTTCTAAGTTCATTAATACCGCTGAAGCAAAGTTCCAAGATCACGAAAAGAGATTCTTAAATCAAGAGGCATTTATTAAGAACTTAGAAGTTCAAGTGGGGAAGATTGTGAGCATGTTGTTAGAAAGAAGAGAGGGACGATTGCCTAGCAATACAGAGAAAAACCCAAGGGAGCAAGTGAATGCCATTGCCTTGAGAAGTGGAAAGACTATTGGCGAGAATAATGATGATGATCAAAAAGTTGAGGTAGATGATTCACAAATGGAGATCAAAGGGTGTACATCTAAACTAAATTTAGATGCTATTAAACTTCCTCTCCCCTACCCTAAAAGAGTTTTGAAAGCTAACTTGGATAAATAATTCAAAAAATTTTTAGAAGTGTTTAGAAAAATACATATTAACATTCATCTTCTTGATGTATTGTCACAAATGCCAAAATATGCCAAATTTTTGAAAGAGGTAATTTCAAATATAAGGAAATGGGAGGAGTGCGAAATGGTGAAACTTAATGAAGAATGTTCAGCAATTCTTCAAAATAAATTGCCCCCAAAGCTCAAGGACCCAGGGAGTTTTTCTATTCCTTGCACCGTAGGAAATACTGAGTTTGAGAAAGCTTTATGTGATTTAGGTGCTAGTATAAATATAATGCCATATTCTATTTTTGAAAAACTTGGGTTGCATGAACTAACACCTACTACTATTACCTTGCAATTAGCTGATAGAAGCATTAAATATCCTAGGGGAATAGTAGAAGATGTTTTAGTCAAAGTGGGCAATTTTATTATACCTGCTGACTTCATTGTGTTGGATATGGAGGAAGATAGGACAATGCCCTTGATTTTAGGAGACATTTTCTTGCTACTGGTAATGCTTTAATTGATGTGCAGAAATGTCTACTTACTCTTAGAATCAATGGTGAAGAAGTAGTATATAATGTATTTAAAACCATGAAGTATCCCAACACAATTGAACATGAAATATATGCAATTGACTGCATTGATGTTTGGGCAGGTGAAGTCGATGCATCTAAATCAGATGATCCTTTAGAAAGTTGCATTCTTAATTCTTGTAAAAATGTGCAGGTCTTAGATGAAGAAATTAAGGAGGTTTTGAACTATTTGGAGGCCCGTCAAGAAGAGTTCAAGACAAGATAAGGAAAATTTTTACCATTGGATGGACCGACCTCTACCAAGCAATTGCGACCTTCCATTGAAACACCTCCAATTAGTTTACCTCCATCTCATAGAAAACTCCTCCCATCCATTGTGCAGGCCCCTATTCCAGATTTAAACCCACCCATGATGGATGAGAGGGGAAAACATCAGAAGTTGCAACTACAAGACCTGGAGGATCCGGTTTATGATTAAAAACAGGGAAGTTTGTTTTTCCTTTTGTTTCTCTTCTTGTTTTTATAGTTAAGTTATTTCCACCTTTTCTTTTTACCGTACATTGAAGACAATACATAGACTAAGTGTGGGGGGGGGGGGGGAGAGTATAGGATTTTAATTAAGTTCAAAAAAAAACCAAAAAAAAAAATCAAAACCTCAACTCTTTTGAAATCAATTGAAACAATGTTCGAGGAAAATTTTTGTGAACCTAGTAATGAGGTACGATCAAAGAGTACATGACTTATCTGAAGCCATTTCCAGTTAATGTAGTCTTAAATTCAGGTTTAAGTAAATGGGATAGTTGTTTTACCATTGCTACAATTGGTAGGATGAAGCATAAAATGCACCTACCAACCAAGTAATTCAATAGTAGGATGGAGCATAAAATGCACCTACTAGCCAGCAAATTCAACAGTAGGACGGAGCATAAAATGCACCTACTGGCTGAGTGATCCAAAAGTGAGACGGAGCATAAAATGCACTCACTCCCAAAAAAAAAAAAATAAAATTAAAAGAGAGGTTTTCCCTGATTTACTACCTGGTTTGCAGTAGCAAAAATTGGATTGACTGATGAATAAGTCGTGTATGACTTGGTTGTGTTGATTTAACGGTTTGCAATAGTTAACCTAGAATATTTGTGGAGAAAGATAAAGGAGAGTTGAGTTTAAAGATTGGAAGGATAGTTAGTTTGTTCTTGTTTTATTTTTGCTTGAATTTTGTCTTGCCTGGGGACGGGCAAGGTTTAAGTGTAAGGGTATTTGATGAGAATAAAAATTATCATATTTTTATCCCTAAATACTCAGTCTTTTATACTTAATTAGTACTTAATTGGACTCATTATTCGTGTATTTCGATTCAGGGCATGAAAGAAGGCATCAGGAGAAAAACAAGGCTAATCGGGTAACTTTGCATAGTTCCGGCATCGTGTAGTAATCTGGGCATAACTATCCCATCCGGGCTCTGCTTAAGATGTTTCAAGATGCATTGGAAAGATAAGGAAGAACTCTACAACTTTCATGTTTTGCGTTTTGATAGATCCAGACTGCATCAAAGTCAAAATCGGGCCCGATGTCTGAGAAAATTTGCAGCAGAAGCCCAATTCGTTGAAAAAGCCCAATACGAATACAAGAATAAGGAAACTGCAAAGAGTCCTATCAGATTCAATTTTTTGCTGTAATTCTAGAAAGATAAAGGAGATTGAGATTATCAGATAAGAGATAGGATATGATTAGATCTAAATTAATCCTTAGGAATTAGGACTTTCTATTTTTGAGAAAGAACTCCAAAAGGGAGTTGAAAACAGCCCCTCCTCCTAAATTTGTATAAAGGGAAGGCGGACTAGCACCAAGGCATCAATCACTGGATCAATCAAGAATCCTCTAAGGGAGCATCAGCCCTCAGGGAAGCTGTCAGTAGCCCAAGTGGGAGAAAAAGAGGAAGGCGGCAGCAAGGAGAAGAAGTTCATTGATCTCAACCTCAAGAGCGTCATCATGAGTTCTTTCTTATACCTTGTTTGTTTAATTTCCTTTATCATGAACTAATTTATTTGTAACTAGGGCTATGAAAAACCTAACCACGGCCATGGATTGATTTTTATTTAATTCAGCCAAGCTGTTTTTATTTTCATATTGTCTATGAGTTATTATGCGTAATGCAATTAGGAGCTTGGCCACCTCTTAGTTGATTTGGTTTATGTAAATGAACCGGAAGGGGAATTCATATAATAGACTAAATAATTCATAGTGTGAATTGAATGGTATATAGGAATATATATACATGATTCATCTGATGATATACGTTTTTCATAGAACTTAATGCACTTTTTATCTCGATAACTCTAATCGAGGAATCGAAGGGTTACTTGATAGAAATAGGTTTGATATATCCTGGAAGGGAATATTAAATAAATTAGTAAAAACTTCAGCTTATAAAAATAATAAATTATCTTGGTTAGTTTAATAAATTGATATTCATTGAAAAGGTTAGGTGGAACAATAGTCCTGGCACTTTCAGTTAAATCGTTGCAAGTTCAGTCATTGATTGCCGTTGTTTTTATCTCTTTTTTTTTTTCTATCTTTAATTTTCAGTAGTTCCTATCGTTAGATCCAAAATTCGGTTGTCCAAATAATTGAGGGAAGCTATAGTTCTAATACTTATTTTGTTGAATCCTCGTGGGAACGATATCTTTATACTACTTGATAACTAGTGCACTTTCTAGGGTTATATAATTATAGCTATCACATTCTAATTCGAATTGTTCATTTTCCCATAGTTTTACAAGAGGCATTATTACCCATCAATACAACTCCACCATTAATAGATTCATAGGTGGAGAACTAGTCCCTATTGGGACACATATGGTAGGAACAACCTGAATCCGGAATCTGTTCATCCTTGGATCTGGTTCTATCATCTGTCACTAAGAAAACATCCACATTCTCATACTCAGCCACACTAGCCTCAACAGAGTTATTCTTTTTCTTTTCCTCATTCTGATTTTTATTTTCCAACTTATAACATTCTGACTTAATGTGCCCTTTCTTGTGACAATAGTTGCAGGTCAAGTTCTTATGTCTAGATTTTGACCTAGACTTTGATTTACCATTTGAGCCCTTATCCTTAGACCTCCCTCTTGCAAACAATCCTGAGTCTTGCAAACAAATAGTCAAGTCTTTATCAATCACCTCTTTAAAGAGTAATGCCTTTTTAACATCCTCTGTACTAATGGTGTCTCTTCCATAAATGACAAACTCTCTAAAAGATTTATATGAGGGTGGTAAGGAATAGAGTAACAAAAAGGCTTTGTCTTCATATTCAAGCTTAACATCAATATTTTGCAGGTCCATGATAATAGAGTTAAATTCATCAATATTAGATTTTATGGGTGTACCTTCAACCATCCGAAATAGGAACAATCGTTGCTTCAAGTAGAGCTTACTAGTAAGAGATTTTGACAAGTATAGAGACTCCAACTGTCGCCACAAACCCGCAACGGTCTTCTCATGAAAGACTTCCCGCAAAACTTTCTTTGATAGCAGTAACCGAATTGTGATTAGGGCTTTAAAATATAACTCCTCCCATTCTTCACCACTCATAGTTACATGTTTCTTCTCCTTCCCGTACAGAGCTTTGTGTAGTCCTTCTTGACCTTAAGTGGCACGTATCTCGACTTTTCAAATATTGAAACTGATGCTACCATCGAACTTCTCAATATCAAACTTCATTGACGACATTATAAGTGCCAAACGAAAAATAGGGCTACGATACCAATTTTTTGCAAAAAACCCAAGAAAACATATTCGAAATGGCACTCAAATGAAAATAAAATTGAGATAAAGAGAAAGCAAACACAGAGAACACACAAATTTACGTGGAGGAATAGAAATCCACTATGTAGTAGGTAATGGAGAAGAAATATAGAGTTGTGCTCTCACAGAAAACCCTAAGCCCCAAAATACACCCAATATCACTCAAGACTCCGCCTTCTGTATACAAGAGAGAAAACCACCAAAAAATACATGACTCTTTGTATTCAGTTAAGACCTATAAGATGAATATGGCTTAGGTCCATACCGCCGCGGGTGATTTGTGGTGGGCTACGGGCTTATGCATCCACCACAAACCACTATGAAATTTTGCCTTCGGATTTTTTTCAAATTAATTCGGAGCGGATTCATGAAGCGGGTCGCCACAAAGAATTCAAGGCACAAACATAACATATCATATACATGCATTTTAAATGTATATGGTTACTTTTGGTGCTAGTTTATTTAATGAAAATCGCTTAAAGAATTTCTATTATTTGATTGTAAAACACGGATACAATAAGAAAACAATTGGACAAATTGATGTCTACAGCTATGGCCTCATGTTATTAGAGCTTATTACTGGTTGACAAACTAAGCAACTAGAGTCTATAGACTTGGTTAATGTTGTAAGTGAAGTGGGAGTAATGAAGTGTTCTATGTGTTTGATATCAAGATCTCCAGTTCATCCCAATAGGAGATGTTCTATGTGTTCAGTGCTCTTGCTGCCTTTCTGTCATGTGGTAGAGCTCAATAACAACCAGGGTGTTTGGGATCAACACAGACTCAATATGATCTTCCAAGAAGATTGAATTCCTCATATTTCCCAAACATTATTATCTACTCACCTTTCTAAGGACACCTTACTATTGAAAAAACAAGAAAGGCATTTACACTCTCAGTTCGGGCTACAAGTTCTTCATTGAAAATCAACCATGCACTGTCCTCTCAACAAAGGGTAAACTAAAACATCATCTGGAGGGCCTAAACGCCATTGAGATCTAAAATCTTCATGAAGTTTTGGTGGAATGGTGTTCAAAGGAAGGATAAACTCACCTGCTTCCTACCAAAAATAGGAAAAAAATTGCCTATTCAGTGACACAAGAATGTAGTCATGGTAGCACCTCTTCAACTCATGCCACCATGCAAGGGTTGGTGAAATAGTTGGGCACTTACTTTGAAGACACATAGAGGTGGCAATTGGGCGGGTTGGGTTGGGTTCGGTTTGGGTTGAGTGTTAACCCAACCCATCTAACCCACTGATGTGAATAAAAATTATTATTTTTTTATCCCCAAATATTCATTTTTTTACACTAAATTAACACTTAATTGGACTCATTACTCTGTTATTTCGATTCAGGGCAAGCCAGAAGGTGACAGGAAGAAAACAAGGCTAATCGGATGATTTTGCACAGTTTCGGCACCATTAATTAATCTGGGCATAACTCTGAGATTCGGACTCCGATTGGGATGATTCAAGATGCAATATAACGATAAGAGAGAACTCCATAATTCTCGTGTTTTGGGTTTTGACAGATTCGATCTGCATCGAGGTCAAAATCTGGCCTGAAGTCGAAGAAAATTCGTAGTAAAGCCTAGTTCACAGCTGAAGCCCAATTCGCAGAAACGCCTTGTAGCAGCCCAAATTATTAAAGAAGCCCAACTCGAATTCAAGAATGAAGAGTCCTATCAGATTTAAATTTCAAATGTAATTCTAGAATGATAAGAGGATTGAGATTACTAGATAAGAGATAGGATAGGATTAGATCAAAACCAATTTGGACTTTCTATTTTTGAGGCTAATCTCCTAAAGGGAGTTGGAAAACAGCCCTCTCCCTAAAGCTATATAAACGGGGGGCGGACTAGCTTCAGCCACTCGATAAATCAGAAGATTAGTCCATCCATCTGGGAAGCAAAGCAAGAAGGAATCGACAACCATGAGTGGCTGAACTTTTCTTTTCTGATTCAAGGGGGATTTTAGATTCAATTGTGTCATCGTGAGGTTGTGTTTAATTTGAATTCTTGCTTTTAATTCAAGTATTTGTTGATTCTTGTGCATATTTTTTATGGAAGTTAATGTTGATTAGTCTGACAAATTAATTAATATTGATCTTTCTACTGCTATCCATGATTCAATGATCCGTAATTGTCACGAATAGTGGTATAAGTAGCAATTAGGTTAATATCTTTATGGGTCAATTGTTCATGGGTCAATTGCAGCTATCTCAATTATTGTTATTTTGGTTTATCTATTTTCACAGAGGTTATTGCTACCATTAATTGATATGGAACGCTATCGTACCCAGTCGGTTAATGGTAAGTGTTGATTGAATGTTGGGTTTGGTCAACTAATTTAGGAAAACACAAGATTTATTATGGCTATCCTAATAAATCCAAAGGCTAAATACTTGAATTGCAAGACTGCTGAGGTTTACCTATGATCGATGACCAATTCAAACCCTTGGATCAGAATTCGGTAAGACTAAATTTTCCTTAATAATTGTTAATTACTCTTTTGTTAATTTAGAATTTTAATTATTCAAATTTCCGACTCTTTAAATTGCACATTCGGCTAAGAAATTACTTACTAGCTCCCTGTGGGATTCGACCTGGTACCACTATTACTACAAATTTATTGTAAGGTGGGACTAGCATTAATTTTGAGGGCTTTGACAACCCGTCAAAATTTTGGCACCGTTGCCGGTGAGCTATTTTAATTTCTTAGCTTCGTGCCTTCTGTTTGTGTTAACCTCTTTTGTTTTATGACTCGTGCTTCTCAAAAAGGTGAAGTAGAATATAACCCTGAAATTGAGAAGACAACCCGTCGTTTGAGAAAGGAGGCGAAGCAAAGGAAGGACCGTTCACGTCCTTTGGTGAATTCTGATATTGACTTGCCAACTTGTGATAGACCCATTTTTGAAGAGGAAGAAAGGATGGCTGATAGAGAAAGAACGCTAAGGGAGTTAGCTGCACCAATCATGAATCAACAACCTTTGTGCATAATATATCCCACTCTCGAGGTAGCTTTTGAACTTAAATCGGGTTTGATTCAATTGCTTCCTGTTTTTCATGGCTTTCTAGGTGAAGACCCTCACAAGCATCTTAAAGAGTTCCATGTCGTCGGTTCAAGCATGAAACCACAAGGTATGACTAAGGATCAAGTAAAACTGATAGCTTTTCCTTTTACTTTACGAGATAAAGCAAAAGACTGGTTATATATTCTTCCTCCTAGCTCAATACGTACATGGGATGAGATGAATAGGATGTTTTTAGATAAATATTTCCCTGCATCATGAGCTGCAAATATTAGAAAAGAGATTTGTGGGGTATGGCAGTTTAGTGGTGAGACACTATACGAGTATTGGGAAAGGTTTAAAGAACTCTGTGCTAGCTGTCCACACCACCAAATACCCGAGCAGCTCTTAATCCAATACTTCTATGAAGGACTCAAATTTATGGATAGGAGTATGGTAGATGCAGCTAGTGGAGGAGCCTTAGTCAACAAAACACCTGAGGCGGCTCGGGAATTGATTTCCAACATGGCCGAAAACTCCCAACAATTTGGAGCAAGAACAGATGGAGCTAACAAACGTGTTAATGAGGTAAGCCATTTTAATCTAGAAAGTCAGATTTCTGATCTAACTACTTTGGTTCGTCAATTGGGTGTAGGGCAATTACAAGTGGCTAAGGCTTGTGGCATATGCTCGATTCCTGGGCATCCTATGGATATGTGCCCATCATTGCAAGATAGTTCAATGCAACAAGTCAATGCCGTAGGAGGATTTCCTGGCCAACCACAATGCAAATATGATCCATATTCTAACTATTACAATCCTGGGTGGAGGGATCATCCCAATCTGAGCTATGGAAGTCAAGGAGGGCCATAGAGATTCCAGCCTCAAGCTTTCAACAGACAAATTCCAACACCTACCCAAGCCCAAATTCAACCCTCAAGTTCAGGTATGTCTTTAGATGATATAGTTAAGACTCTAGCGACTAACACTCAACAATTCCAACAGGAAACAAGGGCTAGCATCCAGAACTTAGGGAACCAAATCAGTCAACTTGCTACTTCTATTAGCAAGTTGGAGGCGCAAAACTCTGGAAAACTACCATCACAGACGGTGGTCAATCCCAAGGAGAATGCGAGTGCAGTGGTGCTGAGAAGTGGAAAGGAATTGCAATCACAGCCTACTTCACCAAAGAAAGTGGATAAAGAGCAGAAAGAGGAGGAAGGACAAGAACCACCTGAGAGTTCCTATAAGGTAAAACCTGATCCCCTTTTACCTAAGATTTCTAATGCCATTGTTCCACCTTTTCCTAGTAGGTTGGAAAAATCTAAGAAAGAAGAGTATGAGCAAGAAGTTTTGGAGACCTTTAGGAAGGTGGAGATAAATATTCCTTTGTTAGATGCCGTCAAGTAGATCCCGAAATACACAAAATTTCTGAAGGAGTTGTGCACTAACAAAAGGAAGTTGAAAGGTGATGAGAAGGTAAGGTTTGGGGAGAATATGTTAGCTATCATCAAAAGAACCCTGCCAAAAAAGCGTGTTGATCCAGGTATTTTTACTTTACCTTACGTGATTGGCAAGAAAAGAATTGAGCGTGCCATGCTAGATTTAGGTGCATCTATCAATGTCATGCCATACTCAATCTATTGTGCTTTGAATTTGGGTCCATTAAAGGAAACTAGGGTAGTCATTCAATTAGCTGACCGTTCTAACGCTTACTCTGAAGGGATTATTGAAGATTTTTTGGTGCAGGTTAATGACCTAATATTTCCAACTGACTTTTACATCTTGAAAATGGAGGAAGACACTATCACGAGTTCAGCTCCACTTCTATTAGGCAGGCCATTTATGAAAATAGCCAAAACCAAAATAGATGTGGATGAGGGTACCTTCTCCGTTGAATTTGACGGAGAGATTGTTAAATTTAATATTTTTTAAGCAATGAAGTACCCCAATAAATGTCATTCGATTTGTTCAGTTGACATTGTTGATTCAATTGTGCAGGAAATTTTTTGGGAAGAAGATATGAATGAGGAGCTAGAATTGAGTGCACAATTGGATAGGAAGGAAGAGCTAGATGCATCTTGTGAAGCTTCGGAGCCAATATTGGAGTCAAGGTTAGAAAATTCTAATATTCCATCATCATTTTCTCATAAGAAATTGTTGCCTTCTGTTTTGCAGGCCCCGAAGTTAGAGTTGAAGACCTTGCTAGATCACCTTAAGTATGCCTACTTGGGTGGTGAAGAAACAATGCCAGTGATCATTGCAAAAGGGTTGACTGATGATCAAGAGGCACGGCTCATCAAGGTTCTGAAAGAGCACAAGGCAGCAATTGGTTGGACCTTAGTCAATATAAAAGGAGTCAATCCATCAATTTGCATGCAAAGAATTCTTTTGGAAGATGGTGTCAAACCAGTCAGAGAATCGCAAAGGAAGCTCAACCTGGTGATGAAGGAAGTGGTAATGAAAGAAATTCTTAAGTTATTAGATGAAGGGATAATCTATCCGATTTTGGATAGTAAGTGGGTAAGTCCAATACATGTTGTACCCAAGAAAACTGGGATCACTGTGGTAAGAAATCAAAATAATGAACTGGTCCCAATGAGGGTACAAAGTGGCTGGCATATGGTGATTGATTTTCGGAAACTTAATTTAGCCACTAGAAAAGACCATTTCCCCTTACCCTTCATAGATCAAATGTTAGAAAGGTTAGCTGGCAAGGCATTCTTTTGTTTTCTCGATGGATTTTCAGGTTACTATCAAATCGTGATTGCTCAAGAGGACCAAGAGAAGACGATGTTTACTTGCCCATTTGGCACTTTCGCCTATAGACGGATGCCTTTTGGTCTGTGCAACGCTCCGGGTACTTTTCAAAGGTGCATGATTAGTATATTTTCTGACTTTATTGAGAAGTGCATTGAAGTGTTCATGGATGACTTTATTGTCTATGGTGATTCATTTGATGATTGCTTAGATAATTTGAGTAAAATTTTGGATAGATGTGTTGAAACTAATTTAGTTTTGAATTATGAAAAATGCCACTTTATGGTGAAGGAAGGCATTGTGTTGGGACATGTTATTTCTGCTAGAGGAATAGAGGTCGATAAGGCAAAGGTTGATTTGATTGTGAGCTTACCTTACCCTACAAATATTAGGGAAGTGCATGCTTTTCTTGGACATGTAGGTTTTTATCGTAGGTTTGTCAAGGACTTTTCAAAAATTGCCCTGCCATTGTCTAAATTGCTTCAAAAAGATGTGCCTTTCGACTTTGGGGATGAATGCAAAGAAGAATTTGATAAGCTCAAGAATTTGCTGACGATTGCACCCATTATTCATCCACCTGATTAGAACTTGCCCTTTGAAATCATGAGCAATGTGAGTAATTATGCTGTGGGAGCAGTTCTAGGTCAGTGGATTGATAGGAAGAGTCATGTTATTTTCTTTGCCTCGAGGACGCTGAATGCTGCACAATGCAAGTACACAACCACTGAAAAGGAGCTATTAGCAATTGTGTTTGCTTTAGCTAAATTTCACTCATATTTGCTTGGCTCTAAAGTGATTGTGTTTTCTGATCATGCTGCTTTGAAATACTTATTGGCGAAAAAGGAGTCAAAGCCGAGGCTGATAAAGTGGATACTTTTGCTCCAAGAGTTCGATTTAGAGATCAAGGATCGAAGGGGAGCTGAAAATTTGGCGGCGGACCATCTAAGCAGGTTGGTAAAAGATGAAGACTCCTCTCCCATCTCTGAGCTTTTTCCTGATGAGCAACTGTTCCAAATAAAAGGTATGGTCCCTTGGTATGCTGATATCGTGAATTACTTAGTTACTGGAATTTTGCCTGGCTATCTTAGCAAGTTGATGAAGGATAAAATTAGGTATGAGGCAAAATATTATGTTTGGGACGAACCTTATTTGTGGAAATTTTGCTCTGATCAAGTGATTAGGAGATGTATCCCTGAAAGTGAACATATGTCGATTTTAAATTTTTGTCATAATTATGCTTGTGGTGGCCATTTTGGGCCAAAAAGAACTGCTAGGAAGGTCTTAGATAGTGGGTTGTATTGGGAAACCTTATTTAAAGATGCATACCTATTCTGTATAAATTGTGAAAGATGCCAACAAACAAGTGCATTGTCTCGTAGAAATGAGATGTCCCAAACTCCCATTCTTATTTGCGAAATTTTTTATGTTTGGGGTATTGATTTTATGGGACCTTTTCCTTCCTCTTGTGGTTTTGTTTACATACTTTTGGTAGTTGATTATGTCTAAAAATGGGTGAAAGCAAAAGCCACCAAAACTGATGATTCTAAGTGTGTTGTAGGTTTTATCAAATCTAACATTTTCAGTAGGTTTCGTATTCCTCGAGCCATCATAAGTGATCAAGGGACCCACTTCTGCAATAGAGTCGTTGAAGCCTTGCTGAAAAAGTACGGGGTGCATCACCGAGTCGCCACTGCCTATCACCCCCAGACAAATGGACAATCTGAGGTTTCCAATCGAGAGGTCAAGTCCATTTTAGAGAAGACGGTGAATCCAGGTAGAAAGGATTAGAGCCTACGTCTAGATGACGCACTTTGGGCATACCGAACCGCATACAGAACACCAATAGCGATGTCTCCTTATAGGTTAGTTTTTGGCAAATCTTGTCATTTACCAGTTGAAATCAAGCATAAGGCATATTGGGCAATCAAACATTGCAATATGGACATAGAAGAAGCTGGCAAGGCAAGAAAGCTCCAATTGCAAGAATTGGAGGAGTTACGGTTAGAAGCGTATGAGAATTCGAGAATCTACAAGGAGATGACCAAGTTGTTTCATGATAATTTGCTTTTAAGGAAACAATTTATGGTTGGTCAAAAGGTGTTATTATATAATTCTCGACTCCAACTCATGCCAGGTAAGTTGCGTTCTAGGTGGATGGGTCCATTTGTTGTTATTAATGTGTTTCCTTATGGTGCAGTGGAGATCAAAAGTCTCGATACAAATAAGGTTTTCAAAGTGAATGGGCATAGATTAATGTTGTTCCATGAGGATGCAAATGTCTCCTCCTTGGTAGACATCTCGTTGGACCTCCCTCATTATTCATTGAATTAAGGAAGCAAGAAGGACATCGAGCATAACGAAGTTAAACAATTGTGCTTGTGGGAGGCAACCCATTGTGTTTAGTTATTTTTGTTCAGTTATTTTTATTGTTTTCAATTTTAGGAACATGGTTGTGTTTAGCAGCTGATTTCACATCTGAAGGATCTCAACAAGGCATTCAGGGAAGTTCCCTTACATCTTTCTATCGTACGCACAGTCATATACATTGGGGACAATGTATACCTTAAGTGTGGGGGGATTAGGGGAATTTGATATTTTCTGGGGTAACTCTAGCATGCTTCGATCATCACTTTTTAGCGTTGCTTTTTGAAGCTTATGCTCCCTAGAAACTTATTTTTGAATCATTTCAAACTATTATGAATTATGTGCTTAGGTTGAATAGACAGGATATGATGCAAGCATGACTAACTGAAATTTTTGGCTACATAAGGTACCTCATTATTTTAAATGATCAATAGGCAAGATTCAATACAAATTTAATCCTTATGAGCGTTTGATTAATTTTCTTCTAAATGCCTGTCAAACACGGTTTGATTATTCTAGAACTTGTTAGCCATGTTGAGACCACGATAATGAGTTCTTGGATCGGAATGAAAATGGTGATGCCCATTCTACTGCAAAAAATAAATAAATAAATAAATAAATAAATAAATAATAATAATAATCGTGACTAATGTGAGATGGAGCATAAAATGCACTCACATCTAGAAGCGAAAGAAAAGGGTTAGGTGGAGCATAAAATGCACTCACCCCTAGAACCCCAAGCCCCATTTCACCTTTTGATGCATTGAACTCATGCTTAGTAGTGGAGATGTGATACATAAGAGCAAGCTTATGGTAATAACATACCTTGTTTTGACATGAGAGACTAATGATACCTCAAAAACAAAGAGAGGGTATTTGATTCTGGCTGCATTTGATTGTTAAAACAATGAGTGCTTATTTTAGTCCAAAAAATGTTTAGTCGGTGGAAGGCTTGCTTCCTTGACTGTTGATTTAACTTGGGATCATGAGGAATGGTGATTTGAGATTACTCTTTGACAAGTTAAAGGCGAAAAAGAAATGAAAAATGTGAAGATTATTAAGTCTGGATAGAAGCATGCGAGAGGACACGCATCATGTTGAGAGAGAGTTTAAAAATCAGTAGGTAGTTTGTTTTGTTTTTGCTTGAGTTTTGTCTTGCCCGAGGACAGGAAAAGTTTAAGTGTGGGGCGATTTGATGTGAATAAAAAATATCATATTTTTATCCCCAAATATTCATTCTTTTACACTAAATTAACACTTAATTGGACTCATTACTCTTGTATTTCGATTCAGGGCAAGCCAGAAGGTGACATGAGGAAAACAAGGCTAATCGGATGATTTTGCACAGTTTTGGAATCATTCCGTAATCTGGGCATAACTCTCAAATTCGGACTACGATTGGGATGATTCAAGATGCACTAGAAGGATAAGGGAGAACTCCACAACTCTCATGTTTTGGGTTTTGACAGATTCGATCTGCATCAAGGTCAAAATCGGGCCCGAAGTTGAAACAAATTTGTAGTAAAGCCCAGTTCACAGCTGAAGCCCAATTCGCAGAAACGCCTTGTAGCAGCCCAAATTATTAAAGAAGCCCAACTCGAATTCAAGAATGAAGAGTCCTCTCAGATTTAAATTTCAAATGTAATTCTAGAATGATAAGAGGATTGAGATTACTAGATAAGAGATAGGATAGGATTAGATCAAAACCAATTTGGACTTTCTATTTTTTAGGATAATCTCCTAAAGGGAATTGGAAAACAGCCCTCTCCCTAAAGCTATATAAACGGGGGGCGGACTAGCTTCAGCCACTCAATCAATCAGAAGATTAGTCCATCCATTTGGGAAGCAAAGCAAGAAGGAGTCGACAACCATGAGCGGCTGAACTTTTCTTTTCTAATTCAAGGGGGATTTTAGATTCAATTGTGTCATTGTGAGGTTGTGTTTTATTTGAATTCTTGCTTTTAATTCAAGTATTTGTTGATTCTTGCGCATATTTTTTATGGATGTTAATGTTGATTAGTCTGACAAATTAATTAATATTGATCTTTCTACTGTTATTCATGATTCGATGATTCGTAATTGTCACGAATAGTGGTACAAGTAGCAATTAGGATAATATCTTTATGGGTCAATTATTCGTGACAGCCTTTGACCAATGTATTGGCATGTTTTAACCTAAAGGGAATCAACGGAACAAGATTCGATAATTGCAGCTATCTCAATTATTGTTATTTTGTTTAAACTATTTTCACAGAGGTTATTGCTACCATTAATTGATATGGAACGCTATCGCACCCAGTCGGTTAATGGTAAGTGTTGATCGAATGTTGGGTTTGGTCAACTAATTTAGGAAAAAATGAGATTTATTATGGCTATCCTAATAAATCCAAAGGTTAAATACTTTAATTGTAAGACTGCTGAAGTTTACGTATGATCGATGACCAATTCGAACCCTTGGATCAGAATTCGGTAAGACTGATTTTTCCTTATTAATTGTTAATTGCTCTTTTGTTATTTTAGAATTTTAATTATTCAAATTTCCCACTCTTTAAATTGCGCATTCAGCTGAGAAATTACTTACTAGCTCCCTGTGGGATTCGACCTGGTACCACTATTACTACAAATTTATTGTAAGTTGGGACTAGCATTAATTTTGAGGGCTTCGACAACCCGTCACCCACCAACACATTAATGACCCAATTAGATAGAATTAAATGGGTTGCGTTCAACCCAAATCAACATGAATCCAACCCAACTCATTTAGATAAAATAATGAAAATTACACAAAAATAAAAAAAATTGCAGGAAATAAAATAGAAATTAAACAAAAACAAAAAAATGCATAAAATTAATATAAATTACATAAAAATTGAAAAAACAAAAAATTACAAAAAAAAAACTGAAATTGCATAACTATATAATAAAAATTATAGAAAAACATAGAGAATGAAGAAAAATAACACAACTTACAAAAAAAAAAGAAAACCTAGAAATTGCAAAAAAAATAGAACAAAAACTTGAGAATGATATAAAAATCATAGGAAAACATAGAGAGTGAAGAAATATAATAGAAATTACAGACAATATAAATAGCTACCGGAAACATTACAAAAATTTGTAGAAAAACCGGGCCAATGCCTCTCAGCTCATATAAGGATACTTGTTGTTTAGATATCTAACAAACAATAATAGTAGCCCAATTGCACACATACCTTAATACTATTGATTCCAGATTCTAATGATCCTCTTCCTCACCACCCCACAAAAAAAAAAGTTGAATGGAGCCAATCCAAGAAAAAACCCTAACTCAAATGATGGTTTCTCTTCCTCTAGCATTCGATCTTCTTTCGAAATGATACTACTACTACCATTAGAGGTGTAAAATAGGTCATGCCGGCCGTGACTCAGCATGGCCTGACACGAATTTGAACTGGCCCAACATGGCGGTCCATAGGCCATGCCAAGCCTGGCACAATTGTGTGGGTCGTGCTGGCCTGGGATTTTAGGTCCACGGGCCAAGCTAACATGGCACGATCGAGCGGGCCGTGCCGCCAGCGGCCCTCATGCCAGCACAGCCCAACCTATAGCCCATCCCAGCATGGCCCGACATAACCCATATATATTATTTTTATATTATATATATTATATTTATATAACATTATATAAATTGTTATTATATAATAACATATAGTATATAATATAATAAAATAAATATTTTTTTAATTTTATTATACTAATTTATTTATTTATTATATATATAATAAATTTTATACATCAAAATTCATATAAAATTAAAATTTGAAGTTTTTTGTCAATTTTTTAAATAAATAGCTTTGGCCTGATGCACGACCCAACCTGGCCCAAGGCTCGGCCCATGGGCCAGCCCAGCCCACGACATGACACGGGCCTAGCCCGTGGGACCTGTTGGGTCAACCCCCCAAGTTATCCCTAGGGGGGCATAGCCTGGGACAGCTCGTGGGTCGGCAAGGCAATTTGAACTGGCCCAACATGGCGGTCCATAGGCCATGCCAAGCCTGGCACAATTGTGTGGGTCATGCTAGCCTGGGATTTTAGGTCCACAGGCCAAGCTAACATGGCATGATCGAGCGGGCCGTGTCGCCAGCGGCCCTCATGCCAGCACAGCCCAACCTATAGCCCATCCCAGCATGGCCCGACATAACCCATATATATTATTTTTATATTATATATATTATATTTATATTATATTTATATTATATTTATATAACATTATATAAATTATAATTATATAATAACATATAGTATATAATATAATAAAATAAATATTTTTTTAATTTTATTATACTGATTTATTTATTTATTATATATATAATAAATTTTATACATCAAAATTCATATAAAATTAAAATTTGAAGTTTTTTGTCAATTTTTTAAATAAATAGCTTTGGCCTGATGCACGACCCAACCTGGCCCAAGGCCCGGCCCATGGACCAGCCCAGCCCACGACACTACATGGGCCTAGGCCGTGGGACCTGTCGGGTCAACCCCCCAAGTTATCCCTAGGGGGGCATAGCCTGGGACAGCTCGTGGGTCGGCAAGGCAAGGCCCGCACAAAAGTGCATGCCCATGACCCATTTTACACCTTTAACAGCCAATAGATTAGGGTTCTGGTCCAAAGAGAGAGATTAGTAGAGGATGAGGCTTTTTGCCTTCATATCTCAAATATGTAGAGAAGGAGACTTATCACCCTTAGATCTGAAAGTTGTAGAGGAGGAGGAGACTTGTCACCCTCAGATTTCAGAGTTGTAGAGGAGGAGACTTACCATTCGTAAAGGAAGAAAATTTGTCGAGATTTCTCTCCAAGATATAAACAAATGATGAAAAACTAGAATCCTTAATTGATGGATATCCGTTGGACACGCATGACCCAACCTACCCAAAGCATTTAAAATTTTGTTATTGGGTTGACCCACTCGCTAAGAATCCAATATTAAAAATTACATCCCAACCTACTAATAAATGGGTGGGTTGGGTTAAAAATTGCTGCCCCGGGTTACAAACAAGTTGGTTGACTTGTCAAAAGAGATAAAAAACTATTATATAGTTTGCAGAAAATAGAAGATTATAACTAACTAGAGAAAAAAACTATTATTTATAAATACCCCAAGAGACCTAACTAGAGAAAAAAGCAAAGCAATGACCAAGCACAAGGATTATAACTAAATATCTATTATATGTGGACGGGTTGAAACAAACCAAGCAGCAACAGGTTTTATCATCCTAACAAGACCAAATGTTACTTTGTTTGCAGCAAGTAAAAGAATTAAAATCTCTGGAATTGTTCACACAGAATGGTGCACACTGGTTGATGGTTTGAGGAGGGCAATTTTGCTAGATATCTAGTCACTTTTTGGTTTTTCTGACTCAAAAGGCATTGTGAATACCATAAACAATAACTGGACTACTGAGTGGAGCATGAGCGCCATATATACAAGAGAAGGTCAAAAGCCTTATGAGCGTTTTTGATGATATTTTAGTAAATCATATTAGTACAACCTCAAATTGTACTACCCACAATCTAGTATACAATGCCATGTAAGTATAATCACTTAGTCGAACATGAGGCAACATAAAGTCTTCCAATAATGATATTGATATATGAATGAAGTCATTTCCTTTTGGAAAAGAGAAATTGTTTGGGTTATGGTTGAACTGGCCCTGGGTGTTTTGTGTCCCTTCCGTAGCTGCCATATCACTTCAGCCACATCAACACCACATAAGATCGATAAACGCGACCAAGGAAGGAGAACCCCGTACAGATAAGGAGGACGGCTCCGGTGGGGATCAAGACATATGCTGATGACCTCAGTGGATGACCTCATCCCGACAACCTTAGAAGTCTCATCCGAATAGGACACGGATCCTCGATTATTAATAGACAATCCCCGCCCAAGGTAAGGGAATTTTGAATCTTCAGCATCCATAATGTTATTATGCCTTTGCTCAGACCAGCACGTTTCTCTCAGTTGCTTGGCCTGACCATCCACTATCCTTGACTAACTTGAGTGTTGGAGTACCTACCCAGGGAACAACTCCTCGGGCCTCTGACCATATTCTTGTTTCAGCCCTTGGTGCGCAGCTTCGTCCTTCCACCTCAACTTCGCCAGTTGGTAGGATTATCTAACTGTGATCTTGGTTTGGGACACCTTGAATCAGACAACATCAGGCTGGTACCGTTTGTGGGAAATGCACAAAAAGTCATTCCCAATTTACTTTCTGCACAATCAAGAAACATGCCAAGAAACGCATTCGACCACTCCATAGGCCAATCTACATCTCAGGGACATGAAATTAAACTTAATGATATGCTCTTTTTTTTGTAGTAAGGTAAAATTAAAAGGCCTATCGATAGCAAAGTTGTAGTAGAGAACATGAAAATATATCGATGCGAGTTTAGAGTGTCGAATGTGTGTACCTTTGGAGTTGAAGAAAACATGAATGAATTGGAATTGGATGAAAATTCATGACTATCGCATGTGTGACCCTTTGGAGTCGAAGATGATTTTCGTCCCCTATGAAAATTCAAGACTACCTTCTTAACTCCTTGATTTGAAGCACCGCGTCTATTGATGATGAACTAGAAATCGCTCAAACGGCATCGGTCATGAACAAAGAATCCCGCAAACAAAATAAACAATATATACAAAAAGTGAAAATAACAGATCTGATTAAGATACCACCGAATTCGGGAGGGTTCCGCATATATCAACTACGACTTGGGAAGGCTTTGGATTGGGTTGACCTCAAATTGTTTTCGAATGAGAATGATGCTGCAAGAATGTGATATCTCGAATCCAAATAAAAGCACGATAGGGATAGGCTTCAGCAACGCCAACTTCCGTGAAAGAAGAAAAAAGAGGCCACAAGATTCGAGGGCAAGGAAAAGGCCCCCCTCCCCCCTTAAAGCACTATGACGTATCTAAATTCAAGAGATTGAAGATAAAAAGAAAACATGGCGATGATACTCAGATCAAAACGTCGATCACAAAGAAATCCAACAACTTCCAGAGGTAAACTTAAAAACAAAGAAAAACAAAGAAGTGGATCTAAGATACCGGCAATACAATTTAGCTACAAATACCACAGAAGGCAAGACAGGTACGCCATAACAGAGATTCTCAAAAGAAGAGAAAAAAATCAGCATAAAAAAATGATCACCAGATAATCTAGCAGCTTCCTGAGACAAAAATCAAAATGTAGAAAAATAGAGAAGTAGATTTATGATTAAAAATAAATTAAGAGAAGAAAATAGAGAGAGGATGCATGATAATCGTACAGACAAGAAAATGGTGGAATTCATTCAGCAACAAACCATGCATCAGCATCAGACTTCTAATGTTCCCTTCCATGATGACAAAGCTATGCCTCTCCATTTGTTGAGGCAGGTAGCAGGGAAAGGAATGATCGAAGAAGAAGAAGAAGAAGAAAGGGAAAAAAATAGAGAGAGAGATTGTGATAAGGGTGGGAAGGGTTCTAGAAGTGAGATGGTGCTTTGTATTCAGATGGGACCAAAGAGATGAATCTGGTAGTGGCAGTGGTGGTGAGGAAAGAACAAACCAGGGGATGGGAAAAGTGTTCAGGAAGACTCCCACTACTGTGAACTTTGTTGCTGTTGTCTAAGAGTTTTGGGAAACTCCTACTAAACTAGGTTTCTATATCGGATCTGGTGTCTCTAGAGTTCTCAATAATGGTTACCACATGAGGTCGGAGGCACTTGCTTGTTGAGTTGGGATATGATGGCGACAATCCTGTGATCGTTGTCTAATGATGCCCAACGAAGATGAAGGTAGACGGATGCCTTGTCATGACTGGAGTCGATCGTGGGAAGTGGTGATAGGAGACCACACTTGCTTGTCGTCTTGATTACAACGGAAAATAGGAGGTTGGAACAAGGTCCCTATTAATCTCTGCAAATCCTTTCCTTCAACCACCATCCTTAGCTCTCACCCAATGAAATTCTCGAAGATCAGAGATGGTAACCAGAGATTATAATGTAAGCACCATGGTAAGGCAGAGGTTGGTCAGTCTTCGAAGGTTCGGAGATGGTGGCGGGAAAGAGAGAGAATGTGGGGAAGAGATGAGAGAAGGGAGTTGTTTCTCTCTTAGAAATCCTAGGTCAAGATTGTATTATGTTGTCCCTGGGGAAGAATTTCTCTCCTCCTTTTATAGAAAGAAACTTAATGTTATTAAGGAAGAAGTTCTTTCCTATTTAGAAAGAGGATCTTTTCTATTAGGAAGGGAGATATTTCCTTTGTTTAAGGCCAGTCCCTCACCCTCAAATCGTACACTCTCTATTAACCATTAAACTCTTACTTTGCTCTTTGCTTTCTACTTTCAACTCAACTAACTCGGTACTAACTTGACGGTTGGAGCCCTCATGCCTGAGTCCACAACTCGGGCACTCTGACACCATCTCCCTTGTAGAAATAGCTTAAGCGACCTCACCCAACTCATCTTTCCAGCAAGGACAAGAGCAAATCGATCAAATCAAAAACCATAGGCACTCTCTAAAAGACTAATTGGTTTGTAGTCTTTTACTTCAAGATTGCTCTCTTTCTAAGGGATAACAGCTAAAATGTTAGAGCTAATATTCCAATTACATTGCAATATTTGTTGTATATTAAATCAAAGTTTCAACTAATCATATTAACGACATCACATAGTCTAATTATTTTTCAATGGTTCATATTACACAAAATGTAGTTATCATCAGTCTTTAACAACACTAAAGATATCAATGTCACATTTTGCTTTGTTATAATTCATTCACCTTCATGTTATCTTACAACATTTTCCATAGAATGCACCATTTTGCCTAAAGTTAATTCTTGGTTCATTTAGGCATATTATTTCAGAAGCCTGACACAACCTTGGGATTTGGTGTGAATTCAAACTTGTAGAAAGGCAAGCTCTCCAAGTGAATGCCAGTGGGCCCATATATAGCAGATCTGGACTTGCTTTAATCTCATGTCACTATTCTCTTTTTTGGAGAATGACTATTCAGCCTAGGGTCAGAATTTTTAGGCTCAAAGTATAGTTGGGGTGGATGCCAGCTCAGAATTGATGCCAATTCACGGGCGGGCACTAGTATATAGAGTGGGGGATTTTGACATTTTGACATTTTTGAATATTTATAGGTTGGTAGTGGAAATCAGAAATTTGCATTAAGACTGTTTGTATTTCTTCATTTCTTTTGTTTTTGTAGAAATCTATTATGACCACAGTTGAAAGGCCTTTTACTTATGACTAGTAGTCGTAACCCAACTGGGGGTCTATGACAAGCCATCTTTTGGATAGCTAAGGATAAAAAATATTGGTCCCTCTTATTTGTGCCCCAACTATAATATGTCCCTATAACCCTATCCTTGAAATATATTACATATAACAAGACGGGAAGGCCGAACCCATTCCTGGGCCTCAACTTAGGAATTTATTTGGGTTTAAAAGGCTTGACCCCGCTGGTGTTATAGTGGCCCTTATCTAAATAAAGTTGTATTATCAGCCTTGGTCTACACATTTGTTTACCATTAGGATGCTATCAGTAATTTGTATATTTCTAATGAAAGAATATTGGTTTTCAATGATTTCATCACCAATTACTCTTTAATTCTGTCTACTAAAACTAATGATGGATAAAAGTGGCTCACTAGTCACCCATCGCCACGTTGGCATCCAGTGCAACTACAGATTACCTTGGGACTTTAACTAGCATCAGGTTGGAACTTGCTCGCCAACAGGAAGGATTCATGTCACAATGGAGTACCGGAGCTTAGTTGGAGACAGTTCGGTGAAGACCGAGCTACAACATCAATTGTCACCTTAGAGCATTTATACAGCACAAGCATCTGACAAGTTCCTCGATCTCATAATAGCTGACCTACATTACTCACTCATTTTGTACCAAGCAGACCACTTAATACCTTTGATATGCTTGGGGGCACGCCACTCATTTAGCAGCACTTACAGAAGTCTCCCCTATTTCTTTGGAAAAAGGAAAGTGGTCGACTAAGTGACTGTCCTCAAGTGTCCCTAAGATCCGGGAGTTGAGGACCGTTCACACCAAGAATCTTGGAGATGTTCTAATCGCTTCCCAGAGCTTGCTTAAGGGCAGTCCCTCACCCTCAAATGGTACACGCTCTATTAGCCATTAAACTCTTACTCTGCTCTTTGCTTTCTACTTTCAATTAGATCTCCTGACTCGACACTAACTTGACGGTTGGGCGCTCACGCCTGGGTCCACAACCTGGGCACTCTAACAGCATCTCCCTTGCAGAAATAGCTTAAGCGACCTCACCCAGCTCATCTCTCTAGCAATGACAGGAGCAAATCGAGTAAATCAAAAACCATAGGCACCCTCTAAAACACTAATTGGTTTGTAGTCTTTTACTTCAAGATTGCTCTCTTTCTAAGGGATAACAGCTAAAATGTTAGAACTAATATTCCAAATACATTGCAATATTTGTTGTATATTAAATCAAAATTCCAAGCAATCATATTAAAGACATCACATAGTCTAATTATTCTTCAATAGTTCATGTTACACAATATGTACTTATCATCAAAGTCTTTTATGGGAAAATTGACAATTTCTTTTAGACCTTACAGTCATTTCCAAGGAACAAGAAACAGAGGAGGCCAATAGAAAATGGTCTCGCATTTTAATTAGTTTTAAATTTAATTTACATCAACATTAAACCATTGTTGTTGGGTAACTAATATTGTGTTAAACATGGAATGCAATCCTCTATGCATATCCAGAAAAACATGCATCGACAATGCCCCATAAGATGAACGCTTATGGATATATCTTCCCTTAACTTTGTTTAGTGTTCCTGCTTTTACCACAATGGGTCACAACAGCTTCTACTAGCTGTTGTGACTAGTTGTTGAGACTTGATCCTAACTCCGCCACAACTTTCTAATTCTGATAAAGATCCCCTCTGTGTGCATCTCATCAATTAATTGAAAAAGATTCTCATCATAAGACTATTTAGATATTTTTAAATCCCCAAAGTACCATTTATTCATGGATTTTCTAAAATAAGCGTTGGTGTTCAGTTTAGCGTTTTTCTTTTTTTTCAATTTCCATTTCTTATTGATATAGTTGATATTAATTGCATGTTGTGTTTGTTGCAATTCAAGGTTTTTATAGAATTTTCTTCGGTTTTTTGTTATGATTTTCATTATAGAAGTTTCTGAAATGGGTACTTTGGTAAGTTAACTTCTTTGTCACTCAACTTAACGAAGAGGGGGTCTTTGTTGGAATTTGAATGTTTAGGGGGGTTTGTGGAATTTGTTTATATTATATTGTATAATCAATTAAATTTCCTGTTTAACCTTCTTATTCTGATTCTGATGATGCATTTGGACTTATGTTTTTCTTTCTTTTAAGCATTGTAACAAAATAAAAGGACTACAAACTATTATCAACAAGAAGAAATAGAGTTGTTCAACAAGGCAATCACATATAGGGGCTATCTTGGTGTTATAAGTACACATGCAAAGTCTTTGTGCTTATAGCTGTCAAATAAATGAGAGACTATTGTAGTGTCCACTTGCATAAAGAGACTTTGACTAAATCCAAACAGATATATAAGTTTGTTTATATCCCATTAATGCACTAATTATTGAATGTTTGAACAGATAAAAATAAAAGAATATTCAGCTTTTTCGGCTGCTCGAAAAGCATGATTGCTCCACAGACAAATATGGTGTTAGAAATTTATTCAACCTGTGATTATCATCTATTATTGATTAGCTTCTTTTTACCCATTTTCTTTTTCCCTCTTTAGAATTTTAAAAGTTCCAAATCCTCATTGTTTTTCTAGCCTCTGCATAAAAGTTTGTGTTGTTGTTTCTTCTTTTGTTGTACAAATTTGACTACTCCTTATATTTGTATATCTTTACAAATATCTTTTACTTGGATCTCAGTTTTAGAATTTTCCCCAATTAGGCATTTCAAATTTACCTTTAAACCAAAAATATTCATTCAGGTGAGGTGCAAATTTTCTCTTGTACATCTGAAGAATCATGTAGGGATCATCATTTCCTGTAATAGTCAAATCTCTAGTTGAGAAGCATGAGACATGCATGGGTTCAAGCCTAAGAGTGGCCACTATGTGAAAAAATTTCCAAAGGTTAGGGTTTATATCCTCTCCTTCCAAAGACATTGGATAACCAACTTGGACCAATATTGGGTTAAGGAATCATATGATAGTAGCAACAATTATTGTTTTATTGCACACTTTCTTTCTATTCATATTTTCTTGTTGTGTTTCTTGATATCACGGTCAGTCCTATTAAAACTTGCAGATCTTCTGAGGGCAATTGTTTTTTCTTTGCTCTTTGTGTCTCTTTTATTGTGTAGCAGGATCAATTGTTGATTCTTGGCACATGGCACATGTAGAGAGAGCAACCAAGTTGTAGATATTCTTGCAACTTTGTTGTGACAACAAGGAAAATTGTTTTTTCTAATTTGTAATCAATGCATGACCAACCTCATGAGGTATGTATTTCAGTAAAAGAAGATTTTCATTTGGATGGCCTAAAATTAGACATCCTTGGTTAATGTTTTGTAAAATGGAAATTTGAACTAAAACTTGTTTCTTTTTCTTCTGCTTTGGTTACCCACTGTTAAGAGGAACTAAAAGGTCTATGTTTATGTTCCCCTCTCAAATAGGGGTCTGTATGAAGCCTTTTCTAGTTGGAAGATGGGTAGGGGAGGTTCAAGTCACCTAGAAATTTGGTTGCAAACTTGCTGGTAGAAATTTGGATCTGCTCGAGTCCTTTTATAACCTAGCCTTTTAGTTGTAAAAAACCATCTGAGATGCACTATGTTTTATGGTAGAAGTTTAGTTATTTGCTTATGTAGGACTTCATGCATACAATTTGTCCATACCTTATATTCATTAACTAAATTCTTACTATATATTCAAAATTAACATACAATATTATCTACAAACTCACCTCAATTAAGCCTTATCCGAACCGTATATATGGGGTTGGCTCCATAAATCCTCTTAGGCCATTTCACTTTCTTTATTGTCATAAATCCTATTAACCCAACAAGATTTGATCATGGAAATAGATGAGAAAGGTAGAGTATGCTATTGGGTAATTTTTAGCAGAGTTCACATAATTAAGCTGGGTAGTAGTGAAAACAGTGCTATAATGAAGTTAAACATTGAAGGTATGTCTGTAAATCTTTGAAGGCAAAGATCAAGACATTAGCCTATCTTTGGCATAAGAGCCTGATTAAATGTTTGAGATTTTTCTATCCCAATGATTTGATTCTCCTAATATATGAGTTTATACAAAGAGATAGTGCAAAAAAATTTGATATGTAAATCAGATTTTATTTAAGGTGAAGTACATTATTATAGGAGCTACCCAAGGACTAGTTTACCTTCATGAGAATTACAATTGACACTTGCTTCACAGGAATATCAAATCAAAGAATATTCTTCTATACATGGAATTCAAATCCAAGCATACATATATTGCATTTGATGGAAGTATTGGTGTCTTGGCAAGACTATTTATAAGTTGTCCATGGCTTGTAAAAAAGCAGGATCAGCCTGTTTTATGGAACTAGGTCCATAACCATTCTTTAGTGAGGTTCTTGCTAATTGCTTTAGTTTTAATCCATATGGTAGGGAAAACTATGGTAATTCAAGTTAGGCCCATGGAAACTGCTTTATAACATACTAAAGGCTTGCATACAAATCGCATAATTAAAACTTTTAGCACGTACAAGCCTGAAGGATGGGTGTGGGAAGGTAGTAATGTTTTAATTCTTTAGTTTTTCGATATAGAATACATTTTTTTGAAACTTTTCTAATAAAAACAATTGAATAATAATTCTTAATCAACTTGAAAGCAGTCATACTAACATATCATGGTGCAGAGAAACCAAAGAAAACAGATTCGAAATGGCACTCAAATGAAAATAAAATAGAGATAAAGAGAAAGCAAACACAAAGAACAAACAAATTTATGTGGTTCGACTTATAGCCTATGTCCATGGGCGAAGGAGGAACAAAAATCCACTATGTAGTAGGTAATGGAGAAAAATACCGAGTTGTGCTCTCACAAAAAATCCTATGCCCCAAAATACACCCAATATCTCTCAAGACTCCGCATTTTGCACACGAGAGAAAACCCCCAAAAAATACATGACTCTTCGTATTTGGTTCAGACCTATAAGATGAATATGGGTCAAGTCCATACCGCAGCGGGGGTTGCGGCCCCACACCCCCAATGGTGATTTGTGGTGGGGTACGGGCTTACACATCCACCACAAACCACTATGAAATTGCCTTCGGGTTTTTCTCAAATTAATTCGGAGCGGATTCATGAAGCAGGTCGCTACAAAGAAATCAAGGCACAAACATAACAAATCTCCAGCTTGGCATGAATTCTTTCAAGCATCACGGAATAGTAATCTCCCTTCACCTTATCGAACAAAAGCCCCAATGGGCAAACTCAAATGCTGCAAACAACAATCAAGTCAAAGCAATGGTTGAACTTAGCCATAGGAAGAGGCTTTGTTAACATATCAGTTGGGTTATCTACAGTACCAATCTTCTTCACAATGATATCTCCTTGTTCTACAACATCACGAACAAAATGGTACCTCACATCAATGTGTTTCATCCTCTCATTGTACATTTGATCCATAGTCAGATAAATAGCACTCTGACTATCACAGTAAACAACAGTCACTTTTAAATCCAAATTGAGTTCACCAAACAAACCTCTCAACCAAATAGCTTCTTTAACTGTTTCGGTCACTGCCATATGCTCAGCTTTAGTAGTAGATAAAGCAAGAAAGCAGTTTTAACATCTAATTGTTTTAATTCCAAATTATGCATGTCAACCAAAGCAAGAAAAACACGAATGGAGCTATGTCTAACAATTGGTGAGAAAACATCATTAAAATAAACACCTTGTACCTGATTGTAACCTTTTGCAACCAGTCGTGCCTTATATCTAGCATCCTCTACACCCAGAGTACCTTCTTTTCTTTTGAAAACCCATTTGCATCCAATAATCCTCTTTCCTTTAGGTGGTCTTACCAACTCCTAAGTCTGGTTCTTATATAAGGATTCAATCTCTTCATGCATAACTGTCAACCACTTAGTAGAATTAACAGATGAAATGACTTCTACATAAGTATTGGGTTTTGTAACATCAACATTTTTTTGCAATTGACAATGCATAGGCAACCAGATCAGCATAACCATATCTCTGGGGTGGTCTAATCTCTCTCCTTGTTCTGCCTGTAGCAGTAGAATATTGCTGCTCCTCTTCTTCCTCTTGTACATGTTCTTCTATATAAATAGAAATGGGCACTTGGACTGATGTAAACTGAGGTGAGGAAGCACTTTTAACTTATAACTCCACCTTCTTTCCTGAACCTTGTGTTTTCTTTGCATCACAAGAATTTGAAGACTCCTTTCTTGGGTGAAGCATAGAAAATTCATCAAAAGTAACATCTCTGCTAATTATGAACTTTGGTGATTTAGGGTCAGGACACCACAATCTATATCCCTTCACACCTGAAGCATAACCAAGAAATATGCATTTCTTGGCCCTAGGCTCAAACTTGCCTTCATTAACATGTGCATATGCTAGACAACTAAATATTTTCAAATTTAAATAATTAGGAGGGTTGCCAGACCATACCTCTTTTGGAGTTTTACATTCAATGGCTGTAGATGGAGATCAATTTACTAGGTGACAAGCCATATTAACTGCTTTTGCCCAAAAATCCTTTGAGAGACAAGCATTTGACAACATGCACCTTGCTCTCTCTAGTAGAGTTCTGTTCATACGTTCTGCAACTCCATTCTGCTATAGTGTTTTAACAACAGTACGATGCCTTACAATGCCTTCATTTTTGCATAACTTATTAAACTCATTTTCACAAAACTCTAAACCATTATCTGTTCTCAATCGCTTGACCTATTTTCCTATTTGCTTTTCAAACAAAGTTTTCCACTGTTTAAAAGTCACAAATATATCATTCTTATGCTTCAAAAAATAAACCCATACCTTCCTGGAGTAGTCATCGATGATGGTAAGAAGATATCGAACACCACCTTTTGATGGAATTTGTGAAGGTCCCAAAAGATCTGAGTGAACATAATCCAAAGTTCCCTTTGTCCTGTGAATAGTTGTATTGAAACTGGTTCTTTTCTATTTTCCAAAAATACAATGTTCATAGAAGTCAAGATTTCTTGTACTTTGGCCACAAAGAAGGCCTCTCCTACTTAACATAATAAGTCTCCTTTCACTCATATGTCTAAGCCTCATGTTTCATAACTTTGTGGTGTCAAACTCAGATAAAATGATGTATAAATTGCAACTGAACCTGTAATAGTAGTACCCTGTAGCACATATAGACTTCCTATCCTCATTCCTTTCATCACAACAAGAGCACCCTTACTAATTTTCAAAACTCCACCTTCAGTTTAATATTTACAACCTTCAGCATGTAGAGTGCCAAGATAGATGAGATTTTTCTTTGAGTCTGGTACATGTTGTTCATTTGTTAATGTTCTCACAACATCATCATGCATTCTAATTCGAATTGTTCATTTTCCCATAGTTTTACAAGAGACATTATTACCCATCAATACAACTCCACCATTAATAGATTCGTAGGTGGAGAACCAATCCCTATTGGAACACATATGGTAGGAACAACCCGAATCCAGAATCCATCATCCTTGGATCTAGTTCTATCATCTGTCACTAAGAAAACAACCACATTCTCATCCTTAGCCACACTAGCCTCTACAGAGTTATTCTTTTTCTTTTCCTCATTCTTATTTTTATTTTCCAACTTATAATATTCTGGTCCTCAGCCACACAACTTCGAGGCTGTTGTGACTAGTTGTTGAGACTTGATCCTAACTCGACCACAAATTAATGAGTTAAATAAAATTTAGGGTAAATTATAGATTAGTACACTATACTTTTGGGGTGGTGGGAATTACCCTTCTCAACTTTCAAATTCCGAGAAAGATCCCCTCTATTTGTAATCTCATCAATTAATTGAAAAAGATTCTCATCATAAGACTATTTAGATATTTTTAAATCCCCAAAGTAGCCTTTATTCATGGATTTTCTAAAATAAGCGTTGGTGTTCAGTTTAGCGTTTTTTTTTTAATTTCCATTTCTTATTGGTAGTTGATATTAATTCCATGTTGTGTTTGTTGCAATTCAAGGTTTTTATAGAATTTTCTTGGGTGTTTGGTTATGATTTCCATTTTATAGACGTTTCGGAAATGGGTATTTTGGTAAGTTAACTTCTTTGTCACTCAACTTAACGAAGAGGGGGTCTTTGTTGGAATTTGAATGTCTAGGGGGGTTTGTGGAATTTGTTTATATTATATTGTATAATCAATTAAATTTCCTGTTTAACCTTCTTATTCTGATTCTGATGATGCATTTGGACTTATGTTTTTCTTTCTTTTAAGCATTGTAACAAAATAAAAGAACTACAAACTATTATCAACAAGAAGAAATAGAGTTGTTCAACAAGGCAATCACATATAGGGGCTATATTGGTGTTATAAGTACACATGCAAAGTCTTTGTGCTTATAGCTGTCAAATAAATGGAGACTATTGTAGTGTCCATTTGCATAAAGAGACTTTGACTAAATCCAAACAGATATATAAGTTTGTTTGTATCCCATTAATGCACTAATTATTGAATGTTTGAACAGATAAAAATAGAAGAATATTCAGCTTTTTCGGCTGCTTGAAAAGCATGATTGCTCCACAGACAAATATGGTGTTAGAAATTTATTCAACCTGTGAGTATCATCTATTATTGATTAGCTTCTTTTTACCCATTTTCTTTTTCCCTCTTTACAATTTTAAAAGTTCCAAATCCTCATTGTTTTTCTAGCCTCTGCATAAAATTTGTGTTGTTGTTTCTTCTTTTGTTGTACAAATTTGACTACTCCTAATATTTGTATATCTTTACAAATATCTTTTACTTGGATCTCAGTTTTAGAATTTTCCCCAATTAGGCATTTCAAATTTACCTTTAAACCAAAAATATTCATTCAGGTGAGGTGCAAATTTTCTCTTATACATCTGAAGAATCACGTAGGGATCATCATTTCCTGTAATAGTCAAATCTCTAGTTGAGAAGCATGAGACATGCATGGGTTCAAGCCTCAGAGTGGCCACTATGTGAAAAAATTTCCAAAGATTAGGGTTTATATCCTCTCCTTCCAAAGACATTGGATAACCAACTTGGACCAATATTGGGTTAAGGAATCATATGATAGTAGCAACAATTATTGTTTTATTGCACACTTTCTTTCTATTCATATTTTCTTGTTGTGTTTCTTGATATCCTGGTCAGTCCTATTAAAACTTGTAGATCTTCTGAGGGCAATTGTTTTTTCTTTGCTCTTTGTGTCTCTTTTATTGTGTAGCAGGATCAATTGTTGATTCTTGGTACATGGCACATGTAGAGAGAGCAACCAAGTTGTAGATATTCTTGCAACTTTGTTGTGACAACAAGGAAAATTGTTTTTTCTAATTTGTAATCAATGCATGACCGACCTCATGAGGTATGTATTTCTGTAAAAGAAGATTTTCATTTGGATGGCCTAAAATTAGGCATCCTTGGTTAATGTTTTGTAAAATGGAAATTTGAACTAAAACTTGCTTCTTTTTCTTCTGCTTTGGTTGCCCACTGTTAAGAAAAACTAAAAGGTCTATGTTTATGTTCCCCTCTCAAATAGGGGTCTGTATGAAGCCTTTTCTAGTTGGAAGATGGGTAGGGGAGGTTCAAGTCACCTAGAAATTTGGTTGCAAACTTGCTGGTAGAAATTTGGATCTGCTTGAGTTCTTTTATAACCTAGCCTTTTAGTTGTAAAAAACCATATGAGATGCACTATGTTTTATGGTAGAAGTTTAGTTATTTGCTTATGTAGGACTTCATGCACACAATTTGTCCATACCTTATATTCATTAACTAAATTCTTACTATATATTCAAAATTAACATACAATATTATCTACAAACTCACCTCAATTAAGCCTTATCCGAACCGTATATATGGGGTTGGCTCCATAAATCCTCTTAAGCCATTTCACTTTCTTTATTGTCATAAATCCTATTAACCCAACAAGATTTGATCATGGAAATAGATGAGAAAGGTAGAGTATGCTATTGGGTAATTTTTAGCAGAGTTCACATAATTAAGCTGGGTAGTAGTGAAAACAGTGCTATAATGAAGTTAAACATTGAAGGTATGTCTGTAAATCTTTGAAGGCAAAGATCAAGACATTAGCCTATCTTTGGCATAAGAGCCTGATTAAATGTTTGAGATTTTTCTGTCCCAAAGATTTGATTCTCCTAATATATGAGTTTATACAAAGAGATAGTTCAAAAAAAATTGATATGTAAATTAGATTTTATTTAAGGTGGAGAACATTGCTATAGGAACTACCCAAGGGCTAGTTTACCCTCATGAGAATTACAATTGACACTTGCTTCACAGGAATAACAAATCAAAGAATATTCTTCTATACATGGAATTCGAATCCAAGCATACATATATTGCATTTGATAGAACTATAGGTGTTTTGGCGAGACTATTTATAAGTTGCCCATGGCTTGTAATAAAGCATGATCAGCTTGTTTTATGGAATTAGGTCCATAACCATTCTATAGTGATAAAATATGTTTGTTGCTTGATCAATTTGCTTAAATTAAAGTGGATTATTTTTAGACGATTTTTAATATGACTTATTTATACAATTCCTTAAGAGTGAAGTTCTTGCTAATTGCTTTAGTTTTAATCCATTTGATAGGGAAAACTATGGTAATTCAAGTTAGGCCCATGGAAACTGCTTTATAACATACTAAAGGCTTGCATACAAATCACATAATGAAAACTTTTAGCACGTACAAGCCTGAAGGATGGGTGTGGGAAGGTAGTAATGTTTCAATTCTTTAGTTTTACGGTATAGAATACATTTTTGTGAAACTTTTCTAATATTAAAAACAACTGAATAAGAATTCTTAATCAACTTGAAAGCAGTCATACTAACATATCATGGTGTAGAGAAACCCAAGAAAGCAGATTTGAGGTTGTTGTGACTAGTTGTTGAGACTTGATCCTAACTCGGCCACAAATTAATGAGTTAAATAAAATTTAGGGTAAATTATAGATTAGTACACTATACTTTTGGGGTGGTAGGAATTACCCTTCTCAACTTTCAAATTTCGAGAAAGATCCCCTCTATTTGTAATCTCATCAATTAAATGACAAGGATTCTCATCATAAGACTATTTAGATATTTTTAAATCTCCAAAGTACCCTTTGTTCATGGATTTTCTAAAATAAGTGTTGGTGTTCAGTTTAGCATTTTTTTTTTCAAATTTCCCTTCCTTATTGGTTTAGTTGATATTAATTGCATGTTGTGTTTGTTGCTATTCTAGGTTTTTATAAAATTTTCTTGGGTTTTTTGTTATATTTTCCATTTTATAGAAGTTTCAGAAATGGTATTTTGGTAAGTTAACTTCTTTGTCACTCAACTTAATGAAGAGGGGTCCCTTGTTGGAATTTGAATGTTTAGGGGGGTTTGTGAAATTTGTTTATATTATATTGTATAATCAACTAGATTTTCTGTTTAGCCTTCTTATTCTGATTTTGATGATGCATTTGGACTTATGTTTTTCTTTCTTTTAAGCATTGTAACAAAATAAAAGGACTACAAACTATTATTAACAAGAAGAAATAGAGTTGTTCAACAAGGCAATCACATATAGGGGCCTATGTTGGTGTCATAAATACACATAAAAAGTCTTTGTGCTTGTAGCTGTCGATTAAATGAGAGACTATTGTAGTGTCTATTTGCATAAAGAGACTTTGACTAAATCCAAACAGATATATAAGTTTGTTTATATCCAATTAATGCACTAATTTATGAATGTTTGAACAGATAAAAATAGAAGAATATTCAGCTTTTTCGACTGCTTGAAAAGCATGATTGCGCCATAGGCAAATATGGTGTTAGAAATTTATTCAACTTGTGAGTATCATCTAATTTTATTGATTAGCTTCTTTTTACCCATTTTCATTTTCCCTCTTTATAATTTTAAAAGTTCCAAATCCTCATTGTTTTTCTAGCCTCTGCATAAAAGTTTGTGTTGTTGTACAAATTTGACTATTCCTAATATTTGTATATCTTTACAAATATCTTTTACTTGGATCTCAGTTTTAGAATTTTCCTTAATTAGGCATTTCAAATTTATGTTTAAACCAAAAATATTCATTCAGGTGAGATGCAAATTTTCTCTTGTACATCTGAAGAATCATGTAGGGATCATCATTTCCTGTAATAGTCAAATCTAAAGTTGAGAAGCATGAGACATGCATGGTTCAAGCCTAAGAGTGGCCACTTTGTGAAAAAATTTCCAAAGATTATGGTTTATATCCTCTCCTTTCAAATACATTGGATAACCAACTTGAACCAATATTGGGTTAAGGAATCATATGATAGTAGCAATAATTATTGTTTTATTGCACACTTTCTTTCTATTCATATTTTCTTGTTGTGTTTTTGATATCATGGTCAGTCCTATTGAAACTTGCAGATTTTCTGAGGGCCACTTAGAATTTGGAAGTCATCAAGTAACTTTACAAGTTTGAGCTGCAAATGAGATGGAACCACAACAAGTACGTTGCACAAGCACATAATAATGGCATATTCAAGATTTTAGTATAGTTAAATTTGTGACATCTATGAACAACCAATAGAGTTATTCTTTGCTCTTTGTGTCTCTTTTATTGTGTAGCATGACCAATTTATGATTCTTGGCACATGGCACATGTAGAGTGAGCAACCAAGTTGTGGATATTCTTCCAACTTTGATGTGACAACAAGGAAAATTGTTTTTTCTTATTTGTAATCAATGCATGACCGACCTCATGAGGTATGTATTGCAGTAAAAGAAGATTTTCATCTGGATGGCCTAAAATTAGGCATTCTTGGTTAAATCAAAATGTTTTGTAAAATGGAAGTTTGAACTATAACTTGTATATTTTTCTTCTGCTTTGGTTGCCCCACTGTTAAGAGGTAACTAAAAGGTCTATGTTTATGTTCCCCTCTCAAATAGGGGTTTTTATGAAGCCTTCTCTAGTTGACTTTGGCTCTTGGTTGGAAGATGTGTAGGGGAGGTTCAAGTCACCTACAAATTTGGTTGCAAACTTGCTGGTAGAAATTTGGATCTGCTTGAGTCCTTTTATAACCTAGCCTTTTAGCTGTAAAAGACCATTTGAGATGCACTATGTTTTATTGTAGAAGTTTAGTTATTTGCTTATGTAGGACTTCATAGACACAATTTGTCCATACCTTATATTCATTAGCTAAGTTCTTACTATATATTCAAAAGTAACATACAATATTATCTACAAACTCAACTCAACTAAGCCTTAACCCAACCATATATATGGGGTTGGCTCCATAAATCCTCTTAGGCCATTTCACATTTCACTTTATTTATTGTCATAAATCCTATTAACCTAACAAGATTTTATCAGGGAATAGATGAGAATTGTATAATATGCTATTGGGTAATTTTTAGCAGAGTTCACATAATTAAGCTGGGTAGTAGTGAATTCAGTGCTATAATGAAGTTAAACATTGAAAGTATGTCTGTAAATCTTCGAAGGTAAAGATCAAGACATTAGCATATCTTAGGCATAAGAGCTTGATGTAATGTTTGAGATTTATCTGTTTCAAAGATTTGATTCTCTTAATATATGAGTTAATACAAAGAGATAGTTCAAAAAAAATTGATATGTAAATCAGAATTTATTTAAGGTGGAATACATTGCTATAGGAGCTACCAAGGACTAGTTTACCTTCATGAGAATTACAATTGACACTTGCTTCACAGGAATATCAAATCAAAGAATATTCTTCTATACATGGAATTCGAATCCAAGTTTACATATATTGCATTTGATAGAACTATTGGAGTCTTGGTGAGACTGTTTATAAGTTGTCCATGGCTTGTAATAATGCAGGATCGACCTATTTTATGGAGCTAGGTTCATAACCATTCTTTAGTGATAGAATATGTTTATTGCTTGATTAATTTGCTCAAATTAAAGTGGATTATTTTTAGACGATTGTTAATTTGACTTAATTATAGAATTCCTTGAGAGTGAGGTTTTTGCTAATTTCTTTAGTTTTAATCCATTTGATAGGGAGAACTTAGGAAATTCAAGTTAAGCCCATGGAAACTGCTTTATAACATACTAAAGACTTGTATACAAATCGCATATTGAAACCTTTTAGCACGTACAAGCCTGAAGGATGGCTGTGGCCGTGTGGGAAGGTAGTAATGTTTCAATTCTTTAGTTGTTCGGTATAGCATTGATTTCTCCTATTTAATTATACCTCTTTACTGAAATTATTTTGTAAGATTACTTTGATCTCTTATTTATTTATACTCTTTGATGACACTTTTGTGAAGCTTTTCTAATATTAAATACATCTGAATAAGAATTCTTAATCAACTTGAAACCAGTCATACTAACATATCATGGTACAGAGAAACCCAAGAAAACATAATTGAAATGGCAATCAAATGAAAATAAAATAGAGATAAAGAGAAAGTAAACACAAAGAATAAACAAATTTACGTGGTTCGGCTTATAGCCTACTTCCACGAGCGAAAGAGGAATAGAAATCCATTACGTAGTAGGTAATGGAGAAGAAAAACAGAGTTGTGCTCTCACAGAAAACCCTAAGCCCCAAAGTACACCCAATATCTCTCAAGACTCCGCCTTCTGTACACAAGAGAGAAAACCCCCAAAAAATACATGAATCTTCGTATTTGATTCAGACCTATAAGATGAATATGGGCCAGGTCCATACCATCATGGGGGCTCTGCACCCACACCCCCAATGGTGATTTGTGGTGGGCTACGGGCTTACGCATCCACCACAAACCACTATGAAATTGCCTTTGGGTTTTTCTCAAATTAATTTGGAGTGGATTCACGAAGCGGGTCACCACAAAGAATTCAAGGCACAAAAATCTCCACCTTGTCTTGAATTCTCTCAAGCATCACAGAATATTAATCTCCTTCCACCTTCTCCAACAAAAGCCCCAATGGGCAAACTCAAATGCTACAAACACCAATCAAGTCTAAGTAATGCTTGAACTTAGCCATAGGAAGAGGCTTTGTTAACATATCAGCTGGGTTATTTGTGGTACTAATTTTCTTCACAATGATATTCCTTGTTCTAAAACATCACGAACAAAATGGTACCTCACATCAATGTGTGTCATCCTTCATGGTACATTTGATCCTTAGTCAGATGAATAGCACTCTGGCTATCACAACAAACAACAATCACCTTTGAATCCAAATTGAGTTCACCAAACAAACCTCTCAACCAAATAGCTTCTTTAACTGTTTCGGTCACTGCCATATACTCAACTTCTATAGTAGATAAAGCAACTGTAGATTATAAAGTAGCTTTTCAACTAACAGCACAACCACCAATAGAAAATACATAACCTATGAGTGATCTTCTCCTATCAAGATCACAAGCATAATTTGAATCAACATAACTCATCAAACTGTCACTACTCCTCCCAAACTCCAAACAAGTATCTGATGTACCTTTCAAGTATCCGAGAATCCAGTTCACTGCCTGCCAATGTGTCTTGTTAGGACATGACATATATCTGCTCACCATACAAATTGCATGTGAAATGTCAGGTCGTGTGCAAATCATGGCATAAATAATACTTCCAACTGCATTGGAGTAGGGGACATGTGACATATATTTTTCTTCTTCATCTGTCTGTGGTGACAAGTTTGCTGAAAGTCTGAAGTGGGCTGCAATAGGAGTACTTACTGGTTTAGCATCTTTCATGCCAAAGCGCTCTAAGATCTTTTCAACATGCTTCTATTGTGTCAAATACAGTTTTCCTACTTTTCGGTCCCTCTGAATCTCCATGCCAAGAATTTCCTTTGCTGCACCCAAATCTTTCATTTCAAATTTACCACTCAACTGTGTTTTTAATCTCTTTATCTCAAATATTTCTCTTACTGCAATAAGCATATCATCAACATAAAGTAGCAAGTAAACAAAAGAATCATCTGCAAGAATTTGATTGGGACGATGTTCAGCAACGTCGTAATTCTTGGCATTATGGTGTTTTGGGAACAAATTGTCCTATCCCTATGGATTATAACTGGACTTACCAGTTTCACGTTAAGGATTAGATTGGGAGTTTTTTCTAATTCCCTTCGCTCAATTTCCAGAGAGCCGTCGGTGGTTATGGAGGCTTTATTATAAACGGTCATTGTTATAGTTCTGATCTTTCCGTCGTGATCTTTTCGATGCCTTTTGGGACCCTAGATGGAGATTACACTATTCTGCTTGATGACTGGTACAATTGAAACCATATGGCTGTGATCTTTCGATCTTACTGTGTTGCTTGGCAGGGATCGGCGCATCTGGGTGCATAGAGATTTTATCTTCGAACCTAAGGCTTGTACAACTGAAGCTCTTCAACAATAGTTTTTTTCCTGGACTCTATCTTTGGATTTAGGCTGGAATTCAAATCTCGAAGATTTCAATGTTTCCAGTAACAGTCTCGTAGGAAAGCTGCCCCCATACCTGTGCTACGGTGGGAAGTTTCAACAATCGGTTTTCTAGAGAACTCCCGGAACTAATATAGTGACTGCAAAAGTCTCACGTACGTGAGGATCTTCAATAACGAACCGAAAAAACAATCCTCCAACCCATTGCAAAGACTTCTGCAATGAGTGGAGTTTCTGAATTTGAAAGGTTAGGGTTTTGATGAACCAGCATCTCTTTCCCTTTTTTCTGTTTTACTTTGAAAATTTGAAGAAGTCATTGACGAAAGTGATGAGATACAGACGGTGACAGTGGTGGCGATGGCAGAGGAAAAATAGGGAGTGGAATGGTTGCAGAGTAGTTCACTATAGCTACAGCCGGGGAGAGGGTAATAAAGAAATAGGGAGAGAGACAAAGGGCAAAATTGAGTTTTGAAAAAAAAGTATACATCATGCAGTGTCACGTGTGTGAATTTCGATGAAACATTAACAGATATTAACGACAGGGGTAGAACTAAGCAATTGTCAAAAACTTAAAAGTACCACAAAACAATAGCTAAATAGTAAGAGTACCACGTATCAATTTGCTAAACAGTACAGATAATTTAAGAGATTTACTCTTTATATTATATAGAACCATCTACTAACATGCGCATTATAAGATACGTTAAGCTTCTACAACTGTCGAAATCTCAACAAAAAATTCGGTAAGGCGCTCATGGCTCACATTAGCTTTTGCTGATAACAGGAATGCCTTCAACATCTGAAAAAGGAAGTTTTTTTCATCCCAAAGACAGCATAAGGATGAAGAGACTCCAGCAATGAAGATTTGAGACTGACAGGTGGCATGAGTAAGCCATGCTGTCCTTAGCTTGTTTCAGGTGGCAAGAGTAGGCCATTCGTTTGGTTTGTTTTGCATTTGTTAATTGTTATTAACTAGCAAGTAAACCGATGCATGGAGTTAAAAAGAAGGATAAATTATAAGGACCCCCTGTACTATTAGGTCAGTGGCAATTACTTCCCTAGATTTTCATTTGCAATAATGAACATGATCTTTTACTTTGCTCTAAATACCTCCCTCCATTCCACAATTAACTATAAAAAAGATTTTAAGTCAAACGTTTAAATTTTTTTAAATCCCCAAACTACTATTTTCTCATTTATTTGAACAATTTTACGATTCATTTAGTTTTCTAAATATAATATGGAAGTCTCTTGGTTGCTCCAATAGATCTTTGTAAAATTTTGCCTGGATTCAGTGTTTAGATGAAATGATAAAGGTTTCTTTCTATAAATATAAATTTAATGTTCAATTTGGTTTTTCTTGATTTATTGGAGAAAGGAGTGGAAAAAATTATATTTTAAAATGAAGAAAGATATTCATGTTAGTGGAATAAAACAAGAATTTAAAGAAACTTGTTTTTCTATGCCAATAAAATGGCTCTTGTTGTTTTAGTTGGTTTCTTTTGAAGGAAAAGAGTTTTTTTTGGGTTAATTGGGGTTTAATAGAAAAAGGCAGGGAAATTAATAAGAAAAGTTCATGTGGATATTTTGGTAATTTAATACATTTATCATCTAACATAACAATTAGCTGGTATTTGTTGCAAAGTAAAAGTTTAGGAGGTAATTGTCACCAACCCCATAGTATAAGGGGGTCTTTCTAATTTACCCTTAAAAAGATGTAGTAGTACAAATATAGATGTATACAGTGCAAATACAAGGTTTAGAAATATTGTACACAAGGCTTTGCATTGTACACATTTTTATATGTACTCTTTTCAAATTGAGCCTTAAGTTTTGGCACTAAGGAATAGCCATGATCCAAAAGAATACTAAGGAATAGGCACTCATTGATCATAGTATTCAGTTTCCATGGCTGATCCACCTACTTCCTTAAATGGTCAATGACTAACTTTGAATATCCCTTGATGAAGATTGGTTGATTCCTAGAAGTTGAGTGCAATATTATGGGCTTCCCATGCAACCCACACTTTAGCAAGATTGATTGTAGTACTCTCTAAAGCACATACTTTCAAGTCAAGGAGCTAACCATGATGATTTCTAGCAATACAAGCAATGGTGCAAAATTCATTAGAATCACAAGAAGATTTGGCCCTGAACCTGACCCAAATACATTAAATTTATACTCCATCTTTATTATAGAGAACCAAAATGTATTAAGAGACATTTAAGAGGAAAGAGAGAGATATTTATAATTATTAGAAATAATAAAGATATAAAAGGTTGTTATTAGAGTAGTAATGGATTTGATTATTAGACAATGTATGCACTTAGCTCCAATCAGAAAGATGTAGATAAACATTTATTTGTAAATGGGTAAAGTACATTGTTGTTACGTGTTGATATTGGTATGTTTTTGTGTATTACCCCTTAAACTGGATACTTAAGAGACTCATGTTAGTTTACAATATTCTCATCCATTGGATAGACTTAAGGAGTTTATCCTAACAAGGTTGACACTAGTGTGCTGCCAAGGAGTTAGAGTAGCTTGTCTCAGTTGTTAGAGTTAAACCCCAAGCACAACTAGTGAGTATTTATCAAAAGCATTGATCCCGGACCAATTTTCAATTATGCCCTAGACCTTGGAGATAGATGAGCAAAACTGGAAAATTATATATAACCTCAGGCTTGATTATGGTACTGCAATAGGTGTTGGAGTGAGCTATTTTTTATAATGCCAAACAATTAGATCCATTAAGGGTCAAATACTTGGGTATGTTGGGACAACCTAAGAATCACTCACTCTGATGGAAACCTAAACCGCCAATAGTGGATTTCACTTATGATTGAAATATGGTTTTGCAAAATGAGTGTGGTTGTGTGTGTATGGTATATACTACTATTTTATGAAAAATGTTTGCAAAAGTTTTAATTCCAGGATCCATCTAAGTAGAGAGTGTGGCACTGCACCTTGTAGCCAGAGGAGAGGTCCTTCCCTATCGGGTAGTATTTAAATCAATACAGGTAAAAAATTTAAGTGTAAGAAACCATCACATGACTGATTACTTGATGGGATTTGTCTTATATGAGTACATTATCCTTGGGTCTTTATAGGGTGGTTGAATTCAAAGATCATTTTGGTGTAAATGTTGGGCCCAAAGTGGACCATTGTTGACTGAGTTAGGGGTTCATTGCCCTGAGTAGTGAATTCGGCATCGCCTCTTTCAGATGTTAAGATGAACCCATAAGGGCTTGTTTGAAATCATTGTGGGGTTTCATGCCATACAATATCAAGCCTAAAGTGGCCATGCAATACCTTGGGTCGTTAGCCTTTGAAGTAAATGGGCCTAAGGCCCAAAATTAATAAGATTAATTTTGTTGTCACAAGACAATGTGCTTTAGGTCGAATTTGGATTTGGTATTAGGTATGGAGCACCTATCCTCTTAAGAGGATAAGGCTTATCTCTTAATAAAGTCCAGATCTAAATCAAATTTGGATAATCTCCTAATTAGATTAGGAGAGTGCTTCATAAGGAGATAAAAGAGAAGAGGGCGAATTAGGCTAGGAGTATTGATACTCTTGCTCTTTCTTCTTCTCTCTTGTCTTCCAAGAAATCCTAATTTGACCTAGGCTTTCAAGAACTGATTTTTTTATCATTTTTTCTTCTAGTTTTTGAAAAAAAAAAATGTTGAGGAAGATTAGGCTCACTTACCCCATTCGATTTTAGCAAGTTGGATATCTATTTTAGAAAAAAACAATGTTTCTAAACCAACTTCACTATACACTAAGCCATCTTCAATTGAGGCTAGTTTTAAGACCGATTTGGGTGTGAACTTTCACCTTGGGATTTGTGCTTATAGTATCCATATCAGATATAGTTTCCCCTTTTAATTTGGTTCCAAATCTGGTCCGATTTAGTAAAGGATCGATCCAAAAAACTGCAATTTTTCAAAACACCAGGAAATTAGTTCCCAGAAGGGTTAGAAAATTTTTAAAATTTTGCTCAGTCATCTAACATGGTTTATCCATCCATAAGATGGATTCTAACACTTCCAACATTTATGAAAGAAAATTAACACCTAAAAAGATTTTTAATTTGACTTCATATATCTTTAATAATTGGGAAAATCTATGATGCAGAAAAGATATGATATGGAAAGAGTTTTGACCAATCAAAACCCACCCATGAATTTTGATAAATAATACCTTATCGCTACCATGCTTATGATTCCAATTTATTGGTCAATTGTTTTTCGGATATCATATCTTTTCCATATCATAGTTGAACCCTTAATAATTTAATTTGAAAATAAACAACTACATGCATGTGAAATGAGAGGGAAGGAGGTTCAGGTCCCCTCACCTCCCCTCTTGCCAACCCTATTACATCCAATTGTAAGTTATAGATGTTTAACTTAGCAAATTGAGGACAAATCCATTGATTCTCTTATTCTCTCTTCAGAATATTTAGAGTTAAACTATGTTGTATTCATTGATATTAGTTTTGCATTAAATCTAGATCTCAATTAATCATGTTAAGTACACCTTACTTTTCATTGTTTCACACTTCACAAAGTGTATTCTCAGCCTTAACAATGTATAGTTTGATGTTTAATAAGTCATGAACCTTGCACCATGCAGCAAATGCACCATAGATTTTGTCAAGTATTTGATATTTGATGCAAGGGAGATATAACAAGAGAACAAATATCAACATAGCTTGAAAAGGAGTATGTAATAATTTATTCAATATTGGCATAGTATAAATGAGACAGGGAATTCTTTTAAGCAAAAACTCTATACACTGGGAATCCCGCCATGCATTGGGAACATCTCCCCATGATATGTGAGCAAATATTCCCAACAAGCGATTGGATGCTATTCCAACTCAAAACATTGTATCTTAACTCTTATCTAAACCATTTCCTCTCATCTTTATCTTATCTAAACAATTCAACCACTCAATCTTATTTCATTCCCTAATACACCCCTTTAAACACTTGGGGATCAAAGATCTTCATGTATTTGATAAAAAAGAGAGCGTTGCAATTTCATGATGTATCCAAAATGCTCCAATTCTATTGTGATGTTGACCTGGCCAATGCTCAAAATCTGCTATGATGATGATGTGGCAAGGATCTTGTTTCTCCTACAAAAGGAGAGATTCCATGTTTTGATGATGAATGTTGTTGGTGGCCAACATGGGCTTGACTAAGAATGAGCCAAAATCGGGACCAATAATAGACCTCATGGGGCAACCAAAAATGCCACTATAGGTTGGCTTATTGAACCAATACAAGAATGGGCCACATGGGGCTAATATGAAAATAACCCAATGGCCAATAAAGACCATGGGTGAAATCGAAGATAGGCCAATATGAGCCAAAAATCACCTCAATGGGCTTCCCCTTTCTTTTGTAGTGAAATGGGTCACTGAGCAACAAAGTGCCTTAATAGGCTTAACAAAGATGGGCCACTATGGGCCAAAAACAAACAATGCCTTAATGGACTTCCATTTATGTGTTTTATTAAGCTGAAATGGGTGTCCATGGGCCACATTGTCGTAATAAGCATGGCCTCTATCTCTATAGGCCAAAATTAAGATGCCTCATGCCTCAATGGGATAAATTATAAATGGGCCCAAATGGAAGAAGAGCAGTAGATTACTCAAGCTAATATGTTCAAACCAATTCAATTTGTAGTTGTAGAGAAAAGACAAGCAACAGAAGAAATGAATGGTTGGATGTGGTATATAAGGAAGCAATCAACGAAGCAAGGACCTCTAATAGCAAAACCTGAGTATGGGATGTGCATTAAGATCTGAAGATTATTGGAGAAATGTGGGATTTAGAGCTAGAGCCTTGTTAGGTGAAGTTCGAAGAAGGAACCAGATATAGATGCAACAATGAATCATAGAATAGAAGATAACTGGTAGAAACAAATTAAGTCCGATGGCACAAAATGGTGATCAAAAGTAATCATGGAATGCCATTATAGATCAAACACGAATGTGAGTAGAGCAATTAGTTCACTTCATCCTGCTTGATATGGGTCTCTCTTGTTTCTTGTTTTCATGATTGAATGGGCGTTTGTATTGATTCTAATGAAGTTGATGCCACCTACTAGTGTTGACCTTGAAGGAGAGAGAAGTGGATGGTGGGAAGGATAAGTTCAATGAAGAAAAGAAGGAATGAAGCTCACAGCGGTTGATGGTAAGAATATCCAGAATCCTTCAACCTTAAGGTGTTACATTGTCAATCCCTTGTTGATCTTGACATCTCTCACCTTTCTTAGGATTCAAAAGGAAGGGTGATGCATTGCGTTGATTCTTGAAAACCACCGTAATCATTCGAGCATTGGTGAAACCGAAGTCAAAGAGAAAGTCACAAGCACGAGTGGGGCTGAACGAGTTTTTAGCAATGTTGCTTGCTCTATTGGGAATGATGTTATTGTAGAGGTCATCAAACAATGCATCCCTTTGGGTTTGAATCACTAAACACGATTTGGTGCTTTGTATGTTCGAACTTCATTGGATGGTTGTCAGCCAACAATTTTCATGGGGAGAGAATGTGAGAAACATAAGGACCAAAATAAAACTAAAATCAAGTATAGTTTAAACTTTAAAGGAGGATACCTGATGGGTGGAAAATTCCGGCAACCCAATAAAAGGATGTGAAACAGGATGAAAACGCTGAGCAATGTGGAGTTTATATTTAATGGAAGTTTCTAACCAAATGGATAAATTATTAATTGTTAAAATTTGAATACCCACCTAGGCCTAATCTATTTTGTTTGTATTTGATGCACTCTCCTCCCTTTCATTCTCTCGTTCTGACCCTGCCTCCTCCGCTTTCATCTCTCCCTTGTTCCATTGTCCACCAACGACAATTGCGCAAAGAAAATGTTGCACAAAGAACATGTTAGAACTCTAACATTATCTACATGGACTATCTGTTGGGATATGGGGTCATTGAAACTTGGAGGAGAAGCTCTGATGTGCGTTTGAAGACATTGTCTATAGAACGATATTTGCCCCCACTTAATTTTCATTGAGTTTGTTGTTGGGTTACAGGCAAATCTATTCCCAAGATACAACAGAGCCTTGGGCGAGAATCTACAACCAATAAAGTTGAAGAATCTCCGAAGAAACCTTTTGTGAGACTATAGCATACTGGACCGAGAGAGAGAGTGTGTGAATTTCGAAGTTGTGTGTGAAAAGTCTGATTCAGATTCAAATAGTTTTTGAAGAGTTATGAAGAAAAGGTAGGTGCTGGTTCAGAGAAAGACACCTTGAACAGTTGTGAATGTATAAAAGGTAGTTAATAGTTAATGTCTATTAATTTTGAATTGTGTCTCTTGATCACCCCCGATCAAATTGTGACGGTTGATCACATCAACAGTTAGCATCACACCAAAAGGCCAAAGCTGCCCTTCGTGAGCCACACACGCACAGTATGAGCAAAGTGCACCTCTAAAGCACTCACATTGCGCCGCACACACGTGCGCGCACATTGTGTGGTAGCAAGCCTCCATACTCTCTTCTACTATATCTAAGGAAAGTAAATTAGATCCTATTAAAAAACTCAAAACAAAACTTGTAATTTTCTAATGTGGGACAAGTTCAAAACTGGTTTTTGTAAGAGAAGAGTTGTTTTCTAAAACAAGTGTGCAGGTGTAATTTCTTATGTAATTGACCAATCAAACCCATTGGATTTATTCTTATTAGAGATTAAAATCCAATACTCCCCCCCCCCCTTTTGTTGTTTCCTCTTCTTCCCTATTCCTTCGAATTGACAACTCAAAACTCTAGTCGAGCCATCTCTGCAACCATCGATGTTGTTGCAACCATCAGTCATTGAACACTCTTAAATCACAACACCAAGATAAAGTTAGAACCATAACGTCCACTTTTTAACCCTAACTATCAAATGGATGATAAAATATAGGGAGAATTTCTTAAACTACACTTATGGTATAGCTAATTGACTAACTCACCCTTACCTAAGATCATTATCTTTGCTAAATGGGATGACCATTTTGTTATTTTGAATCTTTATAGAGGTGGACTTGGTTGTGTCACTGCATGCCTCGATTTAAGACATCCGATGACAAACAATGCAAACCAAGGTATCCCAAAATATTTATGCTGTAATTTCAACAAAAAAGTGGATCTCAAATAAGAGATGGTTGTCTAGCTTATGATTCATTGAGCTTACTTGAGGTAGCAAAAAAGTTGGGGGTTTTTCTACACAATTGAACTGTGAGTTCTACCACAGTTGAATTTTACTACATGGGATTTGAGAGTAGGATTTCAATTCAATTTGTTTACAACCCTAAATGTTTCATTCCCACTATCTTTGGCAGCAAATAACTAAAATTGCCCCTAAGTATATTTATGGGACTAAAAAGCCTAGATTTGCACTGAGCCACAACCATGTTTCTTTCTACTAGAAAATCCTGTAAATTGAAAACAATAGCTAGATAGAAGGCTAGGTAGTTGTAAGAAATACATAAAACAAGAAACCACAATCCATGTTTGGTTTGATAGAAAATAAGAGAAATGGTAACAATAAATATAAAAAATTTCTGTTACCATTTATAATGATAGAAAATATTCATTGGATTGGAATGGACCTGGTCCATTTGTAATGGATTCGCATTGGATTGGATCAAATCTAGTCCAACTAGCACCCCTAGGTCATAGTGATTTTGGGAATGCTACTAGTGATTTTGACATGATCATTGCTTCCATTTGGTTTCTTATTTTTATTAGTTAAATTAATTGACTTTTATTTTGTTGCTTAAAGGTGATTGGTGGATGAGGTATGGTTGTAGTATTCCACTTCTTAAAAAAATTGCAGTACGGATTCTTAGCCAAACTTATAGTTCATTTGGATGTCTACGTGATTGGAGAATTTTTGAACAGATACATAAAAAGAGAAGGAATGGGTTAGAACACCAAATGCTCAATGACCTAGTATATATTCACTATAACCTTTATTTGAAGGATTAGTATGCATTTTATTGTTCATTTTATTATTCATTTAATCCAGTTAATTATTAGTTTGTTGGTTAACTAAACACTAGTTACTAGCCCATTGCTTATGTTGTTACATGCTTTATATGATTACTTGTGACTAAGTTGTAGGAAGAAAGTTCAGATCTATGACCCTATTGAGGTTGAATGCATTGAAATTACAGAAGATTGGATAGTATATGATAATGAGGAACCTCTATTATTTGATTCTGCTGACTTAGAAAATATGTTTGAGGGAGAATGAATCAGTACTCTTCTTTGGAATTTGGAATTATACTATTATAGTTTTATTTTGGTTATGTGTTTGACACTTCCACTTGTGTGGTCTTATAGCAGCCATTGAGCATTTTTGAGAATGAATCTCAATGTCCCAACTCCCAACTTCCACCTTGAAGGTATGAATTCGTTGCTCCACAACAGATGCCCAATTTTTCTACACTTTTCTACTTTTTCTTTCCTACATTTTTTGTCATTTCTATTGTTAATAAAAAAATAGTTCTTCTCATTTCTTGCACCTATTTTGTTTAATGTGATGAACAAATAAGATTAGAGAGATGCCAGATAGCTTACAATTTCCTGCTTTTTTAACTATTTTTGAAGTGATGCATTCCAATAGATCGCAAATTTCTGCATTTTTAGCCATTTACATTTTTAACAATAATACCTCTTATTTGTTGCACTTGATTTATTTAATGTGATGAATAGATAAGATTAGAGAGATGCTTCGCTTTATGTGATTTTCCACATTTCTTTTACTTGTTGGCCATGCCCTTCATTAATAACAATAGTTCTTATATTGTTTTTTTATCTGCAAATTTGAGACATTAGAGCTATGCCTAATTGTTTTTTAGAAGATTTTCTGTAATTTTTTTCTGAAAATATATAGTTGGGATAATACTTAGATGATGATGATGACAACACATTTTCTTTTGGTATTCGTTGAGATTAATGCCGAAATAAAGTGGGTATTTTTTGTTACTTAGATCTCAGTCCGAGAACAGGAAAATCAACCATCATCTGAGGAATCCATAATTGAATGGAAATTCTAAGCAACTTTGAAGCAAATGTGATATAAAATATTGTTTTAGTTCTCTAATATTTTTTCATTTATCTTTTCTAATCAATCCTACAACAACATACAGGACCTTTGACTTAAATTTCTTTATCCATTTCAAATATGAAATCACTTGAATGTAAATTTCCATGTTTTTGAATTTGATCATACAATATAACTGTTTGGCAGTCTTTCCAGCCAACCACGAATATAATTTGATACAATGTAAATTTCTATTTCAAATATAATTTGTATTCGCTTTCCAGCCAACCACGAATAAATTCTAAGAAGGTAATATATACAATAATGTTTCTTAAATTGTTTTTATGTTTCTGCCCACAAATATTGATTTCTTCACATTGAGAAGTGAGAAAAGTTTGTCTTCATTTTTCATTCTTATTTGGTGGTGAAGAATGGAGCTTGATGTCTCACCCAAGATGTCAAAGAAACTCTACAACGGTGATGGTGGGTTGGTTGTACTATGCATGGTTGCCTTTTGATCTTCCCATTGCTCTGAGAGGTCCACATAGGTGCAGCAAAGTTTGTGTTTGAGAAGAATGGTCTTGTTGTTGTTATTCTTATTCTTCCAAGGTTAATTGTTTATGTTCAGGGATTGGAAGGGCTGTTGTTCTTCTTCCTGAAGCAGAGAAGGAGAAGAAAAGGAGAAGATGATCTTGATAAAAAAAGGTGATGCACTGGTACTTCGCTCCCTTTCGGTGTTGTTAACTAGTGGTACAATGCAGAGGACATTGGTGTCAACGGTATTTAAAAATCCAATTTCAAATTTGAGATTTAACATAATCAAATCGAATTCGGATATGACCCAATTCAATTCGATAGATATTAGAATTCAACCGGTTATTTAATTCTTATATATAATATATAAAATATTTAAATATTTTATATAAGGTATTATTCTTTTTATTAATTACCTATATTAATTAATCGATCATATTTGAATTTGAATTCGAATATTCAAATATTTAATCGAATTTGAATATTAATTTTCAATATCTGTTAAATATCAAATCGAATTCGGATATTGCTTGATTCGATTCAAATTCAACCCCTTTAACCTGTGGATGTTGAAGTCAAGAATAATGAACTAAGTTGTAATGAACACCAAAAAACTTGCCTTTGTTGGAGAGGTTGGACTTGGTGCTGATTGTGTCCAATTGGATGGGACTTGGGAGTTCCATGTGTTCCCTTGTTTCTCTTGTGACTGCATTTCGGGTCACCTATGTCGTCTAGGGGTGTGGCTAGGTTCAAGTTATTGGAGTTGATGGTCGCCAGGTCCTTGAAACAACTGCCAAAGCCTGTAATTTATTTATTGTTCCTGGGTTCTTTGCTGTCTTGAAGATTGTTAACTCATATATTATGGAGTGGTTCTCTATCATCATCACTCCAAAGTTGGGAATTTAATAGTCTGATTTCCTAATTTGTAACTTAGTCCTGGTTACAATCTGATTCATCTTGGCTCTCCAGTCTCCAATGCAAATTGAAACAAATACTTTTCTTTTGAGGAATTGGGAAGGGGGTTGTTGATGAGATCTCAATACATGGCAAATCCAAAGAATCAAACTATCATACGAGCTTAGTTGATATCTTTAGAGTCATCTAGATTATGTGATGGTGAGAGTGACCAATTTGTAAGAAATTTGGAATTTTTGATATATTATTAATAAGATTGCAAACTTAAAAGTGAATATGGAAAAGAGTTATATTGCGGGGATTAATATGGAGGATAGGGAAGTAGATTCCTTTGCAGAAATTTTGGGATGTATTAGATCCTCATGGCTGATCAACCCTATTGTGGAAAGGGTAATTAAAAAGTTTTCTGTATGAAAAAGGAATTATATCTTAATGGGTTTGAGCAGGGTTGAGCTCAACCTAACTTATCAACTTGTGAATAATCTATTTGAAGAAAAATGGGTTGGTTGAACCTAAACCCGCCTTTTCCTGTGGGCTTTCAGAGCGGCCCACATTTTAGCATCAATGATTATTATACAACCAATAGAGCCCATTTTGGCCATTAAAACTTCAGAATTTCTTAAAATGCAACCAAAAGCGCAATTTCCATTTTCTTTTGCCGAGGCATTTATTACTTTAAAGAGAGGCCATTTATTACTTTAAATGATTATTTGTACTATCTTACTTTAAATGTTTTTTGCTTTTTTATTTGGTTTGGTATTACTTTAAATAGTTTTTGTTTTCTACCTCAGATTAACACCCATAAAAGCATGCCACATTAGCATTTCATTTCAAGAAATACTGGGGTGTTAGGAGAAATCAAAATTTGATGTTTTCTCAAATGCTTCATGCACAAAAATTAAAGCATTTCAATTTCTTAGTGTTTATTTGATAAATGGTGAAACCAAACAATGGTTTCATATGCAATAAACACTAGAAACTTAAATGCTTTGATTTTTGTGCATGGGGTATTTGGAGAAACATCATATTTTCATTTCCCCTAATGCCCCTTCATTTCTTAAAACAAAATGTTGATGCAACATGTTTTTATGAGTGTTAATATGAGGTGGAAAGCAAAAAAAACATTTAAAGTAATGCCTAACCAAACAAAAAAAAATCAAAAAAAAGTTTAAAGTGAAAAACATATTAAGTAAGATGGTATAAATAAACGTTTAAAGTAATAAATGACCTCTCTATAAATGCCAAAGGAACCAAACATATACTAAATCTCTCTCAAAACTATTTTCACTATTATTTTTTCTAAATTGAATCTCTATGGAACCAGGTGGTTGATATGTTTTTTTTTTCTTCTTTTATTAACAAACAATTTAATTTAGTTGGTTTGGTCAGTTTGTTTCAATAACCAACCTAGAGCAATGGACCAACTTATCTTGGTTCAATTCAGCTTGATGGTAAAAGTCGTAGATTTTGAGGGTGTTTGGTTCCATTTACTTTTATCCAATAAACACTTATTGATTGTGCCACATAGGCACCACTTCAGCTTTTTCTCTCTCTTGCTCTTCTACATGCATCGAAAATGAAAAAAAGTGAACTTTGGTTTTTGTGCATGCCAGCCATTTGTGGAAGTTACTTTTTAAAGCTTCTACAAACGGCTAGGCATTTTTTCACTGTTACACTGATGTGGAGCCTAGTGGTGCCTAGTTGTTTTAAATGGCTGTAATTATTGCATTTCTTTATTTTACCAACAAATAAAGTACAAACATTTTATTCAATAAACATAAACGGAATCAAACACATACTTTGACTAGATTAGATTAGGGGGGTTTTTTCAACTGAGGTGTTGCGTTCTCACTTAGACTTCACTGTGGAGTTGCAATGAAATCTACTTTCTCGCTGCCTCCCCAACAAAGGTAAGAAGGAAAAGGTTGTGGTCTTGTGGAACCTCATTGTGTGCATATCAAGAATAGAGTCAACTGGTATGACATCAAATAAGTAGGGGTGAGCAAGAAAAACTCAAAAACCGAACAAAAAATTTGGTAACTGAACTAGTCGATTTGGTATTTTAAAAAAACCGAAGGTATAGGTTCGGTTTCGATTAACCAAAATAGAAAATTGATAGTTAACCGAACCTACTGGTATACATATATTTATATATATTTTATGTATTTTTATGTATATTATTTTTTGAAAAAGATGGTAACTTTATATATATATATATATTATTTTCTATACATTATAAATTAATAAATATGCATTATATAAATATATAGATATATTTATAATATATAGTATACTATTTATTATTTAAAATATAATATTTTATATATATTTTTAGTGTTTTATTATATATTTATATATTTATTTATAATATATATTGCAAATAGTAAAAAACTGACAAACCGAACCAGTCAACCGGTTAACCGATCGGCTTTGGTTTGGTTTCAGTTACCGGTTTTTCAAAAACCAATAACCCCGTTTCAGTTTTAAAAATAAGCCTAACCGAACTGTGAGCACCCCTACAAATAAGTTATGGTTATTTTACTTGACAACGAATTTGGCAGGGTGGTTTGTGGCAAATTCCCCTTTTTCTTACAACTAAAATTCTTAGGGCCCTGCTTTGCGGGAATAGAGGTCATTCTGATTCCAACTGTTGAACGGAATTGGAATCCCATTCCCATTCCTGATGGAATAGTATTCTCACATTTGAGGGAATGATCATTCTCCCCCCTCTCACTTGGGAATGAAATTCCATTCCAACTAATTCTAACTTTCATTTTTATTTTAATCTCAATCAAACAGATTATGGGAATAAACCATTCCCATTCCGATTTTGATAGAGAAAAGATTAACATAACCCCTGCATATGCACAAATCGAAGCCCCAAAATGTGAGTTCTGTGGTGAGAGTACTGAGGATGAAAACCATTTTGGATCCCCACCAAAAGGACCTAAGACCTATATTTTTTTGCTGACAGTGTAACCCTTTGATCTTTTTTCTTAAAAAAAGTAATAATTAAGGTTACCTAATGAGCTGACCTTGGATCTAATGAAACCAAGTTCAAGCAAAGCCAAGGTTCGCATGTAGAAATGTGTTGAAAAGTACCATCTAGTGAAAATGTTGTGCATTCCTGTGATCACCAGATAGAGTACTAGACTAGTGAATGAATAGAAAAATGAACGAGTACTATCTTAGGTTGCATAGCAGTGTATATGAATGTGCCTCCGCCTCTGTATGGAGAGAGAGAGAGAGAGAGAGGACGGTGGGAGGACAATGGTGGCCTGATTGCTTGCTATACAAAGGCATTCTATCATCTCCACTGAATAGAATTCATCCATCCCTTCTCATAAAACACAATTAACTTTCACATTCCGAGAAACAGGTAAAAAGGGTCATGAAGTGTCTAGATAAATAACTTCCACCAGACGCCTCCAACCCCAAGCCAGATAATTATGTTGACAATGGAGATGTGGAATCCGTAGCCCCACCATTTAGCCAGTGGCACATAGTTGGCATCATAGAAAACTAGGGCAGAGCCAATTCCATAGTGAGTGAGGCCACCCATGAGGTTGGAGAAGAATGAGAGCACCATGGCCCCAAAGAGTGGTGGAGTGCCCAGGGCACTTGCCACAGATAAGGAGGCTGTGAACATGGCTACAATGTGGGCAGCACCACTAGCAAAGAAGTAGTGAGAGTAGAAGTAGAGAAGAACCAGAATGCCAAACGAAAGCTGCCATGACAGACCGAGTCCTCCTACAAACTGTTAGAAAGAAGTTGATTTAGTTACATGTTTAAGTACATAAAAGTAACTAAATCACAAACATTGCTAATCCAAAATATATCCTATATCACATGCAACTGTCGTTATTGCTTGTCCGTGTACAATACTCTGAAAATAAGGAAAGAATTGATTAGATGTACTATCTCAGTGTATAAAATTTTTTCTTATCAGCAACTCTATGCCTCTTCAAAACAAAATTATCTCCAAAGATGAAAGCTAGACTGAGGACCAAAATTTAATGCCCTATGGTAGAGGTGCATTTTCCTCCTATTTAATCTTGGAAAAGAAGTATTTAGTATGGATAAATATGGGTCCAACATCTTGGACAGTAAAAGGTCGGGATGCATTTCTTTTATAAGCATTGATGTAGCTTCAATGGACACTATGGCAAGGTCCAGTAACATTTCAAAAGAAACATTTCCTCAATTTTGCCGATCCCTTGAAACAAACAAAAAACGTTGGTTCTCTGATTCCTGAGAACAGAAGAATGATAAGCTTTTTCATCTAAAATATTACCAAACATCACCTAATAGAATCCTAAACCACTTAGAAGAGAGATACATATTTTTAAAACCACTAAGCTTGGTTTGCTATAACTCCAACACTCTTTCTTCGGCCCCGTTTGTTTTTTGTAAGTTACCCGGGTAAATGCAATTACCTGGGTAAGTTTTTCCTGGGAAACACTTACCTGGGTAAGTGCATTTGTCCATGTTCTTTTATTTCTCAAGTAAATAAGGTAATTACCATTTTAGTCATAAAAATCCATTATTAAAAGGGGCATTTTTGTCCCATTCAAGTGTTAGCAACTTTCCTCCTAGGTGGAAAGGTAAGTAATACCCAGGAAAATAAACTTTCCTTGGTCCCCACATTAATCTGAAAAATGAACATGGTATTCTTGGTCAATGGGAACCAAAATCCCAATGACCAACTTTCCCCCCTCTCAAAATCCAAAGAAAGAACACCCCCTTAGACAAAACTAATTTACATTTCAAATTTCCAACCGAATTATAGATTTATATCCCAAAAGAGAAGCCATGATAGGCATATTGTGTCAGTGTAAAAAAGTTTGAGGAAAGACTACATTGAGTTTCACTAAAGGTGTGTGGTATATAGCTTATATGAGACAGGCCTTTGGTATTATGTCTCCCTTCTAGGCATTGAAGTGTAAGCCTCAAGCACCTTTTCAAACTACAGATTTGCATTATTTGGAAGTTGGATAATTGCACAGGAACATTGAGGAGCATAACTCATTTACCTAATTACATAACATTTAACATCCCACATCTATCAATAAAAACACAAAGTACAGGTGTGATTAAAAAAAAACAAGCAAACATCTTATCCTTGTAAGGATGGAAAATAAAACTGACCTTAACAACAGTCTGGCTGAACCAAGATACTAGACCATATTTGTTGAGATAGCCTGCCATTGCAATGAGTGCAGCAAACCATGTGACAACCCCAGTTATGAGGAGGATTGATAATCCAAGGATTGCAGCAGTTACAGCATCAACATTCAGCACTCCTCCAAATATCCAAAGCCCCAAAAATGAATAAATAACGCAAGTCCACTAGTCAAGTTGTCCATTTACATTCTTCTTTAACATTGAAAGATGTCTTGTACCTACCTAGTTTTACTTTTAACCTCCTGTCAATAAGTAAACTTTCTAAAACTTCTAACATTAAAGTTATATTTTACCTGCACATTGCTTGTTGCAGGACTTGAGGACTGAGAAGAAGATAGCTGTTGGAAGATTGATAGGAACCTTGTATGTACTTGATAAGTCTAGTTTTTCCATTGAAACAACTCATTTATGTAATAAAGCTAATGCACATGCTGTGCCAAAGCTGAATACTCCTTGTATTGATTCCTTTGGCATAAAAGATTAGGTCATGCTTCTGTTAAAACTTTGAAACATTTGCATTTTATGGCTCAAACAAAATTAGATATTTTTCCATCTTGTCAAATCTGTCCTCAATCTAAACAAACCAGACTTCCTTTTCCAACTAGCTCCATTCAAACTTCCCATATCTTTGATATTTTGCATGTTGATCTGTGGGGTCCTTATAAGCATCCATCTATTGTTGGAGCACACTTTATGCTCACAATAGTAGATGATTATAGAAGGGCCACATGGACTGTTTTATGGCACATAAATCCAGACAGTTACCATTCTTATCAGGTTCATTCGAATAGTGGAATACCAATTTTCTACAAGAGTCAAAATTCTCAGGTCAGACAATGGTTCAGAATTCTTAAATCATGAGTTTCAAACATTTCTTAGTGAATTAGGCATCTTACACCAGAGAAGTTGTGTTTACACTCCACAACAGAATGGTGTTGTGGAGAGAAAACACAGACAACTCCTTCAAATTGCTAGATCCTTGTTATATGAAGCACACCTACCTAGAAAATTTTGGAGTCATGCATTGCTTATGGTTACATTTATAGTGAATAGGCTGCCTTCTTCTGTTTTGCAGTGGAAAACACCTTATGAGCTTTGATATAACACTCTTCCAAACTATGACAATTTAAAATATTTTGGTTCTTTGTGTTTTGCAACCAATACAAGACCTCACAAAGACAAATTTGATTAAAGAGCCCTTAAATGCATTTTCATTGGCTTTGAACCTGGACCAAAGGCTTACAAGTTATATGACCTTTCTACTCATTAGATTTTTACATCCAGAGATGTAATTTTTCATGAAACAACTTTTCCATTTGCTGATTCTAATCCTAAACCTCTTGATGTTCCATTGCCTTTACCATTTGATGATCCTATTTCTTATATTGAAAATTGCACTCTAGATCCTATTCCTTCTAGCGATCCTATTCCTTTTACTAACCCTTCCACTGCATTACAAGATGACATACAACCTAACCTAGAGAGTCAACCTTTAGAACCTGAAATCTAGACACAACCTGATTCTTTACCTGCATCATCCTCCATTCCTAAAAGACAAAGTACTAGGACAAAATGGCATGCATCTTGACTTGCCAAATACTGAAACTAATGCTACCACGGAACTTCTCAATATCAAGCTTCATTGATGACATTATAAGTGCCAAATGAAAAATAGGGCTCTGATACCAGTTTGTTGCAAAGAAACCCAAGAAACAAGTTTGAAATAGCACTCAAATGAAAATAAAATAGATATAAAGAGAAAGCAAATACAGAGAACACACAAATTTACATGGTTCGGCTTATAGCCTACGCCCACAGGCGAAGGAGGATAGAAATCCAATATGTAGTAGGTAAGGGAGAAGAAATACAGAGTTGTGCTCTTAAAGAAAACCCTAAGCCCCAAAAGACACCCAATATCACTAAAGACTCTGCCTTTTGTATACAAGATGAATATGGGTTAGGTCCATACCGCCACGGGGGCTGTGCCCCCACACCCCCAATGGTGATTTGTGGTGGGCAACGGGCTTACGCATCCACCATAAACCACTATTAAATTTTGCCTTCGGGTTTTTCTCAAATTAATTCGAAGCAGATTCATGAAGCGGGTCGCCACAATGAATTCAAGGCACAAACATAACATATCATATACATGCATTTTAAATGTATATGGTTACTTTTGATGCTAGTTTAGTTAATGAAAATTTCTTAAAGAATTTCTATTATTTGATTGCAGAACACAGATACAATAAGAAAACAACTGGACAAATTGATGTCAACAGCTTTGGCCTCATGTTATTAGAGCTTATTACTGGTAGACAAACTAAGCAATTGGAGTCTATAGACTTGGCTAATGTTGTAAGTGAAGTGGGAGTAATGAAGTGTTCTGTGTATGATATCAAGATCTCCAGTTCATCCCAATAGGAGAAGTTCGATGCTCTTGCAGTTTCCCTTCATTGCACTTTTATCATTTTAGAGAAACAACCAACAATGTTTGAACCTTGAACTTATTCAATCACTTCAGTCATTGGACTCTAAGACCTACATTCTAAGTTCATTTTTCAGTGATAGCAAATTCTACACCTTAGACGAGCATTTAGACCCAACCAGAACTTGAATAAATAGTAAAGTAATCCTTTCAGGCTATGTTTGGTTTGAAGGAAAAAGTAGGGAAAATAAAGGAAAGGTAGGGAAACCTATACACGATTTGTGAAGGTTTCCCTAACTTTCCTTTCCTTTCCCTACTTTTTCCTTCAAACCAAACATTGCTTTAAGGTTTCCCCTCTGCCTTTGTAAATTCAACTCTAGTTTGCACTGTTTATTTTCAAGTTTTTTGTTTTTGGACATGGTTTCTTTTGTAATTAATACCAGAATTTCCTTTTGGATTTTGATCAATATAGTTATATTCACCATATTGCTGCTAATCATTAAGCACCACTTCTGATCTGCTTCTTGTTATCAATTATAATATGGATGCAAGATCTTCTCGAAGAAAAAGCAATAAAGAGTCATTTAAAGAAATAGTTAAATGGGGTCAATACCGCAGTTCCTTTATGATCATAGTTAATTGCAATGCAATCTTTACATTAGTAATGCAAGACATGAAATTGATTTCAAAATTGCCGTTTGTTAATCAATTTTTAAAGGGAGAAGTACAGATACATCTGATGCAGAGTTCTGAATTCCAACCCCCCCTACTACCACCCTCTTCCCCCCTATAAACCACATCCTGCCTACTATTTTTATTCTAATCGTCGTTAATTTGCTCTAATTTCACAATTTCTATTTGTTAATCAATTTTTAAAGGGAGAAGGAATAAAGGATATCAAAACAAATGATAAATAAAATTGGAAGCCCAATTAGTCAGGGAGTTGATAGAAGGAAGAAAAGAATACTCTTATGAATGTTAGGATTTAAACAAATACCATCAGTGGAAAAGTATTTAGGAGCCAAACTAAAATTTTGGAAAACCAAAAAAGTTAAAACAACTGGAAGCTATCCAAAAAATTGAAAATAGATTGACATCTAGGAGAGCAAAACTTTTATCACAAAAGGAAGAACTACTATATCCTAGGATGTGTTCTGTAGACCATAAAAAGAAGGTGGATTGTGTTTTTGTAGTATGCATGAACTTAACAAAGCACTATTCGCCAGACAAGCATGGAGATTATTTTCTTTCTCAGACTCTCTATGGTCAAAAGTGATTAAGCAAAAATATGTGAAGGATACCTCCTTGTTCTCATCAAGGAACAAGTCCTCATACTCGAAATGCTGGAAAAGAATTGTAGAAATATATATCAAACCAAATAAAGTGGAACATAATATAGCAAATAAAAGAAAGATGTAAGGCAAAAGTAGTTGATCTTTGGGTTCCCAACATACTAGATAGCATTCCAAAAATAAAATCTAAATCCCTGAACTTGCTGCCTTTCTGTCATGTGGAAGAGCTCAATAACAACTAGGGTGTTTGGGATCAACACAGACTCAATATGATCTTCCAAGAAGATTGAATTCCTCATATTTCCCAAACATTATTATCCACTCACCTTTCTAAGGACACTTTACTACTAAAAAAACAAGAAAGGCACTTACACTCTCAGTTCTAATCGTCGTTAATTTGCTCTAATTTCACAATTTCTATTTGTTATTAATTAAGATGAAAAAACTTTAATTCATATGTTCTTTTGTCAAGATCCTTCATTGTAACTTATATGTTTTAAAGTATACTCTATTAAACACAGCCTATGCATTCATTTTTAAAATTTGGCCACAATACAACACATGAATAATCTTAAAACCTGAATGATTCTTAGATTCACTTATCTACTAAAACTATTATCATCAAAAGCCCTAAAGCATGCAGGATCACCAACATTCTACAACCACTTGTCACTATTCAATCAACATCAATCCACTGTTGAATTATAAAATAAAAAATTCCTGTAATTTGTTAGGGTTAAGAGGAGCCATGGAAATCTGCTCCAAATCCAATGGAATTTGTCATTCCATCATTAACCAGAAAAAGGCATGAAACATTTGGCCAGGAGTAAAAATTGACTATATTTCTACCTCATTGAATGTTTGAAAAAAATAAATCACTAGAGGGGGAATATGACTGAAAAGGGAAATTTTAGATGGTGATTGACAATGGAAGTGGACCTTTCCTGGTGAAACATGGGATGGAATCCTAAATCATAGATGAATTCTTTAAAAACATTTTTCTATTTTTTTTAAAGTAATTCCTTTTAAACTTTTTTATTCATGAGGCTAAACAACAAGAGATAGCCCATTGCCCATCCCTAATTTAATCCCAAATCTCTCCAATACAACCATTCAGAGACTTTATCAAACATGGCACCTTAAGCAAAAATATGTGAAGGATACCTCCTTGTTCTCATCAAGGAACAAGTCCTCATACTCGAAATATATATCAAACCAAATAAAGTGGAACATAATATAGCAAATAAAAGAAAGATGTAAGGCAAAAATAGTTGATCTTTCGGTTCCCACCATACTAGATGGCATTCCAAAAATAAAATCTAAATCCCTGAACTTGCTGCCTTTCTATCATGTGGAAGAGCTCAATAACAACTAGGGTGTTTGGGATCAACACAGACTCAATATGATCTTCCAAGAAGATTGAATTCCTCATATTTCCCAAACATTATTATCCACTCACCTTTCTAAGGACACTTTACTACTAATAAAACAAGAAAGGCACTTACACTCTCAGTTCGGGCTACAAGTTCTTCATTGAAAATCAACCATGCACTGTCCTCTCAACAAAGGGTAAACTAAAACATCATCTGGAGGGCCTAAACGCCATTGAGATTTAAAATCTTCATGCGGAAGTCTTGGTGGATGGTGTTGAAAGGAAGGATAAACTAACCTGCTTCCTACAAAAAATAGGAAAAAAATTGCTTATTCAGTGACACAAGAATGGAGTCATGGTAGCATCTCTTCATCTCATGCCACCATGCAAGGGTTGGAGAAATAGTTGCGCATTTACTTTGAAGACACATAGACGTGGCAAATGGGCGGGTTGGGTTGGGTTCGGTTTGGGTTGAGTGTTAACCCAACTCATCTAACCCGCCAACCCATTAATGACCCAATTAGATAGAATTAAATGGGTTGGGTTCAACCCAAATCAACCAAAATCCAACCCAACTCATTTAGATAAAATAATGAAAATTACACAAAAATAATAAAAATTGCAAAAAATAAAATAGAAATTAAGCAAAAACACAAAAATGCATAAAATTAATATAAATTACATAAAAATTGAAAAAACAAAAATTACAAAAAAAACTGAAATTGCATAACTATATAATAAAAATTATACAAAAACTTAGAGAATGAAGAAAAATAACATTACTTACAAAAAAAAAGAAAAGCTAGAAATTGCAAAAATAAAAAGAACAAAAACTTGAGAATGATATGAAAATCATAGGAAAACATAGAGAGTGAAGAAATATAATAGAAATTATAGACAATATAAATAGCTACTGGAAAAATTACAATAATTTGCAGAAAAACCGGTGTCGGGCAAATGCCTCTCAGCTCATATAAGGATACTTGTCGTTTAGATACCTAGCAAACAATAGTAGTAGCCCCATTGCACACACACCTTAATACTATTGATTCCAGATTCTAATGATCCTCTTCCCCACCCCCCCACCAAAAAAAAAAAAGTTGAATGGAGCTAATCCAAGAAAAAACCCTAACTCAAATGATGGTTTCTCATCCTCTAACAATCGATCTTCTTTCGAACTAATACTACTACCATTAGAGGTGTAAAATGGGTCATGTCAGCCGCGACTTGGCATGGCCTGACACGAATTTGGACCGGCCCGACATGATGGTCCGTAGGCCATGACAGGCCTAGCACAATCGTGTGGGTCGTGTTGGGCTTGGGATTTTAGGTCCACGGGCTAAGCTGACATGTTATGACCAAGTAGGCCATGCCGCCAACGACCCTCATGCCAACACAACCCAACCCACAACCCATCCCAGCACGGCCTGACATAACCCATATATATTATTTTTATATTATATATATTATATTTATATAATAGAGGTTTTTCGCCCTCATATCTCAAATATGTAGAGAAGGAGACTTATCGCCCTTAGATATGAAAGTTGTAGAGGAGGAGGAGACTTGTTGCCCTCAAATTTCAGACTTGTAGAGGAGGAGACTTACTATTCGTAAAGGAAGAAAATTTGTCGAGATTTCTCTCCAAGATATAAACAAATGATGAAAAAATAGAATCCTTAATTGATGAATATTCGTTGACACCCATGACCCAACCTGCCCAAAGAATTTGAAATTTTGTTATTGGGTTGACCCACCTGGTAAGAATCCAATATTAAAAATTACAACCCAATCTGTCAAAAGAGATAAAAAACTATTGTATAGTTTACAACAAATAGAAGATTATAACTAACTAGAGAAAAAAACTATTATGTATAAAATACCACAAGAGACCTAACTAGTGAAAAAAGCAAAGCAATAACCAAGCATAAAGATTATAACTAAATATCTATTATATGTGGACGGGTCGAAACAAACAAAGCAGCAACAAGTTTTATCATCCTAACAAGACCAAATGTTACTTTGTTTGCAGCAAGTAGAAGAATTAAAAGGCATTGAAAATATCTAGTCACTTTTTGGCTTTTCTGACTCAAAAGGCATTGTAAATACCATAAACATTAACTGGACTATCGAGTGGAGCATGAACGCCATATATACAAGAGAAGGTCAAAAGCCTTATGAGCGTTTTTTATGTTATTTTAGTAAATCATGTTAGTACAACGTCAAATTGTACTACCCACAATCTAGTATACTATGCCATGTAAGTATAATCACTTAGTCGATCATGAGGAAGCATAAAGTCTTCTAGTAATGATATTGACATATAAATGAAGTCATTTCCTTTTGGAAAAAAGAAATTGTTTGGTTTATGGTTGAATTGGCCTTGGGTGTTGTGTGTCCCTTCCGTGGCTGCCTTGTCACTTTGAGCCACATCGGCACCACATAAGGTGGATAAACGCGACCAAGGAAGGAGAACCCCAAACGGATAAGGAGGACGGCTCCGGTAGGGATCAAGACATATTTTTAAGACCTCGGTGGACGACCTCATCCCAACAACCCTAGAAGCCTCATCCGAATAGGACACGGATCCACAATTATAAATAGATAATCCCCACCCAAGGTAAGGGACTTTTGACTCTTCAGCATCCATAATGTTATTATGCTTTTGCTCGGACCAACACGTTGCCCGACCACCCACTGTCGTTGACTAACTTGAGTGTTGGAGTACCTACCTGGGGAACAACTCCTCGGGCCTCTGACCATATTCTTGTTTCAGCCCTTGGTGCGCAGCTTCGTCCTTCCACCTCAGCTTCGTTAGTTGGTAGGATTATTTGACTGTGATCTTGGTTTGGGACACCTCGAATTAGACAACATCAGATTGGTGTCGTTTATGGGAAATGCACACAAAGTCATTCCCGATTTTCTTTCAACGCAATTAAGAAACATGCCAAGAAACGCATTTGATTGCTCCATAGGCCAATCTACATCTCAGGGACATGAAATTAAACTTAATGATATACTCTTTTTTTTGTAGTAAGGTAAAATTAAAAGGCCTATCGATAGCAAAGTTGCACAGAGAACATGAAAATATATCCATGCGAGTTTAGAGTGTCGAATGTGTGTACCTTTGGAGTTGAAGAAAACATGAATGAATTGGAATTGGATGGAAATTCAGGACTATCGCATTTGTGTACCTTTGGAGTCAAAGATGATTTTCGTCCCCTTTGAAAATTCAAGACTGCCTTCTTAACTCCTCGATTTGAAACACTGTGTCTACTCATGATGAACTGGAAATCGCTCCAACGGCATCGGTCAAGAACAAAGAATCCCCCAAACAAAATAAACAATATATACAAAAAGAAAAGTAACAGATCTGATTATGATACCACCGAATTCGGGAGGGTTCTACCTATATCAACTATGACTTGGGAAGGCATTGGATGTTAGACAGTTTTGTATGCCCTTAGCTTCAATCATTTTGATGTACTTTTGTTATTTAGTGGAAATAAATAAAGTGCATGTTTGATTCATGTTGTTTGGTTTAATTCTGTGTAAAACCCTAAAACTGGACATTTGTAGAGACTCATGTTAGTTTTAAATGTTCACAACCGTTGGATAAGTCTGGGGAGATTTATCCTACCAAGGCTGATACTGGTGTGCCACCAAGTGTTGGGATGGCCTGTCTCAGCCATCAGGGTAAGACCCGAGGCACATACAGCATGGGATTACTTGAATCCTTGAACCGGACCAGATTTCCAGTCTTGCCCTGGACCTTGGAGAAAGATGGGCAAAACTGGAAAGTTACACCTGACCCCTAGACTCGATTATGACACTTCACTAGGTGCTGGATCAGGCTGCCTTTGATATGCCAATCAGTGAGATCCTTAGTGGGGATCAAAACCTGGGTATGTTGGGGCAGTTTGAGAATTCATCTGAGTGGGTGGTCATAGTGACAGAATCAGCCACTTTGTCGGACAAAGGGTAATGATCGGGAATGCACTCTCTCTGATGGAAACCAAACTGCCGGCAGTTGATTTCAATCGTTGGAATTTTGTTTTTGCAAAATTAATATATTTACATATATATGTACGGTTTCAAAATGTTTGCAAATGGTTTTAATTCCCGGGATCCATGTGAGAGGAGAGTGCGGCACTGTTCCTTGCAGCCGAGGGAGAGGTCCTCTCTTGTCGGGCAGTGCTTGATCATTAAGGGCTGAGAGGTTAAGTGTAAGACCATTTAGGATAATACCTGATGGGCTAATCTTGCACCTGCCCACAGTCCCTGGGTTTTTATAAGATGGCTTGGCCCAGGGACCACTTAATGTAAGTGTTGGGCCCATAGGGTTCATACGATGGACTCAAGGGGTTCATTGAGATTTTCAGTGAATTCGGCTGGGCCTTGTATTAAAGGCTGGGCCGAACCCATGTGGCTGGTGTGTAGATCAATGCTTGGGTCCCACGCCATACAAAGAAGCCCAACTGGGCAGCAGATTGGAAACTAATTAAACACTGAATACTTAATGGGCCAAAAGCCCATTTCGAGGTGGGCTGATATGATCACCCATCAATGGGGCGAATTTGAGATTGAAGTTAGCAAAAAGGATTGGGCTCTTAGCCTTATCCGCTCTTAGAGACCAAATTCAAATCAGATTTGAATCTGGTAACCTCCTGATGAGATCAGGAGTAAGCTGACTCTATCTGGGAAAGGGATTAAGATTATCCCCTATCCAAATACTGATTTGGATTGGGATAACTCCTAATTAGGAGATTTCTTAATCAAGAAGAAAGGAGGAGATTTTCGTATGTACCAAGAGGGAGAGAAATCAGATTTCGATCCAAGGGGTTTTGGTAAGCAAGAAGGGTTCCTGCGATTTGAGATTAGATCTCATACTCTCCAGAAAAGAAAACAGTTCAGCCTTTTCGTTTCTGGAGATCTCCTCCTGCCGCCGCCATCTGCATTATTGCAAGATTTGATCTTTGCAGAAAAGAAAGTCAAGAAACCAGTTCTTGACATCAGTCTTGCAAGAAAGACTGAAAGAATTCAGTGTTTAGTACATCCAGGGGATTCTTGCGAAGGATCCAGTGTGTAGGACGCACCCTGCTGGTTCTGTCCCATCCACAGCTGTGTCATCTTCAGCAGGGACAGATCTTGGAGCATTCTTTGGGCGTGAACACCAACTTTGGGAGATACTGCTTCTCCGGATCAGGTATAATCCTCCCATTTATTTTTGGTACAGATCTGGTTTGATTAGGGTTCAAGTAGATCCTTGAATATTGTATTCTAAATTCAGGGAATATGATTCCCAGTTGGGAGAAGGTAGGAAATTTTTGAAATTCGCCCCACCCATTCCGCAACCTTTATGGCGTCCATTAGATGGATCCTACCATTCTCTCAGTGGTATCAGAGCCACAGGTTTGAATCTTGAACCAAAAGAAAATCAGATCTGACCCTGCGCAGATGGATAGAAGGTGTTCTTTCAAGATTTGCGCAGATTCTTTTCTTTTTCCAAGAAACTGTTTCTTGTTAAGGGCGATTGATCTGAAATTAATTTCTATTAAATCCAAAATTTATTTGGAATTGTTCTTTATTTATTTTGATTTAATGGACTGTTCAAACCTGGAGATCGCAGTGCAGTTTTAGCGCAGATGGTCTGCGCACCCTTTTTCTTTTCTATTTATTTATTTCATTCAATTCGGTCTGTAAATATTTTTTTTATTTTTAGACTGAATGTATAGGATTTGATCAAGAATGTAATTAATAGAAATAGGATTTCTGTTATTTTTCTTGATTAAAGAAGATGGAAGGAGATGGCGGCGCTGGAGATTTGCAGATGGAGAAATCGTTTTCTGCGATTTGCAGTTTATGAAACTGCAACCCTTGTGATTAACCTCTGTTTTGCAGGTGGTGCGAACAGTCCATAATTGTTTTGTGTTTGCTAGAAATCAAAACTATTAATTTCAGATCATTCAATAATTAATTCTTGAATTGAAAATCAGTTTTGGACCATTTCGGACTAGATTGAACCAAAACTGTTTGGACCGAATCTGGGTTTCGAAAGGGGCTGTTCTCAGTCCAATTGTCTCACACTTTTGTTCCAAATCTGATGTTCAATTACAGGGATTAATTCGGCCCACCTGTAAAGCCCAGTTTTAAAGGGTTAAAACTGCAAAAGCCCATTATTGTGAGATAAGTTGTATGGGCCGAACTGCTATCTGCGATTCAGCCCATACACCTAGTGGACATTAATCGTTAATGACTTGGTTTTTAAATGGGCCGTTGAATGGGCTTTACAGCAATTAATTGATTGGATCAATTCCTCCTTTACATGTGATGTTTGGATGTTTGATGTGCTGCGACCATGGGCCATAAGTACTTGGCCCGTGATGACTCGTTAGTGGCTCTTGCGCACACCATGGCTGAATGCACATCATTGCCATGGTGTCCCTGAAGGTCATTGGATGACCCCCTCTTTGCCTGGTGGGCCCCACAACCCTGAAAAGGGATGCGTACGGAACCCCTAGCCGATTAAGGCCCACCAGAAATCTGACTTTATGAAAGTCAGTGGGAGCCACTTTGGTTTGACCTAAATTAGAACTAGGCCGTGATTTTGTTCCCTCTAGCAAATATGAATGCAAGTGATAGGGAGATCCATATGATGGACTCTCTAAAGGCCTTCCGTCATTAGCACAATGATGGGTCCATCAGTAATGAGGAAATGCACCATAAAATTGGGCTATCCATTTGCTGTTGGATCTGTTAGAGTGTTTCATAAGATGATAAGGGCGTCATAGACCGATGTGGGAGGGGCTTCACCAGAAAATGGGAACTCTCTCACGGTACCTTGGCGTAACCTGAATATGATGGGTGTGCACTCACTGACAAAAGGGTTTACCTGAAAACAGCTCTGAACCTTGTCTGACAGAGGCCAAAGGGAAACTCATTTGATGAGTGGATATGATCCGTCACAGAAAGGTGGTGGGGTTATGCAGCTGAAACAGTTGGCTTCACGCACCCCATGTGATTTCCCACATTTCCAGAGACATTTCGTCGTCTCCGTCACTGAGATAGGAGGGAAATCTCAGAGATGAACAAATGGGAATGGAACATAGATTAAAAGCCATATCTATGTAGGTAAACATGAATCAAACTAAGGTTGTGGACTAATGTTTTTGCTGTTTTATCAGAAAATGGCAAACGGTCAATTTGCAAAGCTTCTAGACGATAACAAGCTTAAGGGCCCAAACTATGCCGACTGGTACAGAAATCTTATGCTGGTCCTAACTTCTGAAAAGTTAGACAAGGTAGTGAAAAATCCTGCCCCGGAACGTCCGGGTGATAGGGCTTCTGAGGCCCGTAGGAGGGACTACCAAGATTGGGAGGATAAAAACTCCCTAGCCCGCTGCTTTGTCATTGCCTCATTAGACAACTCAATACAGAGGCAGTTCGATCAGATCGAACTTGCCAAGGACATATTGGACAGTCTAAGGACAATGTATGAGGAGCAGAACCGTTCTACTCGACAGAAGGTCCTGAAATTGTTCATGACCGCGCAGATGACCAAAGGGCAGAAAGTTCATGACCATTGTCTTCGGATGATGGGATACATCAACGAACTTGAAGCTCTTGGATCCGGGCTAGATCTTGGCACGCAAGTGGATGCCATCCTAAATTCTTTGCCCTCTTCCTTCAATGCGTTCACCATGAACTACAATATGAATAAGCTGAATGTCAGCGTCCAGGAACTCAGCAATATGTTGCAGAGGGCCGAGGATTTACTCAAGAAGGATGAGCCTGTGGTTATGCTTGCTGAAGCTAACAAATCGGGCAAGAGAAAGAGAAAGGCAAAGAAGCCCCAGAAGAAGACTACCAAACCCAAGAAGCAGAAGAAGAACAAGGCATCTGATGTCTGTCACTTCTGCAAGCAGACCGGCCACTGGAAGAGGAACTGTCCTACCTACCTGGAATCTAAGAAAGGTAATATCGAAACTTGTGTCATAGAATCTAATATGTTAGTTACTTCTGTGTCCTGGTGTGTTGACTCCGGGGCTTCAACTCATGCGTGTAACTCACTGCAGGGGTTCAAAGTTAGCAGAAGGCTGAGTGAAGGTGAAGTGACACTGTTCTTGGGAACAACTGCAAGTGTTGCAGCTGCGGCAATAGGAACCGTAGAATTAGTTTTTAAAGAAGGAGTCCTTGTACTTAAAGATTGTCTTTATGTACAGAACTTGAGAAGGAATTTAATTTCTGTTTCAAAATTGTGTGCTGATGGATATACTGTTTACTTTAGTAATATGATTACTGTTAAACGGAATAATAAATTCATCGCATGCGGGGAACTAGAGAACGGTCTCTATGTTCTGCATCCTTCTTTGGAAACTAACTTAACCGAAACTACGTCGGTCGAAAATCCCAAGAAAAGGACTCGTGATACAGTAAATCCCACGTGCCTCTGGCATTACCGACTTGGCCACATCGGTGTCGACCGAATCACAAGACTGGTAAAGGATGGTCCTTTGGATTTTCTAACCGTAGAAAATCTTCCCACTTGTGAACCTTGCCTCCAAGGTAAGATGACTAAGCGGCCATTTGATGGTAAGCCTGAAAGATGTGCAGGCACACTTGACCTAATACATACTGATGTATGTGGTCCCCTGAGTGTTAGGACACGGAATCAACACGTGTACTTCATCACCTTTACAGATGATTTTTCACGATATGGTTACGTGTACCTAATGAGACATAAGTCTGAATCATTTGAAAAGTTCAAAGAGTTCAGACAGGAAGTCGAGAAACAGTTAGGGAGAGAAATTAAGGCCCTTCGATCAGATCGAGGTGACGAGTATCTCTCTGACGAATTCAGGGACTACTTAAAGGCCAATGGGATAGTGTCACAACTAGCTCCTCCTGCTACACCTCAACTCAACGGTGTTTCAGAGAGGAGAAATAGGACCTTGTTGGACATGGTCCGGTCACTTCTCGTACACTCAGAATTATCCACATCCTTTTGGGGGTACGCATTAGAGACTGCTATCTACGTGCTGAATAGGGTTCCAACCAAATCAGTTCCGAAAACTCCATATGAGCTTTGGACCGGAAGGAAGCCAAGTGTGAGACACTTGAAGATTTGGGGTTGTCCTGCACACGTTAAAAGAACAAGTGCGGACAAGTTGGAATCTAAAACCAGCCGTTGCCTGTTTATAGGCTACCCAAAGGATTCGGTGGGTTATCTATTCTATGACCCAAGTGAGCAGAAAGTGTTCTGCAGTCGAAACGCCCGATTCTTAGAATCCGATTACATCCTGGACACCCATCGTCAGGAAATAGTTCTTGATGAGGAGAGCTCAGGAGCAGTGGGAGATGTCCCACAAGTTCCAGGTAATGACCAACCTAGAAGGTCCACCCGGGTATCCAGACCACCAGTCCGATATGGTTATGACCAGGATAGTTACCTGGTGGAAGCCTTGACTAGTGAAGAGGATCCCGTGACTTACGCGGAAGCTATGTTAGACATAGACTCCCAGAAGTGGGTGGAGGCCATGAGAGCCGAGATGGACTCAATGGAGACCAATGGAGTCTGGACTCTAGTGGATCCGCCCTCCGGGGTAAAAGCAATTGGTTGCAAATGGATCTACAAGAGGAAGAAGGGCCCCGATGGCAGGATTGAGACCTTTAAAGCTCGTTTGGTGGCGAAAGGGTATACTCAGAAAGAAGGCATCGACTATGAGGAAACCTTTTCACCGGTGGCCATGCTTAAATCCATTAGGATCCTGCTAGCTGTAGCAGCGTACCATGATTACGAGATTTGGCAAATGGATGTCAAAACAGCGTTCCTGAATGGAGATCTTAGTGAAGATATCTACATGCAGCAGCCGCAAGGCTTCATTGCTGCTGGTCAGGAACACATGGTATGTAAACTTAATAGATCCATATATGGACTTAAGCAGGCTTCTAGGAGTTGGAACATCCGTTTTGATTCTGCAGTCAAAACGTTTGACTTTGAGCAGAATCCGGATGAGCCCTGTGTTTACAGGAAATCCAGTGGGGATAAGATCACCTTTTTGGTCTTGTATGTGGACGATATCCTACTCATTGGGAATGATGTAGGAATGTTGACTTCGGTCAAGGTATGGCTATCACCGCAGTTCTCCATGAAAGATCTTGGAGAAGCTTCATACATACTGGGTCTTCGACTCTATAGAGATAGATCGAAGCGGATAATTGGATTATCCCAGGCTGCTTACATTGACAAAATTGTCAAAAGATACAGCATGGAAAACTCCAAGAAAGGAAACGTTCCTTTCAGGCACGGAGTCACTCTCTCCAAGAAGATGTCTCCCAAGACTTCTGAGGAGATTGAGAGCATGAGAGACGTTCCCTATGCCTCAGCAGTGGGGAGCATCATGTACGCCATGTTGTGCACTCGCCCGGACATAGCTCAGGCGGTGAGTGTGGTAAGCAGATTCCAGGCAAACCCAGGACAGGAGCATTGGACCGCTGTGAAGAACATACTCAAATACCTTCGAAGGACGAAAGATTTTTGTCTGGTATTCGATGGTAGTTCACTGCAAGTTCTAGGGTATACCGATGCCGATTTCCAGTCGGATCCAGATGATAGAAAGTCTACATCTGGGTATGTTTTCACGATAGGATCGTGTGCTGTTTGCTGGAAAAACAGCAAACAGGGGTCCACTGCAGACTCCACAACCGAGGCCGAGTACATTGCCGCAAGTGAAGCTGCCAAGGAAGCCGTGTGGATGAAGAAATTCATACACGAATTGGGAGCGATTCCATCCAGCACATCACCCATCCCGTTGTTGTGTGACAACAATGGAGCGATCGCCCAGGCTAAAGAGCCTCGGGCCCACTCGAAGTCAAAGCACATCGAGAGGAAGTACCATGTACTGCGGGAGATCGTTGGTAGAGGGGACGTCCTAATTCAAAAGGTAGCATCAGTGGATAATGTGGCAGACCCATTGACTAAGCCACTGACACAGAAGGTGTTTGAGAAACACGTGGAAAGTATGGGACTCCGGCTTGTACCAGATTGGACCTAAGTGCAAGTGGGAGCTGTTAGACAGTTTTGTATGCCCTTAGCTTCAATCATTTTGATGTACTTTTGTTATTTAGTGGAAATAAATAAAGTGCATGTTTGATTCATGTTGTTTGGTTTAATTCTGTGTAAAACCCTAAAACTGGACATTTGTAGAGACTCATGTTAGTTTTAAATGTTCACAACCGTTGGATAAGTCTGGGGAGATTTATCCTACCAAGGCTGATACTGGTGTGCCACCAAGTGTTGGGATGGCCTGTCTCAGCCATCAGGGTAAGACCCGAGGCACATACAGCATGGGATTACTTGAATCCTTGAACCGGACCAGATTTCCAGTCTTGCCCTGGACCTTGGAGAAAGATGGGCAAAACTGGAAAGTTACACCTGACCCCTAGACTCGATTATGACACTTCACTAGGTGCTGGATCAGGCTGCCTTTGATATGCCAATCAGTGAGATCCTTAGTGGGGATCAAAACCTGGGTATGTTGGGGCAGTTTGAGAATTCATCTGAGTGGGTGGTCATAGTGACAGAATCAGCCACTTTGTCGGACAAAGGGTAATGATCGGGAATGCACTCTCTCTGATGGAAACCAAACTGCCGGCAGTTGATTTCAATCGTTGGAATTTTGTTTTTGCAAAATTAATATATTTACATATATATGTACGGTTTCAAAATGTTTGCAAATGGTTTTAATTCCCGGGATCCATGTGAGAGGAGAGTGCGGCACTGTTCCTTGCAGCCGAGGGAGAGGTCCTCTCTTGTCGGGCAGTGCTTGATCATTAAGGGCTGAGAGGTTAAGTGTAAGACCATTTAGGATAATACCTGATGGGCTAATCTTGCACCTGCCCACAGTCCCTGGGTTTTTATAAGATGGCTTGGCCCAGGGACCACTTAATGTAAGTGTTGGGCCCATAGGGTTCATACGATGGACTCAAGGGGTTCATTGAGATTTTCAGTGAATTCGGCTGGGCCTTGTATTAAAGGCTGGGCCGAACCCATGTGGCTGGTGTGTAGATCAATGCTTGGGTCCCACGCCATACAAAGAAGCCCAACTGGGCAGCAGATTGGAAACTAATTAAACACTGAATACTTAATGGGCCAAAAGCCCATTTCGAGGTGGGCTGATATGATCACCCATCAATGGGGCGAATTTGAGATTGAAGTTAGCAAAAAGGATTGGGCTCTTAGCCTTATCCGCTCTTAGAGACCAAATTCAAATCAGATTTGAATCTGGTAACCTCCTGATGAGATCAGGAGTAAGCTGACTCTATCTGGGAAAGGGATTAAGATTATCCCCTATCCAAATACTGATTTGGATTGGGATAACTCCTAATTAGGAGATTTCTTAATCAAGAAGAAAGGAGGAGATTTTCGTATGTACCAAGAGGGAGAGAAATCAGATTTCGATCCAAGGGGTTTTGGTAAGCAAGAAGGGTTCCTGCGATTTGAGATTAGATCTCATACTCTCCAGAAAAGAAAACAGTTCAGCCTTTTCGTTTCTGGAGATCTCCTCCTGCCGCCGCCATCTGCATTATTGCAAGATTTGATCTTTGCAGAAAAGAAAGTCAAGAAACCAGTTCTTGACATCAGTCTTGCAAGAAAGACTGAAAGAATTCAGTGTTTAGTACATCCAGGGGATTCTTGCGAAGGATCCAGTGTGTAGGACGCACCCTGCTGGTTCTGTCCCATCCACAGCTGTGTCATCTTCAGCAGGGACAGATCTTGGAGCATTCTTTGGGCGTGAACACCAACTTTGGGAGATACTGCTTCTCCGGATCAGGTATAATCCTCCCATTTATTTTTGGTACAGATCTGGTTTGATTAGGGTTCAAGTAGATCCTTGAATATTGTATTCTAAATTCAGGGAATATGATTCCCAGTTGGGAGAAGGTAGGAAATTTTTGAAATTCGCCCCACCCATTCCGCAACCTTTATGGCGTCCATTAGATGGATCCTACCATTCTCTCATTGGATTGGGTTGACCTCAAATTGTTTTCAAATGAGAACGATGCTGCAAGAACGTGATATCTCGAATCCAAACAAAAGCACGATAGGGATAGGCTTTGGCAACACCAACTTTCGTGAAAGAAGAAAAAAGAGGCGACAAGATTCGAAGGCAGGGAAAAGGCCCCCCTCCCCCCTTAAAGCACTGTGACGTATCTAAATTCAAGAGATTGAAGATAAAAAGAAAACATGGCAGTGATACTCGGATCAGAATGTCGATCACAAAGCGATCCAACAACTGCTAGAGGTAGACTTAAAAATGAAGAAAAGCAAAGAAGTGGATTGAAGATACCGGCAATTCAATTTAGCTACAAATACCACAGAAGGCAAGACAGGTACGCCATAACAGTGATTCTCGAAAGAAGAGAAAAAATCTGCATAAAAAACAATCACCAGACAATCTAGTAGCTTCCTGAGACAAAAATCAAAACGTAGAAAAATAGAGAAGTAGATATATGATTAAAAATAAATGAAGAGAAGAAAATAGACAGAGGGTGCATGGTAATCGTACAGACAAGAAAAAGGTGGAAGTCATTTAGCAACAAACTAGGCATCAGTATCGGACTTCTAATCTTCCCTTCCGTGATGACAAAGCTATGCCTCTCCATTTGTTGAGGCAGGCAGCAGGTAAAGGAATGATCGAAGAAGAAGAAGAAGAAGAAGAAGAAAAAGAAAGGGAGAAAAAGATAGAGAGAGAGATTGCAATGAGGGTGGGAAGGGTTCTAGTAGTGAGACTGTGCTTTGTATTCAGATGGAACCAAAGAGACGAATCTAGTAGTGGTAGTGGTGGTGAGGAAAGAACAAACTAGGGGATGGGAAAAGTGTTTAGGAAGACTCCCACTACCGTAAACTTTTGTTGCTGCTGTCAATGAATTTTGGGGAACTCCTACTAGTCCAAGTTTCCATATCGGATTTGGTGTCTTTAGAGTTTTCAATAATGGTTACCGCATGAGGTTGGAGGCTCCTATTTGTTGAGTTGGGGTATGATGGCGATAATCCTGTGATCGTTGTCTAATGATGCCTAAGGAAGATGAAGGTAGATAGATGCCTTGTCATGACTGGAGTCGGTCGTGGGAAGTGGTGATAGGAGACCACACTAGCTAGTCGTCTTGATTACAACGGAAAATAGGAGGTTGGAACAAGGTCTTTGTAAATCTCTACAAATCCTTTCCTTCAACCACCATCCTTAGCTCTCACCCAATGAAATCCTCAGAGATCGGAGATGGTAACCAGAGATTCTAATTTAAGCACCATGGCAAGGAAAAGGTTGGTTAGTCTTTGAAGGTCCAAAGGTGGTAGCGGGATAGAGAGAGGATGTGGGGAAGAGAGGAGAGAAGGGAGTTGTTTCTTTCTCAGAAATCCTAGGTCAAGATTATATTATGTTGCCTATGGGGAAGAATTTCTCTCCTCCTTTTATAGAGAGAAAGTTAAGGTTATCAAGGAAGAAAATCTTTCCTATTAAGAAAGAGGATCTTTTCTATTAGGGAGGGAGATATTTCCTTTTGTTTGAATATTAGCAGATCAATATTAGAGAATCCTATCCCGCCAGATAGACTCATATGCATAATTTAAAAGCACACGTGTAACCAACATTTATTCCTGATCTGCTGTGATTCCACAGTTTTGTAACGATCTCAAGTTCATGGCAACTCTGCACGTGTCCAAAGTTCATATCGAATCCATGCATGTCTTTATAGATCATCGCAGATTCATGCGTATCTAAGCATTATCGCACGTTTATGTATGTTTAAGGTTTCGATGGGTTATGGATTCATCATAGGAATTCGTGTAGTGTTGGTTTGACACCTTCTGTACTTTGATAGTCTTAGTGACCACTATGTACCTACAATAGGAAAAAAATAATAACATACATGTCAAACACGTTTACACAAAAGCAAACCAACTTATTACGTATTATTTAACTAATATTGGCTAGGAAGTGGATGGAAAACATCTCTCCCCCATGCATTTGAATGCAATCAATGGGCTCCCCTCTAGTTTTGCTAGTGCACTTGTTCTTTTCCCCCCTTTTTATACAAAACACACTTTCGAATGTTTCTTAAGTAGTACTAGTCTACTCTCTACCATATGCCTTTTCTAAATAAAGTTGTATTATTAGCCTTAGTCTACACAAGTCCTAGTCGCCTCTTCAGCATGGGCAAATAAGTCCCAGTCGTCTCTTTGGCATGGGCAGACAAGTCCTAGTCGCCTCTTCAGCATAGGCAGATAAGTCCTAGTTGCCTCTTCGGTATAGGCAAATCAGCCCTCACGCCTAAGGCATAGATAGTTCAGGTATAAACCCTACGACGTTTAGCCCAGTTCGGAAAATAATAACAAGTTGGACTCACTAGCTCTAAGGGACAACCGACATCTAAGCGAGTAGCCTGTGTGTAGACAGGTCGGATATATACCCTCCAATGTTCGCTCACCTTGGTGTACAATATGCGAAGTTACCCCTACTTGTAGTCTAGCTCAGTAGCTCGGTAGTTCGGGGTAACCTACACTTGGAAAAATTTTATTTCGGTTACCCCTACTTGTAGTCCAGCTTGTTAGCTCGATAATTCGGGGTAACCTACACATTTCTGCTCCTACTTGGTTAGTTTGCTAGTTCGGGAGTTATTTACACTTTGAACATTTTTGAACAAAGATAAGTCAAAATGTGTATTTCATTGATATAAAATTTTGAGTAAAAAAAAGAAGAAATTCACTATAGACCGAGCTTGGAGGCCCAGGTATACAATATAGGAGATAAAGAGGCCTCTATTCATCTTGGTGCTCTTCGCCCTTGTCCGAGGCTTCAGCATGAGGGTCCATACACTCATCAGCACTGGTCTCCTCGACGTCATCGAGCAGGTCATTGTCGCTTTTTGCTTCAGAGTCCGGATCTTCAGCTGCTTTGGCAGCCATTTCCTCTATGACCCTTGAAGTAGTAATGGCACTAAGGTCGAGCTAAGGGAATTCACCTCGGGTCAGACACCTACTAAGCTTGAAGCCTTTGTGATAGCTTTCCGTCCCCACCTTGATCATTTGCCTCCAGTACTCCTCTGAGGCCTTATATTCCTCAATGGCCTTAACCTTGGTCTCCTCCACTGCTTGAAGGAGTATCTCAGTCCGCACCTTTACGGGGGCCTCGAGGTTCTCCACCTCCCTCTTCAATGCTCTCTTCTGCTCCGCGAGCTCCTCCTTCTCGGACATCAGTAGTGTAATCAGCTCCTTTTTAGCCCACGCATCCTACTTCAACTGGTTTACTTCATTGCAGGCTAAATTAAGCTCGGCGTGAGCCTCCGAGAAGATTCCTCAGCTGCGAGAGCCCGCTTCAGATGCACCTCGGACTAGTAAGTCAAGGCGTTGATAGAGGAGTTCACTTGCCAAGAGAAGAGAACAAGCGTTAGTACCTGAAAAAGCAAGTACAAGATCGAAAATGACAAGTCAGAAACATACCACCATGTAGTGGGTAGCCGCTCATACTCTGAGCTGAGCAACCGGCAGTTTGGCCCAACCAGCAATCTCCTCGGCGTACACTGCACTTTTGCTCTTGTGTAGGTTGTATTTCAGAGTCAAAATACTCCAAGCTGCGTCTTCGCTGCCTGAAGAAGTGGCAACTGCAAGGGTGGGCTCTGAAGACATTGCCTCCTCGGGCGCGCGGGGCGGGGAGAGCTTCCCGGATTCCTCCTCGACCAAGTCAATCACAAGAGGTTGCTCGGCAGACGATGACTTTTCGGGCTCTAGATCGGCAGCCAACAGAGACTCAATGCGAGCTCTTTTGGCAGCTCGCTTCTTCTTCCCCTTCTTCATGCTGCCGAAGAGTTCAGTCGCAGGGATTTTCATGGTTATTGCAACAAAAGCAAACTGTCAGAAACAACACCGAAATGAAACAAAGACAACACAACAAGTGGCAACCTACTAGGACTTAGACCGGCTTGCATGAGCTTGTCCTTGGTCACATAGTCCACGAACTTCAAACTGAGCTCTGCCCAAGATCGAAGCGCTTCCCTTCTCTTTAGGTCCAGCCTGACACTGAGATCTTGGATGGCCGCCCTCATATGGGTCGGGAAAGGTCACCCCTCAGTGTTGCGAACCACAAATTAATGCCTTTTCTAGGTTGGGACCTTGATTGGGAGCTTGTGCAAGAGTTTTTAGCTCGGACAAGGGGACAGGTAGGAAGTTCGCCTGTGTTCGAGTAGAACACAGGAAGAGTTCTTCTTTATAGAGAGAATGGATGAGAAGATATCAAGGTCAAGAGGAAGGTTATAGTCGTGGAAAAGAGAGATGGTTACTACTACATTACGAATGGAGTTTGGGTGCAGCTGATCAATGGTAATGTTAAAAAGCTTTATGACCTCGACTATTAAGGGGTGAAGTGGAAGACGAAGACCAGCTATGAGTTATTCCTTGAAGATCATGATCTTGTCGAGACTGTGCTCCCAAGGAACGTTGCCTAGAGGGATCCTATAGACTAGGTCATTCGAAAGCCTATACTGGGTTACGAGGGATAGGAGTCTGTCCGCCGTCATTGTCGACGGGCCAAAGTTGTCCGGCTGCCAACCTCAATGCGAGGTGGAAGCCAGACCACCTAAGGCCTCTCGTGCCTCCCGGGGTGATTCCACCTTAGGAGGATCGCGGACCGCATCTTGACCCAAAGTAGCTTCTTCGGTATGGCGATCTACAACCTGAGCCGAGGTACCTACCTCGGCCCCAGCAGATCCACCACTCCCATCTAAAAGACTATCGAAACTAAAGCTAGACATGGAAAAGACACTGAATCAAAAAGAAGAGTAGGGAAGACTCACCAAAGAGAATCCAAACTGAAGGAAGATGACCTCGGGAAGACACAGAACTGAAGAGACACCGAGCTAAGGAACCTGAGCGCAACCTCAAACCGAAGGCTAGTGAATTTGTGGTGAAGCAAATGAGTCTCAGGCCCTCTCTTTATAGCTGTTGTGTTCGAGAATCAACGATCGAGATTGAAGTGATCCAACGGCTCCTAGGAAAACTGACTGCACAAGCCCCGAGGTTGTAATCGGTTTAACGCGTGTTTTGACGTCCACGGAGTTTATAGATCACGTGACCTCGGGCCTGACAAGCCGCCTAGACCTCGGGCCAAATCCACCTGGACTTGTCATGAACTCCCCACACCGGGTTGGGACCCTTGGCTCGGGGAGTGGGGGGCAATTGATGAAGGGCGATTTGGCCCGACCTAGTAAAAAGGAGACATGTGGACATGACTTGACTAAGATGACAGCTCAGCCTGACATGCCTAGTCCGCAATAGATTGAGCTCGGATATTCAACCACCTCGGTACAAGGTCGCAACAGGATCAAGTTGACCCCAAGGCACTTCAGCATTCAATCCAGTTCGAAACTAAAAAAAATCATCTCAGGGATACCGACTTAGACCACTATGTGATGATCCCAGAAATCCCTCCAATGAATTCCGAACCTCACGGGATCACGTCACGTAACGGCAAGCCTTATCTCCTCCCCACCCGGTTCGAGCGGAATTGATAAGCCTTATCAGTTGATAACATTATCCCCCAATTAAAGCAAAAACAGATCCCATCACGACGAAGATCCCGGAACCAATCCCCAAAACCCGTGAGGACTCAACTATATAAAGGCTCCAACCCCAATGGCTCAAGGTACACATGATTTCTCTGCTCTCTAGTTTTCTAGCTCTCTACATTCTCAAAACTATTTCAGCTCGCAACAGCTTACTAACTTAAGCATTGGAGTGACCTCACCGGGCTAGTCACCTCGGGTTCTCTGGTCTTATTTTGCAGATTTACCTAGCTCGACGTCCGACTCGAAGCCAAATCATCCTCTAGCAGGGAGTAGCCAGATCGCGCAACATCAGTTACCTCTTAGCGTAACTTCTCCTAGTCCAAACTTCTATCTCAACCAAAAGCTCACTTACTACAACTATAAAACCTATAATAGCAATCAAAGGGGGGGTTGTTGTAACAAAAGCAGTGGATGTAGTTGCTGTGGTTCATCACATTGTTCAACATAATGATCTACCTACTTCCACTACACGATTGTTTATCTCTATTTGTGATTCATGTTAGTAAGGAAGATGCACTGCTTGTCATTACCTTCATCTACTTCTTTAAGTGATGGTCCACTTGATCTTCTTTACATAGATATTTGGGCTCTAGCCTCCACTTTAGGGATGGCAATTTTCCCCATCCGCGATTGGTACCCAATTTCCCTAATCTGATGAGGTTGGGGATGGGGATTTTTTGGCGAGGTGGGGGCGGAGACGAGAATTAATTGGGATCCTTAATTGGGTCAAGGTCGAGGATGAGAAATGTGGTTCTCGCCCAGCCCTAATCCCGATTATATATATCAAATATTATTCATATTAAATATATTTTATTATATAATATTTTTAGATTATTGATATATATATATAATATTGTTTATATTGTAAATTTTTTATTTATTTTAAGTAAATTTATTTTTCAAAAAATATTGTTAACTAAAAAATTTGAGGATTCGGGTCCCCACGGGGAACCTATCCCCGTTGGGGATCGAGGATGGAGGACAATTTTTATCCTCGATAAGGAACAAGGTTGGAGATTGGGTTTATTTTATAATTGGAGATGGGGGCCTGGAATATGATCCTTGCCCACTTCTTCTCTTGAAGTATTTTGCTATTATGTACTTTTTATGATGTTCATAATATATATAAGGCAAATTTCTTGAACTAACTTTATGATTTAGCTAATTACATATTGTCTTAAAGTACCTGTACTGTTTCTCACAATTATCTAAAACCTCCCCTACAATTAACTCTCCATCATAAACTCTGACATCATGTGACTATTATATATGTATATTTTTTTAAATCCTAAAATACCCTTTTATTGGACAAATACACAACCTAAACTTTGGGTGCCTCAGTTGCCAACTCTGAGGAGTTATTCAGAGATTGCCAACTACCCCATCTTCAGTTCTGGCAGCTTCTGTCTCTCTGATACTGTAGGATTTTTCGATAACTTCTGTATTGATGGAGTAGTGGAATATGAGGCAAACAAGACAAATTTTAAATCACGGTGGGTCGGTGGCCCTCGTTTGATCTCAAATATGTTGGAATATCCATTGGCCATGTGACAAGTCATATGTTGATGGAAGATGATTATTTATTTATTTTCTATAAAAAGAAATTTATTTGATTGTTTATTTGAAAATGTTTTATACATAGAAATACCAATACTATGGATTACTTTGGATCTTAGTTTCACTTCTTACTAGGTCAATGGATATCCATTTTAAATTGGCCTAGGTTGGATGACCAAATGGTTAGATGATTGGTCAATGAGACACTTGTTTCAATCTGAAGCGGCCTTGACTTGCTCTACTTAACAAACCTTCAAATTGGTTAAGTTTCCTCCTCAAAATAAGGAAGGAAACGCTGGGTTGAGACCTATATATATACTGCTATTTCTTAATGATATCATATGAGAAAATCAGGTATCTTGGAAGGTCAAATAATCTCCAACTTTTGGCCCCACCCAGATTTAAATGTTCTCTCTTGCGTTCTGTTTGAGGGATTGGTGTCTGGGATCCATTCTGTGTGGCTGCTGTTCTTTCCTCTTTATGTGCAGGTTTGGAGTGTCCAAGTATCATCCGTTCAGAATTTCTTTTGCTATCTTCAATTCAAGATTTTATTTTAGCCAGAAATGTATACCTTATAAATCAGCGAAGAAAACCACCTCGAACAGAGAAGATTCACTCAGGAAAAAGTGTGAGAGAGTGAAGGCGAGAAAGCTCTTGGAGAGTGATGAGGAACGAAGTGGAGAATAGGAGAGAACGCTCTTGGAGAAGTGCTGCGTGTGAGAAAGCGAACATGAGAAATCAGTTGAATGCGCCTTCCCAGTATTAAATAAACCGCGCGACCGTTGCATTCCACTTCCTGTTGGTTGTCCAATGAGAAATCAATTGTCAGATTATACAGTTTATGCAGGCTTTTGGCTACATACCCATCACAAAAGCAACCTCTGTTATGACTGAGCTCAAATCAGCTCCCCACAAGATTTCCCCCCGTAACTTTCCACAGTATATCCTTGTCGTATATTGAGAATATCTCCCAATGATGATACTATCATTTTTAGTATATTATTGGGAGATATTTCCAATACACAGCGAGAATGTGCTGTAGGACATTGTAAGGGACTGATTTGATCTCGTTATGACCCTCTCACTAACAGGATTTACGTGGCCCATCGTGTAATATTTGATAAAACCCAATCCTTTGAAATCATTATCATCTCAGCCTCATTAAAACCCATCCTCTTCTACTACTTCTCACAACCTATATTGAATCACAATAGTTCCTCTTCTCGTCACACCTATCCATCTTCTCACAACCCAACCACACCGATTGGCCATTCTTTATTCTATGTTTGGTTTAAAGGAAAAGACAGAAAAAGGAAAGATAGAGAAACCTTTACAAATCTTATATAGATTTTTTTTGTCTTTTCCTTTCCTTACATTTTCCTTCAAACCAAACATAGCGTTAATTTCCTCCTCACCTGCTAACCCGCCTGAATCCACTAGACCTGGCCCAAACCAACTAACCCGAGTACATCCCATATATGAAAACTCGATTACAATATGGTATTTGGAAACCCAAGCTGTACACAGCAACCAAATACCCCCTCACTCTTCTCTCACCTGAACCTCCAGAACCTATATGTATTTCAACAGCAGCTAAATCTTTAGAATGACACATGGCTATGGCAGAGGAACATAATACATTGCTTAAGAATGGTACCGAGGTCTTGATTGCACCGGATCCTTCTTATAAATTATAATGCCATCGGTTGCAAATGGGTTTTTGAGGTTAAGATTAAGAAACGAGCTGGTGGGTCAATTGAAATGTGCAAGGCCCGTCTTGTAACTAAAGGCTTTCACCAATGGGCTGGTTTAGATTATCACGAAACCTTTAGCCCGGTCATTAAGCCCACTACTGTTTATTTGGTTTTATCATTGGGTGTGGCCCATGATTGGCCCACTCATCAACTAGATATCTCCAATGCTTTTCTTCTGATGACTTACAAGAACAAGTGTACATGTGTCAACCTCCTACACATCTTGTCTTTATTTGCCTCTTGTGCAAGTCTTTGTATGGTTTCAAAAATGGCTTCATGCACTTGATCCACTGCATTGCCACGTCACAATGCAACATGCATCAGATTCTGATTCTTATGTTTGCATCTATGCAGTATTACTTAATTTCCAATTTATAGGCCTCCTAGGCATAATGAGAACTCCAGTGGTCCAACCAACGGTGAGAAAACAAATCAAGATGTTGAGTTAGAGAACCTCCAATTATACCTTATCATGAAGTCCCCTCCAAACCCTGTGTGTGACTCGACCAGTAGTTGTATCAGCTTCTTTGTTGTCGTCTACAGTCACCTGACCAGTAAAAAGAGAGGCTTTAGTTTAAGGAGTCCCATATCACCCAAACTGTCAACCGAATAGATGTACATACTCCATCACTGCCAGTCCTTCAAGTTGTAGACAAAGTATAATATGCCCCATTGGCACCTCCATTAGTAACAGTGGAACTCTGAAAGCTATAACTACGAGCTTGGGGATGTGCTCTATCTGTACTAAACATGCTTTCTCTTCCTCTTTGAAAGATAAAACACAATGAATCTCTACTTCAACAGTATATATAATAACAACTACAAGAATATGAATATAATAGCAACTACAAGAGTATGAATATAATAACAACTACAAGAGTATATATATAGTTTTAGTATGCAATTACATCAAAGACGTAACCTTGAGATTCATCATCTGGATCCTCAACATACGGTTCCTTTGACCTAGAATGTTTCCTAGGGTTTTCAGTCTTCTCTTTGGCTTTGGCTCCTTGTTCTTCTTTGGTCTCATCTTTAGATGTTATCTCTTTGATAATCGGCCCCTTTGGTTTACTAGATTGTGCAGCTTGATGCTCCAGGAATCCAGGTGGATGCATATCTGAGTCTCCAAGGAACCAAAAATGACATAACATCCCAAAGAACCAAAAATGAAGGAAGATTTAATGAAGCAAATAGATTAAAAATTCAAAAGGAAAATGAAGGAAGATTCAAGAAAACCCATAGGACAAAGAAATATCATACGTAACTCTTAAGAAAAGGAAAATAGATGGATTTGGAGTTCAGATCTCTCTTCTGATGAGGGTAGTGACCTAAAAATGAAAAGAAAATCAAAATAAGAGTTCGATGCGCCTGCTCCCAGAGAGGTCAACATGTCTTAGGCTCTTCATATTTCCAATATTTGCTGGCAATTTTTCAATACCACCACAATTTATAAGTTTCACGGTCTGCAAATTTTGGAGCTTAGTAATTGATGTAGGGAATGTCTTAATTCTATCGTTACCAGAGAGGTCAACGTACCTTAAGTGCTTCAATTCACCTATGCTACTTCCCAGTGTTCTGGCTGCCAGTGGAAATCCTCCGCACTTCTTGACAATCTTCTTTCTAATCTTGACATGGTTTGGATGCCTTTGCTCCTGTCCTACGTTAAATGCCCGTTTCTTGAACAACTCCCAACATTCTTCATCACTTAACCCCTTCAAACGATATGCTTCAACTGCGCCCATGATTGTCGCCACCTTTTCGTTATGGGTTGTCACTAAGATTTTTCCCCCCACGGATCCACCCATCAACAATTCTTTAAGACCATCCCACTTCTTTTGGTTTCTATTCTACACGTCGTCCAGCAACAGTAAATATCTCTTCCCATCCACTTCTTTTCCAAGGATAGCCTGCAATTGCTCCATCTTTTTGTTGGAATAATCTATTTTGGCGTTGGCACACATTATAATATTTTCTGTAAGCTTTCTCACATCGAAGTCATCGGATACGCACACCCACGTACATTCTTGGGTGGAAGTGCTCCGCCAACTATGGGAATGATGGCCACATTCTCAGTTGGATGATCACCATCACCACCCAAGTTGAAGAAGTTGGGGTTCAATAAAAGCTCTACAATGTTCCTTTTGTCTTGGTCTCGTCAGATAACATTGGATTCACGTACGACGGAGTGGGTTTTCTCCTCCGTAATTCGTCCGGACCATCATTTGGTCCCGGAAGTTTATCCAACAGGCTCTAAACTTTACGAGATCATGCCGCGTAACGGCAGGCTTAATCTTCTCCCCATCCGGATTGGGCAGAATTGATAATCGTTATTAATTGATAACGTTACTCCCCAATTAAAGTGGGAACGGATCCCATTAGGGCGAAGATCCTGGAACCGATCTGCAAAACCAGCGAGGGCTCAACTATATAAAGGCACCAACCCCAATGAAACAAGGTACGCGTGATTTTTTTACACTCTAGTTCTCTAGCTCTCAATGTTTTTCAGCTCGCATCACAGTTTACTGACTTAGCATCGGAGCAACCTCACCGGGTTAGCCACCCTGGGTTCTCTGATCCATTGTCTTGCAGATTCACCTATCTAGCTTCTCGACTGGAAGCCAGATCATCCTCCAGCAGGGAGTAGTCAGATCGCGCTACATCAATTGACATCGTCTGTGGGAAATCGATTAAAAAGTCATCTTCTTTATAGTCATCAACCTTCTTTTGAATCAATGGCATCTTCTAGTCATGCCGGACAAACCAGCGAGATGAACGTCTCCGGGGGACAACCCCAACTCCCTTCAGTGTGCATCGGCCAGTTCACCATCCCACACTGCGGTTGGGGTTCCAATGCTGACCATGCCACCAAACACCACATAGGTGAATGCCCCACTTCCCCTAGTGGTGGGCGCAACCTTTTCTGACCCTTCTGTGGTTTCCCCCGGAGTTGGACAGTCCAAGTTTGATGACCTGATGTAGTGTGTGTAGGCCATCCAGGTCCAAATGCAGCAGGTTCAACAATTCCAACAGTAGCAGCAATACCTATTCTACTAGCCGTACTAGCAGCAGTTCCCCCCACTACCGCAGAGCCAGCAGCCGGTTCCACCTTGGCACCTAGGGGCCCAGTAGAATCAAAATCGACCTAGCGTGAACCAGGACATCATTCGATCTCCCCACCGAGGCGAAGAGACTTCCCAAGTCTCAGTTCCTCCCAGGAGTCAAGTCTTACCCCATGGGTAGACCTGTTCATGGGTCGGGTGGCCCGACGGGCCGACTCGGCCCCCGGACGGGCTTGAACGTGATTATAGGCCCACGGGCTTAAATTCGGGCCAAAAAGCCTGGCCCGTAGTAAATTCGAGCCGGGCTCGGGTTTTGTCAAAATAGCCCGTCTCAACCAAATATTAGACTTAAAGTGAGTAATGTGATTATGTCCATTTGATTAAATTTTTTGATTTAAGAATGTAAAACTGTGTTTTAAAATATAAAAGAAAGGGGAAAAAAACCATCTTGTAGGCCCATTGTTCATTTAAATAGGAAAAAAAAACTATTTGAATTTTTAATTCTAATTTGAATAGGGAAAATTGTTTTTTCTTTTTATTAGGTCGGGCTTCAGGCACGGGCTCATGCTTAGGGCTTTTTATCAGGGCCAGGCTCGGGCCCAAGTTATAGGCCCGTTGGTCGGGTCGGGCTTGGGCTCGGGCCTAGCATATTTCCCTTAATGACAAGTGAAAGCCTGGCCCGAGCCCGACCCGGCCCACCCCACGAACAGGTCTAAACACGGGAGGACAGACGGTCAAATCACACCACCTGCTTCACAAGGGAACCACGGAAATAGGCCCGATGATAGTCAGCCTAATAGGACCAATCTTTCTCGGCGTTCGTAGCAAGAAGGTGGGTCGCTTGTAGGTAACCAGTTTGGGGTTTGGGGCGCGAACTCAAGGTAAGGCCTCTCTGTCTGTGATAGCCAGCCCCATAATCCCACAAGGAACCAAGAGCTACCTCGCAGTAGAACAATACCGGAGCATACCAAGATCAGCAGCACCAATGCTGAGCCGATAAAGAGGCAGCAATGGAGGCATCGCAAGGCACGCCATACTTCAGCTCAGAGCAGCCAGCCAGCGAGACCAAACAAACAAGAAGGACAGGTTAAAGGTAAGGTGGAGGCATGCTCGGTAAATACAAAGGACACTCCTCCCCTACTTTCTGGGTTGTCTTCCATGTCTCCCGAGCTCTTGGCGACCCCGATGCCCAAAGACTTCAAGATGCCTCCCTTGGACAAGTATGATGGGTCTTTTAATCCTAATGATCATGTGGGCTCCTTCCAGTCCCAGAGGAACCTAGTTGGGGCTGAAGAGTCTTGTATGTGTGTGGCTTTTTTCACCACTTTTAAGGGGGTAGTTTGGACCTACTACCGGAACCTCGTATCGGGATCGATCAAGAGTTGGGCGTTGTTCGCAAATTTGTTTACCTCACACTTCATCACCAGAAAGAAGTGTCCGAGGTCGCAGGAGAGCCTCCTCAATGTGGTTTAGAGAGAAAGAGAGTCGATTAGAAAGTACATCAAGTACTTCAACGACACCTGCCTGCAGATCCCCCACTTAGACCCAGCGGTAAGACTCACGGCAGCAAAGAAAAGAATAACTCACAGAGACTTTAAATGGCATGTGGTGGCCAATAAACCAAAAGACATTACTGAATTCCTCAAGCTAGCTGACCAGTTCATTAGAACCGAAGAAGAAATGAACCCGAAGGCTGACAACCCGGTAGAAAAAAGAAAAAGAGACAGTGATAACATAGGTAGTGATGAGCGCAAAAGAAAAAAGAGCAAGTCCCCGAGCAGGGGGAGAAACAAATCTAGAAGCCGATCTCCTTCATGATCTTGCAAGTTAGGTCGACACTCCAGGACCCCACCTATTGAAAGGACAAACTACACACCTCTCAATGCTAAGCGAGGAGAAATCCTAATGGCTATCAAGGACTCCTCCTTTGTCAAGTGGCATCCTATGTTGAGGGGAGATCCTACAACAAGAAACTAGAATGTCTACTGCCATTTCCACAGAGAACACGGGCATAGCATGGAGAATTGTAGAAACCTCCGCGATGAGATTGAGGAGCTCATCCGCCGTGGGTACTTAAAAAATTTTGTACATCGAGAAGAAAGAAGCCAGGAAGATCGATATGCAGACCGGCAGGGAGACCAGAGAAAGAATGCCCCTGAGATCGGCAACGAACAGCCGCCACGACAGTTGCCTGAGGAAAGACCAATCAGCAGGGTGATCAATATGATTATTGGTGAGTCCATCATTGCAGGGTGTACTTCGGTAGCTGGACGAACCTCAATTCACGAACTAGAAAACGAAGAGGAGAACCCCCCAAAGAGACCTCGACTTAAAGAACCAATTTACTTCACGGAGGATGATGCACGCGGGATCTAGTATACTCACGACAATGATTTGGTGATAAAACTGAGGCTCAACTACTTCGAAGTCAAGTGCATCCTGGTGGACTCGGGTAGCTCAGTAGACATATTGTTCAAGGATACCTTCAACAAGCTGCAGCTCCAGAAAAGCGACTTGAAGCCGACAGACACTCCCCTGGTAGGCTTTAGCGGCGAGGAGGTTAGACCTCTCGGGCGAGTCTCAATACCCGTAGAGGCCAACATGTTGTCGAATATTGCAAGGTTCGAGCATACGTTTCTGGTGGTTGCAACTCCCTCTCCTTATAATACCATAGTAGGTCGACCCATTACACACGTCCTACATGCAGTAGTATCCACCTACAACCCGACAATGAAGTTCCCAATTGACTATGGAGTAGGAGTTGTGCGAGGTGACCAACTCGAATCTCGCAAGTGCTACATAGCCGCCCTCAAGGGGAAAGCAAAGCTAGCGGCTGACATTGAGCTCGAGCGACCAACAGAGTATGCCGACGAGCGAGCTAACCCAACAGAGGAGACGGTCTACATCTCAGTCTCAACTAATGACCCAGCCAAGACTCTCCAGATCGGTGTTTCGACCGATGAGCCACTTTGTTCTCAGCTAGCCAATTAGATAGAAAAAGCACAACCTCACCCCAGAAAGCTAGAGGATAGTCAATGAAGAGGTCGGGAAGCTCTTAGTGGCAAACTTCATCAAGGAAGTCCATTACCCGAGCTGGGTAGCTAACCTAGTTTTGGTAGAAAAGGCCAACGACAAGTGGCACATGTACATCGATTACACCGATCTAAATAGAGCCTGCCCGAAAGACTGCTTTCCGCTACCCAAGATCGACCGCCTAGTGGACGCGACATCCAGGGCATGAGTTGTTGTGCTTCCTCAATGCCTATTTCGGTTACAACCAGATTAGGATAGACCCCGCTGGTGAAGAAAAATTGCCTTTATCACTGAGCTCGGGTTGTATTGCTACAAGGTCATGCCCTTTGGATTAAAAAATGCCAGGGAAACTTTTCAACGCCTTGTAAATAAAATTTTTGAGCCATTAATCAGCAATAAAGTCGAATGCTATGTTGATGAGATGGTCGTGAAGACCTAGTATTCAATTTTTTTTTGCTAGATGATTTGCAAAGTGTTTTCCAAATTTTGCGAAAATATAATATGAAATTAAATCCCTAAAAGTGTATCATCGGGGTCACATCAGGTAAATTTTTGGGTTATATAGTCAACCGACGTGGCATCTAAGCGAACCCGAAAAAAATAAATGCCATCTTAAATATGAGGCCACCTCGCAAACTAAAAGAGGTTCAGAGGCTGAATGGCCGGATAGCCGCCTTAAACCGTTTTATGTCTAAATCGACAGATCGCTGCCTACCCTTTTTAGAGCCAAAAAAAGAGTAAAGACTTCGAGTGGACTGTAGAGTGTCCACTCGCCTTCGACGAGCTAAGAAGATACTTAGCTAGCACCCCGGTTTTGACCCGACCCGAGGAAGGGGATGTATTAAAGTTGTACCTTTCTGTAAGTGAGAGGTGATCAGCACGGTACTAATCAAAGAGGTAGATCCGGTCCAACGACCTATCTACTATGTTGCAAAGTTTTGCAAGACAAAGAAACTAGGTACCCGGAGATCGATAAACTAGCATACACGCTAATCATAGCAGCTCGCAAGTTTCGTACATACTTCCAAGCCCATACCAATGTCGTCCTCACCAACAAGCCTCTGAGATAGATTCTGTTCAATCCCAAGGTGTCTGGCAGATTGATGAAGTAGGCTATCGAACTAAGTGAGTACGACATCCAGTATGAACCTTGGACGGCAATCAAAGCCCAAGCCTTGGCCGATTTTGTGGCAA